>NW_027142376.1:6521618-7121618 GCF_026170545.1 Melanerpes formicivorus
GCATATTGCAATGGCCAGTCTCTCTTGCTGGGAAGAATTTCTTCCTCACCTCCAGCCTAAACCTCCCCTGGCACAGCTTGAGACTGTGTCCTCGTGTTCACCTGCTGGTTGCCTGGGAGAAGAGACCAACCCCCACCTGGCTACAACCTCCCTTCAGGGAGTTGAAGAGAGCAAGAAGGTCTCCCCTGAGCCTCCTCTTCTCCAGGCTAAGCAACCCCAGCTCCCTCAGCCTCTCCTCACAGGGCTGTGCTCCAGACCCCTCCCCAGCTTTGTTGCCCTTCTCTGGACACCTTCCAGCATCTCAACATCTTTCCTAAATTGAAGAGCCCAGAACTGGACACAGGACTCCAGGTGTGGCCTAACCAGTGCTGAGTACAGGGCAGGATGACTTCCCTGCTCCTGCTGGCCACACTGTTCCTGATGCAGGCCAGGATGCCATTGGCTTTCTTGGCCCCCTGGGCACACTGCTGGCTCATGTTTAGGCAACTCTCAATCAGCACCCCCAGGTCCCTCTCTGTTTGGCAGCTCTCCAGCCACTCTGACCCCAGCCTGTAGCCCTGCATGGGGAGAACATGTCACTGACAGGCACACCCATAGCAAACTGTCCTGGGTGGTAGTCACTGGTGTAGACATTGCTCTCAGTGGCAGCAGATGCAAACCATAAATGCCCTACATGAGTCCTGTAATTAAAGAGCAGAGCACACAGAGAGGTGTTTGATAACCACCAAAGATGTTTATTGCTCATGGTCAGAACCTGTCAGCATTTTTCCTTGCTCTGTGACAAGATAACAGAAAAGGTAACCAAGCCTAGCATAAAAATGGAAAACACTCCTTTGCTTGGTCACTGATGGTTTGGAAATGTCATGCCACAGGTTTCTTGGCTCCTCTGGTGTTGTCACACTGTGAGCAGCTGGAGGATGAGTAGCTGTGTGAGGCTAGGTTCAAAATCTGACTAAGTGTTAAAGGGCAGGTTTTCAAGGAGCATGCTTCTGTCTTTTGTGTGGCAGTGTGTGGGGGACCAACACCACCACCAGGTGATGTGAACTACCAGTAAGGAAGCAAAGTTGTAGAAGGTCATTTGGAAAGAGTCAAAGCATGGACCTGGCAGAGGAGCTGCCACCTGCTCACCAGGCCCTCTGAGGAGCCTCCAAGAGCACTCTGCTGATCCAGTCTGAAGTGCCCCACATGGCTGCAGCCTTGTCGTCCCAGTGCTAGTCCTAGCCATGGCAGCTCCATGCCTGACCTGGAAGGAGGAGCAGGTGTCCCAGCACACTCAAGTGGTCCCATCCCTGGGTCTCTTTAGCTTGCAGGAGACTGAGAGGTGACCTCATTAATGTTTATGAGTGCCCAGAGGCTGGAGCCAGGCTCCGCTGGGTGATGCCCAGTGCCAGCACAAGGGGCAGGGCTGGAAGCTGAGGCAGAGGAAGTTCCATGGAAACAGGAGGAAAAAATTTTCCCCTGTGAGGGTGACAGAGCCCTGGAACAGGCTGCCCAGGGGGGTTGTGGAGTCTCCCTCTCTGGAGATACTCAAAACCTGCCTGGGTGTGTTCCTGTGTGACCTGCTGCAGGTGATCCTGCTCTGGCAGGGGGGTTGGACTGGATGAGCTCTCAAGGTCTCTTCCAGCCCCTAACATGCTGTGATTCTGTGGTCTAATGGCACTAACAATATTCTGTGCTTTTCTTCTTGTTGTGGAGTTGGTAGAATCTTGATGCCTTGCAAAGGCGCTGGGAGATCAAGTGGTAGTGAAGCAGCAGCAGGGCCTAAAGCCAAACCAGGATGTCTGGCAGTTTGCTCCAGCCTTCTCCATTACCCTACCACAGGCTGCAGCAGCAGCTTCAGCCCCAAAGGCCTTTCCCCTGTGTTTGTACCCCTCTTTCCCACCCCCTCAAGGGGCTGCTTGGAAGAGGATGGCAAACTGCAGCTCTAGGAGTGTGAGAGAAGCATTCCCTCAAACAGGAGATGAAAAGAATTCAAACTCACTCGACAGTAAAAACCATTCTGCAAATCTGTCCATCACCTGCTTCCCCTTTCAGTGGTAAGGGTGGAAAGGGATAATAAACAGATCTCCACAGATGCCCTCCAAAGCATTATTGTTTTCTTATGGGTGTATTGTTTTTTTCCCACCAGTCTGAAGCAGGTTCATTTAACTTCTCTTGAGAGAGGCTTTGGAAGGCTGTTCAGTTGCATTTTACCTGTGGGAAAGGCCAGGCTGGTGGAATGACTGTGCCTCTCTGTTAGCTTTTATTGCACCTTCCCTTGGCAATGCTTTGTTTATACCAGGCAGGGATAATGCAAATGAATTATTCTGTCATAGAGTGAATTCAGTATTCCCCAGGCTTGGGCAGATTAGCACAAATTAAATTCCACAGTTTCACACCTGAGGCCATTAGCACTTTATTAGCTTCTATTGGAAACAGATAATTGCTATCAATATATTGTGTCATTAATTGGGTAATGCAAGAATTTATTAAAAAAAAAAAGTGCAGCAATTAAGATTTTGCAAGTCTGATTCACAGCTTGTGCACAGAAGTGAGGAAAAGCAGCCTCCCACTACAATGGGAATCTTAGGTCTATCCCATTAGCAACCACTTCCTCAAGAAAGGTCTGGTTCAAGCGGTGGCCCTGTCCTCTTTAACACCTTCATTGATGATCTGGATGAGGGGATTGAGTCAGTCAGCATCAACTTTGCAGGTGACACCAAGTTGGGAGCAGATGTTGGTCAATTAGAGGGCAGAAGGGCTCTGCAGAGGGACCTCGACTGACTGGACAGATGGGCAGAGTCCAACAGGATGGCATTCAAGTCCAAGTGCCAGGAGCTGCACTTTGGCCACAGCAACCCCATGCAGAGCTACAGGCTGGGGTCAGAGTGGCTGGAGAGCTGCCAAACAGAGAGGGACCTGGGGGTGCTGGTTGATGGTAGGCTGAACATGAGCCTGCAGTGTGCCCAGGCAGCCAAGAGGGTCAATGGCATCCTGGCCTGCATCAGGAATAGTGTGGCCAGCAGGAGCAGGGAAGTCATTGTGCCCCTGTACTCAGCACTGGTTAGGCCACACCTTGAGTCCTGTGTCCAGTTCTGGGCTCTTCAGTTTAAGAAGAACATTGAGACACTTGAACGTGTCCAGAGAAGGGCAACAAGGCTGGGGAGAGGCCTTGAGCACAGCCCTGTGAGGAGAGGCTGAGGGAGCTGGGATTGTTTAGCCTGGAGAAGAGGAGGCTCAGGGGTGACCTCATTGCTCTCTACAACTACCTGAAAGGTGGTTGTAGCCAGGTGGGGTTGGTCTCTTCTCCCAGGCAAGCAGCACCAGAACAAGAGGACACAGTCTCAAGCTGTGCCAGGGGAAGTTTAGGCTGGAGGTGAGGAGAAAGTTCTTCACTGAGAGAGTCATTCGTCATTGGAATGTGCTGCCCAGGGAGGTGGTGGAGTCACTGTCCCTGGAAGTGTTCAAGAGGGGATTGGACGTGGCACTTGGTGCCATGGTCTAGTCATGAGGTCTGTGGTGACAGGTTGGACTTGATGATCCTTGAGGTCTCTTCCAACCTTAGTGATACTGTGATACTGTAATTTAATTGTCATGTAGGCAGAGCCTGCTTCAGCCTGCTTTCCCTAGCCCCTAGCATTTGGCTGCTGTGCCCTCTGTGCTTTCCCTTGCAGGATTATTCCTTTGTGGGTTGCTCATTTAGGAAGGGCTCTGTTCAGTCTTCTCTGTCTCTCTGCATTTATCTGCACCTGTCAGATCTCCCAGTGTGTCCCACTGCATTTGTCAAAGCCAGTTTGTCACTCCTCTCTGCTGCTTCTGGCAGCAAGAGCCTGAGAAGGGATGTTTGAAGATGCTGGAAGATGTGGCCTTCCACTCACTGAGGCATCAGTCTGTGAAAGTCAGATCTCAGTTTGAATATTCGTACCTCAAAGGTTGGCCCTGCCAAGCTCAAAGGAACTGAGAGTGTTGCATTTTTAAATCTGGTTGATTCACAGAATCACAGAATGGTCAGGATTGGAAGGGACCTCGAGGATCAGCCAGTTCCAGCCCCCCACCTCACACTAGATCAGGTTGCTCACAGCCACATCCAGCCTGGCCTTCAAAACCTCCAGGAATGAGGCTTCCACCACCTCCTTGGGCAACCTATGTCAGTCTCTCACTACCCTCATGGGGAAGAACTTCTTCCTAACATCTCATCTGAATCACTCCTCCTCTAGCTTGGATCCATTTCCCCCAGTCCTGTCACTACCCAACACCCTAAAAAGTCTCTCCCCTTGGAAAATGTTTCAGTCTCATTTGGCATTGTCAGAGATGCAAACATCTTTTAAACCAATTAATTTGTGAAATACAGATGCTTAAACTGGGTAAGGACACAGTAAAGGGCAACACTCGCCCTTTCTCTGCTCTTTGCAGCACATGAACTGTTTTTCTAGCCCAAAGATTAATTTTTTCTTCATTAAAAATAATATCTTTGCTATTTTCTGTCTTTGCCAGAAGGCTTTGAAAGTCATTAGGAGAAGCATCACATCTAGTTACTATCCTAGCTGAACTATCCTGCCGCAGTGATCAGATATGTCATGACTTCATGGAGGGCACAGGCTTCAAAAGAAGAACATTTTGAAGCTGAAATTCTGCCCATTTGTATGCCAGGATGGGTAAAACAGCTGTGATTTGGAGGGGGGAAGAAAAAAGTTTTAAAAAGAAGAAAAATATTTAATAGGAGAAAATAAAAGGAAAAAGAGGCAGAAAAAAAAAAAAGGTGTAAAAAAGGAGATAATAAAATGAAGAAGGAGAAAGTAAAAAAAAATAAATAAATTAAAATAAAAAAGAGGAAAAAAGGAGGAAAGAAGCAAAAAGGAGGAAAGGAAAGGAAAAAAGGAAGGAGGAAAGAAAGGGGAAAAGGAGGAATGGAAAGGAAAAAGGAAAGAAAAGGAAAAAGGAGGAAAGGAAAAAAAAAGGAGAAAAGAAAAGGGAAAAGGAGGAAAGAAAGGAAAAAAGGAGGAAAGAGAAGGGGAAAAGGAGAAAAGAAAGGAAAAAGAGGAAAGAAAAGGGGAAAAGGAGGAAAGAAAAGGGAAAAAGGAGGAAAAAAGGGAAAAAGGAGGAAAAAAGGGAAAAAGGAGGAAAAAAGGAGGAAGGAAAGGGAAAAAGGAAAGAAGGGAAAAAGGAGGAAGGAAAGGAGAAAAGGAGGACGGAAAGGAGAAAAGGAGGAAGGAAAGGAAAAAAGGAGGAAGGAAAGGAAAAAAGGAGGAAGGAAAGGAAAAAAGGAGGAAAGAAAAGGAAAAGAAAAGAGTGTTTGAGTATGATCCATTCCTTGGTCAAAACCTTGTTTGTCTTATCCTTCCCCCAGTTCTGAAAGCCACTGTTGGTTTGAAGAGTGAAACAAATCTGAGCGGTGTAAAGCCAGGGCAGCAGCGGCAGGGTGGATTTTACACCCCCCTCCACCCCCCCCCAGCTTTGCCACAGTCTGTGTGTTGCTGCAGAACGCACAGGGCTCTGCTGAACACCCTGGAGATGGCAATTTTAAAAGCTGTTGGTACTTCATACTTCCAAAGTGCTCTTCATTTTCCTCTCTGTGGGCGCTGATCAAACCAATAAACCTCTCAGCCTTCAGAGAGATGATTGAATGGAAACGCTGCTAACCAGAGGAGGAAGGCTGGGGGTTCGGCTAGCTCTGTTAACCGCTTCTTTAGCACTCTGCTGAAAGACAGAAGCCCCCACTTGCATCTAGAGCCTGTTAGTCACCGAGGAAAATGACAGAACCTGACTGCAGCTGGCACCAAAGCCGCATATTTTGCACCGCTGCCCCTGTCACTCCTCTCTGAAAAGTGTGGGTAATAATCAGATCCTGGGAAACACTCTCGCCCCTGCGTGTTTTTCTTCCTTCTCTCTCGGATGTGTTTTTGTAGCTCAGCTAACTCAGAGGTGCGTGTGGCATATGGCTTTTTGCTGCACGAATTGCTCCTGATGTGAATGTCAGTGGGCACAGAAGAGCAGATTCTCATTTTGTGAATCACAATGCATGGAATTCAGCCCGAGAGCTCCCCAGACTATAGACCTTATTATAGGCAAAGACGAAAAAAAAACCAGGGGGGGAAGGGGGGAGAAGGAAGGGGTGGGGGAGGTGATGTGTCTCAGAGATTTGTTGTCTCAGTTGAAATGAGGTTACGGTGATGAATGATGCAGCTGACAACGAGGAGGGTTTTTTTTGTGTAGCCTCTCTTAGAGGAGCAGGAGAGCTGGGGTTATTGTTGGTTGGCTGTAAGTAATTGCCACCTAAACAGTGCTGTGTTTGAAAAGAGCAGCAGAAGCCTTTCACGTGCTGTCTCGTAAGCAAAAGCCAGGGAGCTTTGTTGGGCTTGGCTCATCTGTCCTTACACAAACGTCCTTCATTGTCTGCGGCCCCCGTGCCGCGTGTGCTCTCGCTGGAGCACGTCACTCGCCCTTAAACAGGCGTTTGCCGGGCAGGCTCTGCTGCTGCCTGTCTCTATTTTTAGCACATGAGGTAACTGCCCAGCATCTGACAAAATCATCCTGGCTGCCCGAGGTGCCACTGTGAATCCAGACTGGCTGTGATGGAGAGGAGGGAGGGCTGCTGGGAGCTGGAGTGAGAGGAAGAGACGGTGCGTGGGTGTGGAGGGGCTCTCCTCTCCTTGGCACAGCAAGCCACGTCTGCTCCATCCCCCTGTGTCCAATGGAAGTACCTGCCTCAGGGGGCTTTCCTTGGGTTACCCTGGGCAGCTAGAGCAGGCTCAGTCCTCCATAGGCTGTGCAAAGCTTTTTTAAAGTGATCATTCATGTTTATAAATATGTAGCCAAGAGGCTGGAGCCAGGCTCTGCTCAGTGATGCCCAATGCCAGCATAAGGGGCAATGGTGGAGGCTGAGGTAGAGGAAGTTCCATGGAAACATGAGGAAGACTTTTTTCACTGTGAGGATGACAGAAAACTGGAACAGGCTGCCCAGGGGGATCGTGGAGTCTCCCTCTATGGAGATATTCAAGACCTGCCAGGATGAGTTCCTATGTGACCAGCTCTAGGTTGATCCTGCTCTGGCAGGGAGGCTGGACTGGATGAGCTTTCAAGGTCCCTTCCAGCCCCTAACATTCTGTGATCATAGGTTAAGCTGGTGTGCTAATGTGAACTGCCTTCAAGTTCCCAGAGACTGGATGAGTGGGGAAAAGGAAGGCGGATGGAAGGTGAGGGATTTACCATACACTGTGTCAAAGTTTTGCACCACAGGATATTTGAGCATAAGACCACAGCAGGGCTGTTGTTATTTGGGCATGGTAGTGAAGCTGAGCTATGTGAGCTTGGGCTCTTCTGCTTTTCTACTGAGGGCAAAATGGCTTACTGGGGCATGGAAGTAATGTGTGTACCAATTGAAGTGGTAAGGCTCTTCTTTCTTGGCCCTTTCACCTCTAGGCTGTCAAATTGGATGGATAGCCATAGGAAAAATGTTGTGGATTTATTGATGCCTGGAAGTTAATTTATTGACAGGCTCCATCCCAGTTCCTAAAGTCACCTTTCTGTGTTGGTTATGGCAAGCAGAGAAGCAAGGACCCCAGTAATAGAGATGCAAGCTGAGAAATATCACCTTAGAAGCCGAGTGCAGGAATTGAAAGCGATTCGCTGCCAGCTATTAACCCAAACACCAGAGACAGGGGAAGGAACAAACGCCAAGTTCTGTGTCAGAATCACTGAACAAGATGTTAGTGCAGCTGCTGGAAGATCTTGCCCTGTTGGTTGAAGGTGCTTGTGCCATGACCATGAAACTGAAATGCCCAGGAGCCATCTTGGTGTCACGGATGTCAAGTCTTTGCCTAGAAGAGTGGAAGCACCTGGGGAAATAGCTTCTACCCATCCTCCTTGAGTTTTATGGTAATTTTTCTCTCTGGAGATGTATCCTTGCATTTCACCATCAGCTTTCTGTCTCCTGGAAACTGGCTGATCTTCTGTGTGTGGCACAGATAAGAACCTCAGCAGCAAGAACATTAGAGCTGCAGTTGGATCTGTGTTGTTTGATTAGTAGAGGCTGCCTAGAACTCTCTGTTGCACTGCAGTAAAAGTCCAAAGGAAACTCTAGATCTCCTTGTATCATTGGAAGGGAAGTCATTCTGCCCTGTACTCAGCACTGGTTAGGCCACACCTTGAGTCCTGTGTCCAGTTCTGGGCTCCACCATTTAAGAAGGATATTGAGACACTTGAATGTATCCAGAGAAGGGGAACAAAGCTGGGGAGAGGTCTGGAGCACAGCCCTGTGAGGAGAGGCTGAGGGAGCTGGGACTGCTTAGCCTGGAGAAGAGGAGGCTCAGGGGAGACCTTCTTGCTCTCTACAACTCCCTGAAGGGAGGTTGTAGCCAGGTGGGAGTTGGTCTCTTCTCCCAGGCAAGCAGGACCAGAACAAGAGGACACAGTCTCAAGCTGTGCCAGGGGAGGTTTAGGCTGGAGGTTAGGAAAAAGTTCTTCGTGGAAAGAGTTATTTGCCATTGGGATGTGCTGCCCAGGGAGGTGGTGGAGTCACCATCACTGGAGATGTTTAAGAAGAGCCTGGCTGAGGCATTTGGTGCCATGGTTTAGTTGATTAGATGGTGTTGGTGATAGGTTGGAGTGGATGATGCCAATGGTCTTTTCCAACCTGGTTTGGTCTATTTTATTATTCTAGTCTAGTCTAGTCTAGTCTAGTCTAGTCTACTCTACTCTACTCTACTCTACTCTACTCTACTCTATTCTATTCTGATTGATACACCCTCAGCCTCTCCAGAAGCAATTGACCAACCCTTTGTAGTTAAACTAGCACCTCCGAAGTCACCAAGTAGGAAAATGGAGCCTCCTCATTTTTACAACATCAGCTGTGTGAGCTGTAGGATGTTGTTTCGTAGCTGTCAAGAATTTCAGACTCCTCCCAAGGACTATTTTCTGTGTGAGCTAGGCATTTGTTGGTAAAGGGCTGTGTTTTTTTTCCCTGGTGCTTGGTTAATTTAATTTTAAATCTGAGTTTATCTGATTGTCTCCTAACTGATACTTCTGTATTTCAAGGCCTGGATGTGTTTTGGGATGGTTTTCTTTTTAAAGCACATATATAAGCTAGACCCTGAATGTAGAAATCCTACTGGAGTTTTCTCTCTGCTCTAAGTCACACTTCCTTTAGCCTCTCTTACAGTTGAACACTATGACCTCCATCAGAATTTATTCCCCCAGCCTTTCCTACTGCCCATTCTCTTTCCTTGGAGCAGTGGCATGGCTCATGCACACTTCCATCTGCCCTGTGCCTAAAAAGGTGGCTAAATGGACCCCTAAAAAAAGTCCCTCCCTCCTGAGCAACAGTACAAATACAACATTTTTAATAAGGGTGGGAGAAAACTGGATCATCTTTTATCTAGTTTAATTCTGCATCCAGTAGGCTGTAGGGTTTTAATTTACTCAGAGAAAAGAGCTCTCTCCACCAGTCCGGGAGATCAAAATCTCAGGTAGAAGGCATTGTGTGTGTGCAGCTTGCAAATGGCTTGATTATGTACATGGCCTCAGTGGCCCTTTGCTGGGTGAAATCTTTAAGGGGCCAGCTAAGGCAAAAACCCTGGTGGTTCTACTTGAGGAGAAAAGAGAGAGAGTAGATAAAACTTCCTTAGCTTTGCATGGGTTGTGGTGGGGATTTTATTGCCTTGTTGCCTTTAAGCTCCAGAGAACAGGATGTTTCATAGCTGCTCAATTTGCTTTAGCTATTATCATTTGAAAGAATTTGATGACTCTAATTTCCTTCCCTACACTGCTTGATTTTAGGACTAGAGTAGCTCTTAAGTATCTGGCATTGATTTTGATGGTGGCCAGAGCTTTGATACTCATTTCTGCACCACAACACACTGAGGATGGGTGATGGCCAATGCAAACCTAGGACTCAGAATGACTTAATTTAATGTTTTACAAATACAGTTGTAGGTATTTGCTTGTAGGATGGAGGCTGTGTTGATGAGTACCATGAATCAGCAGTGCTCCCTTGTGTGATGTGGACTAACTGCATACTGGGTTGCATTACCTAAAGTATAGCCAGCAGGCCAAAGGAAAGGATTATTCCCCTCAGCTTGGCCCTTGGGAGGCAGAAGCTGGAAGGCTGTCCAGATTTGTAACCCAGTAATGGGGAGAGATTGATGAAGGGGAGCTGCTCCATCAAAGGGCCACCAAGAGGACTGGGGGGGGGATGGAAAAAAAACACCTAGAAATGGGGAGATTGAGATTGGATGTTAGGAAGAAGTTGTTGCCCATGAGGGTGGTGAGAGACTGGCACAGGTTGCCCAGGGAGGTGGTGGAAGCCTCATACCTGGAGGTTTTGAAGGCCAGGCTGGATGTGGCTGTGAGCAACCTGCTGTAGTGTGAGGTGTCCCTGCCCATGGCAAGGGGGTTGGAACTGGCTGATCCTTGAGGTCCCTTCCAGCCCTAACAATTCTGATTCTATGGTTAGGGGGAGAGAAGCATATTCTATTCAAGAGGAATGCTCATACTGGAAAAGTCTGGGGGGGGGATCCTGTTGTACCTTCATCCACTATTTGAACCAGAAGCTATAGAAAAGATGCATGCACTTCTCAGAAGTACATAGTGAGAGAAGAAAAGAGTGAAGGAAACTGGTAGGACATAAGGATAAAATATTCCCAAGAACTGATACTGGTGCAGCACTGGAACAGGCTGTATGGAGACATTATGGAATCTTCATCACAGTATCACAGTATCACCAAGGTTGGAAGAGACCTCAAAGATCATCAAGTTGTGCTCTTTAACATCTTTATTGATGATCTGGGTGAGAGCATTGAGTCCATCATCAGTAAATTTGCAGATGACACCAAGCTGGGGGCAGGAGTTGATCTGCTGGAGAGTAGAGAGGCTCTGCAGAGGGACCTCAACAGGCTGGACAGATGGGCAGAGTCCAAGGGCATGAGATTGAACACATCCAAGTGCCAGGTTCTGCACATTGGCCACAACAACCCCAGGCAGTGCTACAGGCTGGGGTCAGAGTGGCTGGAGAGCAGCCAGGCAGAGAGGGACCTGAGGGTACTGGTTGACAGTAGGCTGAACATGAGCCTGCAGTGTGCCCAGGCAGCCAAGAGGGCCAATGGCATCCTGGCCTGCATCAGGAAGAGTGTGGCCAGCAGGAGCAGGGAGGTCATTCTGCCTCTGTACACTGCACTGGTTAGGCCACACCTCGAGTCCTGTGTCCAGTTCTGGGCCCCTCAGTTTAGGAAGGAAGTTGACTTGCTGGAAGGTGTCCAGAGAAGGGCAACAAAGCTGGGGAGGGGTCTGGAGCACAGCCCTGTGAGGAGAGGCTGAGGGAGCTGGGGTTGCTTAGCCTGGAGAAGAGGAGACTCAGGGGAGACCTTCTTGCTCTCTACAACTACCTGAAGGGAGGTTGTAGCCAGGTGGAGGTTGGTTTCTTCTCCCAGGCAAGCAGCACCAGAACAAGAGGACACAGTCTCAGGCTGTGCCAGGGGAGGTTTAGGCTGGATGTTAGGAAGAAGTTCTTCCCAGCAAGAGAGATTGGCCATTGGAATGTGTTGCCCATGGAGGTGGTGGAGTCACCATCACTGGAGGTGTTCAGGAGGAGACTTGCTAGGGTGCTTGGTTGCATGGTTTAGTTGATTAGGTAGTGTTGGATGATAGGTTGGTCTTGATGATCTTGAAGATCTCTTCCAACCTGGTTTAAAGTCCAACCTGCCACCACAGACCCCATGACTAGACCATGGCACCAAGTGCCACGTCCAATCCCCTCTTGAACACCTCCAGGGATGGTGACTCCACCACCTCCCTGGGCAGCACATTCCAATGACGAATGACTCTCTCAGTGAAGAACTTTCTCCTCACCTCAAGCCTAAACTTCCCCTTGTGCAGCTTGAGACTGTGTCCTCTCATTCTGGTTCTGGTTGTCTGAGAGAAGAGACCAACTCCCTCCTGGCTACAACCCCCCTTCAGGTAGTTGTAGACAGCAAGAAGGTCTCCCCTGAGCCTCCTCTTCTCCAGGCTAAACAACCCCAGCTCCCTCAGCCTCTCCTCATAGGGCTTGTCCATGCAGAAACTCAAAATTCACTTAGAGAAGGTCCTAGCTTAAACTTGAGGTTACCTCTGCTGTGTCTGCAGGGCTTCATGACAGACAGAGTTTTCTTGCAACTTGAGTTACTCTGTACTTTTCTGTGTGAAAAAACTACTTACCCCGTGTGAAACAAGGAGAAATAGGAATTCATGTTGTTAATCATCACTGAAACAAACACAGATGCAGCAGCAGTCAGGCTTTTCTAATGCTGCAAGAAGTGCAGCAGATCCTGGAGATGAATGCAGGAGATGCTTGTAAGAGGTCAGGCTTCCCCCACACAAACAGCTGTCACTTCTCTTAGCTCTGACAGCTGAACTGTTTCTACTGAGGGGCATTTGAACTGCTTCAGTCGTGTGAGATCAAAGGCATCTCCTCAAAACTAACTTTCTAGCATTTGGGTGAAAGTGTTTTACTAAATATTGACCTCTGGCTACTACTGCAGCTCAGCTGAGGTGGTAACTCATCCAACCACAGCAACTCAGTGGGTTTGAGCCCTAAAGCTTAAAGCAGGCAATGTGTGTGGCAATTGCAGAGCCAAGTTTGGCTACCTGTGGCTTGGGTTTGCAGATGTTTTCCAACCTGGTCTCCTCTCCGAACCTCTCTGAACCTCTCCGAACCTCTCCTCTCCAAACCTCTCCTCTCCTCTCCGAACCTCTCCTCTCCAAACCTCTCCTCTCCTCTCCTCTCCTCTCCGAACCTCTCCGAACCTCTCCGAACCTCTCCTCTCCTCTCCGAACCTCTCCGAACCTCTCCTCTCCTCTCCGAACCTCTCCGAACCTCTCCGAACCGAACCTCTCCGAACCTCTCCTCTCCTCTCCGAACCTCTCCGAACCTCTCCTCTCCTCTCCGAACCTCTCCGAACCGAACCTCTCCGCTCCAAACCTCTCCTCTCCTCTCCGAACCTCTCCGAACCTCTCCTCTCCTCTCCGAACCTCTCCGCTCCGAACCTCTCCTCTCCGAACCTCTCCTCTCCGAACCTCTCCTCTCCTCTATCTATTCTATTCTACTCCTATTCTCTTCTGTTCTGTTCTATTCAATGTTTGCTTGTTTCTGCTTATTTTTGTTGGGGTGATTTGGGTTTTTTAAATGCTTGTTCTTGTACACAAGCCTCTGCTTTAGCCATAGCTCCTCTCCAATGAGGACAGGCTGAGATAGTTGGGGTTGATCAGTTTGGAGAAGAGAAGGCTCTGAGGAGACCTTATTGTGGCTTTCCAATATCTGAAGGGGGCTACAAGAAATCTGGGGAGGGACTTTTGAGGGTGTCAGGGAGTGATAGGACTGGGGGACTGGATCCAGGCTTGAGGAGGGCAGATTTAGATTAGACAATAAGAAGAAGTTGTTCCCCATGAGGGTGGTGAGAGACTGGCACAGGTTGCCCAGGGAGGTGGTGGTAGCCTCAGCCCTGGAGGTTTTTGCAGCCAGGCTGGATGTGGCTGTGGGCAAGCTGCTGTAGTGTGAGGTGTCCCTGGCCATGGCAGGGGGGTTGGAACTGGATAATCTTTGAGGTTCCTTCCAAACCTGCTGCATGTTGCCTGGAAAATTAGTTGTAAAAGTGGGAAATTAGCCCTCGCCTCACTTGTCAGTGCTTTAATGACAGGACAGCCCTGTCTTGGTTTCTTTTCTCATATTCTGTTAGGAAGATGACACACTTCCCTCCTCCCCCTCCCATATTATGGAAGTACCTTCCATGCTTATGCAAAATATTTTCCTTGTTGTTGACATCCTTCAAAGGTTAAAGTAATGAAGTGCTTATATACTGTTTGCTGCATGATTGAATTAAAGGCCTGAAATGAAACTGTGGGGCAATTTGGGACAGTAATGAGAAGGGTGAGGGGAAAACAAAGGGAGAGCATTCACCCTGCCTTTCTGAGCACCGTCTCTCATCCCCAGCATTACTAAGCAGCAATAATTAGCAGTGACAAGAGGCCCAGAAATTAAATTTTTCTCCCTTCAAATGACCAGGAAGACTTTAGTCATAAATGACAAATTTAATAATCAGCTGCTATTTATCAGTCTGTGTGTCACTCAGCACAGCATTTGCAGTGCTTACAGCAAGCCCCAGGCCTGCAGCTGGCCCTGGCTGGGCTTCTGCCGCTGCCACAGCTGTTACAGATGTTCTGTGTTGGGTAGAAGATCCCTGTGTCATCCTGGGATCTGGAATAGAGAAACCTGCCTGTTCCAGGCTTGCATTATATGTATGCTGGGTACCTCCACTTAGGTCACAACAACCCCGTGGTAAGCTACAGACATGAGCAAGTGTGGTGGGAAAGCTGCAAGTTGGAGAGGGACCTGGTGGCATGGGTTGACAGTGGACTGACCATGAGCCAGCAGCGTGCCCAGGTGGCCAAGAAAGCCAATGGCATCCTGGCTGGGATTAGGAGCACTGTGGCCAGCAGGGACAGGGAGGTGATCACCCCACTGTGCTCAGCACTGCTGAGGCCACACCTCGAGTGTTGTGTTCAGTTCTGGGACCCTCAGTACAGGGAGGATATTGAGGGGCTGGAGCCTGTCCAGAGAAGGGCCTGGAGCACCTGGGCTGTAAGTAGCACCTGAGGGAGCTGAGTGTCTTCAGTCTGGAAAAGAGGAAGCTGAGGAGAGACCTCACTGCTCTCTCTACTGCTCCCTGGAGGGAGGTTGGAGTGAGGAGGGGGCAGCCTCTGCTCCTTGGTGGCAAGCAACAGGCCCAGAGGCAATGGTTCCAAGCTGCTGAGGGGAGGTTCAGGCTGGATGCTAGGAAATACTTCTTCACTGGAAGGGCTCTCAACCATTGGAATGTTCTGCCCAGGACAGTGCTGGAGTCACCATCCCCGGGGGCTTTCAGCAGCCAGTGGACCTATCGCTTGGGGACATGGTTTGGTGTTGACCCTTCAGTGTTGGGTTAAAGGCTGGACTGGATGATCTTTGAGGTCTCTTCCAACCAGATGGTTTCTGTGATTCCTGTTGCCTGGCTTCAGTGCAAGCAGTGGTGCTATTATTGCCAAGGAGAGACGCTGCCTCAGCCTTGCAGGAAAAATGTTCCTTGCTATCCACATGTGAAAATTACTTTCAGGCTAACACAAAAACATTGAGCACCACGAGACAGGACAACAACTCAGCTGTGAAAGTCAGCCAGACCTCATTTTGGGCTGAAGCTCCAAGAAAAAGGTTGTCTATAAGGACCATGTAAAAAAAAAGAGTGATATTGGAAGGAATAGAATAGAATAGAATAGAATAGAATAGAATAGACCAGACCAGACCAGACCAGGTTGGAAGAGACCTTCAAGATCATCACATCCAACCTATCAACCCATCCAACCCACGTAAACATCTAAACCATGGCACCAAGCACCCCATCAAGTCTCCTCCTGAACACCTCCAATGATGGTGACTCCACCACCTCCCTGGGCAGCCCATTCCAATGGGCAATCACTCTCTCTGTGTAGAACTTCTTCCTAACATCCAGCCTAAACCTCCCCTGGCACAGCCTGAGACTGTGTCCTCTTGTTCTGGTACTGGCTGCCTGGGTGAAGAGACCAACCCCCACCTGTCTACAACCTCCCTTCAGGGAGCTGTAGACAGCAAGAAAGTCTCCCATGAGTCTCCTCCAGGCTAAGCAACCCCAGCTCCCTCAGTCTCTCCTCGTAGGGGTTGTGTTCCAAACCCCTCACCAACTTTGTTGCCCTTCTCTGGACACGCTAAAGCAAGTCAACATCCTTCCTAAACTGTATCATAGTATCAGTCAGGGTTGGAAAGGACCACAAGGATCATCTAGTTCCAACCCCCCTGCCATGGGCAGGGACACCCCACACTACATCAGGCTGGCCACAGCCTCATCCAGCCTGGGCTTAAACACCTCCAGGGACAGGGCCTCAACCACCTCCCTGGACAACACATTCCAGAGCTTCACCACTCTCATGGTGAAGAACCTCCTCCTCACATCCAGCCTGAATCTCCCCACCTCCAGCTTCATTCCATTCCCCCTAGTCCTATCACTACCTGAGATCCTGAGAAGTCCCTTCCCAGCCTTCCTCTAGGCCCCTTTCAGATACTGGAAGGCCACAATTAAGTCACCTTTGAGCCTTCTCTTCTGCAGATTGAACAGCCCCAACTCCTTCAGTCTGTCCTCACAGGAGAGGTGCTCCAGCCCTCTGTATACTACAAAGCAACTCCATTCTGATTAAACTGATCACTCTGAATTAAAGGGCTGCAGAGGAACTAAGAAAAGCAGCAGATCAGATCTGTTGGTTTTTTGTTGGTTTTTTTTTTCCCAAATAGTACAAAATGTTATTGAAAAAAAAGGAAAAGGAAAAAAAAGTGCTGTTAAAAATATAGTCAGGCATCAGAGGAAGAAAAGCAGGCAGCAGGATTGTACAAGCCCCATTAAGCTGTGGAAATTTTCCTTGGACACATTGCAGTACCTTTTGAAAGCAGCATATGGGGTTTATTCTGGTAACTCTAATTTTAACATGAATGGGAGTCACGTGGAATACTCCTGGCATACTGCTTTGAAAATATATCCCTGCATGATTAAGGAAGGCAGAAATCTTTTTTAAACCTTTAGCTTTTCTTTTTTTTTTAAGCTTTCTTTTTCTACTTCTTTTTTTTTTAATCTTTCTTTTAACCAATTCTGAAATGTTTTGAAAGGAAAGCTGGGGGAGGGACTTTTGAGGGTGTCAGGGAGTGATAGGACTGGGGGGGGGGGGATGGAGGAAAGCTAGAAATGGGTAGATTCAGATTGGAAGTCAGGAAGAAGTTGTTCCCCATGAGGGTGGTGAGAGACTGGCACAGGTTGCCCAGGGAGGTGGTGGAAGCCTCATGCCTGGAGGTTTTGAAGGCCAGGCTGGATGTGGCTGTGAGCAAGCTGCTGTAGTGTGAGGTGTCCCTGGCCATAGCAGTCATTTATTTCTATTTTTCTACTTTTCTGCTCGAAATCTGTGTACTGTGTCCAGTTCTGGGCCCCTCAGTTTAGGAAGGAGGTTGACTTGCTGGAACGTGTCCAGAAAATGGCAATGAAGTTGGTGAGGGGTCTGGAGTACAGCCCTGTGAGGAGAGTCTGAGGGAGCTGGGGTTGCTCAGCCTGGAGAAGAGGAGACTCAGGGGTGACCTTATTGCTCTCTACATCTACCTTAAGGGAGGTTGTAACCAGGTGGGGATTGGTCTCTTCTCCCGGGCAGCCAGTACCAGAACAAGAGGACACAGTCTCAGGCTGCGCCAGGGGAGGTTTAGGTTGGATGTTAGGAAGAAGTTCTACACAGGGAGAGTGATTGCCCATTGGAATGGGCTGCCTGGGGAGGTGGTGGAGTCACCATCACTGTAGGTGCTCAGGAGGAGACTTGCTAGGGTGCTTGGTGCCATGGTTTAATTGATTAGGTGTGTTGGATTGGTTGATGGATTGGACACGATGATCTTGAAGGTCTCTTCCAACCTGGTCTGGTCTATTCTATTCTATTCTATTCTATTCTATTCTATTCTATTCTATTCTATTCTATCTGCAGCTAAATTTTAAAGGCATAGCCTAAAACTACCATAATAGAAGAAAGAAAATTTTGATAATGAGGGTGGTGAAGGTTGCCCAGAGGAAAATTCAAGATCAGGATGGATGGGGCTCTGAGCAACCTCATGCAGTTAAAGATGTCCCTGCTTATTGCAGGGGGATTGGGCTAGATGACCTTTAAAGGTCCCTTCCAACCCAAACCATTCTATGTTTCTATGATTTATACATGTGCTTTAGTTTTTAAACATAAAAATCTAATAAAATGATCTCACTGTCTGGCCCTGGTGGGGTTGGGTTGATGGTTGGCCTTGAGGATCTTAAAGGTCTTTTCCAATCAACATGATTCTGTGAGTCTGTGAGGGGGGTTGGAACTGGCTGATCCTTGCACTCCCTTCCAGCCCTGACAATTCTATGAAAGCACTGATGGAGTAAGAATGGTCCAGCCCTGAATAAAAGCTGTCATGTAACAGGTAGAAATGCTGGTGGCTTAGCACCACTTGGTTGTACTTCAGAGGCTGAGGAATGGAGAAGGAAACTTAAAGTTTCTACCCACTGTTGACTGCCTCTGCATTGCCTGACCTTTATAGATGTGTCTGTTCACTTGTAAGATGAAGTACTCATTCCACCTACCATGTGCAGAGAGCAGGGAGTTGAGTGAAGAGTCAGAGAATCACTTAGGTTGGAAAAGTCCTTTAAGATATTGAGCCCAGCTGTTAAGAGAGTGAGGACGAGGCAGGGTTTGTTCTCCCGAGCTGGCAAGCACGGCCGTGCTGCGTTATTGACTGCATCTCCAGCTCATGCATGATCAAAACTGAAGAAGCAGGCACTTTGAAGGTTGATCAGAGAGAGCCTCATTAGTGGAAAGGAAGATCTGAGCAGATGCAACAGCCCTGACAAAAATGAGCCAGAACATTGATAGAGCTGGGCCTGGTGTGTGGGCTGCATGTGAAGCAGGGTTGCTGGAGGGAGGTTCAGAGAGTCCTTTCTGACAGCCGGTCCTTCCTACCCATCCCCAGAGAAAACATTCTTAACACTTTCCTCAAGTGTTCTGAACAGCAACAAGACAGAAAATGCCCCTGAAACCATACTGAGGAACACAGCCATGAGCACAGGGAGGAGCACGGACATTCATCTGCTGTCCTTCCAAGCGTGCAGGAAAAGAGGGGGAAGTGACTTTGGCTTTTCAAATACCTTTTGCTTTCCTTCTTTTTTTTTTGTTGTTTTATTTAACTGAGCCTCTAAAGTTTATTTTTAAAACTCTATTTTTTTGTTGTGGGCTGCTGCTGCTGCTGTAGTGCTCAAGAATGGTTTGCCTGTCTTATATTGCCTTAGTAATGATTTCTTATTGCCTGTCTTAGTAACATTTGTCTCTTCTGATATGACAAAGAGCCACACAGCCACCCCCCTCAAAAATAATTTGCCTGCCTTTCTTCCTTTTCACCAAAGCTTCTGTTAGGTCAGGCTGCTGAGCACACTCTGTGATATTTATCTCTTTTGATATCACAGAGAAGCACACAAAACAAACAATAAACAAACAAAGCCAACCTACCAAAAAAACCCAACAACCATAAAAACGCTGCCTGCCTTTCTTCCTTCTCACCAAACATTCTTTTAGGTCAGGCTGCTCAGCACACTCGGGGGTATTTATCTATTTGGATTTCACAGACACACACACAAAGCAAAAGCAAACAAAATAAAACCCCAAACAAACCATCAAAACCAACCAAACAAAAAGAAACAAACAAAACAAGCAAACAAAGCTGCCTGCCTTTCTTCCTTTTCACCAAAGCTTCTGTTAGGTCAGGCTGCTCAGCACTCTGTGATATTTGTCTATTTTGATATCACAGACACAAACCCAAACCAAACAAAACCCAACGAAACAAAAAACCCAAACAAAAACATACAAACCAGCAACGACAAAAACCAGCAACAAACAGCCTCTCCCTATGAGGAGAGGCTGAGGGAGCTGGGGTTGCTTAGCCTGGAGAAGAGGAGGCTCAGGGGAGACCTTCTTGCTCTCTACAACTCCCTGAAGGGAGGTTGTAGCCAGGTGGGGGTTGGTCTCTTCTCCCAGGCAAGCAGTACCAGAACAAGAGGACACAGTCTCAAGATGCACCAGGGGAAGTTTAGGCTGGATGTGAGGAAGAAACTCTTCCCAGCAAGAGAGATTTGCCATTGGAATGTGCTGCCCAGGGAGGTGGTGGAGTCACCATCCCTGGAGGTGTCTAAGAAGAGCCTGGCTGAGGCACTTGGTGCCATGGTTTAGTTGATTGGATGGTGTTGGGTGATAGGTTGGACTGGATGATCTCAAAGGTCTTTTCCAACCTGGTTAATTCCATTCTGTTCTAAAATAACAAAAAGTTTCCTGCCTGTCTTCCTTTTCACCAAAGCTTCTGTCAGGTCAGGCTGCTGAGCACGCTCCTTGTCTGCTGTCTTTCAGAGCAGGGTGTTAATGTGCTTCGCTGGGGCTTTCTCCAGTCATTTCAAGATAGTTGCCACCTTCCAGACTTAGACATGAGCTGCACCAGGCAGCATACATGGGAGTGAGTATTTCTGTCAGCCTTATTCAAGCAAGAGGCTTCATTGAAGCAAGCCACTTCATTTAAGCAAAGCCTATTTCTAGAGTGAGGTTATTTATACCACATTTGGCTGTGGATGGGCCCGTGTGGGCACGCTTCTGTTGTGCATGAGACACCTGTTAGAGGTATCTATATTTGGCTACATGTTTCCATGTGCATGGGTTGTAAAAAGTGGCTGGTAGTGCCTTTGGGAAGGGGATTTGCAATGGCCAGATTAACCTAGGGAGGCTCTGAAGCCTGTGGGAGCAGACGTGCTCTGCTAGAGACTGACACACAACAGGATTGTTAGTGACTCACTCTGTGTGTGTGTGTGTGTGTTCTGAGCTGCCTTGTGAGAGTACAGAGGGTATTGCCTGTTGTAGTTACAGCTAAGGGTCCACTCAGTAAATTGCTCCAGTTAGAGTATGCTTGCAAAAGAAAACCCCCAAAAGCTACATGGTAAATAAATTAATCTGTCCATTCAGCTTATGTGAGACTGGATGAGGCACTTGGTGCCATGGTTTTGTTGATTAGATGGTGCTGGGGGATAGGTTGGACTTGATGATCTCAAAGGTCTTTTCCCACCTGGTTTATTCTGTTCTGTTTTGTTCTATTCTATTCTGCTCTGCTCTATACTTTCCTGCCTGGGTGAGACAGAGCTTGTCCTCAAGTTTCTTGTGTCCTTTCTGGGTCTGGAAATTAGATTCATAAGTTTCTGTTCCTCTCATTAGTCTTTCTGCACCTCCAAGAGCCTTTCCCTGCAAGTCTGGGATGCAGAAGTGGTGTGAAACTAATGTGAGAAATGCTGGATAGGCCACCATCAACAGCTACTAAAATAATGCTCTGGAGGTCCTTCAAGAGAGCTGGGAAGGTGAACCAAGACACAAACAACTCTCTAACTGAGCTGTCTGCAGTAGACTCTCTCTAAATATCATCACCCAGCACTGTTGTTCTGGTCTTAAAGGCACATAATCACAGCAATACAGTTCCTCTGAAGGCTGCCTGGTGTCTGTTAACTCTTAAGTAACGCAGAGCAGAAGCCTCTTGAAATAAAAACAGACACATAGAAAACTGTCCTGAATAAACCTGCCATTTCTTTTTCCAGGCTTCCTAGGCAAGTCTATACAGGGGGCTTAGAAATACAGAGGTGTTTGCTGCTGTCAACCATTAGGCCAGGCTTAAGGGCCTCCTGGACAAAACCCAAAGCCCCTGCTTCAGCTCTCACACTGTTAACCTCTTCCTTGCTAGCAAGAGTTCTGTGAGAAGAGCTCTGTGAGAGAGCAGGAGTTTAGTGTGAACAGATTTCATCTTCCTGTGGAGCAGATGTGCTGACACATGGGCTTCTACAGTCAGTGGGGTAAATAATCTTCTGTTATATAGTTCCTAAGCACCTACTTATGTAATTAACACATTGGGGGGAAAAAAACACACCAACCAACATCATTATTTATACAGTGAATCATGACACTATCAGAGTAAGCTCAGATACCTGAGAGAGAGGAGTTTGTCCTTTGTCTTTCCTATTGTTCTTTGGATTTGTTAGAAGCAGAGAAGTGAAAGAAATCAGTCTGTTGCCATTTCATAGATGATCAAGTAGAGATTCAATCTGCATCTTCCTGAAGAAGAAAGTTGCAGTGCACTTACTGAAAGAGATGGAGGGGAGCATACACACCTGTAGGAGAGGCAAGGCCAAACCCATCTGTGGCGTCATCAGTGCCCTTCAAAGGTTTTAGGAGGTAGTGTGCCTTCCTCAGTACCCATCTTTCAGAGACCAGGTACTAAAGGGAAGTCTCAGACTGTCTGGATTGCAGATAAATCCAGAAGGTGTTGCTTGTTTGGCACTCTGGGCAAAGCACAAGCTGAGAAGGAGCTAAAGGTAGAAGAATATTGCAGGTAAAGTGATGCAGAAATGAGAAATGGATCTGTCCTGGCCATGTGTGCTCCAGACCAAGTGAGTAAAAGAATTCAAATGAAGGTGACACAACTGAAAACTCTCTCAGCATGTTGCAAAGGGCTTGTAACACAAGCTTATCACAGTATCACCAAGGTTGGAAGAGACCTCAAAGATCATCGAGTCCAACCTGTCACCACAGACCTCATGACTAGACCATGGCACCAAGTGCCACATCCAATCCCTCTTGAACACCTGCAGGGACGGTGACTCCACCACCTCCCTGGGCAGCACATTCCAATGACAAATGACTCTCTCAGTGAAGAATTTTCTCCTCATATCCAGCCTAAACTTCCCCTGGCACAGCTTGAGACTGTGTTCTCTTGTTCTGGTGCTGGTTGCTAGAGAGAAGAGACCAACCCCTTCCTGGCTACAACCTCCCTTCAGGTAGCTGTAGAGAGCAATGAGGTCACCCCTGAGCCTCCTCTTCTCCAGGCTAAGCAACCCCAGCTCCCTCAGCCTCTCCTCACAGGGCTGTGCTCAAGGCCTCTCCCCAGCCTCGTTGCCCTTCTCTGGACACATTCAAGTGTTTCAATGTCCTTCCTAAACTGAGGAGCCCAGAACTGGACACAGGACTCAAGGTGTGGCCTAACCAATGCAGAGTACAGGGGCACAATGACTTCCCTGCTCCTGCTGGCCACACTATTCCTAATGCAGGCCAGGATGCCATAAGGTGAGCTGCAGCAAGTCAAAGTGCAAGCTCCTGCATCTGGCTTGGGCCAAACCCAAGCACAAATCCAGGTTGGGTGCAGAGTGGGTTGAGAGTAGCTCTGAAGAAAGAGCCTTGGCTGCATTGATTGATGAGAAGCTCACCATGAGCTGGCAGTGCCCTCAAGCTGCCCAGGAGGAAAATCCTGTGCTGGACTGCATCAAGAGGAGTGTGGGCAGCAGGGCAAGAGGGGGCATTCTGCCCCTTGGATCTGCTCTGCTGAGACCCCACCTTGAATCCAGTTCTGGTGTCTCCAGCATAAGAAGGACACAGAGCTGTTGGAGTGAGTCCAGAGGAGGCCACAAAGATGGTCCAAGGGCTGGAACAGCTCTGCTGTGAAGATAGGCTGAGGGAGCTGGGGGTGTTCAGCCTGGAGAAGGGAAGACTCTGGGGGGATCTCAGAGCTGACTTCCAATAGCTGAAGGGATCCTACAGGAAGGCTGCAGAGGGACTTTTCATCAGGGTGTTAGAGACAGGCCAAGGGGGAATGGTTTGGAGCTGTGGGAAAGCAGAGTTAGACTGGAGCTTAGGAAGTTCTTCAGCAGGAGAGTGGTGAGGCTCTGCAATAGGCTGCTCAGGGAGGCTGTGGCTGCCTCCTCCCTTGGGGTGTTGAAGGCCAGTTTGGATGAGGCCTTGAGCAGCCAAGTCTGGTTGAGAGGTGTCCCTGGCCATGGTGGGGAGGTTTGAGCAGATGATCTCTGAGGTTCCTTCCATCCTAAGCCATTCTAGGGTTATGATAGGCATTTGAACAAAGTGGGCAAAGGAGGGAGCAGGCAAATCCTAACCCGGGATGTGGATCATTTGGCAGGTAGCTCTCATGCAGGGTGGCTGAGTGGGGGTTGTGAAACTCCCAAGATGATTCCCGCGGCCCTTGCAGTTGTGTACTCCAGGGCACTACGTGAGGAATCTGGAAGGCAACGATGTGCGCTGTGAAATCTTTTCCTGCCTACTGTCTGGATGTGTTATAATTGATTTGTAATTCTCCAGTGCCCTCTCATGCTATCTGACTGCTGTGAATGTTTGAGAAGTCAAGACTTAAAGGTTGCAGACAGCTGCAGGGGCTTGTGTAGTCTAGGGGTTGGGTTTTTTCCCTACGATAGCTATACAGAGGCAAACAAACTATGATTGTACATGACACTGCCTCCAAACCTCAACATCACTTGAGCTTGCTTGGCAGAGAGGCCTCTGCTCTTCCCAGTGTCAAGGTTAGGAATACTTTTTTCTTTTGTGTGTGTGTATGCATCAGGATCGATCCAACTACACACTGATTCACTCTGACAATCCAGTTTCCACTAAGCAAACCCAGGTTATCTTCCTTTTCTTTTACACCTGGTTTCCTATGTGTGATCATGGTGGCTTTCTTCTTTTGGTTGGGTTGCTTTGGTTGGTTGGTTGGGTTGGGGTTTAGGTTTTTTGGGTTTTGGGTGGGGTTTTTTTTGGGTGATTTCTTTTAGGTTGGTTTCTTTTGGTTGGCTTCTTTTGGGTTGGTTTCTTTTGGTTGGCTTCTTTTGGGTTGGTTTCTTTTGGTTGGCTTCTTTTGGGTTGGTTTTCTTGTGGGTTGGTGTCTTTTGGGTTGGTGTCTTTTGGTTGGCTTCTTTTTGGCTGGCTTCTTTTGGGTTGGTTTCTTTTTGGGTTGGTTTCTTGTTAGTTATCTTCTTTTTGTTGGCTTCTTTTGGGTTGGTTTCTTTTTGGGTTGGTTTCTTGTTAGTTATCTTCTTTTTGTTGGCTTCTTTTGAGTTGGTTTCTTTTTGGGTTGGTTTCTTGTTAGTCATCTTTTTGTTGGTTTCTTTTGGGTTGGTTTCTATTTGGGTTGGTTCTTTTTGGGTTGGTTTCTTGTTAGTCATCTTTTGGTTGGCTTTTGGGTTGGTTTCTATTGGGTTGGTTCTTTTTGGGTTGGTTTCTTGGTAGTTATCTTCTTTTGGTTGGCTTCTTTTGGGTTGGTTTCTTGGCAGTTATCTTCTTTTGGTTGGTGTCTTTTTGGGTTGGATTCTTTTTGGGTTGGCTCTTTTGGGTTGGTTTCTTGTTAGTTATCTTTTGGTTGGTTTCTTTTTGGGTTGGTTCTTTTTGGGTTGGATCTTTTTGGGTTGGTTCTTTTGGGCTGGTTTCTTGTTGGCTATCTTCTTTTGGTTGGATTCTTTTTGGGTTGGATTCTTTTTGGGTTGGTTTCTTGTTGGTTGATTTCTTTTGGGGTTGGTTTCTTGTTGGGTTGGTTTCGTGTTGGGTTGGCTTCTTGGTGGGTTGGCTTCTTTTGGGTTTTGGTGTTGTTTTTTTTCTTGGGTTTTTGGGTGGTTCTGTTTTCTGGTTGGTTGTTTTGAAGATGAGGATATTTTGCTTCTGCATTAAACATGAGGCATTTTAGATCTTTGTGGATTTACCATTGGAGGTGGAAACAGCCTGCAGTTGTGCTGTCTAGACTAGGAAGTCTCCTTTCAGCACCCAGACTACATGGAATCATTCAGCAATAGGAAAACTGAGAAAAAAAATCATGGCAGCTCCTGTAGCAAATTTCAGGGTTGTTTTTAGGCTGTCTTTGGCTTAGCTGAAGAACTTTACTTGTCAGAGAAGATGAAGTAGTGTTGCAAATTCAATGCCCCTAGACAGTCATCATGCAGTCTGCTGTTGTCTATGTTCAAGACTGTTGTATGAAACTCTGTAAAGCTCTAATTTCATCTGGATAAGTGGAAATTCTTTAACACACTTCCCTGCATCTCAAAGGCTTCTAGCATAGGTGTGCACCCTACTGCTAAATAGGAGGAACTTAGGATCAGTAGCTGAGGAGCTTCAGGTATGGCTTGTGGAGTACTCTGGATGCTATAAGGAACCCAGAATAGAGAGCATTGCTAATACAACTTGCCCAGTGGTGCAGGGAGTGCTTGAAGTGCAGGAGAAGGTAGTGAATCTTGATCATGCACACTGATGGAAACCAAATCCATCCATGCTCTGCAGAGCAAAAGGTGCTGTGGTTTTGTCATTTGTGTAGACCTTCCTGGGTGCTCTGGTGGCAGATCACCTCTGAAGGACACATCTAATCTGATTTGCAAAGCTGTGTTCCTGACAGTGTTTTCAGAAGCTTATATATCACTTGGTGTTCTTAGCCAGATAAGCTTTGTGGCTTGTAGTAAGGCTGTCTGAACTGGCAGAAAGGCGAGATAACCCTTTGTGCTGTGGCCCAGCATTTCCATTTTAATTTGGGTTTATGTGTAGCTGTCCAAAAGCTTCTTCAGGTGGAGTAATAGTAGGAGAAAAAAACCAACCAAACAAAACCAACAGCTAAAAAAAGCCAAAAACCAAACAACCCCCACCCCAAAAAAAAAACCCACAACCAACAAACAAACACAAAAAAGCAACAACAGACAAATAAAAGTCCCCAAACCTAATTGTTTGAAGTAAATTACAGAGGGCTGCTGATAAAAGCAGGCAGAAAGTTTTCTGATACTGGGATTTGGAGAAAATCAAAGTGTGGAATGTGGCCTTCTCTGCAATGCTTGTTTCTATTCTCTACCTCCTAATTGCTAATTTAGGAGTACTGTAGGCATTCCTGGGATGGATGTATAGGAATAGCTGTTCCTGGTGCAAATTAACCTCTTCTACAAATTGACTCTTGGAAGTTCTGGCTGGTTTACTGAGAATGGGCAGGTAACATACGGCACTGGAAAAGGAGCCATTGGGAGCCAACCAAGGAGGCTGTGCCTTGGGCAGTGCTAGTAGGTTAACTCTCTTGCCCTTGTAGGTACCTAGGGTAAAAGAAGTTAAGCCCACAATCTAGAAGGATGGGTAAGCATTGTATCATCACTGATTATTCCTCAGCTCCCACACGCAAACAGGTCCTAGCCCATCACAGTGCACTCCCAGGCCACCACCAACAGAACAAGAGGACACAGTCTCAAGCTGTGCCAGGGGAGGTTTGGGCTGGATGTTAGGAAGAAATTCTTCCCAGAAAGAGAGATTGGCCATTGGAATGTGCTGCCCAGGGGGGTGGTGGAGTCACCATCTCTGGAAGTTTCATAGTTTCATAGTTTCATTCAGGATTGGAAGGGACCACAGGGATCATCCAGTTCCAACCCCCCTGCCATGGGCAGGGACACCCCACACTAGATCAGCCTGGCCAGAGCCTCATCCAGCCTGGGCTTAAACACCTCCAGGGACAGGGCCTCGATCACCTCCCTTGACAACACATTCCAGGGTTTCACCACTCTCATGGTGAAGAACCTCCTCCTCACATCTAGCCTGAATCTCCCCACCTCCAGCTTCATTCCATTCCCCCTAGTCCTATCACTACCTGAGATCCTGAGCAGTCCCTCCCCAGCCTTCCTGTAGGCCCCCTTCAGATACTGGAAGGCCACAATGAGGTCACCTGGGAGCCTTCTCTTCTCCAGACTGAACAGCCCCAACTCCTTCAGTCTGTCCTCACAGGAGAGGTGCTCCAGCCCTCTGATCATCCTCGTGGCCCTTCTCTGGACACCTTCCAGCACCTCCACATCCCTCTTGTAATAGGGGCTCCAGAACTGGACACAGTACTGCAGGTGGGGTCTCACCAGAGCTGAGTAGAGGGGGAGGATCACCTCCCTTGACCTGCTGGCCACACTTCTCCTGATGCAGCCCAGGATCTGATTGGCTTTGCGGGCTGCAAGTGCACACTGAGAGCTCATGTTGAGCTTCTCCTCCACCAGCACCCCCAAGTCTCTCTCCTCAGGGCTGCTTTCCGCCAGTCACTGCCCAGCCTGTATTTGTGCCTGGGATTGCCTCGACCCAGATGCAAGACCCTGCACTTGGTCTTATTGAACTTCATGAGGTTGGCTTGTGCCCACCTCTCCAGCCTGTCGAGGTCCCTCTGGATGGCCTCCCTTCCCTCCAGCGTGTCTGCTGCACCACACAGCTTGGTGTCATCAGCAAACTTGCTGAGGGTGCACTCAATGTCCATGTCACTGACAAAGATGTTGAATAAGACAGGTCCCAGGACTGATCCCTGAGGGACTCCACTTGTCACTGTGTTTAAGTGTTTAAGAAGAAACTGGCTGAGGCACTTGGTGCCATGGTTGAGTTGATTAGGTGGTGCTGGGTGATAGGTTGGACTGGATGATCTCAAAGGTCTTTTCTAACCTGATTTATTCTGTTCTGTTAATTCTATTCTATTCACTGCTGAGAGCTGCCGTTTATTTGGCAAGTAGCTACTTCAGTGTGAGTCCTTCCTAGAAATCTTTGATTCTTTTAGTTGAGCAATGTCATTTCACCCTGCTGTCTTGGAAGATCTTTCTTGAATCTAGTTTATTGTATTCCTTTGAAATTGCTTGGGTTCTTCTGGGGTTGGATTTTTGATCTCTTTAAGAGCTCTCAGGTATTTGTGCCCTGTCCTGTTTTGGACTGCAGCAAAATTCTGAGTCTGTTTATTCTCACACCACAACCTTGGAAGGAAAAGAAATGCAATTTACAGCAGAGATTACTATGAAAAGAAGGTGACAAGGGGTGAGGCTTCCTAAAGTTAAATCTAACAGCTTGCTGCCGTCAGAAGAAAAGTTCTCTGTCACTTCTGTTCCTTTCCTGTGGCAGGAAAAGATCTTAAAATCAGGTCTGCTGACTTCTTGACTGGTTGCCCTAATCTGGGACATAGTCTTCTCCCTGCCAGTGGGTGGAATGCAGACTTTGGGGAAAGTGGGCCAAGGGAAGGTTTCTCCAGAGTTGCTCTGATAGTCATTGTGTTTGTTTGCAGCAGTGCCCTGTGAGACCAGGCACAGCCTAGCAGAAAGTTCTGAACTCTGCATACCATGCAACAGGAAGGAACAATTTATCTGGTTAGTAATCTCTCCAGGTTTAACAATGGCTTAAAAAGACACCAGAAATTCAGTCTAGAGACAGAATACAGAATTAACCAGGTTGGAAAAGACCTTTGAGATCATCCAGTCCAACCTGTCACCCAACACCATCTAATCAGCTAAACCATGGCACCAAGTGCCTCAGCCAGGCTCTTTTTAAACACTTCCAGTGATGGTGACTCCACCACCTCCCTGGGCAGCACATTCCAATGGCCAATCTCTCTTTCTGGGAAGAATTTCTTCCTAGCATCCAGCCTAAACCTCCCCTGGCCCAGCTGGAGACTGTGTCCTCTTGTTCTGGTGCTGCTTGCTTGGGAGAATACACCAACCCTCACCTGGCTGCAACCTCCCTTCAGGGAGTTGTAGAGAGCAAGAAGGTCTCCCCTGAGCCTCCTCTTCTCCAGGCTAAACAACCCCAGCTCCCTCAGCCTCTCCTCACAGGGCTGTGCTCCAGACCCCTCTCCAGCCCTGTTGCCCTTCTCTGGACACCTTCCAGCAACTCAACATCTTTCCTAAACTGAGGAAACTAGCAATGTGCCAGTTGTGTTTTTTTGTTGTCCAGTAGCATTTTATCCATTTATTTATGGTTTGTCTGTGACTGGTTTAAGCTCTACGTAGTATTGACAGCACTTCCAGTCCATAAGAGGCAACAATAACAGCTGGCAAAATGACAGCTGGAACCACTGAACTGCTTCAGTATTCACATGCAAATGATGGGATAAGCTCCACATCCTCAGACCACCCTCTCCCCTGTGTGATTTAGGTGGAAGGAGGGAATGGGAGAGAGATGGAGCTGGACAGGTTGCCTTTTTTCCCCATCAAGTCTCACCAGCAAATCTTAGCTTTTAAATCAGCTACCCTTGCCCTGAAATGCACATTGAACATCCTGCCACAGTTTAGTGCTTCAGAACTGAAAGAGTGACCACAAAAGCCTGAAAGCTCAGGGTAGCAGTCATAGCAATGGTGAATAGAATAGAATAGAATAGAATAGAATAGAATAGAATAGAATAGAATAGAATAGAATAGAATAGAATAGAATAGAATAGAATAGGCCGGGTTGGAAGAGACCTTCAAGATCATCGCGTCCAACCTATCATCCAACACCACCCAACCAACTAAACCATGCAACCAAGCACCCTGTCAAGTCTCCTCCTGAACACCTCCAAGGATGGTGACTCCACCACCTCCCCAGGCAGCCCATTCCAATGGGCAATCACTCTCTCTGTGTAAAAGTTCCTCCTAACCTCCAGCCTAAACCTCCCCTAGCGCAACCTGAGACTGTGTCCTCTTGTTCTGGTGCTGCTTGCCTGGGAGAAGAGACCAACCTCTGCCTGTCTACAGCCCCCCCCCTTAGGGTAGTTGTAGAGAGCAATAAGGTCACCCCTGAGTCTCCTCTTCTCCAGGCTAAGCAGCCCCAGCTCCCTCAGCCTCTCCTCATAGGGCTTGTGTTCCAAACCCCTCACCAACTTTATTGCCCTTCTCTGGACACCCTCCAGCAAGTCAACATCTTTCCTAAACTGAGGGGCCCAGATCTAGACACAGGACTCGAGGTGTGGCCTAACCAGTGCAGTGTACAGGGGCAGAATGACCTCCTTTCTCCTGCTGGCCACACTGTTCCTGATACAGACCAGGATGCCATTGGCCCTCCTGGCTGCCTGGGCACACTGCAGGCTCATGTTCAGCCTACCATCAACCAGCACCCCCAGGTCCCTCTCTGCCTGGCCGCTCTCCAGCCACTTTGACCCCAGCCTGTAGCACTGTCTGGGGTTGCTGTGGCCAATGTGCAGAATGCAGCACTTGGATGTGTTCAATCTCATGCCCTTGGATTCTGCCCAAGCAGGATGAAAACCAGAAGAACAGCTTTGCAAGAAAGAATTCTTGTGGCAGCCTAAGCCATTAAAAATTTTCTTTTAAAAGCTTGTTTCTCTGTCAAAAATGACAACCAAGGGACTGGTGCCCTGAAAAGCCAGATCTCCTGGTGTAGCTCCCTGCTCATGCTCATCCCCTTCAGCACTAGATCATGGGCTTCAGAGGCCTTCCTGCACTCTGGATTAGGCCCAAGTAGGAGACATCAGAGCGATACAGGAGTGTGGGGTGAGGGGTTTTGTTGGTGTGTTCTTGTATTTCATTTCAGAAGGACCTTCATTTTTTATTCTTCTTCCTATTCTGAAAATAAGTGCTCATGCATAAGGAACATATCCTCCTTTTTCCCACCTGAAATTCTTCTCTGACATCGTTATAACAATGTACCAGTCTCTCGTGGTCTTTCTGGGCTTATCTTTGTAATGGAAATGGATACATTTAAGGATTCTCTCCACTTTGCAGCTTCAATAACAGAAGCATGGAGAGGGTGAAGGTGGTTTTCTTTTTTCAGGTGTCCCAGAGGAAGTCTGAGGAGCAGCCATAAATTACCCCCAACCGGCCTAGGAGTCTTTTCTCTCTCTCAAATGTTGCTTCCTTCCCTCCTCTGGCCTAGTCATCTCTCCTTTCTTACATTATCAGAAGGTAGGACAGAGATCTGGATCCCTGGGTACCAACCCTGTTGTGTGTGAAGTTTTCCAGGTGGCATGTGTCATCAGGCCCCAGGCAGGGTAGGGAACATCCAGTGCAGAATTAGTCTCCTGAAGTCTCAGGTCACCATCTGTGAGTGCCAGATACAATTTTGGAAGCCCACTGGCAAACCAGCAGATTCCTTGGGAAGTTTCATAATAGTTGCATGTTATTTTGACCTCATTTTCCACAGATGCAGTTTCTAGAACTGGAAGGTGAAATGCAGTGTTTTGGTGGCATATACAGCAGTCTTGTCTTGTGTTGGTTCGCTACTCAAACTTGAAATGCAGCTAATGTCTGTTACTTGGGTGCTGCTGTGGTTTGAACCTGGCTGGCAGCAAACATCATACAGCTGCTCACTGCTCCTCCTCCTCTGCCCTGGAGAATTGGGGAAAAGAATTGGAGGGGTGAAGGTAGCTCCTCAGCAAATGCATGCAAATGAATACCTCTTATGGACTTGTGTTCATATGCATGCATGTAAGGGAGAAAGGCAGCGTGTGCAGGGCTCTGTGTGTGCAGGGCTCTGTGGGTGCAGGGCTCTGTGGGTGCAGGGCTCTGTGGGTGCAGGGCTCTGTGGGTGCAGGGCTCTGTGGGTGCAGGGCTCTGTGTGTACTTTCCCAGCATGCACGAAAAGAGAAAGCAAACTCACAATCAAATAAGCAGCCAGAGCGGGGGGGGGGGGGGGGGTGGGAGGGGGGATGGGGGGGTGGGGAGGGGGGGGAAGAGAAAGAGAGGAGATTGCAGTTGATTATGAGCCTGGCAGCAGATGTGCTACACAAATCCAGCCCGCTGCATCCAGGCTGTTTCCATGGCGATGGAGCGAGTAATTGTGGAGCTCTGGCGCGCTCCCCCGCGGCCCCCGCCAGGGTGGACGCCGGGGCCGGGTCCCTACCGATGCTGCCTCGCTGGGAAAAAAACATCAGGCGAGAGACACCCAGGGATGGGGAGCTCTGATTTATTTCCTTTCCTCCCGTTCTGATGGTAGGATGCTGGGGGAGCGGTGTGGGTTTTTTCCCCCTCGGAAATATGGTTTCCCGAGATGCTAAATAAATGGGCAGGAGTTTCCCCGGCACGGGAGCGGGCTGCGATTGGCTGCCGCCGCCTGGCCGTGCCAATGGGAGCCTGATGGGCACTCAGGTACCCACCACATAAGCAAAGCTACACGCTGGCCACAGCGAGCAGGCTAAGGTGTGCAAAGGAGGAGGCGGGGGGGTGAGGGGGTGTCGGCTCCTCTCCCATGGCTCCGCCGAGGACGGATCTCCTTAGAGAGCTTCGTCGGGGACCATCTGCCGGGCGCGCACATTGTGCCTGCCGCAGAAAGCAGCATTAAGTCATTCGCTCGCGGGCGTGTGGGAGGCCAATTTGTCATCGGCAGCGATGGAGCTACGGGATCTCTGTAAGTAAATCCCTCCACTTCACCCTGCCGCTTCAGCCCGGGCACAGATAAATAAGCGGGGTCGAGGGATGGCAAAAAGCAAATCGATAAGCGCTGCACAGAGCAGGAAGGATTTCTCGGTTCTGCTCGGCGTGGAGGGAGACCTTGCTCTTCCTAACGGGTTGAGGCGTCGGGCAAAGTAGTGATCTGTTTGCATAGCCTTGGTGGTTGTTCAGCCTCATTAAAATGTGGTCCGTGGACGGATGCTCTGTTCCCTGAGGCGTTTCAGAACGCTGCCCAGGGGCGTTGTGGAGTCTCCCTCTCCGGAGATATTCAAGACCCACCTGGATGAGTTCCTGTGTGACTTGGTAGAGGTGATCCTGCTCTGGTGGGGGGGTTGGACTGGGTGCTCTCTCGAGGTCCCTTCCAGCCCCTAACATTCTGTAATACTGTGTTTGAGAAGGAAAGTGAGCCACATGGAGCAGAATGTAAGAGGCAGACAAGTCCAAGGTGCCTCTGTGTAGCCAGCAGCATCGGTGGTGCTGGTGTAACAACCACAGGCAGGTTATTGCAACGGTTTGTCAAGCACTAGTTCAGACCCGAGCCGAGGAAACACGAGTTGCTCATCATTCATCTCTGTGTTCTCCAGAGAGAACCGTTGCTTTCCCTGCCCTTTGTCTTGGTTTGGGGTTTTAAATAAATGAAATTTCTTCTTTGGAGGGGGCTGGTACAAACCACATTTGATTCAAAAGCTTCCCTGTTTGGTGCTGAAACAGGTGAGTACGTGAAAAGTGCAGAGAGTTTGCTTTCTCACCGTTGTGGGGCATGAGTTAGAAGTTGATTCCTTTGCCTGCCGGCACTCTGCTTTTGATTCTGTAAAGCAGAAATGGTATATTTAGAAGGGGGAGGAGGGGGTGTGTGTGTGCAAATCTGTCCCCTCTGAGCCTCTGGGGTTACTTGAGTTACACCAGCCGTGGATTTGCCTCAGCATTGTTCCTGCTTTATCAGGTATTTGTCATTAAACCGGGAGCTTTGCTACACGGAGCTCATGGATGGCTCTCTGCTTAACCCTCTCAGAGGCTGTAGTCATCTTATCTGGTTTGTGAAAATACACAGAAGGTACAGAAACAAGAACAAAAAGGTAGAGGAAAAAAAACAACTTTCTGCTTTTTCACTCTGTGCCTGAGGTAGTCAATGGGTATCTGGAATTTGGTAGTAACCAGAACTAGGTGCAAGCATCACATGAAGCTGTCTGCTTTTGAGGGATCCATTTCTTGATGTCCTGTGTTCATTTTAGAACTAAACACACAACTTCCTTTCCCAGTGTCAGGAGCTGCTGGGAAGCCACATTGCTGCCTGGGAATCTGAGGGTGTGATTTTTAACTCTGTTTTTATTTCCTTTTTAAGGTATGGCTTAACTAAGGGCTTTTGAGACAGTGCCTTGCAAGTCGTGGCAGAAAGGTGTGTCCCTTTGGTTAAAGGAATCAGTGTCACCTCAGAGCTGATGCTGGGGGAAAAAATGTGGCTGTTTGATCAAAACAAATTAGGAAAATACAGAAGGTAGAATTCAGTGCATCAATACATTGAGAGTATCTGCTGGTGAAGGCTGTATTTAGCTCCCCTGTGTGCTTTTGAATGCTTAACCAAACCAGATGTGTCACAAATGCAGGAGGGCTCCTCATTAAACCTGAATGAATTCCTTATCTGAAGGTAGAGATGTAAGTCACTTCTCCCTGTGTTTCCTGGGAATGTTGGGGTCACCACTTACTGAAATGATCACCTCAGGCATCCTATGGCAGTAGGCTTAAGCCCACCATAATTTTCCCCATCTGTGCACAAAGGTAACTGTTAGCACTGATTGCAACACTTCTTCCTGGTTAGCAGAGGTGCAGGTGCCAAGAATGAGATTTTTGGCAATGAAGCAGATATTTGGCTGCTATGTCACCTTCCCCAGGGACTTGTACCATTCATTTGTATTTATTTAGCATGGATGTAGCTGAAAATCCTATGGTGTACAGCGTCTGAGACAGAGTGATGTGCCCACTGCCTGTCCTGGAGGGGGAACCTTTGATCTAGGCTGAGATATTCTATATGAAGCTGAGGGACAGCTTGGACTCTTGCACGCTTGGGCATGGCTTCTCTCTGCCCCCAGGCTGGTCTCTTTGAACACCTTTGGGATGCATCTAAATGATTCTCCACTGCACCTTTTGGGGGTTTTTAATTCTGTACCTGCTACCTTCTGCTTTATTTTCTGACTGGTACTGTGGGAAGCCTAGGAGAACGTTGTCTTTTAAGGTCACTGCAACTCTTCAAGATGGTATTTTTGTTCTTGTTAGTGCTTTGAGGATACAGTTCAAACAACATAAACCTCTCAAGTTTAGTCACTGGTATTAGGCAAATACCATGTGGCTGATAGAGTTCCTGTATCTCCCATAACCTTGTTTGCAAGGATTTGTTTGCTTGTCTATCCCTGTGCATTAGCAGATAAAAGGAGGGCGACAGGGAGTGAGAGAGAGCTCTCACTGCTAAGCTTCGGATAGTGCAGTGGATCAGTCTGACTGAGGGCTTCAAACCCTCAGGTCTGAGGTAGAAAAACCTCATGTGGCAGTCAAAGCCAGGCTTGCATTAAGTTTTTGACCTGATGATGCAGAGAACTGTTGCCTGTCGTTACTGCTTGGGGATGATCTATGTGGGAGAGGTATTTCAGATTCCCAGGCTGTAAGAGTTCCAGCAACAGAGGAGTGAGTAGGCTTCAGTGAGAGCTGTGGCATGCTGGCAGCAGTTGGGAGGATGCAGGAGCTGAAAAAAATGCTATCTTGGGGTAGCTTTAATTGGTTGCATTGGAAAACACTTGTGTTTGATGGGCTCATATGTCTTCTAAAACTCTTGGTGCCAGACCAAATTGGCATGTCTCCACTGGCTTGCACGAGAAGCCACCAGACATTGATCCGATCTGCAAGCTTACGCTTACGTTGTTCTTGGAAGGGCAAGAGTTTCACAGAGGCAGAAGGTTATTATTCCTCCCTGTTTGCCTCAGCAACAGCAATGTTAGAAGCCGGAGGGGAATGTGTATTCCAGAGGTTTTGACTGTTTGCCACGGGGTTTAAATGTCAGAGTGTTACCCTCTGCTTGCTGGCCGAGCCTTAGAATCACAGAATCAACCAGGTTGGAAAACACCTCAGAGATCATCAAGTCCAACCTATTAGCTAATACCCAACACCTCATGACTAACTAAACCATGGCTCCAAGTGCCACGTCCAATTCCCTCTTGAACACCTCCAGGGACGGTGACTCCACCAGTTCCCTGGGCAGCACATTCCAATGGCCAATCTCTCTCTCTGCGAAGAACTTTCTCCTCACCTCCAGCCTAAATCTATCCTGGCACAGCTTGAGACTGTGTCCTATTGTTCTGCTGCTGGTTGCCTGGGAGAAGAGACCAACCCCCACCTGGCTGCAACCTCCCTTCAGGTAGTTGCAGAGAGCAAGAAGGTCTCCCCTGAGCCTCCTCTTCTCCAGGCTAAGCAACCCCAGCTTCCTCAGCAACCCCTCCCCAGCTTTGTTGCCCTTCTCTGGACACATTCAAGAGTCTCAATATCCTTCTTAAATTGAGGAGCCAAGAACTGAACACAGGACTCAAGGTGTGGCCTGACCAGTGCTGAGTACAGGGGCAGGATGACTTCTCTTCCCATGCTATACTGGAAGCGTAGAGCAGAGATCCAGAAGGGAAGCTTTGTATGTGTCCAGAGATACTACATCTGAATACTTCATTCTTTCCCTGGATCTTAACCCTCCTGCAGCTTCACCACAAGCATTGTGGCCATTCATGTTGTAGCTGAGCAGGTACTCAAGCCACCAGCCCTCAGTTGTGCCTCAGCTGTACTCTTGGTTTCACCTCATCCTTCAGGTGGGTAGGTACAACTTTTACACAAACTACAAACCAAGGACTTGCCTTTAGGTGGTTTGATGTGTTTACAGCCTAAAGAACTGCAGTCATAATGAAACTCCAAAGGAAACCAACTACTCAAATGACAACAGTTCCTGCAGTCTGTGGGGAGGAGGCAACAAAATGTGGTTTTAGGCAAAGCTGCTCTATGCGAGAATCAGAAATGTTCAGGTTGGAAAAGACTCAGCATCACCAAGTCCAACCCAGAACCCTACAAAGTTCATCCCTAAACCATAACCTTGAGCACCACATCCTAACCACCTTGAAACACATCCTGGCTTGGGGACTCTACCACCTCCCTGGGCAGCTCATTCCAATCCCTGACCACTCTTGCTGGGAAAAACTTGTCTTAATGTCCAGTGTAAACCTACCCCATCACAGCTTGAGGCCATTCCCTCTTGTTCTATCCCTGATTATCTGGGAGACCAGCAGCAGCCTCTCCACAATGTCCTTTCAGGTACTTGTAGACAGCAATGAGGTCTCCCTTCAGCCTCCTCTTCTCCAAACTACTCATCCCCAGCTCCCTCAGTCATTCCTCGTCAGATTTATTCTCCGGGCCCTTCACAGCTTACATCGAGCATCATGCCGAGTCCCGGAAAGCTCTGTCTCCCTGTTGAGCACACACAGGACCTCATCTCAGATGGCAAAGTGCACACAACAAAGCAACACCCAGCCCAGAATAAAAATAGGAGAGCACTAAAGCGAAGGCGGGTGGCTGGTGAGAGCCCATTGATTTGCCTGACACCCGTTTTGTTCAGCACTCTGCAGTGCTGAGCTGGAAACTCCTGTGCATCACAAAAAGTTTTCAGAACAATAAGAACTGTCAATTACAGCACATTTTACAGCCCTGTCATTATTCTTCCATTGTCTTGAAGCACTGAGTGCTGTGCAGAGGGATTTTGGGTTTTTGGCAGGAGTTCAGGAGTGGCCTCATAGAGAGGACTCGTGTGTCACTACCTCATGTATGTTATTGTCTGCAATTAGAGGTTAGCCCAGCACAAGCCCCCAGAAGCACAGACATAGAATCACAGAATTGTCAGGGTTGGAAGGGACCTCAAGGATCAGCCAGTTCCAACCCCGCCTGCCATGGGCAGGGACACCTCACACTACAGCAGCTTGCTCACAGCCACATCCAGCCTGGCTGCAAAAACCTCCAGGCATGAGGCTTCCACCACCTCCCTGGGCAACCTGTGCCAGTCTCTCACCACCCTCGTGGGGAACAACTTCTTCCTGACTTCCAATCTGAATCTACCCATTTCTAGTTTTGCTCCATCCCCCCAGTCCTATCACTCCCTGACACCCTGAAGCCTGACATCCAAGCCTGCAGCTTTTATGCTGTCCATTTATTTTGTCTCTTAAACAAAACCCCAAACCACCACTTTTTATTGTTCTTAATTGCATAAATGTCAAAGCAAGAAGTTTCAGGTGTCTTTCTACACTTGATGTCTTCCAGAGAATTAGAATACCCTAATAAAGTAATATCCTGCTGCTGTGGAATGGTGGCAACAGCAGCAGTGTATGGCCACAAGCAGAATTTTTAAAGTCACTTTCCCTTGAGATGATTTTCCTGAAACCTCTTGGAGTATCCTGTTCTCAGTGGAGCTGAGCTCCTCCTCCTCTGCTCTGTCTTCTTTCACTCCAGATGTTTTGTTCCCCAGTTGAGGAAAGGAAGTGCGCACCCCTCATCATTCATTAGGAATCATAGAATCAACCAGGTTGCAAAAGACCTCAGAGATCATCAAGTCCAACCTATTACCCAACATCTCCTGACAACTAAACCATGGCTCAAAGTGCCACATCCAAGCCTTTTTTGAACACCTCCAGGGATGGTGACTCCACCACCTCCCTGGGCAGCACATTCCAATGGCAAATTAATCCTTCTGGGAAGAACTTTCCCCTCACCTCCAGCCTAAGCCTCCCCTGGCACATCTTGAGACTGTCCTGTGTTCTGGTGCTGGTTGCCTGGGAGAGGAGACCAACTCCCACCTGGCTATAACCTCCCTTCAGGTAGCTGTGGAGGAACTACAGCCCTTCACGGGGACATGCTCCTGTGAGGAGAAGCATGATGGGTAGAAGGATTGAATGAAATGTTTGGAGTCCTTAGCACAAAAAGAACATCAACCTGCTGGAGCCTCCTGATCTAGATGAACATGTCCCTGCTCACTGTGGGGAACTGAAGATCATCAAGGTTCTTCTTAAAGGTCCCTTCCAACCCAAACCATTCCATGATTGGCTTTATATCAGGAAGTCTTGAATTCTTTATCAAGAGCCAAAAGCCACCAAAGCCTGGATGAGGCACTTATTGCCATGGTCTAGTTGATTAGATAGGGCTGGGTGATAGGTTGGACTGGATGATCTTGGAGGTCTCTTCCAACCTGGTTGATTCTATGACTCTATAACGTAACTTGAGAGTGCTTTCTCTTCCATATTTACTCTTTGCAGTGCAGCAGCATCTGCCTACCGAAGTTCCAAGCGGGTCAGGACATTCCCTCTGAAAACAGATCATGTTATGCATCTGTGGTATCCTTATCCTGTGAAACCCATACATGCTGCAATATATCTGCAGCAGTTTGAAAAGTCTGCAGGGCAAAGATCCCTTCTTCCTGGAACTTGTAGGCTTCACACAAATCCTGGCAGCTTTCACCACTGAAGAATTTGGTGGTTTGAAAAAAAACCCCACGTGAAAGTCAGACCTCAGAGGACACACAGGACCTTCCTGTGAAGTTGGACTTTGATTAGCTGGAGTCTGGGTGCTTTAAACTCCTCTGTAATGCACAAAATCAATCATGTAATGAGGTGAAAAAGGAGATCTTTGTATCAGTGTTAGCACACTGTCAAATTAATACATCAAATAATATCCTCCTTCTGCTGAATCGTTGGGCTGCTTTTATCAGCGCTTTTGATGTGACAAAGGAAGTGCTTGTTCCACAGCTGTAAACCCAACTCCCTTCGTCTTCCCTTCTCTTTGAACTCCCATTTTCTTGAGGCTTGGAGAGCACCATGATACAGAGGGAAGCTTTCACAGCTAGGTATCTCCAGATTCACATCCAGAGGCACATTAGCAGCCACACAAAGGGATTTTCTTCTCAGCGACTTTTTCACATATATGTCGCCTCCTGGCTTGACCTCTGGATCCACTCCCAGACTGCATTTCAGGAACAAGAATCTACCCCTATATAGTTATCTCCAGCAAGATCAAAGCTGGCACTGTATTCTGACACCTGTGAGAATGAAATGGATATTCAAAAAAGAAAAAGGAAGAAGGGGGAAATGGTGGAAAAAAAAAGAGAGGGAAAGGCCCAAGTTCACGTTTGGAAAAGCCACGCACCCACGGAGCCTGGAAACCAAGGGAAGACTCTCAGGATTAGCTGCAGCTCCTCTGTTCAGAAGCAGCAGAAGGTTTCCTTATTTGTTAGCTTCACCAAGGTAATTAAGCAGGCTCAAAAACATAAATAAAAATAGAATTTCTTCTCCATGCCCACAACTACAGCTCTAGCACTGCGTTGCTGGGGAAGTTAATAAGGCTCTGACTCGAGGCTGGGGCTTTCTGCCTGCAGCCTAAGGGAAGCTGCTGCAGAAGCTGCTGTTACTGTGTGTTGCCTTTGGATTGAACATAACTAAGTGCCAGGTGCTACACATTGGCCACAACAACCCCAGGCAGTGCTACAGGCTGGGGTAAGAGTGGCTGGAGAGCAGCCAGGCAGAGAGGGACCTGGGGGTACTGGGTTATGGTAGGCTGAACATGAGCCTGCAGTGTGCCCAGGCAGCCAGGAGGGCCAATGGCATCCTGGTCTGTATCAGGAGCAGTGTGGCCAGTAGGAGCAGGGAGGTCATTCTGCCCCTGTACTCAGCCCTGGTTAGGCCACACCTCGAGTCCTGTGTCCAGATCTGGGCTCCTCAGTTAAGGAAGGAGGTTGACTTGCTGGAAGGTGTCCAGAGAAGGGCAACAAAGCTGGGGAGGGGTCTGGAGCACAGCCCTGTGAGGAGAGGCTGAGGGAGCTGGAATTGCTTAGCCTGGAGAAGGGGAGGCCCAGGGAGACCTCATTGCTCTCTACAACTCCCTGAAGGGAGGTTGTAGCCAGGTGGGGGTTGGTCTCTTCTCCCAGGCAAGCAGCAGCAGAACAAGAGGACACAGTCTCAAGCTGTGCCAGGGGAGGATTAGGCTGGATGTTAGGAAGAAATTCTTCCCAGCAAGAGAGATTGGCCATTGGAATGTGCTGCCCAGAGAGGTGGTGGAGTTGCCATCCCTGGAAGTGTTTAAGAAAAGCCTGGATATGGCCCTTGGTGCCATGGTTGAGTTGATTAGATGGTGTTGGGTGATAGGTTGGACTGGATGATCTCAAAGGTCTTTTCCAACCTGGTTACTTCTATTCTAGTCTATTCTATTTTGTCAAGGTGTGGTGTCTTTCCCAGGTTCTACCCTTCTTTTGGCACAGCTTTGTGAGTACTTCCTGAGGGACTGCCACAGCTGGCACAGTTGAGTCATGGTGTGCAGTTTCACTGCCTTGCACCCCAGCCTTCATCACAAGCCACAGCAGAGCCCTTGGCTTTAGCTAGCTGGAGCCTGCTGGAGCTACTGCCCTGCACCCCTGGAAGCACATCCTGATTTTTGTCTCCAGCACAAGGTTATCACCTCTGCAGCTGGTGATTCAGCGTGCCGCTGAGGAGTGTTGTGGCTGGAAGAACCTTGATGGGCAAGAAAACTAATTCACGGTCCCAGTATTCAACACAAGAGGTTAAAAGGGACCTTTGGCACTAGCCACAGGGGAGGAGGACCACAGATCAAAGGGAATTCTCTCTTGACTCTCCTCCTGCCTTCAGGAGGGATGTTCTCCTCCCCACTTCCCATAGTCACCATTTGGCTGACAGAAGCTCCACTCAGCTTTAGGGGAGCCTCCCTGATGTGAGACTCTCTATTGCCTGTTCAGGCTGTCAGAGCCATGCTTTGAAACAGCTACAGCTGCAAAGAGGTATGTGATGCCCATGACATCTTTCACTCTTCCACCACTAGCTGCTTTGGTGCATAGACAAAATAGGCAAGGGGTTGAGTTAGATACCTGCCTCTGATGCTTTGTAACTGCATGCTGCAGTGAGAAGTTGTATTTATATGTTAACAGCTGCTCTTGAGGTTTTCTGCCTTAATGCTATTATGAGCCAGTTAAATATTTGATAGAGGAGAAGAAAGGGCATTCAGAAATAAATTCCTTTGTTCTCACATCCCAACTTACCTTTTAAAATCCCTTGTTCAAATCATCAGCCTATCTCAAGCAACAGCACAATGTTTTGGGGTCATGCTCAGGATGTCTAAAGCCTCACTTTGAAATGCAAGTGGAATTATGCTCGTTTCTAATGGTACAGAGATGGTGCACATGAACCTCAAAGTAAGTTCTGCTTCTTCATGCATGAAATTACCTATCAGCCCACATTAGTGTGCAAGACTGCCATCATTCCAAAGTCATGGGCCTCCAGGCTGAATTTTGCACCAATCCCAGTAACATTCTGCTAAACATACTGCTAAAGATTCCAGCCCAGTGCATGGAAAGGCTTTGGATTTCATTATATATTTAAGATATAATCACAGCTGCATTCCAAATACCTGAAGGGATTCTACAGAAAGGCTGCAGAGGGACTCTTCATGAGGGTGTCTAGCAACAGGAGAAGGGGGAATGGTTTGAAGCTGAAGGAGAGCAGGGTTACACTGGAGCTTAGGAAGAAGTTCTTCAGTAGAAGGGCGGTGAGACTCTGGAACAGGCTGCACAGGGAGGCTGTGGCTGCCTCTTGTTTGTGGGTGTTGAAGGCCAGGTTGAATGAGGTCTTGAGCAGCTGAATCTCATTGAGAGGCATCCCTGCCCATGTCTGGGAGGTTGGAGTAGATGATCTCTGAGGTTCCTTCCAACCTAAGCAGTTCTATGATATAATAGAGCAACTTCTAATCAAGAATCTCCTTGGTGGAGTAAATATCAAGTGTTTCAAACACACAGATCTGAACATTAGCATTTCTCTTTGATGTGAGAAGGCAACCAGTTGGTGGATGTGTGTCCAAGAATTTTCAGGTTATAAAGCACTTTGCTTTCAGGTTTCAACCAAGAAGGAAATGGTCATTTTCTGTTGACTGTTACTGGCTATTGGTCATTGAATGCAGGCTTTTGGTGTTTGGTTTTTGTGGTTTTTTCCAAAGAGATACAAGACAGATGGGTAGTATGAAAAGGGTAGGAAAGTCCCACAACTAATTCTGTATGATTTTGAACCTAAACACCAAAGCTCAGTCGCTGCTTGTTCCAGTGTTTGCCAGAGCTGTGATCTAAAGGTTTCATAGCACCAAAATCCCAGGGGTTGCTGCAGTTGCTGGTAGTGACCACGGTGTGTAGTGCTTCTGATTGTGGAGAAACCTGCACAGTTCGTCATGATCTCCTGCACAGGCAGACACCTGGGCCTGAATCCAGATCCTTTCAGATCATAGCTTTGGTCTGGTGTCCTCATCATTGCCTCTGCATCATTAGTGCTGGCAAACTGTGTAACCTAATGAGTTGGTTGTAGAGCTCTGATACCACAGGCCATTTGGAGCACCTACCTGTGGCCACTGTCACAGAGCACCCATGAAAGGTGGTTGCAGCAGGTCGAGGGGGTGGGTTTAGGTCAGAGCACAGTGGTCTTGCTTTGCAATTCCAGTCACCTCAGCAGTATTCCTTGCTTATAGGATCATAGTGCTTAGGGTGCAAACTCAGGAGCTACTTAAAAGGAACACCAGAAGGTCAGGAGGTGAATCCTTGGCTGTGTTAAAATAAGTGCTGAAAATCCCATCAGTTTCAGGCTGATTTCAGTCTTCCTTGTGAAGTGGTCAGATTGTACCCTGAAGTGAGTCAAGAGGCACCTCCTCCAAAAGCAACCGAGCTGTCCAAGAGCTCTGTGTGAGTCAGACACAGACCAGGCAGCAATTTTGGTTACTGATAGATAAAAAGGAATGTTTGTTCCACTAGGGATAACAGCTTGTTGCTTGCTTTGCTCTTGGATGCAAGGAGAAAGGAAGAAAAAGCAAGAAGGACTTGCAGCCAAGTTGGCTGCTGCAGCCCAGCAGCACAGTCAATCACACAGTTCCATCATTCCAACAGCACTGATCTCATCTCTCTGCTCTGCAGTTGTCCCCTGGTGATCATTCCAGTTTTGTCAAGAGATGGCAGAGATTTTGCTGAAAACCTTTGCAAGCTCCTCTTACCTGCAGTGAGCAGTAAGAGAGCAGACTGAGGGCTTCCTCCTATTCATTGCTGCCTAAAAATAGTTCATGCTAACCCTAAACAGCCTCCAAGACACGGGGAACGTGCTTGTGGAAGTCAAAAGGATCTGCTATTTTTAAAAGCACATTGACTCAGCAGAAGTAGACTTGTGTGGTTTAGATCATGACAGGTTGATAATCAAGCCCTGCTGTGAATGCTTGGCTCTCTCATTCTGGCTGCAACGTGTTTACATCTATTTTAACTCAGCAGTGCACTGGCAGGAGACTTGCTGTAATGGCTAGAAAGGAGGCTGCTATGTTATTGTAGGCATGGAGGAAAGCAGTGTCTTAGTTACAGCTTTTACAACTTAGTTCTCTGGATTGTTTTCTGTGGCTTTTTTGGTTGGTTGGTTGGTTTGTGTTTTTCTTTTTCTCCAGCTATCTCTGTGTGTATGAGAGAGAGAAGAGACCATTAACCCAAGTGCATTTATCAGACAGGTTGCTTGATAATCAGTTGTGTAGTTCCCTGTTGTGCTAAGCACAGCTAGGTGCAAGAGCTGTTGTGTGGATTTCAGGGGGATTACTCTCTTGCCATTGCTGTCTTGCCAAGAAGGCCAATGGCATCCTGGCCTGCATCAGGAATAGTGTGGCCAGCAGGAGCAGGGAAGTCATTCTGCCCTGGACTCAGCAGTGGTTAGGCCACACCTTGAGTCCTGTGTCCAGTTCCGGGCTCTTCAGTTTAGGAAAGATGTTGAGTTGCTGGAAGGTGTCCAGAGAGGGGCAACAAAGCTGGAGAGGGGTCTGGAGCACAGCCCTGTGAGGAGAGGCTGAGGGAGCCTTATTAGGTTAGTTATTAGGGAATAGGTTGGACTTGATGATCTCTGAGGTCTTTTCTAACCTTGTTGATTCTATGATTGTATAGTCCAGTATGCAACTGCTATCCAAACATAGAATGATCATCCAGTCCAACCTATCACCCAACACCTCAGGACAACTAAACCCTGGCACTGAGTGCCTCATCCAATCCTTTTTTGGAGTCACCTCCACCTCCCTGGGCAGCACATTCCCATGGCCAATCTTTCTTTCTGGGAAGAACTTTCTCCTCACCCCCAGCCTAAACCTTCCCAGGCACTGACTGAGACTGTGTCCTCTTGTTCTGCTGCTGGTTGCCTGGGAGAAGAGACAACCCCCCCACCTGGCTACAACCTCCCTTCAGGTAGTTGTAGAGAGCAAGAAGGTCTCCCTTGAGACTCCTCCAGTCTAAGCAACCCCAGCTCCCTCAGCACCTCCTCACAGGGTTGTGCTTCAGACCTCTGCTCATCCCTGGGGATGGAAATTTCTGCAGCACATGCAGATCCCAGTCCCTTACCAGGGTATTTTTAATTTTTTTGGGATCCTAGGTAGACTTAAAAGGCATCTTTTAACAACCATAGCTGAATTAATATGTATACCACACTGACAAAGTTCTAAGTAGGACAAGGCTGTACAGTAGCCTAACGATATACCAGCCAAGTTATTACCCTGCTGCTGTAAGTCTTGAGGAGAGCTTGAGTTCTGAAGTATTTTGCCAGTGAAAAGGTGTGAGTTTGAAAGGGAAGGAAAAAAGGCAGATTTTTGCTATTTTACAGCTGTTTTCATGTTTGGTACAAAGGAAGGTTAAACTGTCTGTGTTGAACAGCAGCACTGGATTGCTTGGGAGAGATTCTGTGTCCACTCTGTTCTTAATCCTGTGGTAAGTCAGCATCCTTAGCCACTCATTTCTAACTATGTTAATCCAGACCCTCTGCAGGCAGTTGTGCTGGTCTTATCAAGAGCCACCCTGGACTTTCTGCTCTTTAAATAGCGAGTGGCTTATCTTAGCAGTCATTCAAATGTTGCTGGGTTTCCTTTGAAATGAGTTTGACCAGTCTAGCAGTTGGGTTCAGTCTGATGCTTAGATGTCATTCTTTTCTTTGGGTCTTTTGAGGGTGGCCTTAAAGTGGCAGTGATGAAAACCATCCTTGGTCAGGACTCCCACCTCTGGGCAAACTTCAGTTAGAAGCATGAAAAAGAGCTTTTGCTGTACAGCTTTGCTCTGCTTACTGCTCTGGCAGTTCACTGTTTCCACTGAGTGCTTTGCTTTAGTAAGGTTTGCCTTGCCATAAGTGGCAGCCCAGCCCTTCTGCAATGCCTCAACAGAAGATTGGAGGTGGACAGCCCTTTGGCTTCATCCTTCACTGGCTTTTCCCAACCCCTTCAGGAGGAAACAGCATCCCTACAGATGGGAGTAGAGAGCTTTGGGGAGAAATGATGGCTGTGCTTATCCCAAGAAAGGTTGGACCAGATGATCCTGGACTTCAATGTGTCCAGAGATGGGCAATGAGGCTGGGGAGGGGTCTGGAGCAGAGCCCTGTGAGGAGAGGTTGAGGTTGGAGAGCAGCCAGGCAGAGAGGGACTTGGGGGTACTGGTCGATGGTAGGCTGAACATGAGCCAGCAGTGTGCCCAGGTGGCTAAGAAGGCCACCTGGGCACACTGGCCTGTATCAGGAATAGTGTGGCCAGCAGGAGCAGGGGAGTCATTGTGCCCCTGTACTCAGCCCTGGTTAGGCCACACCTTGAGTCCTGTGTCCTGTTCTGGGCCCCTCAGTTTAGGAAAGATGTTGAGATGCTGGAAGGTGTCCAGAGAAGGGCAACAAAGCTGGGGAGGGGTCTGGAGAACAGCCCTGTGAGGAGAGGCTGAGGGAGCTGGGGTTGCTTAGCCTGGAGAAGAGGAGGCTCAGGGGAGACCTTCTTGCTCTCTACAACTCCCTGAAAGGAGGTTGTAGCCAGGTGGGGGTTGGTCTCTTCTCCCACGCAAGCAGCACCAGAACAAGAGGACACAGTCTCAAGTTGTGCCAGGGGAGGTTTATGCTGGATGTTAGGAAGAAATTCTTCCCAGCAAGAGAGATTGGCCATTGGAATGTGCTGCCCAGGGAGGTGGTGGAGTCACCATCACTGGAGGTGTTCAAGAAAGGCTTGGATATGGCACTTGGAGCCATGGTTTAGTTGTCAGGAGGTGTTAGGCAGTAGGGAATAGGTTGGACTCGATGATCTCTGAGGTCTTTTCCAACCTGGTTGTTTCTGTGATTCTGTGATCCTTGAGGTCCCTTCCAACCCTGACAATTCTGTGATTTTATAATTACTTCCTAATATTAAGGAACTTAGAGGCAAAAATTCAAATAGGTGGACAAGCCTTGGAGAATGCTTTAACCAGATCTTACAGGGTTTGAGAATATAAAGTGTTTAAATTAAAAGTAATTTGAGAATGCATAAAAGAAGAGTGGGCTCTGACAACAGCAGGAGGAGCAGAATAGAAATGGTAGCATTGACTCTATGCAACACTTGCCCTTAGAACAGCAGCTGGAAGGAGGAATTTGAACTAAACCCCATGATCATGTGTCCTTACAGCTCTTCTTAATGGTTTGTTCTGTTCTTCTCCCAGTTTCTCTTGACCCTTTTCTGGGGGTTAAATTAATCCCTTGTGCAGCTGAGCTGAGGATAATGAAGTTGCCCCGAGGTGTGAATGCAGCCCTTGGGTTTGACCTACAGAAGGCTGAGCCTCTGTTCTCCACTGTGTTTTCAGGCAGTTTTGTTGATGTTGGATTAATTAAAAGCCTTCTCTCCATTCCCTGGGCTTATCCACTCCCCTGCTCACAATGAAGCAGGTTCCAGTGCCTGGCCACACTCTCAGCCTACCCAGGCCTGTGAAGAGACATGGTGGAAAACACTCCTAATGAGGGGAACAAAATGGCACCAATCGTGTTTGTGAGCAAAAAGGGCTCGTGTTCTGATAGAACTGATGTGATTTGGGTTCCTCCAGGCTGTTGCTTGTGGTTCTGGAGCCATTCTGCTAGAAGTGATGTGAGGGACAGTTTGGATTCCTCCAGGCTGTTGCTTGTGGTTCTGAAGCCATTCTGCTAGAAGTGATGTGAGGGACAGTTTGGATTCCTCCAGGCTGTTGCTTGTGGTTCTGAAGCCATTCTGCTAGAAGTGATGTGAGGGACAGTTTGGATTCCTCCAGGCTGTTGCTTGTGGTTCTGAAGCCATTCTGCTAGAAGTGATGTGAGGGACAGTTTGGATTCCTCCAGGCTGTTGCTTGTGGTTCTGAAGCCATTCTGCTAGAAGTGATGTGAGGGACAGTTTGGATTCCTCCAGGCTGTTGCTTGTGGTTCTGAAGCCATTCTGCTAGAAGTGATGTGAGGGACAGTTTGGATTCCTCCAGGCTGTTGCTTGTGGTTCTGAAGCCATTCTGCTAGAAGTGATGTGAGGGACAGTTGGGATTCCTCCGGGCTGTTGCTTGTGGTTCTGGAGGCATTCTGCTAGAAGTGATGTGAGGGACAGTTGGGATTCCTCCGGGCTGTTGCTTGTGGTTCTGGAGGCATTCTGCTAGAAGTGATGTGAGGGACAGTTGGGATTCCTTCAGGCTGTTGCTTGTGGTTCTGGAGCCATTCTGCTGGAAGTGATCTGAGGGACAGTTTGGATTCCTTCAGGCTGATGCTTGTGATTCTGGAGCTGTAAGTGTTGCTTGTATTTGTCCACTAAGGCAGAGTCTTGTTTCCTGGAAGTGAAAGCAAGGTGTTCAACCATGGAATTCTGATCTAGAGTAGGTAGGCTGAAACACAGTACTCAGCACCACTGAGTCTGCACCTCAAGTACATGCTCAATTTTGGCCCCTCATGACAAAAAAAAAAAAAGACATTGAGGTGCTGGAGCCAAAGAGCAGATTTAGATTGGATGTTAGGAACAAGTTCTTTAGCATGAGGGTAGTGGAACACTGGAACTCTTGCCCAGCGATGTGGTTGGTGCCCCATTCCCTGTGATGCTCAACAGGGCTCTGGGCAACCTGATCTAGTTGAGGATGTCCCTGCTGACTGCAGAGGGGGTTGGACTGGATGACCTTTGGATGTCTCTTGCCACCCAGCCCAGTCCATGATTCTATGATTAAATTGGTACCATCTGTCCAAGGGGTATTTTCAGACAGAGAGTGGTTGGTGGACTAAGAAAGCCTTTTTTCAAGGCCTGTAGTTGTGTTGGATTTGTTTTGAGTTGAGAATGCCGATTAATATAAATCATCTTGTATTGCTACACTTGACCAAGGCCTATAATCATGCCACACTTCAGCTGTGCATGATTGAGAAGTCCCTAGATTAAGCAGAGTGCTTATGGTGAAGAGTGCCCTCTTTGCCAGCTGGGAGGGTGAAACCAGCTGCACTCTGAAACTTGAAAGAAAGAAAGAATCTGTGCACTGGTTTGTGAAATGGTCTCTTCCTCATTACCCTAATCACATAACTATGCTGAAGGCTGCAATCAGCTTTTCCCCTTTTCCTTCTTTTAAGTCAGGCACAAGAAAGGAAAAGATTAATAAATGCTGAGCTGAAAAGGATCGCTGAGGTCATCCAGGTCCCATCCCTGAGACTCAGCAGTAGACATTAGAGCAGAGAGGACCATTAAACTTCTATTCCATTTGTCTTCTTGCACTCTTCAGGACATATTTCCCAGTGCCCTTTAAGCCATCTAGATGCATATGGGGGACTAAGAGGCCTGTGTAATGTGCCATGGTATGGATCAAGGGAGCTGTTTATCTCAGGATTTCATTTCCTAAATGAAGTAGTCTCCTCTGAAAAGCACATTTCTTACATGGAGTTCCTAGGCAATGCAGAGGAAAGCAAAAGTACCCAACGTGTTCAATTGCCTCTTGGACCTTGTTCTCCTAGCCTGAAATGACATTGGTTTAAAACCTGAGCGTGAGCAAGGCTCATCAGTGAGCACGGGAGACACAAGGACCTGATGGAGCAGGTCCAGAGGAGGGCCACAAAAATGATCAGGGGGTTGGAGCACCTCTGCTATGAGAACAGGCTGAGGGAGGTAGTTCAGCCTGCAGAAGAGGAGGCTATGGGGAGACCTAATAGTGGCCTTTCAGTATCTGAAGGGGGCAACAAGAAGGATGGAGAGAGACTGTTTGCAAAGGCCTGCAGGGACAGGACAAGGGGCAAGGCTTTGAAATTAGAGAAGAGCAGATTTAGATTGGATGTTAGGAACAAGTTCTTCACCATGGGGGTAGTGGAAGACTGGAACAGGTTGCCCAGGGAGGTGGTTGAGGCCCTTTCCCTGGGGATATTCAAGGTGAGGCTCAACAGGGCTCTGGGCAGCCTGACCTAGTCCAGGATGTCCCTGCTGACTGCAGAGGGGGTTGGGCTGGGTGACCTTCAGAGGTCCCTTCCAACCCAGACCATTCTATGATTCTATCACCTGTAGCATTAGCTCCTTCTGTCTACTCTCTTAGATGTAGCAGCTGCCAGTCTTCAGTGCTGGTGAGACAAAAGAAGAATGGGTGCATGGAAGGTTTCAACGGTGTGTCATACAAAGGCACATGTGGCAGTCAGCAGGTTAGATCTATGCAACCTGAAGATTAGCACAGTGCCTAAATAACAGGAATGACCTTCTCGCAGTTGGTTTTGGTTTGGGGTTTTGTGGGGTTTTTATATCCTAAGTGAGAAAGGAACCTTCAGATAGCACCCAACCAATGGGCCTTGCCAAGTCTTGAATTCACCTGCACTGAAGGAGTGCAAATGAGTAATATTGTGCTACCTGTACTTAAGCAGAATTTCTGGGTCTCTGTGAACACCTCAAACTCCAGTCTAGTACTTAAACTCAACCTGTGTTTTCTCATCTGAGTGCAAAACAACCTTTGAACTCTAGAGGTCTCATAGCATGCTCTGGGGGTGTGTGTGTGTGTGTGTGTGTGTGTGTTAAGGGAAAGGAGAATTATGCAGCAGATAAAGTGCACATATGTCACAGCCTTTATCACCACATAGATGAATCCTGGTTGTCAGCTGCAAAGAGCAAAGATGGATACCTAGTGCAGAAATTGAACAGGGAAAACCCAACAAACAGCAACAGCAACCTTAGAAGCCTTTTGTTTTGGAGGAATCCCTGTGTTGAAAGTGTTGCTTTGCACAGCTGAGTGTCTCTGCCTTGCCTGTGACATCCCTGCTTCGCACACCAGATGAAAGCCACATCTGTAGCTCCATTTGTCTAACAAATCATTTTCCTACAGGCTCTCTGGTACTTACCCCAGGGAGGAGAGGGGGGGGAGGGCAATTTGTAGATCTTATCTAAGAGGAAGAATGACTTTGTTGTGGCTTTGACATGCTCTTTGAATAATACTCAAAACCCATCTGAAACCACATTGTATGAAGAGGATCCTTTTTATTTGTGAGTCTCAGTGGAGAAAGCAAGAGTGAGACATTTCCCTTGTTCCATTTTCTGGCTTTACTCTGTTCCCTAGCCAAGGGCTAGGAAGCTGTTTAAGTCCTTCAGCTCAATAATTAATATTAAAACAAAAAGGGGAGGGGAAAAAAAAGGCAAATTTGAAAGACTCTCTGCTGCTCTTTAGCATCCTTATCTTCACCTGCTCCCCTCATCATTCAGAAGGCTCCCAGACTGGTGTGTATTTAAGCCATGTCCTACTTCTATTGGTATTTGCTGTACTGATCACAGACTACATTACTCATCTGTCAGAATAATTTAATCCTTGTTCTTTAAACCACTTATTGAAAAATGCTTCTGCTGCTCCTGCTTTAAGCTCTGCCCTGCTTTCTCCAGCCCTGTACTGGGAGCTTGCAGGCTGTGCAGGTTGGTGTGGCAGAGCACTCACCGACGAGGAGCTTGCTTCGAGTTGAGCCCAGGGTGCTCTCAGGAACTAGTTCTGAACGCTGAGCCTCTTGGTGATTTGTAGCAACAATTACCCTGTTGCATTAATTGAAATGGAAAGCAGTAGAGATTTATGATGCTTAGTTGAATTGCCATCTTCAGTAGGACTTTGATTACAGAATCACAGAATCTACCAGGTTGGAAGAGACCTCTAATATCATCCAGTCCAACCAATCACCCAACCCTATCGAATCAACTAAGCCGTGGCACCAAGTGCCTCATCCAGGCTTTTCTTGAACACCTCCAGGGACATCAACCTCACCACCAGAAGAACTGTTATTTTCAGAACACTAACCATAGAATGCTCTGTGAGAACAGCCCTAGGAACTGACAGCCTTAGAGGAGTTACCAGAGGTGCTGGCAAAAGCCAGACCCATCGCCTCATGCTGTCCTGGCAGTGCAGTCCAGCTTCTGCCCTGAACAAAGTGGGACAGAAAGCAGAGGGGATTTCTTCCTTCTCATCTCCTTCAGGTATGCCTGTAGTTTGGTGATACAAGGATCAGCCTGCAAGGAGTCAGGCTGGAGATCACCCTTGCATTTCATTCTTGGGACTTAGCTGCAGAGTTTGAGTCACTTTTAAAGGCAAATAGACCAAAATTTCATGTTAAGACTTCTTCTCTGCTTGAAAGTCACAGAATCACAGCACAGTTTGTGTTGGAAGGGACCTTTAAAGGTTATCTAGTCCAACCCCCCAGCAGTCAGAAGGGACACAATTGTGGCAGTGGTTACAACAGTCCCAGCAGCAGCCAACTTTTCGGAAGGGAAACTTTTTTGTTGGTTTGGGGAGTGGGGATGATTGGGCTTTCTGGTAACCTCAAATCTCAGCTTGGCCTTGGCAGGTGAATGTCATGCTGCTGCTGCTGCTGGAACAAGACAGATAGAAATGGGCTCTTTAGGTCTGAGATCCCTCTAGCTTCCCAGCATTCTGGGAGATCCCCAAGGCCCCATGGAATGCAGATGCATTCCTGCTGCAATGGTTAAGGTAACCAACCCTTGCAGGAAGGGAATGGGTGGAGGGGTGGGGAAGGGGCAGAACATCACAGCATTTCCCGTTGGAAAATTCCACTCTTGACAGGAAAAGCAGCAAAGGGTAACAGCAAAGCTGGATTGCAAATTTTGACAGGGCCAATAGGTAAATATTGGCTTTGTGCAAACAAGCTTCTATAAATAACCTGTCTGCCCCAGGAGCTCTGCAGATGGCAGCAGGGCTGCCGGGGTATTGATTTACCACTGCGCGCCGTGCGGCAAAGCACAGCTGTCAGCTTTGCTGCTCTCCTCCTTCCCAGGGCTGCTCCTGCGCCTGCTGGGAGCTGCCTGCCGGCCTCACCGTTCCCCTTCGGCAAGCAGAGATGAAGAGCCCGAAAGAAATGATTTGAAAGAAACGGCTGCCAAAGCAAGGGAAGACTTACATGAACAAGTGCAGGGAGTAGGGAGAGAGAGTGCTGTGTGTATGTGTTCCACACACACACAACCAGCCAGGACCTGTCTCTCTTGCCCAGTCTGTATCAGGTAATTTAAGACAGCTTACAAGACTGGTTTAGAGAAGTCCAGGAGACAATGGGGGGCTTGAAGGACAAGGAATGCTTAGGAGGAAACAATAAAGACTCTGTGCATCATGAGTAGTAGCAGGCAGAGGTTACTTAAAGGACTGATGAGGATTCTGGAGCACAGCCCTATGAGGAGAGGCTGAGGGAGCTGGGGGTATTTAACCTGGAGAAGAGGAGGCTCAGGGGAGACCTTAAGGGAGGTCACATCCAGGTGGGGGTTGGTCTCTTCTCCCAGGCAACCAGCACCAGAACAAGAGGATACAGTCTCAAACTGCTCAGGAGGAAGTTTAGGCTTGATCTTAGAAAGAAGTTCTTCCCAGAAAGAGAGATTGCCCTTTGGAATGTGCTACCCAAGGAGGTGGTGGGGTCGGTGTGCCTGGAGGTGTTTAAGAAAAGCCTGGATGAGGCGCTTAGTGCCGTGGTCTGGTTGATTAGATAGGGTTGGGTGATCAGGTGGACTTGATGATCTTGGAGGTCTCTTCCAACCTGGCTGATTGTGTGAAATCCAGGAGACCGTGGGGGGCTTGAAGTGCAAGGAATGCTGAGGAGGAAACAATAGACTCTGTGCGTCATGAGTAGTAGCAGGCAGAGGTTAGAATCGAGGAAGAGAACCCAGTGCTATCTTTTGGGAGGCCTTACATGCAAATGGAAGTTCTGCCAACAATCCCTACCAGCTGGAGATGACTTATAAATAAATGCCAGCCAAATAGGCAGACACTTAGAGGGCCCATGATCAGATTTGTAGCATGTATGACCCATTGGAGGGCAGTCTAAATCTCAGGCCTATGATTTTTACGCATCTGAGGCAGCCAGTGCAACCACCACCAACTCATTGATTTACAGGCATAATATCTGGAGTTGCTTTTCAAAAGAAACATCTTACCTAGGCTTCCTCATCTCAGTTCTGTACAAATGTTTGCCTGTGGTGCACGTTCACTCCATGGGCTCATCAGCAGTAGGACTGCCTGTCTCCTGGGGCAGGCACAGTGCTATGCCATTGGCAGGCATTTTCCTGTAGGTCTTTTTTTGTTGTTATAGAATCACAGAACTGTCAGGGTTGGAAGGGGCCTCAAGGATCAGCCAGCTCCAACCTCCCTGCCATGGGCAAGGACACCTCACACTACAGCAGGCTGCCCAGAGCTGCATCCATCCGGGCCTTCAAAACCTCCAGGGATGAGGCTTCCACCACCTCCTGGGCAACCTGTGCCAGTCTCTCACCACCCTCATGGGGAACAACTTCTTCCTAACATCCAATCTGAATCTCCCCATTTCTGGTTTTGTCCGTCCCCCCCAGTCCTATCACTCCCTGACACCTTCAAAAGTCCCTCCCCAGCTTTCTTGTAGCCCCCTTCAGATACTGGAAGGCCACAATTAGGTCTCCTGGGAGCCTTCTCTGCTCCAGACTGAACAGCCCCAACTCCCTCAGTCTGTCCTCAGAGCAGCTCCAGCCCTCTGCTCATCCTCATGGCCTTTCTCTGGACACCTTCTAGCATCTCCAGATCCTTCCTGGAATAGAGGCTCCAGAACTGGACACAGTGCTCCAGGTGGGGTCTCAGGAGAGTGGAGCAGAGGGGGAGAATCACCTCCCTGGCCCTGCTGGCTCTGCTTCTCTTGCTGCAGCCCAGGCTCTGCTTGGCTTTCTGGGCTGCAGGTGCTCACTGCTGGCTCCTGTTGAGCTCCTCCTCCACCAGCACCCCCAGGTCCTTTTCTTCAGGGTTGCTCTCAAGCCAGTCCCTGCCCAGCCTTTATCAGTTCTGGGATTGCCCTGACCCAGCTGCAGGACCTTGCAGCAGATACGGTGGAGGGAAGGGATGCCATCCAGAGGGACCTTGGCAGGCTGCAAAGGTGGGTCCATGACAATCTCATGAGGTTCAACAAGACCTGTGTTGTTTCTGTGCAGCTAAACAATCAACCCAGCCAGTTCCTCTGTCATTGTACCTGCATCTGCTTTAGGGACTGGACAGATGGGCAGAGTCCAACAGGATGGCATCCAAGAAATCCAAGTGCCAGGTGCTGCACTTTGGCCACAACAACCCCATGCAGAGCTACAGGCTGGGGTCAGAGTGGCTGGAGAGCAGCCAGGCAGTAAAGGGACCTGGGGGTGCTGATTGACTGAGCCAGCAGTGTGCCAAGGTGGCCAAGAAGTCTACAACTACCTGAAAGGATGTTGTAGCCAGGAGGGAGTTGGTCTCTTCTCTCAAGCAGTGAGCACCAGAACAAGAGGGCACAGGCTCAAGCTGTGCCAGGGGAAGTTTAGGCTGGACGTGAGAAAGTTCTTCACCGAGAGAGTCATTAGCCATTGGAATGTGCTGCCCAGGGAGGTGGTGGAGTCACCATCCCTGGAGGTGTTCAAGAGGGGATTGGACGTGGCACTTGGTGCCATGGTCTAGTAATGAGGTCTGTGGTGACAGGTTGGACTTGATGAACTTTGAGGTCTCTTCCAACCTTGGTGATTCTGTGATTTTGCCCAGAATTACTGGGTGCAGCTTTTGGTGGTGATTTTGTCTTGTGTGGTAGCAGTGGGATTATTTTTTTTAGGAGGATTTGCTTAGTTTTGGGTTGGGTTGGTTTTGCAGTGAGCTTCCATAACTGAAATGGCAAAAAATAAATTTAAGAAGTAGATGGCTGGAGCAGTTGAAAATGAATGGTTCCATTGGGGTTTTGGTTTGGGGTTGGTTTGTTGGGGTTGTCACAGAATCACAGAAACATTCAGGTTGGAACAGACCCTCAGGATCACCAAGGCCAATCCAAAACCCTGCTCTGCAAGGTTCACCCTTAAACCATAGCCCCAAGCACCACATCCAAGCCACACCCAGGCTTGGTGACTCAACCACCTCCCTGGCCAGCTCATTCCAATGCCAGTGCCACTCTTGCCCTGAAAAGAATTCCCTCTTGTTCTGTCATTTATTACCTGGGTGAAGAGACCAGGCTTGTTTGGGTTTGTTTAATGTATTTGTTCATTCTGTGGGCTTTTGGATGGTGGGAGCTGGATTTCAGGGCTCCTGAACATCCTGTGAACCTTGCCAGAGAGCTGGCCAGGGATTTTTCAGCAGAGTTCCTCCTGGTGCTTCCAGTTAATGACACCTTCAAGTGCTTGCCTGGGTGGAGGCCTAGATCAGTTCATTTGTCCTCTTTCTGCCTGAGTTTGAAACAGTCACATTCAATCAATGGGAAGTATAAATCAAGAGTTACGTGCTTACAGAAAATTCAAACATGACACAGTTCCTGCCACAATTTTGAGGGGGATGAAAAAAAGAGAGTTGCCAAATGAGGAAGGATCTTTCCCAAGAGAGAGTGAGAATCCTTGAAGGGAGCAGAACAAAGGGATTGGATGTGGCACTTGGAGCCATGGTGTAGTTGTCAGGAGGTGTTGGGTGATAGGTTGGACTTGATGATCTCTGAGGTTTTTTCCAACCTTATTGATTCTATGAAAAAAAAAAAAAAAACCCCAGGGCTGTGGAAAGAATCATGCAAAGACCTTAATTTTTCATTGTTTTTAGATAACTGGCATTGCTTTAGCCATTATTCAAGGTAATTACTACACAAACTAGACAATTCCTAAGTAGTAGAGCGTGAGAAGCTGGTCAAGAGGAAACTTTTGAGTTACAGAGAATCAACAAGGTTGGAAAAGACCTGAGAGATCATCAAGTCCAACCTATCACCTAACACCTCCTGACAACTAAACCATGGCTCCAAGTGCCACATCCAAGCCTTTTTTGAACACCTCCAGGGATGGGGACTCCACCACCTCCCTGGGCAGCACATTCCAATGGCCAATTTCTCTTGCTGGGAAGAATTTCTTCCTCACGTCCAGCCTAAACCTCCCCTGGCACAGCTTGAGACTGTGTCCTCTTGTTCTGGTACTGGATGCCTGGGAGAAGAAACCAACCCCCACCTGGCTACAACCTCCCTTCAGGTAGCTGTAGAGAGCAATAAAGTCTCCCCAAGCCTCCTCTTCTCCAGGCTAAGCAACCCCAGCTCCCTCAGCCTCTCCTCACAGGGCTGTGCTCCAGACCCCTCCCCAGCCTCGCTGCCCTTCTCTGGACACGTTCAAGTGACTCAATGTCCTTCTTGAACTGAGGGGCCCAGAACTGAACACAGTACTCAAGGTGTGGCCTAACCAGTGCTGAGTACAGGGCATTGTCTCCTGTAGCAGAAGTTACATGCAACGCTGTGTAACAGCTCTCATGCAACACCATGGTCTTGGGGAGGAGAGGCTGGAAACCTGCCCAGCAGAGAAAGACCTGGGGGTGTTGATCAACAGACAGCTGAATATGAGCCAGCAGTGTGCTCAGGTGGCCAAGAAGGCCACCAGCATCCTGGACTGTATCAGGAACAGTGTGATAAAGCAGGACCAGGGAGTGATTGCTCCTTCTGCTCAGTACTGGTGAGGCTGCATCTCAGATACTGGGTTTAGTTTTGGGCCTGTCACTACAAGAAGGACATTGAGGTGCTGGAGTGTGTCCAAAGTAGAGCAGCAGAGCTGGTGAAGGGTCTTAAGTCATAGGAGGGGCAGCTGAGAGAACTGGGGTTGTTTAAGCAGGAGAAAAAGGAGGCTCAAGGGAGACCACCTCACTCTCTACAACCACCTAACAGGAGATTGTAGAAGGTGTGGGTTCAGTCTCTTCTCCCAAGTAATGAGTTCTAGGACAAGAGGAAATGGCCTCAAGTTGCACCAGGGGAATTTTAAGTTGAACACTAGGAAAAATTTCTTCCCCAGAGAGGCTGTGAAGCCCTGGAACAGGCTGCTCAGGGGAGAGGTGGAGGTATTTAATGGATGTGTAGACGTGGCACTTAGGGACGTGGTTTAGTGATGGACTTGTCAGGGCTGAGTTAATGGTTGAACCTGGTCTTAGAGGTCTCTTCTAACCAAAAGAGCTCTGTGATTGTTCCATCCAAAGCTGGGCTTCATCCATACTAAAATTATGTGCCTTGGTTTGCTGAAACAAGAGGCAGGGAGAATCTTGCCTTCTGAGTTGCAGGTCAGCCTCTCCAGAGCTTTGTGCAGTTTGGATGCTGCATTCTTCAGCTTTCACAGCTAGATGCATGTGATCAGGTGTGCAAAGGACAAACTGCTCTGCATATGACGTGCCAAAGGTTTCAGCAATGAATACATCTCAAGCCTGTTGTTAGATTTTCCTCTCTGGTGTTACATAAATATGGTTTAAGCTATCTCAGCTTGGTCACAAGCTGTTCCTGAAATCAGAGTCCACTCTCCATTTGGAAGTCTCATTTCTCATATCACAGGGATAAAAACAACAATTTGTGTCTGCTCAGTGAAGGAGGAGAGGGGCAAAGGGTATCCTGTAAGAGTAAATACAATGTGATGTCATTGTCACAGCCTTCTGCTGGTGAGCTTGCACTGCAGTGACCTGTGAGCTGCTGCTTCCTTGCCCTCTTAGCTGAAGCACAGCTCATGGCATCTTCCTTGCACTGTTAGTGCACTCTTTGTTTCTTAAACCTGGCCTAGGGAGAGAGTGGAAGGAGTTATCTGTTCAAAGAGAGCAACATCAAAGTGCTCCTAGCAGCCAGTCAAAACTTCAGCTGGTGCTAATTCTGATAACTCTGTGGTTGGTGAGGAGGCCTTTTTGCCTGGGCCAGCCACTTGCCTGTCTCTGCACATTATTATGGATAATGGCAGATTCCTCTGGGATTCTGCCTGCCTTCTAGCCTACCTGCTTTCTTGCCTGCCTGCCTTCTTGCTGCTTGCCTTCTTGCCTGCCTGCCTTCTTGCCTGCCTTCTTGCCTGCCTGCCTTCTTGCCTTCCTGCCTGCCTGCTTTCTTGCCTGCCTACCTGCCTTCTTGCTGCCTGCCTGCTTTCTTGCCTGGCTGCCTTCTTGCTGCCTGCCTTCTTGCCTGCCTGCCTTCTTGCCTGCCTTCTTGCCTGCCTGCCTTCTTGCCTGCCTGCCTGCCTGCTTTCTTGCCTACCTACCTGCCTTCTTGCTGCCTGCCTGCTTTCTTGCCTGCCTACCTGCCTTCTTGCTGCCTGCCATCCCTGCCTTCTTGCTGCCTGCCTGCCATCTTGCTGCCTGCCATCTTGCTGCCTGCTTTCTTGCCTGCCTGCTTTCTTGCCTGCCTGCCTTCTTGCTGCCTGCCTTCTTGCCTGCCTGCCTTCTTGCCTGCCTGCCTTCTTGCTGGCCTTCCTTCTTGCCTGCATGCCTTCCACCCATGAGTATTTCCTAGTAGATGTTAGTCAACAAAATGGAGCCAGCAGTATTGGATGCAGTGTTCTTATAACAGCAATATCAGAGATCATTTGGAATTACCACAGTGAAGTTGACAGGAGCCTCTGAAATGTTGAGGGAAGAGCACTGTAGATAAAACTAAATGGTAGAAAGTGATCCTCTACTCTGGCTGTAGTCACCTAGAGAATCTTAAAAGCCAGTCCTCAGTATATGGGCCCTGTGCAGGTGAACAGCAGTTACTAGACTTGAAAGGAAGGTAATTAGGTTTTTTTTTTAGCATTATGTTCCTTTTTTTAAGTCACTGAAGCTGCTCCTACTTTCTAATTGCAAGATCAGAATACCTAAAAGAGAGGAAAGTGGATTATTTTTCATTGTGCTTAACTTCCAGCCAAAGCTCTCACAATTAAAGGGACTGTGTAAACTGCCAACTAAAATCCCCACCCCCCAAATGAATCTATTGCTAATGCAAGCAAGCATATTGCATGAAGCCCTAATTGCATGAATCCCTATTTCATTGCAGGGTGTGCTGGGTCTGCATGTATGTACAGTAGTGTACATAGAATGCTCTGGGTTGGAAGGGACCTCCAAAGGTCTTCCAGTCCAATCCCCCCTGCAGTCAGCAGGGACATCCTCAGCTAGATCAGGTTGCCCAGAGCTCTGTTGAGCCTCACTTTTAATATCTCCAGGGATGGGGCCTCAACCACCTCCCTGGGCAACCTGTTCCAATGTTCCACCACCCTCATGGCACAGAACTTGTTCCTGCTGTCCAGTTTAATCTCCTCTTCTCTAGTTTCAGACCATTGCCACTCGTCCTATCCCTGCAGGCCTTTGCAAACAGTCTCTCTGCAGCCTTCTTGTAGCCCCCCTCAGGTACTGGGAGGCTGCTATTAGGTCTCCCCAGAGCCTTCTCTTCTCCAGGCTGAACACCCCCAGCTCCCTCAGCCTGTGCTCATAGCAAAGCTGCTCCAGCCTCCCGATCATCCTCTTGGCCCTCCTCTGGACACGCCCCATCGGGTCCATGTCCTTCTTGCGCTGGCAACAGACCTCTACATCCTCTGTAGTATTTTCTTGGGACAAAGAGTTTTCATCTCTCTCTGTCAGAACACGTCATGCATCAGAGGAGGCCGATGCTTTCCTAGGTTAATCACTAATCTGCCTGTGCATCGCTGAATACGTTGCCATGGGCACTGGAACAGCAGAGCTGAGATGAGCTTTCGCCTGGTTGAAGATGACAAATGCCTATTTTTTGCTCTCAGTACCCACAAATGAGGAGTGGAGGGTAAGGAAGCATGTTCCACCACCTCTGTGGGATTTAGTGAGAGAGACATTTTTCAACTGTACTTTTCAGTACGCAGATAATATTTACTACATGTTCATTACTTGCAGTGTTTGGGCAAAGCTGCTTTGCTTTTTCACAGTATCACAGTATAACTTAGGCTGGAAAGGACCTCGAGGATCATCGAGTCCAACCTATCAACACAGACCTCATGACTAGACCATGGCACCAAGTGCCACGTCCAATCTCGTCTTGAACACCTCCAGGGACAGTGATTCCACCACCTCCCTGGGCAGCACATTCCAATGGCCAATGACTCGCTCGGTGAAGAACTTCCTCCTCACCTCGAGTCTAAACCTCCCCTGGCGCAGCTTGAGACTGTGTCCTCTTGTTCTGGTGCTGGTTGCCTGGGAGAAGAGACCAACCCCTTCCTGGCTACAACCACCCCTCAGGTAGTTGTAGAGGGCAATGAGGTCACCCCTGAGCCTCCTCTTCTCCAGGCTAAACAATCCCAGCTCCCTCAGCCTCTCCTCACAGGGCTGTGCTCCAGACCCCTCCCCAGCCTCGTTGCCCTTCTCTGGACATGTTCAAGTGTCTTGATGTCCTTCTTAAACTGAGGGGCCCAGAACTGGACACAGGACTCAAGGTGTGGCCTAACCAATGCAGAGTACAGGGGCACAATGACTTCCCTGCTCCTGCTGGCCACACTCTTCCTAATGCAGGCCAGGATGCCATTGGCCTTCTTGGCCACCTGGGCACACTGCTGGCTCATATTCATATTTTTTGTTGTTGTGGTGGTGAGCTTCATATTACTTCCCCACATTGTTTTCCAAAGTGCAATCTCTCCTCCAACCAGCACCAGAACAAGAGGACACAATCTCAAGCTGTGCCAGGGGAGGTTTAGACTGGATGTTAGGAAGAAATTCTTCCCAGCAAGAGAGATTGGCCATTGGAATGTGCTGCCCAGGGAGGTGGTGCAGTCACCATCCCTGGAGGTGTTTAGGAAGAGCCTGGATGAGGCACTTGGTGCCATGGTTCAGTTGATCAGATGGTGTTGGGTGATAGGTTGGACTTGATGATCTCAAAGGTCTTTTCCAACTTGTTCTGTTCTGTTCTGTTCTATTCTATTCTATTCTATTCTATTCTATTCTATTCTATTCTATTCTACTCTATTCTATTCTATTCTATTCTACTCTACTCTACTCTACACTACTCTACTCTCATAGAATCATAGAATCAACAAGGTTGGAAAAGACCTCGGGGATCATCAAGTCCAACCTGTCACCCAACACCTCCTGACTAACTAAACCATGGCTGCAAGTGCCACATCCAATCCCCTCTTGAACACCTCCAGGGATGGTACCTCCACCACTATTCTATTCTATTCTATTCTATTCTATTCTATTCTATTCTATTCTATTCTATTCTATTCTATTCTATTCTATTCTATTCTATCCTATCCTATCCTATCCTATCCTATCCTATCCTATGCCGTGCCATGCCATTCCATGCCATTCCATCCTATGCTATATGATCAATGAGGAAAAATCACATCCCTTTCTTCCCTCCATTATTTTCCCTCCCATTATTTAACATTTAATTCCTTCTCTGAAGTACACCCTGCTCCCAGAATGCTGCACAACAAGTGATTTGATTGTGCAGATTCAAATCCCAGGCTGGCTCTTGCCCCTTCCTTGCCTTTCATTTTCTGAAAGGAAAGTGAAGCTGTGTAGGTGGAACATCCTGATGGTTTGGTGTGTGAGCATGTGCAGTGCTGAGTCTTTGACCTACATTTCTGGGGGGTGGTGTGCTTCTGCCCTATATCTGGAGAATGCATGACACAACCATTGGTGTGGGTTGACCTCTTTTTCCTTCTGGTGTAGTGTTTTGGTCTTTCTTTTATAGGTTAGGGAAATACTGAGATGAATTTGCAGTAATAAAATCCCCAATAAAATCCAAAAGGGAAAAAAAAATAACCAAACAAACAGCCCCACACTAAAGCAAAGATATAAGCACAATGCCTGCTACATAAAGTTAATTGGAAAGTCCATAAAAGGCAAAATGCTTTGAAGCACTTTAGGGATTTTTTGTCTAATAGATGCTCATGGACAGGATTGTGCAACTAGAGTCACAGAAGCAACCAGGCTGGAAAAGACCTCAGAGCTCCTCCAGTCCAACCTGTCACCCAACACCTCCTGACAATTAAACCATGGCTTCAAGTGCCACATCCAATACTTTTTTGAACACCTCCAGGGATGGTGTTCCAGCAGCCTGTGGAACTGGTGCTTAGAGACATGGTTTGGTGTTGACCCTTCAGTGCTGGGTTAAAGGCTGGACTGGATGATCTTTGAAGTCTCTTCCAAGCAGATGTATTCTCTGATTCTGTGACTGTGTTAAATGTAAAAAGAAAGCCTTTCTGGAGGGGGAAGCATCCATGTCCCTTTGTCATTCAGCAGTGTTTTCCAGTGGCTGTCCAAGCCCAAGCTCTGAGATGTTAGCATTTCTAGACTCACCAGCTGTGAATAACTTACTCAGAATTGGCACATGCATACCATCAGTATGAACAAAATGTTCACAGCTCTGGGAAATTCATAAGCTGGAAAACCCAAACCCAGCTTTCCTTTGAATCCTTAATAGCATTCCTTTTCCTGGGTGATGTCCAAAGGGCAGCATTCTGAAGTGTTGGAGGCACTCTATGAGTGAACCAGTTTCTTTCATGCATTCATTCATCTGCTTAAGCCCAGGTTAGTTTGAATTTACCCTTCAAGGTGTGTTCAGCAGCTCTACTTGTTTTTGAGGTGCTGGAGCAATGAAGGGAGCAATGGGAGGTTGTAGCCAGGGCTGGTCTTTTCTCCCAGGCAGCCAGCACCAGAACAAGAGGACACAGTCTCAAGCTGCACCAGGGGAAGTTTAGGCTGGAGGTATGGAGAAAGTTCTTCCCAGAAAGAGAGATTGGCCATTGGAATGTGCTGCCCAGGGAGGTGGTGGAGTCACCATCCCTGGAGGTATTCAAAAGGAGATTGGATGTGGCACTTGGTGCCATGGTTTAGTTGTCAGGAGCCGTTGGGTGACAGGCTGGACTTGATCATAGTTTCATAGTTTCATAGTTTCATTCAGGGTTGGAAGGGACCACAAGGATCATCTAGTTCCAACCCCCCTGCCATGGGCAGGGACACCCCACACTAGATCAGGCTGGACAGAGCCTCATCCAGCCTGCTCTTAAACACCCCCAGGGACGGGGCCTCGACCACCTCCCTGGACAACCCATTCCAGGGTCTCACCACTCTCATGGTGAAGAACCTCCTCCTCACATCCAGCCTGAATCTCCCCACCTCCAGCTTCATTCCATTCCCCCTAGTCCTATCACTACCTGATATCCTGAGAAGTCCTTCCCCTGCCTTCCTGTAGGCCCCCTTCAGATACTGGAAGGCGACAATTAGGTCACCTCGGAGCCTTCTCTTCTGCAGACTGTACAGCCCCAACTCCTTCAGTCTGTCCCCATAGGAGAGGTGTTCCAGCCCTCTGATCATCCTCGTGGCCCTTCTCTGGACACCTTCCAGCACCTCCACATCCCTCCTGTAATAGGGGCTCCAGAACTGGACACAGTACTCCAGGTGGGGTCTCACCAGGGCTGAGTAGAGGGGGAGGATCACCTCCCTCGACCTGCTAGCCACACTTCTCCTGATGCAGCCCAGGATCTGATTGGCTTTGCGGGCTGCAAGTGCACACTGAGAGCTCATGTTGAGCTTTTTGTCCACCAGCACCCCCAAGTCTCTCTCCTCAGGGCTATCCTCCAGCCAGTCACTGCCCAGCCTGTATTTGTGCCTGGGATTGCCTCGACCCAGATGCAGGACCCTGCACTTGCTCTTATTGAACTTCATGAGGTTGGCCTGTGCCCACCTCTCCAGCCTGTCAAGGTCCCTCTGGATGGCCTCCCTTCCCTCCAGCGTGTCTGCTGCACCACACAGCTTGGTGTCATCGGCAAACTTGCTGAGGGTGCACTCAATGCCACTGTCCATGGCACCCACAAAGATGTTGAACAAGCCTGGTCCCAGGACTGATCCCTGAGGGACTCCACTTGTCACTGGCCTCCACTGGGACATGGAGCCATTGACAGCCACTCTTTGGGTGCGGCCATCAAGCCAGTTCCTTATCCATCTAGTGGTCCACCCATCAAACCCATGTGTCACCAGTTTGGAGACCAGGATGTGGTGCAGGACAGTGTCGAAGGCTTTGCACAGGTCCAGGTAAACGACATCAGTTGCTCGCCCCTCATCTATTAATTTTGTCACCTGCTCATAGAAGGCCACCAGGTTGGTCAGGCAGGATTTGCCCTTGGCAAAGCCATGCTGACTGTTCCCAATCACCTCTTCACTATTCTTTTGAGCGAGTAGTGACTCCAGGAGGATCTGTTCCATGATCTTTCCAGGCACAGAGGTGAGACTGACTGGCCTGTAGTTCCCTGGTTCCTCCTTCTTGCCCTTTTTGAAGATGGGGGCAATGTTTCCCCTTTTCCAGTCCGTGGGGACTGCCCCAGACTGCCAGGACTTTTGAAATATAATAGAGAGGGGTTTAGCAACCTCATCTGCCAGTTCTCTCAGTACCCGTGGGTGTATCCCGTTGGGTCCCATGGACTTGAACACTTTCAGGTTCTTCAGATGATCACGAACCTGATCTGCACTTACAATGGGCAGTTCTTCCTCCCCGTCCCTGGCTTTGACTTCCATAACATCTGGAGTGTGGCTAGAGGCCCTTGCAGTGAAGACTGAGGTAAAGAAGTTATTAAGTACCTCAGCCTTTTCCTCATCACATGTGACCATGTCACCATTTTCCTTTCTGAGGGGGCCCACACCTTCCCTAGTCTTCTTCTTCCCATTAATATACCTGTAAAAGTTCTTAGTATTCCCTTTAATCTCCCTGGCTAGATTCAACTCAAACTCTGCTTTGGCTTTCCTGACCAGGACTCTTGCTGCTCGGGCAGCTTCCTTGTATTCCCCCTGTTCTACCTGTCCTTCCCTCCACTTCCTGTAGAGTTTCCTTTTAAGTAATAGTGTGTCCAGTAGCTCCTTGCCCATCCAGGCAGGCCTCCTAGCATTCTTACCTGCTTTTCTCTTTGTTGGTACACAGAGCTCCTGGACACAGAGGAGGTGGTCCTTGAATACTGACCAGCTGTCCTGGGTCCCTCTTCCCTCCAGGGCTTTGTCCCATGACACTTTGGCTAGCAGATCCCTGAAGCGATCAAAATCTGCATGCCTAAAGTCTAGGGTCATGAGCTTGGAATACTTCCTCCTGATTGCCCTGAGGATGTTAAATTCAACTGCTTCATGGTCACTGCAGCCAAGGCCGTCTATGAGCCTCACATTGCTTACCAGCCCTTCCCTGTTGGTGAGAACAAGGTCCAGCATAGCACCATTTCTTGTTGGTTCCTCCACCATTTGGAGGAGGAAGTTGTCTTCTATGCAGTCCAGGAACATCCTGGATTGCTGGTGCCTTGCTGTGTTGTCCCTCCAGCAGATGTCCGGGTGGTTGAAATCACCCATGAGGACCAGTGCTTGTGACCTGGAAGCTGCTTCTATTTGCCTATGGAGGGCCTCATCTGCTTGGATCTGCTGGTCAGGTGGCCTGTAGGAGACCCCCACAGTAATATCTTCTTCCCCTGTCCTGCCTTTAATTTTGACCCATACACTCTCAACTAGCTTATCATCCCTCCCCAGTTGGAGCTCCACTGATTCCAACTGGCTATTGACATAGAGGGCAACACCTCCTCCTCTCCTTCCCTGCCTATCCTTCCTAAAGAGTTTATACCCATCTATGCCTACATCCCAGTCATGGGATTCATCCCACCAAGTTTCAGTAACAGCCACTATGTCGTGGCATCCCAGCAGCACAGTGGCACTTAACTCATCCTGTTTGTTGCCCAAGCTGCGCGCATTCGCATAGAAGCACTTCAGCTGGGCTGGCCCTGTCCTCCTCTTGTGCCAAATCCCCTCGGTTTCCACAGAATGTCCTGGTGGATCATTCGTGGCTTGCCTCAGGGTAGCAAGTTGAGAGCCCTTACCAGCTCTCCTTCTCTCTACTGCTGGTGAGCTGCCCCTCTGTTTGTCACCAGCCAGCAGGAGACTATTAACCCCTTCCCCCTTCAAATCTAGTTTAAAGCCCTATCAATGAGCCCTGCCAATTCCTGCCCCAGGATTCTTATCCCACTCTGGGACAAGTGTGTCCCATGAGTTGTTTTCAGCTCAGGTGCCTTGAAAACCAATCCATGATTGTGGAACCCAAAGCCCTGTCGATGGCACCAGCCCCTGAGCCATGAATTGATCTGTCGGCCCTTCCTCAGTGTGTCCTCATCCATTGCTGACGTTAGAGGGATGGCAGAGAACACGACTTGAGCCCCTGATCCCTTTAGCATTTGCCCTAAGGTTCTGAAGTCTTTCTTAATAGATTGTGAGCCTCTCATTGTTACATCGTCACTGCCCACCTGAAAGACCAGCAGTGGGTAGTAGTCCGAAGGACTCACGAGGTTGGGAATTCTATCTACAACATCTTTTACTTGGGCACCAGGGAGGCAGCTGACCGCTCTATGAAATGGGTCTGGCCTGCATATTGGGCCCTCTGTTCCCCTCAGTAGGGAGTCTCCTATGACGATGACCCTGCGAGGTTTCTTTTCTGGGTAAGTTTTGATGGCTGGCCTGAGGCAACCTGTCATTGGTGCAGCTTCTGACCTTCTTGGGTCCTCGACCTTACCAATGACCTGTTCCTCCTGCAGAGCCTCATACCTGTTCTGTAACTGCACTGGAGGGAGCGTGCTGCTCACAGGAGCAGACTTCCTTTGTTTGCGTTTCTTCCGTCGGGCAGAGACCTGTTCCCATTGGCCCTGCTCATGGGGGTTACTACAGGGAGGTTGAGAGGCTTGCTGCTGGGAAGGTATCAAACTTCCTGTTCCCCTAAGTGTTACCCCCTGTTCTGGCTTAGAAGAGATTACCCCCTGTTCTGGTTTAGAAGAGATTACATTATGGGAATCGTCAATTTTCTGCTCACCATCTCTTCTATCTCTTAGCCTTTCTACCTCTTCTTTTAGTTTGACCACCATGCTCAACAGATCACTGACCTGCTCACACCTGAAACAGGAGCTGCTCCCTCCAGCCTCCATGTCGAGTGCCAGGTTCCAGCACTCACTGCAGCCACCTGCCTGAACATCTGCATGCTTGTGTGTGGTCTCTGTTTGGGTGCCCACTGTCCTTCTGCTAGCCTTTGCTCTAGTGGTGACCATCTTGCAGTAACCACCCTCTCTCCACACGGCTTTTTTTTTTTTTTTTTTTTTTTTTTTTTTTCCCTGTCAGTGAGCAGCCGAGCTGCACTGCTCAAGCTGCCTCCTCTCTCATCTCTCTGAGGTCTTTTCCAATCTTATTGATTCTATGATTCTAGAGCACAAGTCTTGTGAGGAATGACTGAGAGAACTGAGGTTGCTTATCCTGGTGAAAAGGAGGCTCAGGGTAGACCTTATTCTCTCTGCATCCATCTGAAAGGAGGTTGTAGCAATGTGGGGGTTGCTCTCTTCTCCCACCAAGCAACAGGATAAGAGGAAGGAGGCCTCAAGTTGTGCTGGGGGCAGTTTAGGTTGGCCATTTGGAAAAGTTTCTTCCCTGAAAGGGTTGTCAGGCCCTGGAACAGGCTGCCCAGGGAGATGGTGGTCACCAGGCCTAGAGGTATTTAAAAGAGGTGTAGATGAGGTGCTGAGGGACATGGATTAGCAGTGGACTTGATGATCTTAAACATCTCTTCCAACCAAAATAGTTCTATGATAATCCTGAGTTGCTAATATGCTGTTTGAAGGCTTCCAGGGAGGCTTGATGGAAAGAGTTTATCAAAAGTCTCATTTCAGTAAGCTTCTATGGAATGTGGTTGGTTTTTAACTTTCCTCTGTAGATATGAAACTGTCTAAGCTAACTATTCATATGTTCTTAAGTACATGAATGATGGTGCTCGAATTTGTAGCTGAAGTGAAAAATCTTGCTTGTCTGTTTTTCCTTTAGCCCATGTATTGTGTAGCCCAGCAGAAGTGTGAGGGATGTGTGGGATGTCTCAGGTCAGTGGTTCAGGCTTTTGCCTGTCCAGGCTGGCAACTTGCTGTGTATTTGTGGATGCCCCTGCTTACTGCAGAGGGGCTTGGAAGTCATTCTGCCCCTGTACTCTGCATTGGTTAGGCCACACCTTGAGTACTGTGTCCAGTTCTGGGCCCCTCAGTTTAAGAAGGACATCGAAACACTTGAATGTGTCCAGAGAAGGGCAACAAGGCTGTGGAGAGGCCTTGAGCACAGCCCTGTGAGGAGAGGCTGAGGGAGCTGGGGTTGTTTAGCCTGGAGAAGAGGAGGCTCAGGGGAGACCTCATTGCTCTCTACAACTACCTGAAGGGAGGTTGTAGCCAGGAAGGGGTTGGTCTCTTCTCTCAGGCAACCAGCACCAGAACAAGAGGACACAGTCTCAAGCTGTGCCAGGGGAAGTTTAGGCTGGAGGTGAGGAGAAAGTTCTTCCCTGAGAGTCATTGGCCATTGGAATGTGTTGCCCAGGGAGGTGGTGGAGTCACCATCCCTGGAGGTGTTCAAGAGGAGATTGGACGTGGCACTTGGTGCCATGGCTTAGTCATGAGGTCTGTGGTGACAGGTTGGACTTGATGGTCTTTGAGGTCTCTTCCAACCTTGGTGATACTGTGAGATACTGTGAGATACTGTGAGACTTGTGTTCTCCAAGTGGAAAGTGCTGGAAGAGCTTCAGTGAAGGGCTGAAAAGCTTAGGAAAGGCAGTGGGAAATACGTATTTGGCTAGCAGTAGGGGGCTTGAGAAGAGATGATTTGCTAAAAATTTCAGGTGAGAGGCAGCTAAGAGGAGTTTTAGCATAGCTGGAAACCACTGAAAGTTGCCACACAGGTGTCAGAAAACTTGTGTCCTATTGTCCCCAGGCCAATGTGGAGCTACATCCTTTTTTCCTCTCGTTCCCAAGTATGATGGCTGAAAAACTCTTTGAGCAGTAAATTGTGTAAACCATGCCTAAGTCACAAAGGCTTTTTTTCCCCTGTCCTGCAGCATGGGGAGGCTGACAGGTGATGAGACATTTCGTTCAGTGTTTCCTTTGTTTCTAGGACACCCTTTGTCAAGGTGTTGAGGTGCCAATGCACCAGTTTTTAGGACGGCCTGAAAACTGTGCTGTGCTCATTCACCTCGCTGCAAGGATGACTACCAGCAGCGTTCTCTGGCCTCGATTCCTCTCTTCATGCTCTTTCTGAGGCATGGGGGGAAGTCTTTCAGATCAGTCTTTCAGAAGCTAGGTCCCAGCTTCAAGAGGTCTTTAAGTACCAGGTGGAGAGTTTAGGCTGGTTGAAGCTTTAAATCATGAGCTGAGCCAGTTCAGCTGACTTCTCTACCAGCCTTGAGAAGCCAGGTGAGTGGTGCTGAGCTTTAATGTTCATTGTTTCCTGCTGCAGTCAGCAGACCTCACACTGATGAATAGCAGAGGTGATCCTTCCCCATCCCCGTCTCCTTTCTTCCCCCTCGCCCCCTTTATATTGTGACTGAGAGAGTTGGGGTTGTTCAGTCTGGAGAAGAGAAGGCTCTGAGGAGACCTAATTGTGGCCTTCCAGGATCTGAAGGGGGCTCCAAGAAAGCTGGGGAGGGACTTTTGAGGGTGTCAGGGAGTGATAGGACTGGGGGGGATGGAGAAAAACTAGAAATGGGTAGATTGAGATTGGATGTTAGGAAGAAGTTGTTCCCCATGAGGGTGGTGAGAGACTGGCACAGGTTGCCCAGAGAGGTGGTGGAAGCCTCATCCCTGGAGGTTTTTGCAGCCAGGCTGGATGTGGCTGTGAGCAAGCTGCTGTAGTGTGAGGTGTCCCTGGCCATGGCAGGGGGGTTGGAACTGGCTGATCCTTGAGGTCCCTTCCAACCCTGACAATTCTGTGATTGTAACTGATTGGTTAAGTACTAGGTTGGACTTGATGATCTCTGAGGTCTTTTCCAACCTGGCTGATTCTGTGAAGTCATTGTTCTCTGTTAATTTTCTTGACTGAATTTGGCATGCTGGGAATCTCAGGCTGAAGGAGTGTAGGATTTTTCACAAGGACCTTACTGCTGGGTTGTCTGTAACTGCCCAAAGTGTAAGGGAGGCCTGAAAGGAGGTAGCCTTTCACAACAGTCTTGAAAGAGGAAAAATATTATACAGATTTGTGATTTTATTCAAAGTTTACCTAACAGCATCATGGATAAGGGCCAGCAGGCAGGTTGTATTATTTGATTTCAGATGCTAACAACTGACATGTTGACAACTGAATATCAACCCATAGAGAATCTGTCACTGCCAGGCTGCAGCCAGAACTAACTGACCACAGCTAAGGTCAGAACAAGGCTTTCCTACAGCTGCTTAGAGAATGGAATGGAATGGAATAGAATGGGATAGTGGTGGAGTCACCATCCCTTGAGGTGTTCAAGAGGGCACTGGATGTGGCACTTGAAGCCATGGTTTAGTTAGTCATGAGGTATTGGGTGACAGGTTGGACTTGATGATTCCTGAGGTATTTTCCAACCTTATTGATTCTATGATTCTATGAGAATAGAATAGAGTAGAGTAGAATAGAATAGAATAGACCATGTTGGAAGAGACCTTCAAGATCACCGTGTCCAACCTATCAACCAACACCACCTAAACAACTAAACCATGCAACCAAGTACCCCATCAAGTCTCCTCCTGAACACCTCCAATTATGGTGACTCCACCACCCCCCTGGGCAGCCCATTCCAATGGGCAATCACTCTCTCTGTGTAAGCTCCAGCCTAAACCTCCCCTGGTGCAGCTTGAGACTGTGTCCTCTTGTTCTGGTGGTCTGCGAGAAGAGACCAACCTCTGCCTGTCCACAACCTCCCTTCAGGGAGTTGTAGAGAGCAAGAAGGTCTCCCCTGAGCCTCCTCTTCTCCAGGCTAAGCAGACCCAGCTCCCTCAGCCTTTCCTCATAGGACTGGTGTTCCAAGAATAATGAACTCTTCCCTCAAGGACTGGCATAGGAGGAAGGTAACAAACTACACAGACTCCCTGGCACATGGTTTCCTCTATCCTTTGTGAGGTGAGAAGGAATTTTGAATTAATGCTTTTCTGTGCTATTTATAAGTATGTGGTGATGATTACTGCCTGAGTCATCCTTGCAGTAGCAAGCTTCTGTGAGCTCTGGATATCTATTCTTAACAGATTGCTTGTAGCCTTTAACAAAGCCTGGTCCTCTTCTTTTGCCTGCAGAAAACAGTAGCATTCATCCATATATCCAGACAGACAGGTTAGATTCTGGGTAGCTCTTTAGTTTTGCTGAGGAGCAGGAAAATCTGGGAGATGTGATAGGGTCACTTTCTGTCATTTAGTGAGGATTACCAGAAGCTATTGAGTCACAATCAGAATGCTTCTAGAACATTGCTGAAGTGCCACAGCCATCCATCACCTCTTCCAGGTTGACCTGATAACAGGGCATGGGGCACTGGGTTCATTGATTGGTGAGAAGCTCACCATGAGCTGGCAGTGCCCTCATGCTGCACAGGAGGCAAATCCTGTGCTGGGCTGCATCAGGAGGAGTGTGGGCAGCAGGGAAAGAGAGGGGATTCTGCCCCTTGACTCTTGTGAGACCTCACCTCAGATACTGCCTCCAGTTCTGGTGGCCCCAGCATAAGAAGGACACAGAGCTGTTGGAGTGAGTGCAGAGGAGGCCACAAAAGTGATCCAAGGGCTGAAGCAGCTCTGCCATGAGGACAGGCTGAAGGAGCTGGGGTGTTCTGCCTGGAGAAGAGAAAACTCTGGGGAAATCTCAGAGCTGCCTTCCAATACCTGGAGGTATCCTACAGGGAGGATGCAGAGGAACTTTTCATGAGGATGTCTAGAGACAGGACAAGGGGGAATGGTTTGGAGCTGAGGCAGAGCAGGGTTAGACTGGAGCTGAGAAAGAAGTTCTTCAGTAGGAAGGTGGTGTGGCTCTGGAACAGGCTGCCCAGGGAGGCTGTGGCTGCCTACTCCCTGGGGGTGTTTAAGGCCAGGTTGGATGATCGGCCAAGTCTAGTTGGGAGGTGTCCCTGCCCATGGTGGGGAAGTTGGAGTAGGCAACCAGCACCAGAACAAGAGGACACAGTCTCAAGCTGTACCAGGGGAGGTTTAGGCTGGATGTTAGGAAGAAGTTCTTCATAAAATGAGTAATTGGCCATTGGAATGTGCTGCCCCGGGAAGTGGTGGAGTCACCATCCCTGGAAGTGTTTAGGAAGAGCCTGGCTGAGGCACTTGGTGCCATGGTTTAGTTGATTAGATGGTGTTGGGTGATAGGTTGGACTGGATGATCTCAAAGGTCTCTTCCAACTTGTTCGGTTCTATTCTGTTCTGGTTCTGTTCTGGTCTGTTCTGTTCTGTTGTGTCCTACCTCTCAGGTTCCTTCCAACCTGATCCATTCTGTGGATCATTCTCATATGGTGGTGGGACAGTGCTTACAGCTATGTGTAAAGCTGCTGGTGCTGGGAAGTACCCATGCCAGCTAAGTAAAGAGGCCATTAAAAACAAGATTTAAAGAGAGCTCAAACAGCAATAGCAAATGAAAGCAATGGGAAATGCAGTGCTGCACATAAACCCACCCATCCTGCCAGTCAGGTATTTAGTGATTATAAAACTTCATGACTAGAATATTCCTGTGATGTAGCACAATTACTTGGTCTTTGCAAGACGTGTCCCTATTAAGTTGAATTTATGCTAATTCTGTCCCAGTTAAACAGCAGACAATGTTATTGGCTGCACTGCTAAATGGCTTTCCTTGGAGACACCCCATTAAATAAGCAATGCACTCAAAGTGGGATATAATGAATTACACTTTTACTTCAGCTTAATATGTTTTACATCTGTAAGCAGGGTTGGAATTTTGTGCACTGGGGATGACAAAAGACCCCTTGGGTCATGTCCAGTCCTCAGTGAGCATGACACATGTTGTGTGGTTTGTCCAGCTCATTTTTCAATAGCCTAGGCTGCTTCTTCCATTTCTGTGGGAAAATGGCTCCACATCCTGACATTATTTAGCTCCTAGTTTTCATTTGTGGTCTCCCAGTTATTCTCATTCAAAGCTGGGGAGGTGTCTGGAGCACAGCCCTGTGAGGAGAGGCTGAGGGAGCTGGGGTTGCTTAGCCTGGAGAAGAGGAGGCTCAGGGGAGACCTTCTTGCTCTCTCCAACTCCCTGAAGGGAGGTTGTAGCCAGGTGGGGGTTGGTCTCTTCTCCCAGGCAAGCAGGACCAGAACAAGAGGACACAGTCTCAACCTGTCCCAGGGGAGGTTTAGGCTGGTTATTAGGAAGAAATTCTTCCCAGCAAGAGAGATTGGCCGTTGGAATGTGCTGCCCAGGGAGGTGGTGGAGTCACCATCACTGGAGGTGTTTATGAGCAGCCTGGCTGAGGCACTTGGTGCCATGGTTTAGTTGATTAGATGGTGTTGGGTGATAGGTTGGACTGGATGATCTCAAAGGTCTTTTCCAACCTGGTTGATTCTATTCTGTTTTCTTAATCACAGGCTGCTCTTGTGCTGAAAGCATTTGGACAGCAATCCATTCAAATCAACTTGAACTGTCTGGATAGTGTCACTAAACCAGAGTGGCTGGGTGAACTTGACTGCAAAATCTGCCCTTATGTTCACTACAGTCTTGAGTGACATGTTTCAAGTTACACTTCCCAGCTCTATATGCCAGCTGGATCCAGGAGGAGCATTGTCACAGAACCAGAATTATTGAGGCTGGAATAGACCTCTGAGATCATCAAGTCCAGCCTGTGACCTAACACCACACTAACCTCTACTCTCAGTTCAGGTACAGTCGGTGTTCAATGGGAGGAGAAAAAAGGAAGCAGAAGGTCTTTTATCATGTGAAGGCTGCCCTCCAGCATGATGTATTAAGTCTGTGTTCAGTGACAGGTGAGGTAGATCAGCATCTAGTGTGACCTGGATGTGAGAAGTGCTTCACTTCCCAGCAGGCTGATGTGCTCTGGGAATGCCATGATAGAATAGACCAGACCAGACCAGGTTGGAAAAGACCTCAGAGATCATCAAGTCCAACCTATCATCCAACACCTCCTGACTAACTAAACCATGGATCCAAGTGCCACATCCAATCCCTTTTTAAACACCTCCAGGGATGGTGACTCCACCACCTCCCTGGGCAGCACATCCCAATGGCCAATTACTCTTTCTGTGATGAATTGTGATGGTGATGCTTTTAGGAACAAAGGTGTTTAGCTCCTCCAAAGTTCTGTTGTTCTGGTTTTGAAGCTGGTAGCTTACAAATGGCCTAGATAACCTTTGGAAGCTCCTTCCAGCCCAAATCATTCTATGAAATGTGTTTGTATGTTTTGAGTGCAGGCCATGCAGTCATGGGGAACTACACAAAGCCACTTATGTCTGTCTTAGAGTCCAGAGAGCTGCAGGGAACCACTTTTTGAATTGGCAGCTAAGGAGAGTTTGCTAATCTGCTTGATATCTCACACCAAGTGCCACATCCAATCCCCTCTTGAACACCTCCAGGGATGGTGACTCCACCACCTCCCTGGGCAGCACATTCCAATGGTGAATGACTCTCTCAGGGAAGAACTTTCTCCTCACCTCCAGCCTAAACTTCCCCTGGCACAGCTTGAGACTGTGTCCTCTTGTTCTGGTGCTGCTTGCCTGGGAGAAGAGACCAGCCCCTTCCTGGCTACAACCTCCCTTCAGGTAGTTGTAGAGAGCAATGAGGTCTCCCCTGAGCCTCCTCTTCTCCAGGCTAAACAACCCCAGCTCCCTCAGCCTCTCCTCACAGGGCTGTGCTCAAGGCCTCTCCTCAGCCTCGTTGCCCTTCTCTGGACACATTCAAGTGTCTCAGTGTCCTTCATAAACTGAGGGGCCCAGAACTGGACACAGTACTCAAGGTGTGGCCTAACCAGTGCAGAGTACAGGGGCCAGAAGATTTGGGCAGCAAGCAGCACTAGACTGGGTATCAGGCTTTGAATAAAAGATTTGTTGTCTGTGAAGGAAGGTAAAAGTTTCCAAGCCACTTGTACCCTAGGTGCTAGGAACGAGGCAGAGCTTTCACCTGCAGAACCAGCACAAGCTTTTCATTCATGCTGTCTGCAGAGGAGTCAAACAACTGTTTCCAGCCATCCTAGAACTGGGAGAACAACAGACAGCCATCGTGTGCCATCCGTGCCAATTGTTAAGTTCAATCCACAAAACCTTTTCAGGAGCAGCAAAAGTGCTGCTTGATTCTTTTCTGGAGTGTGGCAGCAGGGATCTGCCCTCAGGAGACTGAAACTAATGCAAGTTTAGCAAGCAGGAATTCTTCCAAAGAGAAGTAATTGGGCAAGGTAGCTTTGCAGCTCATCCTCCCTCCACACTGGGCTTTAATCCTTCACAGCCACGTTGAGAAGGTGACCGCTGGAACGGCAACAACAGTGGCTCAGCAGCTCTCCAATGGCATCCTGGCCTGCATCAGGAATAGTGTGGCCAGCAGGAGCAGGGAAGTCATCCTGCCCTGTGCCACACCTTGAGTCCTGTGTACAGTTCTGGGCTCCTCAATTTAAGAAGGACACTGAAACACTTGAACATGTACAGGGAAGGGCAAGGAGGCTGGGGAGGGGTCTGGAGCACAGCCCTGTGAGGAGAGACTGAGGGAGCTGGGGTTGTTTAGCCTGGAGAAGAGGAGGCTCAGGGGAGACCTTCTTGCTGTCTACAACTACCTGAAGTGAGGTTGTAGCCAGGTGGGGGTTAGTCTCTTCCCCCAGGCACCCAGTACCTGCATCTGCTTTAGGGACTGGACAGATGGGCAGAGTCCAACAGGATGGCATCCAACAAATCCAAGTGCCGGGTGCAGCACTTTGGCCACAACAACCCCATGCAGAGCTACAGGCTGGGGTCAGAGTGGCTGGAGAGCTGCCAAACAGAGAGGGACCTGGGGGTGCTGATTGACTGCTGCCTAAACATGAGCCAGCAGTGTGCCCAGGTGGCCAAGAAGTCTACAACTACCTGAAGGGAAGTTGTAGCCAGGTGGGGGTTGGTCTCTTCTCTCAGGCACCCAGCACCAGAACAAGAGGACACAGTGTCAGACTGCACCAGGGGAGGTTTAGGCTGGAGGTGAGGAGAAAGTTCTTCACTGAGAGAGTTATTCACCATTGGGATGTGCTGCCCAGGGAGGTGGTGGAGTCGCCATCCCTGGAGGTGTTCAAGAGGGGATTGGATGTGGCACTTGGTGCCATGGTTTAGTAATCATGAGGTGTTGGGTGATAGGTTGGACTTGATGATCTCTCTGGTGTTTTCCAACCTTATTGATTCTCTTCTCCTCACCTGTTTGCTTGAGTCTATCCATTTTTGATAGCTGCTATTCTGTGCTTTCCGTATTTTCATTAGCTGAGACCTATTCTCTTTAATATTTGTAGTGAGTTTATGGTCAGAACTAGCAGGACTCCACAGAATTCAGTCTTCAGAGCACTGGGCTCTAATTGTTTTATGGCAAACAGCAACTTCCATAATATCCCATTTTTCCATAAAGGTATAATCAGGAGTCAGAACCAAAGGCTGTGCCTTGGAGGCAGTGCAGTCCAAATGGTATGGAGCTGCTGTAGACCCTTGTGACTCCTTTATCCTCATCAGATGCACACTCCTCTTTGTTTGCCTTATCTGAGCTACAAGTCTTTGCAGCATGGAAGCATCTTGCTTGCTTTCATGGTGGTCAGCACATGTGGCAACACAGAACCCAACATCCAAGAAAGCTGCTGAGGGACTTTTTGGGCTGTTGAGTAGTGGCAGGACTAGGGGGAATGGATCCAAGCTAGAGGAAGGGAGATTGAGATTGGATGTTAGGAAGAAGTTGTTCCCCATGAGGGTGGTGAGAGACTGGCACAGGTTGCCCAGGGAGGTGGTGGAAGCCTCATCCCTGGAGGTTTTTGCAGCCAGGCTGGATGTGGCTGTGAGCAAGCTGCTGTAGTGTGAGGTGTCCCTGCCCATGACAGTGGGGTTGAAACTGGCTGATCCTTGAGGTCCCTTCCAACCCTAACAATTCTGTGATGGCAGGGAGGATCCTTTTGTTCTCATGTGTTTAGTCTAGATGGCAGAAACAGGGTTATGGAGTGATGGGGTTGGAAAAGAAGTTGTGCATCCATCTTCCTGGGATGCTTGTGGAACAGACTTTGAGCTGTTAGAGAGACAAAAATGCAGCTAGCTCTCAGTTTTGAACTTCTTATTACAATCCTCCAGCAAGAAGCTCACCTGAAGAAAAGGTAGCTGGCCACTTCTGTGGCAAAGACTGGGGAGAAGAATGTCATAGGGCAGGCTTAGAACAAGCATGAGAAGCATGTGTGAGCCTGCTTTACTCTATCCCAGCACCTTGCATCCCTGCAGAGGCATCCAAGTGTTGGCAAAGAAGGATTTGCATGGGAAGGAAGGCTGCCTAAGGCAGCAGCTGTATCTTGAAGGTGTTCCCATAGTAATGCCACACTCTCAGCGTGACTGCACTCCCACCTATAGCTAAGACCTAAAAGCATCTGAATTGGATCCTCTCTGTTCTATGTGTCTAGGTCTGCACTGATTCCTTTCTGGTGATCATTTCTGTGATTGGCACTGTAGGCAAAGATACTTATCTGGATGTCTTTGCTACAATCAGAATAAAAATGACTGAGTTTCAGTAGCCAGCAACACACCGAAACATTAATTGGCTTCATAAAAACCCCCAAACAAACCCTGCACAATCATCACTTTTAAGGTGATTTCAAGTTATTTATACTATTGCACATGTTTTAAGGAAAGTGGTGCCTGAGACCTTATCACTTCCTACAAGTAGCAAGGGCAGGAGTGGGTATCTTTTCCCAAGAAGTATGATAGGATGAGAGGAAATGGCCTCAAGTTGCTCCAGAGGAGGTTTAGGTTGGGTTTGTCAAGCCCTGGAACAGGCTGCCCAGGGAGGTGGTGGAGTCACCATCCCTGGAGGTACTTGAAAGATCATAGAATCAACCAGGTTGGAAGAGACCTCCAAGCTCATCCAGTCCAACCTAGCACCCAGCCCTATCCAATCAACCAGACCATGGCACCAAGTGCCTCATCCAGGCTCTTTTTAAACACCTCCAGTGATGGTGACTCCACCACCTCCCTGGGCAGCACATTCCAATGGCCAATCTCTCTTGCTGGGAAGAACTGAGGATGTGTAGATGTGGTGATGAGGGACATGGCTTAGTGGTGAAGTTGGCAGTGCGAGGTTAATGGTTGGATTCTATGGCCTTAAAGGCCTTTTCCAACTAAAATGATTCTGTGTTATCATCCACCAAGCCTGTTACAGATATCTAGCCATGTTTTTGTGCTCCCTTCCTCCTAGAAGGTGAACTCTGTTCTTTTTGCAGGCAGTTATGGCCAGGGAGGAGGGAGTTCCTCATGTACAACTCAGGATGTGGAGCCAGCCATAGGACACAAGAGCTGTTTTCTTCACCTTATCTGTGATGAGTTCCTGTGTGTGCAGGCATGAGAGATGCATCCTAGGGAAAGAATTCAGGTTAGGAGCTTTAGACCTCTTCCCCAAGTCCATTAGAGAGAACACTTTCTCTGTTTTACCTGCTCTGTTTTGTAGTAATTTCCCCAATTTTCATCCATTTGTGCCAATTTGCTTCACTTGAATACAGCTGCTGAAGGTCTGTTCTAGGTCATTAAGGGTTATGTCTGAAGTCAAAGACATGGAGATATAAACACTGGTAAATCAGTCACCCTGAGAGCTGGATTCTCTACCTCTCAGTGTCTAAAACTCTTATCCAGACACTGGTCTGAGATGGTTTAGAGATGCATAACCTGCTGAGATCAGTGCACTGCAGTATGTAGTGGCCTTTGCTGGGCAGTGGTTTAGACTGCTTGATTCCAACAGAATTGGAAACAGAGATCTACCTTTGGGGTACCAAACCCTTTTGAAAGATACCCTTCAAATGAGAAATGTGCCAAAAAAAAAGGGACCTGGGGGTGCTGGTGGAGGAGAAGCTCAGCAGGAGCCAGCAGTGAACACTTGCAGCCCAGAAAGCCAAGCAGAGCCTGGGCTGCAGCAAGAGAAGCAGAGCCAGCAGGGCCAGGGAGCTGATGCTCCCCCTCTACTCTGCTCTGGTGAGACCCCACCTGGAGCACTGTGTCCAGTTCTGGAGCCTCTATTCCAGGAAGGATCTGGAGGTGCTGGAAGGTGTCCAGAGAAGGGCCACAAGGATGAGCAGAGGGCTGGAGCTGCTCTCCTGTGAGGACAGTCTGAGGGAGTTGGGGTTGTTCAGTCTGGAGAAGAGAAGGCTCCAAGGAGACCTAATTGTGGCCTTCCAGGATCTGAAGGGGGCTAAAAAGAGGTGGGGAGAGACTTTTGAGGGTGTCAGGGAGTGATAGGACTGGGGGGGATGGAGCCAAACTAGAAATGGGTAGATTCAGATTGGATGTCAGGAAGAAGTTGTTCCCCATGAGGGTGGTGAGAGCCTGGCACAGGTTGCCCAGGGAGGTGGTGGAAGCCTCATCCCTGGAGGTTTTTTGCAGCCAGGCTGGCTGTGGCTGTGAGCAAGCTGCTGTAGTGTGAGGTGTCCCTGCCCATGGCAGAAGGGGTTGGAACTGGCTGATCCTTGAGGTCCCTTCCAACCCTGACAATTCTGTGATTCTATGAAAAAGCTCTTCTGAATCTACCCATTTCTACTTTTGCTCCATTGCCCCCAGTCCTATCACTCCCCGACAACCTCAAAAGTCCCTTCCCAGCTTTCTTGTAGCCCTCTTCAGATACTGGAAGGCCACAAGATGGTCTCCTCAGAGCCTTCTCATCTCCAGGCTGAGCAGCCCATGGTTGCTCATAGTGCATCCAAACCTTTACAAAGCAGACCACGTGTAACTTCGAGCTCACCCAGATATGAGCTGGCCAAAACTGGATAGGAATAAATGAATGCCATTAATTGTACTCCATGGAGCTGGCTTATTTACCCCCAAATGAGAGTTTTGCCAGATGTATTGCAGCAGCAGAAGTTAGCAATTAGGGCAGTCCTGCTCTGAAATACACTTTAAGATGGCACTCAGGCACTATCTGGCTGTGCTATGTTTACTAATGTGATTTTCCTTTACCTTTTAATCCTGCTTCTATGCTTATGAGTGGTAGAAGATTGCACCACTCTGTTTTATATCCAATATGAATAACTGCTGGTGATCATCAGATTTTTGGGAGCATCTGGCTCAGTAGCAAGTCTGCTCCCTCCAGGAGCTATTTCAGAGCATGAAAGGAAGGGAGTCAACCCGAGATAAGTGCCCCTGCCAGTGCCTACTCTTCTATTTGCTAATACTACCTTTATGGTGATCAATACACAGATTTCTGAGCTCTCTGTCACATGTACAAAGCCATATTCCCAGATTAGCTCCTACTTGAATGGAATGGATGAGGAGAAAGTTCTTCCCAGCAAGAGAGATTGGCCATTGGAATGTGCTGCCCAAGGGAGGTGGTGGAGTCACTGTCCTTGGATGTGTTCAAAAAAGGCTTGGATGTGGCACTTGGAGCCATGGTATAATTGTCAGGAGGTGTTAGTTATTAGGTAATAGGTTGGACTTGATGACCTCTGAGGTCTTTCCCAACCTTATTGATTCTGTGATTCTAAAAAGACAATGCTGAATTATTTCCCCATTGCAGGTACTTCTGGTGGCTGCAGTACAGTAAGTATATCCCCTGAACACCTGAGGTGGTAAATACCCTCATCACTGGGCAAAAAGCCACGTGTGCTGCTGGTTATAGCAAGTGTAACAGAGCATTTCATGGTGGTGGGTTTGTGTTTCCTGTTTTACCAAACTGCTGGGAACTACCAAAAATAATCCAACACGATATGCCTGAAATAGCAGAATTTATTCCACTGCTCTGACACATTTGAGGTTGCACAGAAAGAACTGATCCATGCATTCCTTTCCTTCCTGAGGAACTCTACAGCTTTCTCACAGTAAAAAAAAAACAAACCCAAAGCTGTGAAATGCTTTTTGAATTGCAGTGCTCTGGACATGACTGCAAAAATTCCTCTTTTCCATTTAGAATCATAGAAGGGCTTAGGTTGGAAGGGACCTTAGAGATCATCGAGGTTTGGCCCCATGCAGTGCTACAGGCTGGGGATAGAGTGGCTGGAGAGCAGCCAGGCAGAAAGGGGCCTGGGGCTGCTGGTAGATAGTAGGCTGAACATGAGCCTGCAGTGTGCCCAGGTGGCCAAGAAGGCCAATGGCATCCTGGCCTGCATCAGGAACAGTGTGGCCAGCAGGAGCAGGGAAGTCATTCTGCCCTGTGCTCAGCACTGGTTAGGCCACACCTTGAGTCCTGTGTCCAGTTCTGGGCCCCTCAGTTTAGGAAAGATGTTGAGTTGCTGGAAGGTGTCCAGAGAAGGGCAACAAAGCTGGGGAGGGGTCTGGAGCACAGCCCTGTGAGGAGAGGCTGAGGGAGCTGGGATTGTTTAGCCTGGAGAAGAGGAGGCTCAGGGGAGACCTTCTTGTTCTCTACAACTCCCTGAAGGGAGGTTGTAGCCATGTGGGGGTTGGTCTCTTCTCCCAGGCAAGCAGCAGCAGAACAAGAGGGCACAGTCTCAAGCTGTGCCAGGGGTGGTTTAGGCTAGATGTTAGGAAGAAATTCTTCACAGAGAGAATGATTGCCCATTGGGATGTGCTGCCCAGGGAGGTGGTGGAGTCCCCATCCCTGGAAATCTTCAAGAAAAGCCTGGCTGAGGCACTTGGTGCCATGGTCTGGTTGATTGGATAGGGCTGGGTGCTAGGTTGGACTGGATGATCTTGGAAGTCTCTTCCCAGCTGGTTGATTCTATCATCTACTCCAACCTCCCCACCTTGGGCAGGGACAGTTTAAATGGTAGTTATATGAAAGATAGTTGCACTTTAGTGCTATTTTAAAATAAATATATAAATAAGTAGGAGCCAAGTGAGAGAGAAGCAGAGCAGCTTGGCAGATGGATGGCGTAAAAGCCCACAGGATGGATACTGTATTGACAGAAATAAGCATCTCTATTCCCATCATTGGCTGTGAAAAGCTATTTGGCAAGTTGTGAATCCTGATCAATCTCATCTTCCTCGCCCCAAAGAGGGAAAAAACCCAGCAAAAGCCTTTTCTTTCTGAGCCATGTGTGTACTGAGAACCTACCTCTCTGCCCAGGCCAGGCTCTTTCAGTTACTGGGAGGATATTGAGATGTTGATTATCACAGAATCATAGAATGGTCTGGGTTGGAAAGGACCTCCCCAAGTCATCTAGTCCAACCCTCTCTGAAGTCATAGAATCAGTTAGGGTTGGAAGGGACCACAAGGATCATCTAGTTCCAACCCCCCTGCCATGGGCAGGGACACCCCATACTAGGTCAGGCTGGCCAGAGCCTCATCCAGCCTGGGCTTAAACACCTCAGGGACAGGGCTTCAACCACCTCCCTGGACAACCCATTCCAGGGCTTCACCACTCTCATGGGGAAGAACTTCCTCCTCATGTCCAGCTAGATCTCAACTAGACCAGCTTGAATACTTCTTTCTTCTTACATTTTCTTAAAACCCAGTGAAGAGCAAAGGACTGCAGTGGGGGTTGGACTAGATGACCTTTGAGGGTCCCTTCCAGCCCAGCCCATTCTATGCCATTCTGTGATTCCATGACTATGCCTGCTTGGCTTTCCACTAGAAGTCAAGCAATATTTATAACCAGTCTCACTGTGATAGTTTTGCATACCAGCACCTTGCAGGGATAGTTTTGCAACCAGATTAGCTGTTGTCATGCTCCCCAGATGCCAAAGAGTGTGGGGGGAAGACTGATTAGCTCTTCCCTGAGTAGGTTTTCCTTGCTTAGTCTCATCTGAACTTCATACTGTAGAAAAGAAAGATCTATTTAGAAAGGAACAAGGGTGTGCTATAAAATTCTTGACTGTCCTTTGCTTCCAAGTGGGAGTTCAGTTCACAAGAGGCCAGTCCAACCCCAGCTGATGTGATATCAGCCAAAGTGCAGAAGGTATGGTGGGAGTCTAGCTACTAATGAGGTTAATTTGTTTTGTACTTTGGGACAAGGAGAAAAACACCAATCCTGCTGACCTAGCTATGGCAGTGCTTAAATGTATGTGTATTTGTGTGGCAGGGGACAGCAGTGGGAGGAAAACTGAGGAGGAAGCAAGAATAAGTAAACCAAGATTGATTTATTGGCGCTGAATTGTTCATCTGTATTCCATTCTTCACTGTGCTGCAGAGGAGGAGAGCAGCTCTGCCACCATGGTTGGGGAACAGAGCAAGAGAGGGGGAGGAAGGTGATATCTATCACAGGCTCCAAAAGTGTTTAGTTTTCCAGGGGCTCTGATTAAACAAATGTTGCTGCTGCCTGGCAGCCCTCGCAGGCGCTTCTCGCGACAGAATTAATCAGGGGATAATTTGTCTGCTGCGAGGAGCAGGCTGGCTTGGCACCACAGCCTGGGGAGAAACTTCTTCTCTTGAGTTTCCCAGGGGCAGCCCTGTTTCCCAGGCTTCCTTCTGTGCCCCAGGCAATGCCACCAGCTTTCCTCAGGATAGGGATTTGCTCTTGATGGGTCCCGATGGGGTGAGTGGCAGCCACGAGTAATGATGTGTGACCTTTGTTCAGAACAAGAGGACACAGTCTCAAGCTGTGCCAGGGGAAGTTTAGGCTGGAGGTGAGGAGAAAGTTCTTCCCAGAGAGAGGAATTGGCCATTGGGATGTACTGCCCAGGGAGGTGGTGGAGTCACCATCCCTGGAGGTGTTCAAAAAAGCCTTGGATGTGGCACCTGGAGCCATGGTTTAGTTGTCAGGAGGTGTTGGGTGAGAGGTTGGACTTGATGATCTCTGAGGTCTTTTCCAACCTGGTTGATTCTTTGATTCTTGAGTTGAATATGGAGCCCTGGTAATTATGAGGAAGAAGGTCAGAAGAAGTGAGCCACAGGACTGACCTAAGGGCTGCACTTGTGCAGAACTAAATGGTGGTGTAAAGGGTCTAGTCCCTGCCCCATTTGTGCATAGGGAAACCATTGCACTGCTGCTACACTCCCATGTGAGCGGGAGCTGAAGGATCCAATAGAGCCTTGCACTAAAGAGTAGTGTGTGGTGCCTGGGCACAGGCAAGACAGGACCTGTGTAGCCACCACACTAGCACTGTGTGTAGACAAGGTTGTCTGTGTTTCCTCTGCACAAAGTTGAGCTTTATCTCAGTTTGACTTTTAATCACCTTTAAACTGTAATTATCACCTTTAGTGACCTTCTCTGTTCACTCCTCTGCCAAGCACAAGAGCCTCAGTCAGAACACAGCACAGTGCAGATTGTCCTGGCCACTGGGGGAAAGCTTCACAGACTCATAGAAGCATTTTGGTTGGAAAAGACCTTTAAGATTATCAAGTCCAAACATGATCTGTTTCTACCAAGTCTGGTGCTAAACCATGTGTCTTAGCACCCCATCTATGTGCCTTTTAAACACTTACAGGCATGAGGATTCAGCCACCTCCCTGGGGAGCCTTTTCAGTGTTTGAGAACCTTTTCAGTGAAGAAGTTTCTTCTAATATCCATTCTAAACTTCCCCTGGTGGAACTCAAGGTCATTTGCTCTGGTCCTGCCACTTGTTACTTGGGAGAAGAGACCAACACCTTGCTAAGCCTCCTTTCAGGCGAGTTGTAGAGAGCGAGAAGGTCTCCCCCCAGCCTTCTTTTCTCCAGCTTAAACAACCCCAGTTCCTGTAGCCACTTCTCATAAAATCTGTTCTGCAGACCCTTCACCAGCCTCATTGCCCTTCTCTGGATCCACTTCAGCACCCCAAAATCGTACACTGTACTGGAGTTGTGACCTCACCAGTGCTGAGCAGAAGAGGCAATCACTCCCCTGGTGCTGCTTTATGACACTATTCCTGACCCAGCCCAGGATGCTGGTGGCCTTCTTGACCACCTGAGCACGCTGCTGGCTCATACTCAGCTGTCTGTTGATCAACACCCCCAGGTCTTTCTCTGCTGGGCAGCTTTCCAGGCACTATTCCCCAAACCTGTAGTGTTCAGCATAGATGAGGATGGAAGCTCCTCTTTCATGTGGTGTTTTTTGAACTTGCTAGCACATGGAGTCATGTGAAATGATTGCAGTGTTCTGCAAGGTATAAATAAAACTGTGTTTATTGACTTTGCTTCTCATGGTACACAGTGGCCGAATGGGTTGTGTGGAAGTGGTGCAGCTAGAGGTGAGCAAGCCGGTGAACGCCTAAGTAGGTTGAACTCAGTTTGCCCTTTTCCTTTCATCTCTTCTTTTTGGTGCATATTGATTCTACCTTCTGCTGTTTGTGTGGTGTTGGTATCAAGGATGAGTGACAGTACAGCAATAAGCGTTCTGTAGGAGCTTGCAGTGGCCCCACTCTCCAGGAGGGATGAAGGCACAGTTTAATTATGGAGGCCACTCATGGGAGGGATTATCGAGTCTTTAGCAGCGTCCTGTGAAGGGCACAAGAATCTAATTTCTGCAGTGATTTAGGGAGCTTAAAATTACATTCCTGCAACTAAGAGGCTGTTTGCCTGATTAACCTGCAGTCCAAATGTCCAGGGCTCGTGGGGAAAGAAGGATTAGTTCTAACTGATGTAAAACAGCTGCAAGAATGACTTAACATTCTTCATGGTGAAACTGTTGTCATTTTAACACCTTTTGACTCTGCATGGCTTGAGGTAAGCAGGATCAGCCTTTAGAAGGTAGGAATTTCACTTTTGCAATGCCCTTGGCCTCCTTCTTTCCAGGTCTGGAGCTGTAAGATAAGAGTGGACCTTAAAGCTCTGCCCTTCTGTTGTCTGGGAAACCTGTTACAAGCCTGAGGTTGAGTCTTTGCCTCTCGTAGGGTGGACTTAGGCTTAATGGCTGATTTTGCTTGGTTTGGAGGTTTTCCTTCTTTCTAGAGGAACTGAAAGGAAGTATTATTGTTTATTGCTTCAGTAGAGATATTGGGAATATTGCCTAGTCAGCTGTCTTCATCAAGTAAAAGAGTTGCTTGCTGCAGCATCTGTGGCATGGGGATGGGTGGATAAAGTCACAGAGGTTTATGAGTAGGGGACAAGTTGGTTCCTCTTCTGCCTCTCCCATAGCTACCATCTTGGCTTCTGTAGGGCATAGGTACAAATGTGGAGAGCAATGTACTTGCTCAGCACAGGTTTTGCTCTCAGCTCTACTTAGACACATTTGCATTGTACACAGGAATCTAAAGTAAGATGTGGTCTCAGCTGGCCAAATCTTTGTGCATCTCAGGAGTAGAAAAGCTTTCCCCTCCTCCTTGCTTTTGATAAGATGGAAACTGGAAGTGCAACATCTGCTCCTTCCAGTGACTGGATTTGGGAATGTGAGGGATATGCAGGTTTGTCACTTCTTTGAAATGGAAAGATGTCTGTCCTGTCTGCTGCTCTGTTTTCTGTCCACCAGAGCCTAAAACCTGTTTTACTCCAGCAAGGAAATGCGAAATGAAAGGAAATAATCTCCAGCATGCTCTGCTGAGCTCATTTGGTAGGAGAAGACATTTTGCAGTCCTTGGGAATGACATGTTCTCTGTATAGCAAAAAGAAGCTCCTTTTTGGACAGGGGTTCCCCAGCAGGGCATGCATGTGCACAGCAGAGGTGGCTGTGCTGCAGCCACGTGTGCTCTGTAGGAACAGCCTGCTCCCCACGTGCTGATTTTGTGCACTTGGAAAGGGGCTTCCTTAGGGTTTAAGAGGAAAAACATGCAGGTTTATGTCACACCTACTTACACTACAGTCATTCAGAATAGCAGCTTGCCTTTGCTGATAGAAAAGGAGGAGGAAAGAACAACAGGCAGGAGAGCTGTAGAAGCAGCGTTATGTGTGTGTGCCACATTTCAAGCATAGCTCTTGCCTGAGGGTAAACAAAGGATCTCTGCAAAAGCTGAGTGCCAGAAGAGGACAAGGAAGTAAAAGGGCTCAGTGAATACAGCCAGCTTCAGGCACCCAGGGATGGGAGGCCTTCCTACAAAGGCAGTGTTGCTTATGGGAGTTGGAAGGCTCAGCCAGGGCCCACTGGCAGGCATTGTCCCTCAGTACCACCACACTCTGCTGCTCTTGCTGTCTGTGAGGTATTTTTCTGCTCCTTTGAGCCAGAGCTTCCACTGCAACAGGAAACATGCAGTGACCCCTTTGCTCCAGCTGACACCCACTCACCCCTCACCCAAGCCTTCAGCATCCTGTGAACATTGGAAAGTCCTTCACTCTCCTAACTAGGTGAAGAATGTTGGGGGAATGGAGTATTTATTGGTTGCAATTAAAACAGTCTGGGAAGAGTGAGGCTGACAGAGACAAGGAAGTGCTGGAGAGAATCCAGTGGAAGGCTACAATGATGATTAAGGGACTGGAGCATCTCTCTTATGAGGAAGGACCAAGAGATCTTGGGGCTGTTTTGCCTGGAGAAGACTGAGAGGAAATCTTATTAATGCTTATCTGAATATATGCTTATATGAATATCTGAAGAGTGGGGGTCAAGAGGATGGGGCCAGACGCTTCAGTAGTGCTGTGATAGGACAAGGGGCAATGGGCACAAACTGGAACACACAAAGTTCCATCTGAACGTGAGGAAAAACTTCTTTCCTATTAGGGTGACTGAGCATTGGAGCAGGCTGCCCAGAGAGGTTGTGGAGACTCCTGTAGAGAGATTCAAAACCCACCTGGATGTGATCCTGGGCAGTCTAATCTAAGCAAACTTGCTTTAGCAGGGGAGTTGGACTAGATGATCTCCAGAGGCTCCTTCCAACACCTACCATTCTGTGATTCTGTGGCAGAGGTGCTGGAGATGCTTGCTCTAGTATCTTAAGTCCTTGAAGTTGGGTGGAGGACCTGAGAACTGCAGGAAAAGCAGCAGCTAGAGGCAGCTTGGTCAGACAGGTTGAGAGTTGCAGCAGAAGGATGTTTGATCCTAGGTTTTATCTCTGACTAAGGAGGAGTGGTTGTCAGGTGCCCCCTTAGAAATGCTGGTAGTCACAGTGCTGGGAAGAAATGCATGGAGGGCTCCTACCCACCAGCTTTGCTGCTGCCTGCTCCATTCAGCTGGAAATCATAGAATCATGGAATCAAGAAGGTTGGAAAAGATCTCAGAGATCATCAAGTCCAACCTATCACCCAACACCTCATGACAACTAAACCATGGCTCCAAGTGCCACATCCAAGCCTTTCTTGAACACCTCCAGGGATGATGACTCCACCACCTCCCTGGGCAGCACATTCCAATGGCCAATCTCTCTTGCTGGGAAGAACTTTTGCCTCACAACCAGCCTAAACCTCCCCTGGCACACCTTGAGACTGTGTCCTCTTGTTCTGATGCTGGCTGCCTGGGAGAAGAGACCAACCCCCACGTGGCTACAATCTCCCTTCAGGGAGTTGTAGAGAGCAATAAGGTCTCCCCTGAGCCTCCTCTTCTCCAGGCTAAGCACCCCCAGCTCCCTCAGCCTCTCCTCACAGGGCTGTGCTCCAGACCCCTCCCCAGCCTCATTGCCCTTCTCTGGATACATTCAAGTATCTCAATGTCCTTCTTAAATGATTCAAGGTTGTGAAGGGATGCTACAGGCTCACAGAATCATAGAATCAACCAGGTTGGAAAAGACCTCAGAGATCATCCAGTCCAACCTATCACCCAACACCTCCTGACAACTAAAGCATGATGCCCAGTGCCACATCCAGTCCTTTTCTGAACACCTCCAGGGATGGTGACTCCACCACCTCCCTGGGCAGCACATTCCAATGGCTAATACCTCTTTCTGTGAAGAAAGAGTTGGTGACCCCAACCCTTGCAGACTAGCTTCCTGCAAAGTCACCATGCCCTAACAACATTCCTTGGCCATAAGAACGTGCCTGGCTTATGTGCTCAGAGCCCGGGGTGAATCTGACCCAGTACCACCCTCCCTCAGCAGGCTTCTTAAATCAGACATGAAGAACACTGTGGGGGGGGGAGCATGTTGATTTACATCCTCTGTGTTCCCCACCATAGGCACATCACAATAGGGCTCCTGTTCCCTCTGTCTCTTTCCTTTCCCTGAGCAGAGCAAGGTTCCTCCCACCTGCCCACAGCCCTTCAGCGAGCGCGAGCACAACTCCCACGCCAGTCTCCTCGCCAGGGTTTCATCTCCTGGTGCTGCTTCCCTGCACAGACTGCTCTGCTTGCTGGGCTCAGAGGCTTGGTGGGGTTTTTTTTAAGCTATCAGTTGATATTTTTTCATCCCTTCCTGCTTAGCTGCATTTGGCTATTTATTTGTGCTCCCTTCTTGGTACCTGGCTCCCAGTTTGAGGTGACAAGCAATGCCTAAGCACAGAGGGAAGTTGAAAGCAGAAGGAGCTCCTTGGTGAGGTAAGGAGTTTGCATGATGGGTGGCCTCTGGACCCAGTCCAAGGAACCACATCCACTTTGCTGTTGGGTTGTCTTTTGGTGGTCATCTCATACTCACCTAGTCTGAACTGATGCCTGAGAGCCCCCAGGAGGCTGTTGGGAGCTGAGGCCATCCTGACTGCACAGCTTTGGTCACGTGCATATGTGTGGTGGGGAATCTCCCCCCACTCTGCAGACATCCCCTGCCCTAGGAGGTCTTTTATCCATAGACAGATGTTTCTACTCAGTTTCACCTCTTTTTCACTCCTCACCATTATTAACAATTAATGGGTTATGCATAGAAGTGTTGTCTCAGCAGCTCTCTGGTGATTGATGTATAAAACCCATTAGAAACTGATTATTTGCATGATTAGTTATTTCCCAGGCCATCCAATATCTGATATTCTACTGCTAGCTGGTTACTGGCTCTCTAAGCAGCTCAAGTCTTCCACTGAGGAAATATTCCTGATGCCTTCTGTTGCTGATGATTCCTTGTTTGTGGCTGCCTTTATTTTAAGCAGCAGCTCTGGAGGCATAAGCAGGAAAGGGATTAACATAACAAGTTGGTAAAAGAGATTAAAATGACAAACAAGATGTGGGCTGCAGTCTTCCAAAGCTCCAACCATAAATAAGGCTTCTTCTAAAGTGCTTTGAGGAGGAGGTTGCTGGTGATAATTATTTATCTTTTAGGTGTTTGGGTATTTTCCTGTCAGATATCCAACTTCTTTAGATCCTAATAAAATACAAAACAGCCCCCAAATCACCCCAAAGGTTATTTTTCTGGACTGTTTTTGTGGAGGAGATGATGAAAAATATCATCCAAAAGAACTGAAGGATCTATGTGTCTGTGGTAGATATATTATTGGGATAACAATCCAGATTGAAGTCTCTTGTGTGCTAGACCTATACCTACAGTAGGAAACCTTGTATGCAGTAGCCCTGGCTTGAGTCCTGTGTCCAGTTCTGGGCTTCTCAATTTAAGGAGGACACTGAAACACTTGAATGTGTCCAGAGACGGGCAACAAAGCTGGGGAGGGGTCTGGAGCACAGCCCTGTGAGGAGAGGCTGAGGGAGCTGGGGTTGCTTAGCCTGAAGAGGAGGAGGCTCAGGGGAGACCTTCTTGCTGTCTACAACTCCCTGAAGGGAGGTTGTAGCCAGGTGGGGGATGGTCTCTTCTCCCAGGCACCCAGCACCAGAACAAGAGGACACAGTCTCAAGCTGTGCCAGGGGAGGTTTAGGCTGGATGTTAGGAGAAAGTTCTTCCCTGAAAGAGAGATTGGGATGTGCTGCCCAGGGAGGTGGTGGAGTCACCATCACTTGAGGTATTCACAAAAGGCTTGGGTGTGCCACTTGGAGCCATGGTTTAGTTAGCCGTGAGGTGTTGGGTGATAGGTTGGACTTGATGATCTCTGAGGTCTTTTCCAACCTGGTTGATTGTACAGTTCTGTGTTTTTACAGCCACTGCCTGCTGTCTCTTGGAACAGGACTGACTTTTGAACAGAGCAGTTCCCAGGTTCTTTAGGAGGCTCCAGTGTTCAGTGGGACTTCCCAGATGGTTCTACCTAGATAAAAATGCTACTCTTCAGTGCTTTGATCTGGCTTATAACAAATATTTAACTGCAGTTGGATTCTCTCCTGCTAAGGGTGGAAGTCTCTTTGCCAAACAGCAATGCTTGGGTGGACTTGGGTTAGCATGGGTGGCAGCAAGCCATTTGCTGTCCTGTAGGCCTTTGTACATTCACTTCCATTTTCTTTTCTTTCCCAAAGGTTGTCACTGAGCCCAGATTTCACAGAATCATAGAATATTTGGGGTTGGAAGGGACTCTTAAAGGCCATCTAGGCTAGTCCCTCTGCTGTAAGCAGGGACACCTCTAACTAGATGACATTACTCAGGGCTCAGTCCAGCCTGACCTTTCATTTTCCTAGGGATGGGTTATTATTTTAATTGGAATAATTTACTGTCTTCCTAAGGAGCATTAGCAGGTGGAGTTCCTCCCTTTTTCTTCTGTTAACAGCTTTCAAAAATGGGACCAAGGCAAATAACAGTGGCTTCCATCTAGGCAAGTCCTTTTATCCTGTGAACTCCTCTGTGCAGTACACTTGTTGGAAGGATCTTGTGGTCTTACCATGACCCAAATGCAACAAAGACTTTGCTACCCCTTCTGCAGGAGAGGCAATGTGGCACACAGGGCAGGTGTGCACTGCTTTCCAAAGCACAAATGGTTTCTATGGTGCAAGAGAGCCTTGAGGGCTGTCTGAATTGATTTCACTTTAATTCAGTAGTATCTGAATGGGTAGCAAAAATGCTGAGGTAGGACTCAGACACAGTGATGTTGATCAGTGCTGGATCCAGGATAGCAGCTTCTTGTTTTCAGCTGTACACAAGATAATGTAGGCTGAACCCTGCTCTCCATAGGCTGTCTCTGCAGCAACCATGACTTCTGTGTGCTTGGTCAGTAATGGCTGTGAGTTGCCACACCAACTCTGCTGAGGTCATGTCTGGTTTGGAAAAGGCTGATGATGTGCAAAAGAAGCTTACAGGGCCTCCTGTCACTGAGGGTGACAAAATCATAGAATCATCATAGAATGCTCTGGGTTGGAAGGGACCTCCAAAGGTCATCCAGTCCAACCCCCTCGGCAGCAAGCAGGGGCATCCTCATTTAGATCAGGTTGCCCAGAACTCTGTTGAGCCTGACCCTGAAAAACTCCAAGGATGGGGCCTCAACTACCTCCCTGAGCAACCTGTTGCAGTGTTCCATCAGCCTCATGGTGAAGAAAGGCACAGGTCAGCCAGCTTTGGGCTCGTGGTGCTTGGCTGGATTTTTGTGTTCTTTATTTAAAGCTCAGCCCTAGTGTTTGTCTTCTTGTGAATCACCAACCAAGGCACAGCACAGTGAATCCTCATCTGTGGTCCTCATCCAGAAAAGAGAGGATCAAGACAGCAGAAGCTGTAAGAAAAGTTGCACTGAGGCCCCAGAAGGTGCCTTGTCTTTACAGGGGGTTGGAGTGGCTGGAGAGCTCCCAAACACAGAGGGACCTGGGGGTGCTGATCGACAGCCACCTGAATATGAGCCAGCAGTGTGCCCAGGTGGCCAAGAAGGCCAATGGCATCCTGGACTGCATTAGGAATAGTGTGGCCAGCAGGAGCAGGGAAGTCATAGTGCCCCTGTACTCTGCTTTGGTTAGGCCACACCTTGAGTCCTGTGTCCAGTTCTGGGCCCCTCAGTTTAGGAAGGACATTGAGACACTTGAAGGTGTCCAGAGAAGGGCAACAAGGCTGGGGAGAGGCCTTGAGCACAGCCCTGTGAGGAGAGGCTGAGGGAGCTGGGGTTGCTTAGCCTGGAGAAGAGGAGGCTCAGGGGTGACCTCATTGCCCTCTACAACTACCTGAAAGGTGGTTGTAGCCAGGAGGGGGTTGGTCTCTTCTCCCAGGCAACCAGCACCAGAACAAGAGGACACAGTCTCAAGCTGTGCCAGGGGAGGTTTAGACTCGAGGTGAGGAGAAAGTTCTTCACCGAGCGAGTCATTCGTCATTGGAACGGGTTGCCCAGGGAGGTGGTGGAGTCACCATCCCTGGAGGTGTTCAAGGGGAGATTGGACGTGGCACTTGGTGCCATGGTCTAGTCATGGGGTCTGTGTTGATAGGTTGGACTCGATGATCCCCGAGGTCCTTTCCAACCTTAGTTATACTGTGATACTGTGAACAGGGGCAGGGAGGAAAGGGGAAAGGAATAAACCAAAAAGGAAGACCAGGAGATCCTGGTCTGTAGCAGTAGCTGGAAGATAAAAACAAGAAGTGGTTTGTATGGGGAAAAATGTTCTTGTGGAACTGGTTGTGCAGTGATGTGGGGCACGAGGTTTTGAAGGCCAGGCTAGATGTGACTCTGGGCAACCTTAGAGCCTGGCTGAGGCACTTGGTGCCATGGTTTAGTTGATTAGATGGTGTTGGGTGATAGGTTGGACTTGATGATCTCAGAGGTATTTTCCAACCTGGTGAATTCTGTTCTGTTCTATTCTAGTCTAGTCTATTCTAGTCCAGTCTAGTCTATTCTGTTCTGATCTAACCTAACCTAACCTAACCTAACCTAACCTAACCTAACCTAACCTAACCTAACCTAACCTGATGTACTGTGAGGAGTCCCTGCCCATGGCAGGGGGGTTGGAACTGGCTGATGCTTGAGGTCCCTTCCAGCCCTGACAATTCTATGATTCTATGCCAGTGCAGGCATCTGCCTTCTGCTGGGCAGCCTTGGGAGCGCTCAGAAAGCACAGAAGTCTCAGGTTATCAACCCTGAAGGCAGTGATTAGGGTGAGCTGCTTTGAGAGCATGCCAGAGGCAGCTGACTGTGCTCAGCAGTCTTTGGATTTGATACAGGAGACATTAGTGGGGGTTCCAAAAGCCTGGTGTTGCAATCTTGGGTGTGTCTTATGTTACAGAAAAGAACTCCTCTGTGTCAGTGCTGGATTCACCCTTGAGCCTAAAAACCAGGCAGAGTTTTATTCCAGATATGCTTTACACAACCACTTCCAGGTTAGGCCATCATCACCTCTCCCTCCCCATGTCTTTCTTACCTTGCCTTGTCTTTACAGCCCCAGTGACACCAGCTCCCTTCCACCTGCTGTGTCTTGCCCCAGCCCAGTGCTTTCCCCTCAGCTCTACCACCTTGTCTCTGGGAGCACTTTAGAAACCCAGGTTGCATCATTCCCACCAATCTCTCTCAGTTTCCTCCCCCTTTCTGCCTGACTTCCAGTAGGATAAAATAGTAGAAGGTTGTTACAAAAACATTTTCTTTCCTTCCCTCACATGCTCTTCCCACACTCTGCTTACACAACACAGCAGAAGATTCAAAAGGGGAAAGAGCCTCCTTACAGCTTTAGCCTGGGGTGGCTGCTGGACACACTATGTTTGTGCCCCTGGACCATGTTCCCTCCAGCATGATGTCTCCTATTTGGCTTCTTTCTGGTCCTGAGCAAATCTACCAAAGCAAATCCTTACTGCAATCACATGTGAGGCAGTAGGGGAATCTCAGAGCCAGTCTGATCCTTCTGTTGTTGTTGTCGACTGCTGCAATCTGGAGCACGCAGAATTCGACTCTAACCTTTCAAAGGAAAACAAATAGCTTGTGTTTCCTTCCAAATATATCTCCTGCCCCAGAACACAGAGTAAATAGTCACAGAGTTGTAGGAAAGGAGGAGCCTGCTGGCTGATGAGAAATATAGATTACTGACAGTATGGGAAGGAGCTATGTGATTTATGCCATGGTGGAAAGAAGGGCAGCGAGAGCACTCCGGTAGCTGGAGAAAGGTTCTTTCACCACTGGAAGATTGTAAGCCTCTCTCCAGCCATAACTGGGAGGTGATCTGCTGGAGAGCAGCCCTTTGGAGAAAGACCTGGGAATCCTGGTGGATAACAAATAGGACAGCAATGTGCCCTGGTGGCCAAGAAGGCCAATGGGGCCCTGGGCTGTATTAGGAAGAGTGTGTCCAGCAGATCCAGGGAGGTTCTCCCCCCCCCTCTACTCTGCCCTGGTGAGACCTCACCTCGAGTACTGCATTCAGTTCTGGGCTCCCCAGTTCAAGAGGGACAGGGATCTGCTGGACAGGGTCCAGCGGAGGGCAGTGAGGATGGTGAAGAGACTGGAGCACTGCCTGGGGAGGAGAGGCTGAGAGCCCTGGGGCTGTTGAGTCTGGAGAGGAGAAGACTGAGAGGGGATTTAATAAATGTTTATCAATATCTGAGGGCTGGGGGTCAGGAGGGAGGGGCAGGCTCTGCACACTTGCTTTCTGTGATAGGACAAGGAGCAATGGATGTAAGCTGCAGCACAGGAGGTTCCCCCTCAACTTCTTTACTGTGAGGGTCACAGAGCCCTGGAGCAGGCTACCCAGAGAGGTTGTGGAGTCTCCTTCTCTGGAGGCTCTCAAGACCCATCTGGATGCATTCCTGTGTGACCTGTGCTGGATGCTCTGGTCCTGCTCTGGCAGGGGGGTTGGACTGGAAGATCTCTTTGGGTACCTTCCAACCCCTGACATCCTGTGAGCCTGTGAACTCAGCAGCTGGTTCCTGGAAATAACTCCATTTTAAGACATGATTTGCTCTTGCAGGCAGGCAGGATGTTTTTCTGGAGTTGTGTGTTTCTGTGAATGCCTCTGGTAGTTTCAAATCAATACAGGAAGAGGGAAACTTGAAACCAAATGCTGCAAGCCTGCCTTAATCTTTCTGGGACAAAATTTCCTTTGGCTCTGACTTAAGATGATTGAAAGGAATGTGGAGGAAAACATTAAAGTGAGAATGTAGTGCTGAGGTAGGATCCACTGGAGGGGAAACAAAAATGATGTGATTTTTCAGGTGCTTCCTGTGGATGTAGTGAAGGAAATGGAGCAATGGAACCAATGTACCCAGGCTTGAGAGTCTGGCATGTCTTTAATTAAGATTTCATTCAACTGTAGATGGTTTGCCCCGTGCTTGTGGAAGTTTATGCTCTCCCTGAAACAAAGCACTGGGCAACCTAATTGGTTTGTTCCATTCCTTATTCCTCTGGCTGGCAGATTAGCTTTGCAATCCAAGGGAGGTGATTGAATGCTTTTGAATTGTTGATGTTGGTAGTAGGTGTCAGATAAATCACTGCTATCTATCCTGGAAAGTAGTTTATTTTCCTGTCCTGATTATAGATCCCCAAAAAAATAAAAAGCTTTGCTTTGATCTGAGGGAGAAAAGATTGCTCCTTTGCAGCAATCAAGGATACAGCTCTCTGAAGCCATAAACCAGGCCTCTGCAGTTTCCAGAATGAGGTATGGCAAAACCTGTCATCTCTGCTTTTCCTTCTCACAACAGACTTGCTGAGTTCCTTATATGCTCAGTTATTCACTTATATACTCAACTCAGATGTTGAGATGCTGGAATGTGTCCAGAGAAGGGCAGCAAAGCTGGGGAGGGGTTTGGAGCACAGCTGGGTGAGGAGAGGCTGAGGGAGCTGGGGTTGCTTAGCCTGGAGAAGAGGAGGCTCAGGGGAGACCTTCTTGCTGTCTACAACTACCTGAAGGGAGGTTGTAGCCAGGTGGGGGTTGGTCTCTTCTCCCAGACAAGCAGGACCAGAACAAGAGGACACAGTCTCAAGCTGCACCAAGGGAGGTTTAGGCTGGATGTTAGGAAGAAATTCTTCCCAGCAAGAGAGATTGGCCATGGGAATGTGCTGCCCAGGGAGGTGGTGGAGTCACCACCACTGGGGGTGTTTAAGAAGAGCCTGGATGAGGCACTTGGTGCCATGGTTTAGTTGATGAGATGGTGTTGGGTGATAGGTTGGACTTGATGATCTCTGAGGTCTTTTCCAACATGGTCTACTCTATCCTATCCTATCCTATCCTATCCTATCCTATCCTATCCTATCCTATCCTATCCTATCCTATCCTATCCTATCCTATCCTTATGTGCCACAACCCGAGAATATGCCTTCTTCTTCTGTGCATGCCCAGCACAGTGCTGATAAAGCTACCCGAGACAAAGATCTCCTTGGACTGGACTGCACAAATTCAGAGTCACAGAACTGTCATGATTGGAAGAGACCTCAAGGATCAGCCAGTTCCAACCCCCCTGCCATGGGCAGGGACACCTCACACTACAGCAGGTTGCTCACAGCCACATCCAGCCTGGCTGCAAAAACCTCCAGGCATGAGGCTTCCACCACCTCCCTGGGCAACCTGTGCCAGTCTCTCACCACCCTCCTGGGGAACAACTTCTTCCTAACACCCAATCTCAATCTACCCCTTCCTAGTTTTGCTCCATTCCCCCCACTCCCTGACACCCTCAAAAGTCCCTTCCCAGCTTTCTTGTTGCCCCCTGCAGAAATCACCCAAAGCTATGGATCAGTCATTTCAGAACATTTTTAAATGACAGTGAAAACATCCTTCCTTTTTCCTTTCCTTAGACACAGAGGTTTTGTGTGTGTTTGGCAGTTCCAAGCAGACCTTGGTGTGTAATAGTCCTGGTAGTACTTACTGGGATGTGTCAAGTGAGTAATTTGTGAGCTGTGGATGTACAGAGTGATTTGTGTAGCTAACACCTAACAAGTCACGATGGATGTAATCTTTTCATTGCTGGGTGTGTTTTTGTGTGAATCACTCACTTCATTCACGCAGCTCTCTTGTTTTCCCTTCCTGTGGCACTGACTGGACTCTCTGATACTCACACAGCCATCACTGGAAACAGCTTCCAGTGTGAGCTGTGCTGCAGAAGTGATGCTCTGTAGGCAGGTTTTTCAGCTCGCCGCTCCCTTCAGTGCCATGAATGTGAACACAAGGCTGTACCTAAAAATGAATGCCATCAATTATGATGCATCATAGCAGGTGGGCTCATTCAGCAGTGTGGCACAGCTGCCTGTTTGCATGCTGCCTAGATGCTCAGCCCAATCATTCACCCTGACTGGAAGGACGTGCAGATACCAGGATTGAATGGAGCAGTCCAAAGCCCCAGTGAATCATCTTCTTCTTTAATTCAGAGAGCTGAATCCAAAGCCACATTTTCCATCGTGCTGGTCATTGTTGTCAGGTAGGACTTTGGAAGTTTAGCTTTTTGTAATGAAATGTAGCATTGAAGTGGTGAATTCCATTGAACTGATGTCCAGAAAAGCAAAAGCTAAAGCTTCCAACTCCTGCTTAGTATTTTCTTTTCACAGAATGACTCAGGTTGGAAGGGACCTCAAAGATCATCTGCTCCACCATGGACAGGGTCACCTCTCAACCAGACTCAGCTACTCAAGGCCTCATCCAACCTGGCCTTGAACACTCCCAGGGAGGGGCAGCCACAGCCTCCCTGGGCAGCCTGTTCCAGAGCCTCAGCACCCGCCTACTGAAGAGCTTCTGCCTAAGCTCCAGTCTAACCCTGCTCTCCCTCAGCTCCAAACCATTCCCCCTTGCCCCATTGCCAGACACCTTTATGAAAAGTCCCTCTGCAGCCTTCTTGTGGGATCCCTTCAGGTACTAGAAGGTAGCTCTAAAGTCCTCCTGGAGCCTTCTCTTCTCCAGGCTGAACACCCCCAGCTCCCTCAGCCTCAGATTCCTGAGCCCAACCATAGATTTTAGGGAATGCTGAAATCAGTTAGTTCCTAAACCATTTTTATTGTTCCATAGATTTCAGCATTTTAATTTCTATTCCATATCAGGGTGAAAAAAAAAGACAGAAGTAAACATCAAAAAAGTTGCTCAGCCTGACAAAACCTGTTTTACCAAACTCAAACTAGCTGGCATGAAGAACAGCATGTGATTCTGGAACCCCCTGCCTCCACATTTACTGCCCATTTATGCCTGCAACCTCCATGTGTCCAACCAGAGCAATGCCTTCCTGACAACCCACAGGCCTGGGCAGCCAACCAACCCCTTCGAGGTGTTGCCTCCATCTACTCCCAGGGGTCATGCACCTCTTTGACTAGTATGCCTCTCAGAATAAAGGAAATAAGTAGGTCATAGTAGCTGCAGAATTTGCTGCTCAAAGCATGTGGATGTTGTTGAGTCCCCAAGTCTGGCTGTGTTTCAGGGTGGTTTGGATGTGATGCTCAGAGCTCTGGTTTAGGGGTGAGGGTGAGCCTTGTAGAGTAGAGTTCTGGGTTGGGTTTGGTGATCCTGAGGGTCTCTTCCAACCTGAATGATTCTGTGATTTATTATAGACACAGTAGATGGAATTTTAGCAAAGAGGAGAAGTAGAGAAGCTGGAGAATAAGTCTGATGAAGAGCAACTGAAGGAGCTGGGGATGGTTAGTTTGGAAAAGAGGAGGCTGAGAGGAGACCTCATTGCTGTCTACAACTCCCTGAAAGGACATTGTGGAGAGGCTGCTGCTGGTCTCTTCTCCCAGGTAATTAGTGACAGAACAAGAGGCAATGGCCTCAAGCTGTGACTGGGTAGGGTTAGACTGGACAGTAGGAAATTTTTTTCATGGCAAGAGTGGTGAGGGATTGGAATGAGCTGCCCAGGGAGGTGGTGGAGTCCCCAAGCCTGGCTGTGTTTGAAGGTGTTTTGGATGTGGTGCTTGGGGCTATGGTTAGGGGTGAGCCTTGTAGAGCAGGGTTCTGGGTTGGACTTGGTGATGCTCTGCTCCAGTCTGAATGTTTCTGTGATTCTGTGATATTGCCTGGTGCTTTGTGCTAGCTGTGGTTCAGCTGGAGGATGAAGGGGTCTTCACTTCTCCTGTTAGTGAAAGACACAAACCTGGTGCAGTGGCTTCCCTTCCATTTAGAAGTGGAGCTGGAGAACTCTCTGGCATTGGCTGGAGACAAGGAAAGGAACAACACAAGCAAAGAGTGTGGCTGGCTTGGACCACCCGCAGTTGCATCTGGCTGTTCATGCTTGAGACAGGCCAGGCCTCAGCAGAGTGGCCTGCACTGGGCAGAGAGCCTGCAGAACTTACCAGAAGTGCAGCTGGTCACACCTTTTGTTTTGGTGTTGTCTTGGCTAAAGCAGGTAGGGAGATGAGAAGCTGCAAAGTGTTTTTCTTGCATTATTAGCCATTTATCAGCTGTACTGAGTAATGTTTCCACACCCTCCTGCCATTTGCTCCCCTGGTTTCCTGCCCATTCAAAGAGTCTTTTTTTTTTAATTCAGCATTAGCAGGCAGACCTTAAGTTCTGTGATTGTATTTGTTTTACTATTTCCTACAGGAAAAACTGCCTATTAGAGTCTTGCCCTTGCTTTGCTTCTGTAGGGCCAGCTGTTGGCCACTATATTGCAGTTAATTTTCATCTAGTTCCTGCCATTTAATGTAATTGTGTACAGGAAGGGAAGGGAAGGGAAGGGAAGGGAAGGGAAGGGAAGGGAAGGGAAGGGAAGGGAAGGGAAGGGAAGGGAAGGGAAGGGAAGGGAAGGGAAGGGAAGGGAAGGGAAGGGAAGGGAAGGGAAGGGAAGGGACGGGACCAGGTTGGAAAAAACCTTTGAGATCACTGAGTCCAACCTATCACCCAACACCATCTAATGAACTAAACCATGACACCAAGTGCCTCATCCAGGCTCTTCTTAAACACCTCCAGGGATGGTGACTCCACCACCTCCCTGGGCAGCACATTCCAATGGCCAATCTCTCTTGCTGGGAAGAGCTTTCTGCTCACCTCCAGCCTAAACCTCCCCTGGCCCAGCTTGAGACTGTGTCCTCTTGTTCTGGTGCTGGTTGCCTGGGAGAAGAGACCAACTCCCACCTGGCTACAACCTCCCTTCAAGGAGTTGTAGAGAGCAATAAAGTCTCCCCTGAGCCTCCTCTTCTGCAGGCTAAGCAACCCCAGCTCCCTCAGCCTCTCCTCTCAGGGCTGTGCTCCAGACCCCTCCCCAGCTTTGTTGCCCTTCTCTGCTGCTGGAAGCAGCACCCAAATGTGCAGCACCCAAATGTATGTCCCTAATCATAGGTAATTCTCATATTATTTTCCTTTAGAATCCAGCAGTGACATGTTAATTACTATATTGGATTATGACTAAGGACACAACTATCTCCTCCCCTCCCCCCCCCCCCCCCCCCCTTAACACTTCCCAGTTTGTTTGAGGAGATCAGTACATTTTGTCTGTGAAGAGCCCTGGATGCAGTGCCACCCACAAGTAATTTTTCTGTGTGTTTTTTTGTGCCAAAGGAGGTTGTCAGACACTGGGGGGAGGGGGTGGTGGTGGAAAAATGCAATATTGGCTGACCTAAGATTTCACTTAAGCAAGGAGGAAGTTTACAAAGCCTGTCACATTAACTCTGCATGTCACTTCACTTTCTTGCTTGGCTTACCTCGAGGCAGAAAGCACAAACAGGAAAAACATTTGTCCCTCATTTCTGATGCAAATAGTGTTCTGCAAATATTCAAGTGTGGGGAAGAGCTTTCCTGTCCATGACTCATTCCACATCCAATCCAAGTGAAGTGGTATTTGACTTGTGTGGTTGAGGTTTCACGTTGAAGAGATCCATTACTGCAGCACTGCCTTTTCAGACCCCCACTGCAAACCTTTTAAGCACCTTGTGTGGAGCTGCTGTCACAATGACATGAGACTGAACACATCCAAGTGCAGGGTTCTACACATTGGCCACAACAACCCCAGGCAGTGCTACAGGATGGGGTCAGAGTGGCTGGAGAGCAGCCAGGCAGAAAGGGACCTGGGGGTGCTGGTGGACAGCAGCTGAACATGAGCCAGCAGTGTGCCCAGGTGGCCAAGAAGGCCAATGGCATCCTGGCCTGCATCAGGAACAGTGTGGCCAGCAGGAGCAGGGAGGTCATTCTGCCCTGTGCCCAGCACTGGTTAGGCCACACCTTGAGTCCTGTGTCCAGTTCTGGGCGCGTAAGCTTAGGAAAGATGTTGAGGTGCTGGAAGGTGTCCAGAGAAGGGCAACAAATCTGGGGAGGGGTCTGGAGCACAGCCCTGTGAGGAGAGGCTGAGGGAGCTGGGGTTGCTTAGCCTGGAGAAGAGGAGGCTCGGGGGAGACCTCATTGCTCTCTACAACTCCCCGAAGGGAGGTTGTAGCCAGGTGGGGGTTGGTCTCTTCTCCCAGGGAACCAGCACCAGAACAAGAGGACACAGTCTCAAGCTGTGCCAGGGGAGGTTTAGGCTGGAAAGAAAGGGAAAAAGGGAAAGAAGGAAAGAGAAATAAAGGGAAAACGGAAAGAAGGAAAGAGAAAGAAAGGGAAAAGGGAAAGAGAAAGAAAAGGAAAAAAGGAAAGAAGGAAAGAGGAAGAAAGGGAAAAAAGGAAAGAAGGAAAGAGGAAGAAAGGGAAAAAAAAAAGAAGGAAAGAGGAAGAAAGGGAAAAAAAGGAAAGAAGGAAAGAGGAAGAAAGGGAGAAAAAGAAGGAAAGAGGAAGAAAGGGGAAAAAAAGAAAGAAGGAAAGAGGAAGAAAGGGAAAAAAGGAAAGAAGGAAAAATGAAGAAAGGTAAAAAAGGAAAGAAGAAAAAAAGAAGAAAGGAAAAAAAGGAAAGAGAAAGGGAAAAGGGAAAGAAGGAAAGAGGAAGAAAGGGAAAAAGGAAAGAAAGAAAGAGAAAGAAAGGGGAAAAGGAAAGAAGGAAAGAGAAAGAAAGGGAAAAAAGAAAGGAAAGAGGAAAAAAGAAAGAAGGAAAGAAAGAAAGGTAAAAAAGGAAAGAAGGAAAGAGAAAGAAAGGGAAAAAAGGAAAGAAGGAAAGAGAGAGGGGAAAAAAGGAAATAAGGAAAGAGGAAGAAAGGGGAAAAAGGAAAGAAGGAAAGAGGAAGAAAGGGGGGGAAAAAAAAAAAAAGGAAAGAAACTTTTTTCAGAACTGGTTTGAAATTCTGCAGGAAATGAAGAGATGAAATGTATCAGAGCTTATACCTGCTCATTCCTCTGACAGCAGCCTTCTCATCCTGCTGCCTGAAAATGAATCAGTGTAACTATTCCTGTGACTGTCTGTATGCAGACAGCTTCTTTATCTCTGGCCACAGTAACTTGTCCTTGTGTTCTGGAATGGTTAAGAAGATTGAAAACTGGGAGGTTGGTAATTCCAGAGTACACAGACTGTGGCAGGGAAAGTGCTCTGGAACACTTGGAGTCTCTTGTCAGTGAGCTTGTGTAGGACGGTGTGTTTGGATTAATATTCTCAAGCACTGCAGAGTGAAGCATTGGTACAGGCTGTGCATTCAGACTGCATGTATGTGGAGATCAGGGGGGAAGGGGAGAAAACAACACTGAATTATCTTCCAAGGGCCTTCAAGTCTCTCAGGATGACTCTTCTGAGTGCTCTGAAAACATAACCATTGATCTAGTTAGGAGAATTTATCCTTTGGCGCAGCGTGGGGAGGGGGGGAAGTGTCTGGAATTAGTTGTTGCACACCTTAAACATGTGAAGCTTTCATTGAAGGTGTGGACAGGTTGCTTGAAAATGGAAGTAATTTATTTTCCCTTCAGAGCTGGATTTTCTTTATGGCCTCCTGTGTCAGTAAGAACTGCTCACTAAGAATGATTTGCCCATTTCATTGTGGTGCTAGTGACTGTAGAAATACAAGCCACATTAGCTGGGTAGAAGCTGTGGGGAACATGCTCCTATGTGATGAAAGGAGCAGGGGGGATAAAGGTATTTTTTTAGTTCCAATTTATCTTTCTCTTCCTGTCAACAGTGAATTTACCTCTCTTTGTTGTAGAGAGCTTGGGGCTCTCATACCATATGCTGGAAGGTGTCCAGAGAAGGGCAACAAAGCTGGGGAGGGGTCTGGAGCACAGCCCTGTGAGGAGAGGCTGAGGGAGCTGGGGTTGCTTAGCCTGGAGAAGAGGAGGCTCAGGGGAGACCTTCTTGCTGTCTACAGCTACCTGAAGGGAGGTTGTAGCCAGATGGGGGTTGGTCTCTTCTCCCAGGCAACCAGCACCAGAACAAGAGGACACAGTCTCAAGCTGTGGCAGGGGAGGTTTAGGCTGGATGTTAGGAAGAAATTCTTCCCAGCAAGAGAGATTGGCCATTGGGATGTGCTGCCCAGGGAGGTGGTAGAGTCCCCATCCCTGGAGGTGTTTAGGAAGAGCCTGGCTGAGGCACTTGGTGCCATGGTTGAGTTGGTTAGATGGTGTTGGGTGATAGGTTGGACTTGATGATCTCAAAGGTCTTGTCCAACTTGGTTAATTCTAATCTTTGAATTTTAATCTTTGACTGTGAGGGGTCAGCAGCTAAAACAAACAAACAGATTTAAAATAAATGTGTCCTCTGAAGCACTCATTGCTCATCAAGAGCAGCAAAGCAGAATGTAATTAAAACAGCTGCCTGCAGTGCGTATGGACACTGGGGCAGAGCATAGCTTTCATTTCATTGTGAGGTCACACATGGGGAGAAAGGAAGGGGTGATGCTGTCTGTCAGTAATCAGCTTTGGAAACTGAACTGATGAGAAGTCCTTGGCAGTGTTTCCCTAATGCTCAGGAGACTGGATGCTGTCAGCAGCTTTGCCATTTTGGCCAGCTAGTTGAATAGTGCTGGCTATAAACATTACAAGGCAGGGGATCACCCCCTTGTGTGCTGGGCCTGGGGCAGATGCTTCCTGCCTTCTGTCTGGGGAGCAAGCAGCTCTTTGATGATACTCCATGAATAACTTTCCAGATGCCAGCAAAGAAAGGGAATGTGCATTGTTTGCATGTTAACCGCAGCAGTAAGGACCAGAGAAGGGTTTAAACAGGATTTTGCAACTAAACCTAAGTGACAGCACCCTAAGTCTACTGAACTTGAACCTCCTCGGCATCATTGCACCTAGGTCAGGGCATCCTGGATACCAATACTGGCTGAGGATGATGAGATTGAGAGAAGCCCTGCAGAAAAGGTCTTTGGGGTGCTGGTGGATGAGAAGCTGACCATGAAGAGCAGTGTGAGCTTGCAGCCCAGAAGGCCAGTTGCATCTTGGGCTGCATCAAAAGAAGTGTGGCCAGCAGGTCGAGAGAGGTGATTCTACCACTCTGCCCTGCTCTGCTGGGACTTCACCTGGAGTACTGGGATGGATGTAGTCCCTGCAGTAAGGAAGATGATTAACTTCTGCTCTTCCGTTGCTTAGTTTCAGCTGCTGGACAGAGCTAAAAGGAGTGCTTGGTTCACACCCGAGAAGGATGCATCTCAGGAGGAGAAAACACAAAACCTGACGCAGCCAGTGGCTTAGGCTGAGGCAACATATGTGGAGCAATGAAATATTCATGGGAAAAGAGACGTTTTCAGGATTATTAGGGAACCTCTGAGGGGCTGAGCTGCTGTTTTATGCTGTGTGGTGAGGATGAAGAAATAAAAAAAAGAAAGGGAAATGAACAGTGCAGAAAAATCTTTTGCCCTCTGTGTAGCTGCTGATTTCTGTCACACCCACTTGGATACCAGGGGGGAGCTGCCACTTCCTCCTGCTGCTGACTGTTGGATCTGGGTGGGCTGGGCCTTTCGAAGCCTGACAAACTGGGGGTTTTCAGCCAGCTTAAGCACAGCATCAGATAAGTATTTCAAAGTGTGTGATTTTTCTCCAGCGCCAAGGATTGTGGGGAGACAGACAGTAGTCTGTGATGTGTATTTATTTGAACTAGAGCCAAGCAATTCCCCTTAGTGAGCAGTGCCTCAGCACTTTTCTCCTGAGAAAATGGTTAATATGCAAATGGCTGGCTGTCATTCTCATTTGTTGGTGTGCATTGTTTAGGGCATTGCTTCAAAAGCAGTCCTGTAATGTCCTTGGCAAATTGATCTCCCTCTCCCCACCCCAACTCATGCAAGTTCTCCTTGCTTTATGTGCACAGCCATAATGTGCCTGCAGCATAAGGCTCTTGTGGAATCACAGAGTGGTTGATGTGGGAAGAAGGTCATCTGCTCCAATCTCCCTGCTCAAGCAGGGCCAGCTGCAGCCAGCTGCCCGGGACCATGTCCAGATGGCTTTTGAGCATCTCTGTGGATGGAGACTCCAGCAACCTCTGCCAGCACTTGGTCACCCTCACAGTGAAAAAGTGTTTCCTGGTGTGCAGGGGGAGCCTCCTGTGTTTTATTGTGTGCCCATCACCTCTGGGGAGAAAGAATAAAGGTAGAAATGGGCCATAGTTGGCAGCTTTGTGCTCCTGCCTTCTGGTCAGGAGAGCAGCTCTGAGACCCCACAGGAGAGCTGTAAGATCTCAAAAGCTCTCCCCAGGCTCTCCTGTGGGCACTTAGATCGGCCCCTGTGGCTTGTGCCCTTTGCCTGGGTTATGCTGGCAGAAGTCAGGACCTGCATCTGCACTCTGTTGGCTCCTCAGGACTTCACAGTTTCTTTCTGCTGTTGAGAGTCTGGTGGTGTGTCTGTGCCTGTCCCCAGCTCAGAATGCAGAGGAGCAGCCACGCTGCTGCTGCTGCAGGCACACAGACCACGGGCAGAGAGAGACTTTAAAACCTGCAGCCAGCAGCTGCAATTCAGCCTCTCCACCACCCCCTGAAGAAAATAATGCTCTATATTGCAGAGGAGATGAGCTTTTGCTCTAAGCTGTGCTGCCCTGTCAGAAGCCAGTTTATTTCCTGATTATGCTGCTGAAAAATCATCTTGGGTCCACACAGCGCTGAGCTTCTGCTACACCTGGAAACCTTTCCCCGACCCCAACTGAGACATGAAACAAAAATGCATGAAGGGCTAACCCAGGTTTTCTTTTTCCTTTCCCTGTCCACCCCAGGTGATGCAGGTAGTGAAAGAACAGATAATGAGAGCGCTCACTACCAAGCCTAGCTCTCTGGATCAGTTCAAGAGCAAACTTCAGAACCTCAGCTACACAGAAATACTGAAAATCCGACAGTCGGAGAGAATGAACCAGGAGGATTTCCAGTCCCGTCCCATTCTGTAAGTACTGCCTTCTCCCCCCTCTCCTGTCTGCAGGCAAGGATTAACAGCTGCCATTGACATTTGGCAGCTCTCCTAGGGGAACCCAAAAAAAAGGAGAGCTGCCCAGGGAGCCGTGTTCAAAAGCAATGGTGCAGCAGCTGCCTGAAGTGTGTTATGGCTCATTGCTCTCTACAGCCACCTGAAGGGAGGTTGTAGCCAGGTGGGGGTTGGTCTCTTCTCCCAGGCAACCAACACCAGAACAAGGGGACACAGTCTCAAGCTGCACCAGGGGAAGTTTAGGCTGGAGGTGGGGAGAAAGTTCTTCCCAGCAAGAGAGATTGGCCGTTGGAATGTGCTGCCCAGGGGAGTGGTGGAGTCACCATCCCTGGAGGTGTTCAAAAAAGGATTGGATGTGGCACTTGGAGCCACGGTTTAGTTAGTCATGAGGTTTTGGGTGATAGGTTGGACTTGATGATCTGTGAGTTGTGCCAGGGCAGAGTCTGGCTAGATGTTAGGAAGAAGCTCTTCGCAGAAAGAGTGATTTGCCATTGGAATGTGCTGCCCAGGGAGGTGGTGGAGTCACTGTCCCTGGAGATCTTCAAGAAGAGCCTGGATGAAGCAGTGCCATGGTCTGGTTGATTGGATGGGGCTGGGTGCTAGGTTGGACTGGATTGAGCTTGGAGGTCTCTTCCAACCTGGTTGATTCTGTGTTTCCTTCTGCTGAGAATCATAACTTTTGCTTTGAGTGCAGTTAAAGCAGATTCAGCAGATCCCTACAGGGGCTCAGATGGCTTCCCTGTACGAAACAGTGCTGTGACATTTCCTGGCTCTGAGTGGTTGTGAGCTTGGCTTTGGTGCTGGTAGCAGTGGCTTTTTTAAACCAAACAAAAAAAATATAAACCACAAACACCACAATGTTGTCTTCTAAGGGACTTGAAGAGTTCCAATTGCCACTTCTCTGAGCGAGGCAGGGGGAAGGGTGGATTCAGAGGAGCCGACACACACTGGCTCCACAAAAAAAGTGGTGGTGTGTGTGTGACTGTCTTTTGTTTATAGTATTGTCTTTGGTGTTGGTCACAAGCAGTCACTTGCCTGTCAACTATAATAATCTGGCAGCTAGCCAGTGGGATTCTCATTTCCTTATTGTTTACTGCAAAGTGTCCAAAGCTACTCTCACCATCAGAGCTTTTTGTTCTCTTGTATGAAAAGCAGAGGCCATACTTGTCTCTGGACCAAGTCTGGGCTTGTGGCTGAGCTGATGGCACAGGGCAGGTGCAGGCTCCACTGTGCCCAAATGATGTGCTGAGAACAGCAGGAACGTTTTGAGCCCAGCAGGGGAGTGGTGAGGAGTCCAAAAGCATCAGCTGAAATGTCACGGAATCCTGACCCCATTTCAGGTGGAATGGCTCATGATTTCCCAAATCTTCTTTTCAAGGCAAAGGTACAGAGAAGGCTTTGGACCAGAGCATTTCAGGATTCAGAAGCAGGATGCTAATTTTGGCTTGTTTCTAAAGGATGCTGGTATCTAAGTACAAGCTCTGAGGGGGGACATTCCTCCAGGGGCAGCAGGGCAACAGAGGAAGCAGAATCACACACTTAACATTTTAATCATACCAATGTGGATCAAAGAGGGAATGCTGCTTTTATATTTTCCCTGTGTTAGGAGATAGGAACTAATGCCCAATTAGAGCTAGTGTCACTCATAGTAATGCATCAATTAAAAAGCTACAAATGGTTCCAGTCAGTTTTGCATCATTACACTGCTCAGCAATCCCCTGCCAATCCCCTGCAATGTTTAGGGCTTCAAAGCCACTCAGTACTGCTAAGCCAGTCACCAAAGCTCCTCATTTTCCCAGCTTTTCCTGTGAGGCAACTGTTTCAATATGATACAGCTCAGCTATTTATAGTCTTCTGCCCTCATGAAACTTGTGAGCAATTTATATCCAGAGTCACTTGGCTAGTTGCTGTCACAGTGCAGAGCCTCCTTCCCCCATCGTGGAGTGAGTGAAACAGCCAACACAACTAGTTAAAAGCTACTGAAGTGTTGCCAGAGACTCATTTGAGACTGAGGAGAAAGGGGAAGCCTGAAGGCTCTAGAGGCTAAGTCAATCCATCAGGTGTTTAAGCAATCACAGCTGCATTTGCAGAGGTTTAACTCCATGCATTTGCATTTTGATTGCATCCATGATCACTTCTTCTTGATTGGGGGAGGAAGAGAAAGAAAGAAAGAAAAAAAGCCAAGGGTTCTTTCATTTTCTCCTTTGATTTGATTCCCTGTGCTGAACTCCCTCAAAGTGCATCGATGACACAGTTGATAGGAGTGCAGAATCATGGCCCCGTTGTAGAGCCCAGAGCTGTGCCCTGTGTTTTAAAGCCTTGCAGCTATGCAAAAGGAGGCTGCACACAGCAGTGAGTGTGCAGCCAGCAGGCCTTGCTTAATTCTGCATGAGAAAGTGGCAATCAGATGATGTTGTTCCCTGCTTTGAACATGACAGAAGGGCTTGCTGCTGCTGCTCATTGTTTGTAAGTTTTTCAAGCTGCTGGTTGAGAGGAGCTTCAGTTAGGTTGGGTTTGAATGGAAACTGGGAAGTGTTGTCATAGATCCCTGTAACTGCAGCCACTTTGTTTTGTGAGGATTAGCTGTCTCTTTGATAGGAGCAATAGGAGCATTGCTCTTCCTGTGTGGGGTGGTTTCAGGCTGTGCCTAGAAACTTTTCCACAGATCTGGAACAGAAAGTAGTAGGTTGGGGTCGGGGAAATCCCAAGCACCGATGTAGGCTGGGCAGGGACTGGCTTGAGAGCGACCCTGAAGAAAAGGACCTGGGGGTGCTGGTGGAGGAGAAGCTCAACAGGAGCCAGCAGTGAGAACTTGCAACCCAGAAAGCCAACCAGAGCCTGGGCTGCATCAAAAGCAGCAGAGCCAGCAGGAAGAGGGAGGTGATTCTTACCCTCTGCTCTGCTGAGACCCCACCTGGAGCACTGTGTCCAGTTTTGGAGCCTCTATTCCAGGAAGGATCTGGAGGTGCTGGAAGGTGTTCAGAGAAGGGCCATGAGGATGAGCAGAGGGCTGGAGCTGCTCTGCTATGAGGACAGACTGAGGGAGTTGGGGTTGTTCAGTCTGGAGAGGAGAAGGCTCCAAGGAGACCTAATTGTGGCCTTCCAGTATCTGAAGGGGGCTCCAAGAAAGCTGGGGAGGGACTTTGGGAGGGTGTCAGGGAGTGATAGGAGTGGGGGGGATGGAGCAAAACTAGAAATGGGTAGATTGAGATTGGATGTTAGGAAGAAGTTGTTCCCCATGAGGGTGGTGAGAGACTGGCACAGGTTGCCCAGGGAGGTGGTGGAAGCCTCATCCCTGGAGGTTTTTGCAGCCAGGCTGGCTGTGGCTGTGAGCAAGCTGCTGTAGTGTGAGGTGTCCCTGGCCATGGCAGGGGGTGTTGGAACTGGCTGATCCTTGAGGTCCCTTCCAACCCTGACAATTCTGTGATTCAATGATTCTAGAATGCAAATAAGTCACTCTTGGATGTGAAAAGGGAAATAATGATAATTTCATTTAATATTTACATTGTAGTTTTGCTTGTAAATGCAGCTTCATTTGCTTTCTAACTGAGCTGCTCTGGCTCTTCTGTGCTGGGGGGAAATTTTCAGCCCACCACAGTGTGAGATGAAAGATTTCAGTTTCTACTTTTGATTAGGGAAAATAAAAAAGCCTTCCAAACACAATCAATTCAAGATTCTGGGTTCATTATTGATCAGCCAAACAGCCACGATGAAACCACTGTCTCTGGTTCATTTTGAGTGGCTGTGGAAGGTGTCTAGCAAACCTGTAGGTCTCTGGAGGACTAAAGAACCTCTTGACTCATTAAATGTCAACAGGCATGATGAAGATCTGAAGTCCAAGTGGAGGCTTGCTGGTTAAAGGAGAGTTAATGTCAGCTAGGGAGTCATTTCTAAGCAACATTGGTGTGAAAATTGGCAGCCTTCAGGGAAACAGAGGAGGGAATGTGGATACCTTTTGGCTTTTCATCTTTCAGATTTCTCTGCAGTGTCAGGAGGAGTCACTAATGCCTACACTGAATGCTTGAAGTGATTAGCAGAGGGCATAGTGACAAGCCAGAAAGATAAAAGGCCTAAGCACAGGAGAGCAGTTCTAGGATGAGTCCTCTGTTGCGCTGTAATGATTTAAATCATAGAATCATAGAATCAATAAGGTTGGAAATGACCTCAGAGGTCATCCAGTCCAACCTACCACCCCACACCTCAAGACTAACACATGGCTCCAAGCACTGTGAGCCCTGTGAGGAAAGACTGAGGGAGCTGGGGTTGCTCAGCCTGGAGAAGAGGAGGCTCAGGGGTGACCTTATCACTCTCTACAACTACCTGAAGGGAGGTTGTAGACAGGCAGAGGTTGGTCTCTTCTCCCAGGCACCCAGTACCAGAACAAGAGGACACAGTCTCAGGCTGCGCCAGGGGAGGTTCAGGTTGGATGTTAGGAAGAAGTTTTACACAGAGAGAGTGATTGCCCATTGGAATGGGCTGCCTGGGGAGGTAGTGGAGTTGCCGTCATTGAAGGTGTTCAGGAGGAGACTTGATGGGGTGCTTGGTGCCATGGGTTAGCTGTTTGGGTGGGTTGGATTGGTTGATGGGTTGGACACGATGATCTTGAAGGTCTCTTCCAACCTGGTTTGGTTTATTCTAATAAAGGTTTATTCTAATAAAGTGCCACATCCAATCCTTTTTTGAACACCTTCAGGGATGGTGACTCCACCACCTCCCTGGGCAGCACATTCCAGTGGCCAATTACTCTTTCTGGGAAGAACTTTCTCCTCACCTCCAGCCTAAACCTCCCCTGGCACAGCTTGAGACTGTGTCCTCTTGTTCTGCTGCTGGTTGCCTGGGAAAAGAGACCAACCCCCACCTGGCTACAACCTCCCTTCAGGGAGTTGTAGAGAGCAAGAAGGACTCTCCTGAGCCTCTTCTTCTCCAGGCTAAGCAACCCCAGCTCCCTCAGCCTCTCCTCACAGGGCTGTGCTCCAGACCCCTCCCCAGCTTTGTTGCCCTTCTCTGGACACCTTCCTCAGCATCTTTCCCAAACTAAGGAGCCCAGAACTGGACAGAGGACTCAAGGTGTGGCCTAACCAGTGCTGTGCACAGGGCAGAATGACTTCCCTGCTCCTGCTGGCCACACTGTTTCTTGTACAGGCCAGGATGCCATTGGCCTTCTTGGCCACCTGGGCACACTGCTGGCCCATGTTCAGCTGCTGTCCACCAGCACCCCCAGGTCCCTTTCTGCCTGGCTGCTCTCCAGCCACTCTGACCCCAGCCTGTAGTAATACCTGGGGTTGTTGTGACCAAAGTGCAGACCCTAGATGAGGCACTTGGTGCCATGCTTTAGTTGATTAGATGGTGTTGGGTGATAGGTTGGACTGGATGATCTCAAAGGTCTTTTCCAAACTGGTTAATTCCCTTCCCTTCCCTTCCCTTCCCTTCCCTTCCCTTCCCTTCCCTTCCCTTCCCTTCCCTTCCCTTCCCTTCCCTTCCCTTCCCTTCCCTTCCCTTCCCTTCCCTTCCCTTCCCTTCCCTTCCCTTCCCTTCCCTTCCCTTCCCTTCCCTTCCCTTCCCTTCCCTTCCCTTCCCTTCCCTTCCCTTCCCTTCCCTTCCCTTCCCTTCCCTTCCCTTCCCTTCCCTTCCCTTCCCTTCCCTTCCCTTCCCTTCCCTTCCCTTCCATCAGCAAGGAGCTGGAAGTTATCTCTTCTTTCCCTCCCTCTGCTTCCTCCCATGGAAAGTCTTCCTTAGACAGTGAAGTATGTCAGAGAGGATTACCTGTTGTATTTTGGGATTGGTTAAAGACCTTCCTCTTCCTTTGGTTGGCAAAAGGCAGGGAGGCTTTAGAGGACAGAAAAGGGAATGCTCTGGGCAGGCAATCAGATGTTTATGTGCTGGCTGACTCATCCATTCATAGGGTTTTTTTTTAGCGGCATCTTACAACTAGGATGCTATGATACCTTTAACACCTCTTTAATGACAGCCATCCAATTTCTGAATTGAGCTACCCAAATATCAAGCTGATGTTCATACCAGGCTTGAATGCTTGAAATAGGTCCAGCTGGAGATTTAGTCTGCAGCCTGGGCTGCTGAGTAATCCACCTTGCATTTTAACGCTCTTCTCCTCAGCCTCTGCTCCCAACCTTTACCTGAGGAATGGGCAAGCTCATCAGCTCAGTAAAAGCCAGACATTTATCCAAGCCCCAAATCCTTTTGTTAGTAGTGTTTAATCATTCAGCATACTCCTATCTCAGTTGCCAGTGAGAAGACAACAATGCCTGGAGACTCTCACAGGCTCACGGGATGGTAGGGGTCGGAAGGGATCTCCAAAGATCATTGAGTCCAGCCCCTCTGCCAGAGCAGGAGCTATTATCCTCCTCCTGAAGGGTAACAACACCTTTCCAAAAGGTGGCATGTTGCTGTAGTTACAATGCTTCCCTGACTTTTGACTAGCTAGATTTCCACAGCTTGTAAATATGCAGTGGGTTGTGCAACAAGAACTCCAACCATTTTGTCACTGCCTGGGGACAAGGTGGCATTTTTGTCTAAAAGCCTGATCTTCTTCCTAGCAGAGGACTTTCAGGGGGGGTCTGGCAAATCAAAGGCACAGGATCCAAATGGATGTGGAAATCAGCAGGGCCTGGCCACACCAAGTACTCAAGAATTGAGAGGTAGTTGTTGTCTCCACAGGATACCACAGCTTTGCTTCCCTCTGATGATGATTGCTGGAACACACTGCCAGACAGAATGCTTTTTGATATCACCTAATTTGCACAGCAATGCAAGACTGTAGTTCTGACACACTCCATCTTTTATAAATCCTTTACACATCCAGTTGGCTGCTTTTTGTTGGGGTTTTGTTGATTCTCCCTAGGCTTGCTGTCGAGTCAGTGTTTAGACCTGTCTTTTATGTGTTCTTAATGAATCTAAGTGAGGATACAACTGATGAATGCAGACATCTGTGAGTCTCACTGATGGTGTATGAAATCATACTTTAAATGTCATCTGCAGACGTTTTCTGCCTACTTCTTGACATGTTGAACTCTTATCAAAGCAGTGTGAAGAATATATATAAGATTGTTTCATACAGTCATAGAATCACCCAGGTTGGAAGGGACCTCCAAAGGCCATCTAATCCAAACCCCCTCTGCAGACAGCAGGGGCATCCTCAACTAGATCAGCTTGCCTAGAGCCCTGTTGAGTCTCACCTTGAATATCTCCAGGGATGAGGCTTCCACCACCTCCCTGGGCAACCTGTTCCAGTGTTCCACCACCCTCATGGCACAGAATTTCTTCCTGACATCCCATCTAAATCTGCTCTTCTCTAATTTCAGACCATTGCCCCCACCCTATGACTTTGTAAACAGTCCTTCTGCAGTCCTCTTGGCAGGCTCCCTTCAGGTACTGGCAGGCTGCTATTAGGTCTCCCCAGAGCCTTCTCTTCTCTAGGCTGAACACCTCCAGCTCCCTCAGCCTGCCTATGTAGCAGAGCTGCTGTAACCCCCTGATCATTTTTGTGGCCCTCCTCTCTACCTGCTCCATCAGGTCCATGTCCTTCCTGTGCTGAGGGCTCCAGAGCTGGCTGCAGTACTGCAGGTGAGGTCTCACCAGAGCATAGAAAAGTGTGTGCAATCATCTCTCTCCATCTGCTGGCCACACTGCTTTTGATCATGCCCAGGATGCACTCTGGGTTTCTGCACTTCTGGGGACAGGCTCTGCTCAGTTGCACCCTGGGATAGGACAAGGGGCAATGGAAAGAAACTCTAGCACAGGAAGTTCCACCTCAACATGAGGAGGAAATTCTTCACTGTGAGAATCACAGGGCACTGGAACAGGCTGCCCAGAGAGGTTGTAGAGTCTCCTGCTCTGGAGCCTTTCTAGCCCTGTCTGGATGTGTTCCTGTATGACCTGTGCTGGATTCTCTGCTCCTGCTCTGGCAGGGGGGTTGCACCTGATGATCTCCAGAGGTCCCTTCCAACCCCTAACATCCTGTGAGCCTGTGAAGTGACTTGCCTGACTGACACTCTGATGCCATAGCACAGAGATGTCTGCAGCAGAGGTACCTTGACCCCCATTCTTAGTTATAACCACAGGAGTGGTTTTCTGTTGCAGCCCAGCTACTGACTGGTGTCCCCTTCAAACTCCTTGCCAAAACATCGTGTCTCAGAGGGAAGAGGCTGGTCTTTGATTGAATTTGACATGTGCTTTACTTTCTCTCTTCCCAAGGGAACTAAAAGAGAAGATTCAGCCTGAGATCTTGGAACTGATCAAGCAGCAGCGTCTCAACCGGCTCGTGGAGGGCACCTGCTTCAGGAAGCTCAACAGCCGGCGTCGGCAAGGTACAGCCCAGCCTGCCTTTTACTGTCACTTTTGGCTAAAAGAGAGGAGAAGGAGTGCTTTCTGCTGGCAGGATTCTTGCTTGTAGTGCTGTCTAGACTGGTTTTACTGAAGGCATCTCCTGATTGCAGTTGTTGTGGGAGTCCTTGTGTTTCCCTGGGAATGGCCTTGGCTCCACCGCACAGATCGGCTGGAGCGAGTCCAGCGTTGGACAGCGATCTCAAGCAGCAGCCTTGCACTCTGACCTGCTTTGATTTCTCTCTGAGTGTCCAGGCTGCTTACTCATCTCAACACAAAACTCTCTACCACTGTAGGAACAGGGCATGAAACCTGATGGAGTCACAGTTTTGGTCTCTCAGACTGGGATCACGTGTATGTGTGCAGTGGGCTCATGCTGCACCCCTCCCTCTAGTGCTGCCTGTCATAGGTATTTAGTTTCCATAACTCATAGAATACTTGGGTTTCATGAGAGTGAGGCAAGGTTGAGAGCACCATACAGGTATCAAACCCTTAATGAAGTCATAGAATCATAGAGTTGTCAGGGTTGGAAGGGACCTCGAGGATCAGCCAGTTCCAACCCCCCTGCCATGGCCAGGGACACCTCCCACTACAGCAGCTTGCTCACAGCCACATCCAGCCTGGCCTTCAAAACCTCCAGGGATGAGGTTCCACCACCTCCCTGGGCAACCTGTGCCAGTCTCTCACCACCCTCATGGGGAACAACTTCTTCCTAACATCCAATCTCAATCTCTCCGTTTCTAGTTTTGCTCCACTACCCCCAGTCCTATCATAGAATCAGTAAGGTTGGTAAAGACCCCAAAGATCATCAAGTCCAACCTATCACCCAAGACCTCATGACTACTAAACCATGGCACCAAGTGCCACATCCAATCCCTTGTTGAACATCCCCAGAGACAGTGACTCCACCACCTCCCTGGGCAGCACATTCCAGTGGCCAATTGCTCTTTCTGGGAAGAGCTTTCTCCTCACCTCGAGCCTGAACTCCCTGAAACTCTCAAAAGTCCCTCCCCAGCTTTCTTGTAGCCCCCTTCAGGTACAGATTCCAGGGGCTGATACTCTCTTCATGGTTCTGCAAGCTTCTCTTGTTCCTTAGCTTCTTTCCTAGTATTTTTTTGTCTTATATTACCATGCACATTAATTACATTGTGGTGTTTAAATGTACTTTTAAAAAGCACTTAGAGCAGTAATTTGTGTACCTTCACAGGAATTCCTGATTGACATGAGAAGATCTTATTATTTCCCTCCCCTCCCTCCCCCCCCCCCCCCCCCCCCCCCCATTTCTATGAGTCACTGCTCAGTGCTGGATTTATAGCTCATTATATTCAGCCAAACTGTGATTAGTTTCCCCTCAGAGAGGCACAATTTTTCTCTGGACAAAATAGCAAGGACACAGTGTAAATTCATCAGATTGATTGGAAGTTATAACTAAATATTTTCCCTTTAAAACTCTCATTTTGTGAGGATTCAGATTGTCACTTGCTTTTGACTGTAAACATAAGACAAATTATGTTGTAAGACAAATTATGTTTTAATACAAATTATGAGGCTCACCATGAGCTGGCAGTGCCCTCAGGCAGCCCAGAAGGCAAATCACATCCTAGGCTGCATCAGGATGGAGCGTGGCCAGCAGGACAAGAGAGGGGATTCTGCCCCTTTACCCTGCACTGGTGAGACCCTGCCTCAAATACTGCCTCCTGTTCTGGTGTCCCCAGCATAAGAAGGACACAGAGCTGTTGGAGTGAGTCCAGAGGAAGCCACAAAGATGATCCAAGGGCTGGAGCAGCTCTGCTGTGAATAAACCTTTATTAGAATAAACCAAACCAGATTGGAAGAGACCTTCAAGATCGTGTCCAACCTATCAACCAATCCAACCCACCCAAACAGCTAACCCATGGCACCAAGCACCCCATCAAGTCTCCTCCTGAACACCTTCAATGACGGCAACTCCACCACCTCCCTGGGCAGCCCATTCCAATGGGCAATCACTCTCTCTGTGTAGAACTTCTTCCTAACATCCAACCTGAACCTCCCCTGGCGCAGCCTGAGACTGTGTCCTCTTGTTCTGGTACTGGCTGCCTGGGAGAAGAGACCAACCTCTGCCTGTCTACAACCTCCCTTCAGGTAGTTGTAGAGAGTGATAAGGTCACCCCTGAGTCTCCTCTTCTCCAGGCTGAGCAACCCCAGCTCCCTCAGTCTTTCCTCATAGGGCTTGTGTTCCAAACCCCTCACCAACTTTGTTGCTCTTCTCTGGACACCTTCCAGCAAGTCAACCTCCTTCCTAAACTGAGGGGCCCAGAACTGGACACAGGACTCGAGGTGTGGCCTAACCAGTGCAGTGCACAGGGGCAGAATGACCTCCCTGCTCCTGCTGGCCACACTCTTCCTGATGCAGGCCAGGATGCCATTGGCCCTCTTGGCTGCCTGGGCACACTGCTGGCTCATGTTCAGCCTACCATCGAGGACAGGCTGAGGGAGCTGGGGGTGTTCAGCCTGGAGAAGAGAAGACCCTAGGGGGACCTTTGAATACCTGAAGGGATCCTACAGGAAGGCTGCAGAGGGACTTTTCATCAGGGGGTCTAAAGACAGGACAGGAGGGAATGGTTTGGTTCTGAGGGAGAGCAGGGTTAGACTGGAGCTGAGGAAAAAGCTCTTCAGCAGGAGGGTGGTGAGGCTTTGGAACAGGCTGCCCAGGGAGGCTGTGGCTGCCTCCTCCCTGGGGGTGTTCAAGGCCAGGTTGGATGAGTCCTTGAGCGGGGTCCCTGTCCACGGTGGGGAGGTTGGAGCAGATGATCTCTGAGGTCCCTTCCAACGTGAGCTGTTCTGTGATTCTATGAAACTAGAAAATTACAAAAGGTATGAATAAGAACTGAGGTCAATATATGGAACCTTCAGATCAATTGGGGGAGCCTGCTTTGTGCATAGTATCCCTGCAAGCCTTTCTTCCTCAGAAACAAGGAGGCAATTTTCCTGAATACAGGGAGGTTCTTTTTGGAAATGTTCAAATGTCAAAGCCTTTATGACAGACCTGAATCACAGAAAAATGTGATGCAGCTTGTTATCTTCTCTGTCAAGCCTACAAGCACCCATGGAGCCCACTGCACAGAGTCTAAGGAAAGAGCATTAATATTCCCCCATGAATTTCTACACAGGCGTGAGACATGATTTCCCTTCAGCAGCTTATTCCTGGAGAAAAAGTAGCTACAGTATTGCACAGTTTGGTTTGGCTATCAGCAGTGAGTGTTTGGTTTCTTCCTGTAGTAGCTAAAGCAAGGCACAGTTTGGTTTGGCTATCAGCAGCGAGTGTTTGGTTTCTTCCTGTAGTAGCTAAAGCAAGGCACAGTTTGGTTTGGCTATCAGCAGCGAGTGTTTGGTTTCTTCCTGTAGTAGCTAAAGCAAGGCACAGTTTGGTTTGGCTATCAGCAGTGAGTATTTGGTATCTTCCTGTAGTAGCTAAAGCAATGCATAGTTTCATAGAGTCATAGAATTGTTAGGGTTGGAAGGGACCTCAAGGATCAGCCAGTTCCAACCCCCCTGCCATGGCCAGGGACACCTCACACTGCAGCAGCTTGCTCACAGCCACATCCAGCCTGGCCTTCAAAACCTCCAGGGATGAGGCTTCCACCACCTCCCTGGGCAACCTGTACCAGTCTCTCACCACCCTGAGGGGGAACAACTTCTTCCTAACATCCAATCTGAATCTCCCCACTTCTAGTTTTGCTCCATCCTTCCCAGTCCTATCACCCCCTGACACCCTCAAAAGTCCCTCCCCAGCTTTCTTGTTTGGCTTGTTTTGGCTCTCAGCAGTGAGTGTTTGGTTTCTTCCTGTAGCAGCTACAGTAATGCTTGAACCTGAGGTAGGACACACATGGTTAGTCAACACAAGCTGAAAAAATTGACTGACAAAAAAGCCTGAGCAGGAAGCTTCCAGCCTGGTGCTGCCCTTTGAGCAGAGGTGAAGCCCTTTCATGTGTACTTGGCACTGGAAAGCTTCCTCCACTCCAACAGGTGACTCATGAGGGGGGGATGCTGGAGATGAAGCTGTGAGGTGTCTGTAGTCAGTTCTCACTGCCTTCTGTGTTTCAGCAGAGGATTATCCTATCAGCAGGATCTCTCTGTAGCCAAAATTCAGCAATGTTATTGTTGTCCCAGCAGGCTCCTTAGTGCTTTTAGAGAGTCTGTGGCCTTTGCCTTGCCAAGGTTTCAAGGGAGAAGTGCAGCACTAACTCCAGGTTTTGTTAAGCCCTCTTAATCGGCTGGAAACGAAGCAGCCAAATCCAGCCTGCCCTTCTGGGCCTTGTTCAGCAGCAGAGCAGGAAGCTCTCTGCAAATCCCCACTTTGTTCCTTCACCATGGACATCAGCTGACAGATAGACCTTTCTCCTTCCTTCCTTAATTCCTAAAAGACAGGGGAGAAGACTAAAGGGAAAGCCTGCAAAGCACTTTACAACCCCCAAAGTTATTATTTCCAGTGGAGCTAAGTACCAGAGGAAGGCATTTTATGGAGGATAATAGATACTTCTGATGCTGTCATCCAGTACATTTGTAGTTTATGTTGCTGAGTGCACTCCTGGAAATAAATTCCCCTTTTAACTTAACAAAGATGATAGAGGAATTGCCTGTTATTGAAGTGATTTTGCAGCCAAAGGTGAAGTTTCTTGAGCAGTAATTTTTGGAAGGGCAGAAAAGCCTGACGATACACACCATTAAATTAAAGACACAAGGCACCATGGAAATAACCTGAAAAGAGAAAGCTTAAATTAAGACAAAACCCCCCAAACCTCAAGTGAAGACAGCTTAAGTGAAGCTAGGAGAAGTAGCTCACACTTACTGAACAAGAGCACTGCCTTTGTCATTTTTCTGCCGAGCCTCTTTGCTACCGCTGCTGCAGCCCAGGCTCCTGCAGCCCAGGCTCCTGCAGCCCCATGAAGAACAGCATTCTGTGAGGGTGTGGCTTCCTGGGAGAAATCAATTAACCAAATGTGCCTCCAGCATTGCTACAGGGCAGTTATTCACCAGGCACTTTCAGGGCTTGCTGGCATTTCACACAGTGATCACAGAATGTTAGGGCTTGGAAGGCTGAAACCTCATCCAGTTCAACCCCCCTGCCAGATCAGGAGCACCTAGAGGAGATCACACAGGAACACATCCAGGTGGGTTTTGAATGTCTCCAGAGACAGAGACTCCACAACCCCTGTGGGCAGGCTGCTCCAGTGTTCTGTCACCCTCGGAGTGAAAAAAGTCTTCCTTCTGTTTCCATGGAACTTCCTCTGCCTCAGCTTCCACCACTGCCCCTTGTGCTGGCATTGGGCATCCCCCAGCAGAGCCTGGCTCCAGCCTCTGGGCACTCACCCTGCACAGCTTTATCAACATTAAGCATTTAAGGGCAGTCAGAGTGGAAATGTGTCACTCCAGTTGTGTTAGAGCAAGGCAGTGTCAGTCCATATACACATATCTGAAACATACACAACTGTGTGTTGTCACTGACGTATTTCCCAGGTAACCAGCACCAGAACAAGAGGACACAGGCTCAAGCTGTGCCAGGGGAGGTTTAGGCTGGAGGTGAGGAGAAAGTTCTGCCCAGAAAAACTGGCCATTGGAATGTGCTGCCCAGGGAGGTGGTGGAGTCCCCATCCCTGGAGGTGTTCAATAAAGGCTTGGATGTGGCACTTGAAGCCAGGGTTTAGTTAGTCATGAGGTGTTGGGTGAGAGGTTGGACTTGATGATCTCTGAGGTCTTTTCCAACCTTATTGATTCTATGATTCCTATGCTGGGGACACCAGAACTGGAAGCAGTATTGGAGGTGGGGTCTCAGAAGAGCACAGCCAAGGGGCAGAATCCCCTCTCTTCTAGCCAAACTGACTTTGTTGTGTGGGGCTTTGGGTGGGATTTTTGGGGGGCTTTTTAAACCTCATCTATAATCCTTAACAATGTGTTACAATATACTTAACCCACTGGATGCTCTGGCAATTACCTGAAAATCAGCACAAATTGTCTGAAACCTTTTCAGGTTAAAAGCTGCAATGATCAATTCTGTTTCCACAGGAAGAGAATTTAGCCCCTTAATTTAATTGCATCAGTGGTCAATGAGCTAAAAGGCATAAGGGCTTACCAAAAATGTTAATGCTGGTAGTGTCAGGAAATCATGGTGAAATGACCAAGCCAACATCCTCTCCAAGAATCTGGGACTAGCAATTGCCCTCTCTGCAGCTGCTTGTTGTGAGGGGGAGTTTCACAGAAGCAGCTGTAATAACACAGGAAACAAAATAATAGTTGTAGCTTATAGAAGAGACTTAGGCTTTGGGATAAATTCTTAAGACTGGGCCTAAAAGCAGTACAAACCCTGATCCCTCGTTAGCTGAGAGTTCAGAGAATCACAGAACATTAGTGGTGGGAAGAGAGCTTGAAAGATGATCTAGTGCAACCCCCCTGCCAGGGCAGGATCACCTGGGCTGGGGTTGGAGTGGCTGGAGAGCAGCCAGGCAGAAAGTGGCCTGGGGGTAGTGATTGACAGCAGCTGAACATGAGCCAGCAGTGTGCCCAGGTGGCCAAGAAAGCCAATGGCATCCAGGCCTGTATCAGGAATAGTGTGGCCAGCAGGAGCAGGGAAGTCATTCTGCCCTGTGCTCAGCACTGGTTAGGCCACACCTTGAGTCCTGTGTCCAGTTCTGGGCCCCTCAGTTTAGGAAAGATGTTGAGATGCTGGAAGGTGTCCAGAGAAGGGCAACAAAGTTGGGGAGGGGTCTGGAGCACAGCCCTGTGAGGAGAGGCTGAGGGAGCTGGGGTTGCTTAGCCTGGAGAAGAGGAGGCTCAGGGGAGACCTCATTGCTCTCTGCAACTCCCTGAAGGGAGGTTGTAGCCAGGATGGGGTTGGTCTCTTTTCCCAGGCAAGCAGCACCAGAACAAGAGGACACAGTCTCAAGCTGTGCCAGGGGAGGTTTAGGCTGGAGGTGAGGAAGAAATTCTTCCCAGCAAGAGAGATTTGCCATTGGAATGTGCTGCCCAGGGAGGTGGTGGAGTCCCCATCCCTGGAGGTGTTTAAGAAGAGCCTGGCTGAGGCACTTGATGCCATGGTTTAGTTGATTAGATGGTGTTGGGTGATAGGTTGGACTTGATGATCTCTGAGGTCTTTTCCAACCTGGTTAATTCTGTATTCTGCAGCACCTAGAGTTGCCCCATCCCAGCTGCATGCACACCGCTGTGGAGTACAGAGGCTGCTGAGAAATGCCTGCCCCATCTTTGGCATTCCAGCTGCAGACAGGGGTTTAATATCTCTGAAGAGTTTGGACTGCAGTTTTTCTCTGTTTTATAACCACCACATTTTAATCATGGTAGAAAAGAGTTTTTTACTTCTGCTTTGCTTTTTATCTTGTTGTTGGAGAGCAGTTTAGAGCTGAAGGGAAATGCTGTTGTTGATCAATTTAGAGCTGAAGGGAAGTGCTGGCTGCTTCCATGTGCTGTTCTGTAATTAGGATTTCTTTACCCTTTGTGTGAGTGGAAGAAATTTCATCTCATTTTTGACTGCAGCCTTATTTTCTCTGCTGCTTTTCCAGTGAAATTGTGTTCAGCACTTGCACTACAGTAAAAATAACTTGCAGTAATCCTGTTTAAAACCATTCCCCTCCAAGGCACTGAGACCTCACCTGCGTGGGATGTTCTCTGATAAACTGTTTGCAGCATCATTGTGCAGCTGAAAAAAAAAGCCAGAATCCACCCCAGCTGGTAAGGCTGAGGTGGTTGTAGGGGCAAAGGGTTACTTCCCATTGCTTATGTGCTGATCAGCCTCTTCAGCCTGGCTGATGCACTCACTCAGTGGCTGAGGGAACCTCGTTAGTGCCATTTCCAGCTTTCACTTAAGGGTTTTTCTTTCGCCAGCAAAGCTGTGGCACAGTGGCAGTTATTAGTGAGCCCACAGGAGAACTGAGCCAGACGTGCTTCAGGCTACAGTCTGTGGCTGTTAGTTCTTTAATTAACCTTGGGTTATGAGGGATTGCTCCATCAGCCTTCAGAGCTGGGGTTTCTTCCCATAAAACCACCCCTTTGTGACAATGAAGTAAGAGGTTTTCACTGAGGGCTTTTTCCTCTTGTGCTGTTGGAGCAAGGCATTGAAACAGGGCCAAGGTTACCACATCACTAACTCCTAGGGAGCTGAAGAGGCAAACTTTATCAAACCCATGCTAGCAACACCAGCCCCATTTGTGCCAAATTCAAACATACTAATGGTGGTTTGGTTGGGTTTTTTTCCCAATCACACCATCTTCCTGGCCTGGTCACTGGATAGAATGGAAGGATAGGAATAGGAATAGGAATAGGAATAGGAATAGGAATAGGAATAGGAATAGGAATAGGAATAGGAATAGGAAAAGGAATAGAATTTACCAGGTTGGAAAAGACCTTTGAGATCATCAAGTCCAACCTATCACCCAACACCATCTCATCAACTAAACCATGGCACCAAGTGCCTCATCCAGGCTCTTCTTAAACACTCCTAGTGATGGTGACTCCACCACCTCCCTGGGCAGCACATTCCAATGGCCAATCTCTCTTGCTGGGAAGAAGTTCTTCTTAAGGAGTAGAGTAGAATAGAATAGAATAGAATAGAATAGAATAGAATAGAATAGAATAGAATAGAATAGAATAGAATAGAATAGAATAGAATAGAATAGAATAGAATAGAATAGAATAGAATAGAATAGAATTAGAATAGACCAGGCCAGGTTGGAAAAGATCTGAGACCATGTTGATCTTCATTAGGAACAACTGATAGGCTTAATCTTAGAGTATGTTCCTATGTACAGCCTAATGAACAATGAGGTTGCAATTAAAGCTAGACATGAAAACCTCCAGCTAGACACAAGAGCCTCTTGCTGCAGTTGCTGCAGGGTTGTCTACTGCAGGCAAGTGGCATGGTGGTCAGACTCCACAGGGTCTGGGTTTTAAGCATCAGATTCGGTGTGGTCCTGCTAGAGATCATTGTAAAAGGTGCAAATGCAGAAGAGTTTCACTCACATGCTTCTGAGCTGCACAAAGGGGCCAGGGAGTTGCTCTGCACATCAGAGTATCCCAAATGAGGGCTGCTGCTTGCTCTAGTTTGAAATCCCTTCCAGAGCTTTGCAAGTGAGGTTTGCCTCTTACTGCTTCTTAAGCCCATCCTGTGCAACGTGGTGTGCACTGCTTACAGTCCAGGAATGCTTTCCACTTCAGCACCTCCTGTTGTGTGCATCACCATACCACAATCCCTGCCTCTCCACCAGAAATCTTTCTCTGTAGTACCTGCCTGCCAAGCAGATAACCAGAAAGTCTCCCACTGACATTTTGACCTTTAAAACCTCCCCATTGTACCAAGGAAGTAAGAGGTTTTCCCTGAGGGCTTTTTCCTCTTGTGCTGTTGGAGCAAGGCATTGAAACAGGGCCAAGGCTACCACAGCACTATCTCCCAGGGATGTGAAGAGGCAAACTTTATCAGACCCTTGCTAGCAACAAATTCAAAGGCAGGACCTTTTGGTAAGGTTTTTTGGAAGCTTTTCTGTAGCAGGGGCTGCATGTGCAGAAAATGGTTTGAAGGGTGTGGGGTTTCACACCCCCCCCCCCCCCCAAGAAACACAAACCATTTTTGACCACCATCCCAAAGAAATTCAGAAGGGCCTGTGGAAGTCCACTTTGCCATTCAAAGCTGAACTGCCTTTCTCTGTGGTTTATTGCCCCAGTGGCTGACCAGAGGGCTGGAGAGTGTCCTTCCCAAAGGAGTTGTGTGCATGAAGCACATGTTTTGCCAGCAGTCAGGTAGCACCCCAAACAAGCTGGCTCTGCAGCTCCTCCAGTGTGTTGTCCAAACTGTGGCTCCATTCACTGCCACTGGCTGCAGCACCTCAGGGCTCTGTCAGTGCTGACATTTCCCCTAAACTGTCCCTTAGGATTCCCCTAAATGGTCCCTGCTTGGCACAGCATCTGTGCTGCCAGCAATGAGAGGAGCACAGAGCCAGAGAATCCCTTTGAACTTCCTGCCACTGGCATTTTAACATCTAGCCTTGCTCTGGCTGAGCTTTTGGAGATGTACTGCTTGGAGGTAACAAGATTTGGGAGGTTGACAGCTTAACATTATCTGATCTCTTCATTAAATAGTCAGTGCTCTGATGAGGAAGGGTCACCTTGTTCTTGCCACTTCAGAAGGGGAGTTGGCAGGCACCAGCCTTGCATGCTAGCCAGTGTGGATGCCCAGCTCTGCAAAGGTGATGTGCTTCACAGGAACAGATTATAACAAATGTTGTTAAGGGCAATTATATCCTGCAGAGCAGGAGTTGGCAGGAGCTGTAAACATCCATCTACTAGGGAAGGCTTAAATGCAGACTGGAATGTGACTGGATGGGCACAGAGATGTATGGCACTGAGTTACCTGCAGGACAAGGGAGCTGATGTCTGCTCATGTTAAATCAGGAACAGTGTGGCCAGCAGGAGCAGGGAAGTCATTCTGCTCAGCACTGGTTAGGCCACACCTTGAGTCCTGTGTCCAGTTCTGGGCCCCTCAGTTTAGGAAAGATGTTGAGATGCTGGAAGGTGTCCAAAGAAGGGCAACAAAGCTGGGGAGGGGTCTGGAGCACAGCCCTGTGAGGAGAGGCTGAGGGAGCTGGGGTTGCTTAGCCTGGAGAAGAGGAGGCTCAGGGGAGACCTTCTTGCTCTCTCCAACTCCCTGAAGGGAGGTTGTAGCCAGGTTGGGGGGTGGTCTCTTTTCCCAGGCAAGCAGCACCAGAACAAGAGGACACAGTCTCAAGCTGTGGCAGGGGAGGTTTAGGCTGGATGTTAGGAAGAAATTCTTCCCAGCAAGAGAGATTGGTCATGGGAATGTGCTGCCCAGGGAGGTGGTGGAGTCACCATCCCTGGAGGTGTTCAGAAAAGGCTTGGATGTGGCACTGGGAGTCATGGTTTAGTCGTCAGGAAGTGTTAGGTGTTGGGTGACAGGTTGGACTTGATGATCTCTGAGGCCTTTTCCAATCTTATTGATTCTATCATTCTATGAATCCCTGCAGCTTTCTGATGTCCAGTCTCTCCATAAACATGGGGGTGTTCTTCCCATGTCTATAAAAAGACATGAGTCATAATTTTCCTGAAGTATGGGATATTGCAAATGTTTCAGTTTTTTGGGTGTCCCACACAAGACAGCTGGCAGGGCTTAATTTTCACATAGTGGGTGCTAAAAATGAAGCCTTCCTGGGTGAAGCTCTCCACTCAAAGCAGTGGTTGCTTTGCCAGTCTCCTGTCCATGAGGGTACATAATGCCGTGTAAAATTAAGTCGGTTGTTTCTTCCTTCTATTTATTTTTGGAGCCAGTGACTAAGTCAATAAAAAAAATCAATTAGATGAATGCCAGCTTCCTTTAATCAAGGCCCAATCCTGTTCAATGTCTTTATTGATGATCTGGACGAGGGGATTGAGTCCACCATTTGGAAGCTTGCAGATGACAACAAGCTGGGGGCAGGAGTTGATTTGTTAGAGGGTGGAAGGGCTCTGCAGAGGGACCTTGCCAGGCTGGACAAATGGGCAGAGTCCAACAGGATGGCATTTAACAAGTGCAGTGTACAGGGGCAGAATCACCTCCCTATTCCTGCTGGGCCATACTGTTCCTGATGCAGGCCAGGTGGCCAGCAGGAGCAGGGAAGTCATTCTGCCTTGGACTCAGTACTGCTTAGGCCACACCTTGAGTCCTGTGTCCAGTTCTGGGCTCCTCAGTTTAAGAAGGATATTGAGACACTTGAACATGTCCAGAGAAGGGCAATGAGGCTGGGGAGGGGTCTGGAGCACAGCCCTGTGAGGAGAGGCTGAGGGAGCTGGGGTTGCTTAGCCTGGAGAAGAGGAGGCTCAGGGGAGACCTTCTTGCTCTCTACAACTCCCTGAAGGGAGGTTGTAGCCAGGTGGGGGTTCATTTCTTCTCCCAGGCAAGCAGCACCAGAACAAGAGGACACAGTCTCAAGCTGTGGCAGGGGAGGTTTAGGCTGGAGGTGAGGAGAAAGTTCTTCCCAGCAAGAGAGATTGGCCACTGGAATGTGCTGCCCAGGGAGGTGGTGGAGTCACCATCCCTGGAGGTGTTCAGAAAAGGCTTGGATGTGGCACTTGGAGCCATGGTTTAGTTGTCAGGAGGTGTTGGGTGTGAGGTGATAGGTTGGATGTGGTGATCTCTGAGGTCTTTTCCAGCCTGGTTACTTCTATGATTCTAAGTTAAATTGACTGAGCAAAGTCCCTGCCCTACTTTTTCCCCACTCCATAGATTCCTGCTTCTGACAGACAACAAGACAGGGGTATTGCCTCCTTGGAGCAAGCTTTCTCTCCTGTGCTGTTGGTAATGTTGATCCAGACCTGTGAGTGACCTTTGTTCAATTTCTTTAATCCAACAGACAAGTTCTGGTACTGTCGGCTTTCACCTAACCACAAGGTCTTGCACTACGGAGACCTGGAAGAAAGTCCCCAGGGAGAGGTCCCCCACGACTCCTTGCAAGACAAATGTAAGTCAAGCACAAAGACTCTGCTCCTTTGGCTTCTTTTCTGCTCATTCCTCTTTGTAGCTTGTAGTGGGTTTCTCTTAACACAGCGTATCATCAATCTTAACAAGAGGTGGAGAGCAGAGGACATTTCCTCCTGCATTCAAGCACTGCTCTCCTGGCTTTGGCAAGTGTGTGTGAGGGCTGAGATCAGTGCTGTAATGAGTTTGTAGTTTCATTCAGCTTAGAAGTGTTATGCCATTCATGGGAGGGAATGCAGTTTATTTTCTCTCTCTCCAACTCCCTGCAAGAATGTCTGGAGAGGCTGCTGCTGGTCTCTTCTCCCAGGTAATTAGTGACAGAACAAGAGGCAATGGCCTCAAGCTGCCACTGGGCATGGTTAGACCAGACAGTAGGAAATGTTTCTTCCCAGAGAGTGGTCAGGGATTGGAATGAGCTGCCCAGGGAGGTGCTTGATCACCAAGCCTGGTTGTGTTTGAAGGTGGTTTGGATGTGGTGCTTGGGGCTATGGTTAGGGGTGAGCCTTGCAGAGTAGGGTTCTGGGTTGGGCTTGGTGATCCTGAGGGTCTTTTCCCACCTGAGTGTTTCTGTGATTCTATAATTACTCATCTAACTGTAGAGGGCAAATAAATCTTCTTGAAGCTATTTAGAAGTTTTTTCTGTCTGTGGAAACAGAAGCTTCTTCTGTGTCAGTCTAGTGACTGGAGAAGTCTGTGGCAAGCAGAGGTGTTTCTCATTATCGCAGGGGTTGGGCTTTGAGATGAGAAAATGCTGTGAACAGTAGTGAGAGGAACTCACCATTACTATGTGCCTAGCTGGGAGAGAACATGCTTCCGTGGCAGCTCTTGGCAGGGGACTTACTGGGCTGTGAGGATGGGCAGAGGGCTGGAGCTGCTCTGCTATGAGGGCAGACTGAGGGAGTTGGGGCTGTTCAGTCTGGAGAAGAGAAGGCTTCAAGGAGACCTAATTGTGGCCTTCCAGGATCTGAAGGGGGCTACAAGAAAGCTGGGGAGGGACTTTTGAGGGGGTCAGGGAGTGGGGGGAGTGGAACCAAACTAGAAATGGGTAGATTGAGATTGGCTGCTAGGAAGAAGTTGTTCCCCATGAGGGTGGTGAGAGACTGGCACAGGTTGCCCAGGGAGGTGGTGGAAGCCTCGTCCCTGGAGGTTTTTGCAGCCAGGCTGGCTGTGGCTGTGAGCAAGCTGCTGTAGTGTGAGGTGTCCCTGGCCATGGCAGGGGAGTTGGAACTGGCTGATCCTTGAGGTCCCTTCCAACCCTGACAATTCTATGGTTCTATGTTTGTTTGGGTTTTTTTTAATTGTGAATAAAAGTGACTTTGGAGCCCTTCAGAAAAATCATACCGTCAGGATAATTTCCCCTTCATCCTTCAAGAGGACTTTCAGAAGTTTAACCTGCAATCCTGGGAAGGTTTTTCTGGTGACAGAAATAATGCCCAGTGCACTTCTGTCACTGGAAAGTGACTTGAAGCAGTCAAGCATTACTAATAAATGCTGTTTGTGGCACAATGGCCAATCACTCTTTCACAGAAAGAGAGATTGGCCACTGGAACGTGCTGCCCAGGGAGGTGGTGGAGTCACCATCCCTGGAGGTGTTTAAGAAGAGCCTGGCTGAGGCACTTGGTGCCATGGTTGAGTTGATTAGATGGTGTTGGGTGATAGGTTCGACTGGATGATCTCTGAGGTATTTTCCAACCTGGTCTGGCCTGGCCTGGTCTATTCTATTCTATTCCATTCTATTCTACTCTACTCTACTCTACTCTACTCTACTCTACTCTACTCTACTCTACTCTACTACTCTACTCTATTCTATTCTACTCTATTCTATCCTATCCTATTCTGTTCTGTTCTGTTCTATTCTGCTATTCTAAATGAGGCACACCAGCAAAATGAGGTACACCAGCACAAGTATTTATTTCACCTGGTAACTCCACTTCCTTCATGGAGTGGCTCAAAGACTGGTTTTGTTTTTTTTCAGAAGCTGGAGCTCTTTCCAGCTTGAAAATTGAAAAAAGGATGAAACCAGTGCCTGAAACTTTCCTGTGTACAACAAAGACTGGTTTCTCTTTTCTTCTGCTCCCCTGTCTTCAGCACATGTTTAAAGTGTCTGAGTGCTCCCAGATGCAGGCTGGGAGGGAAGGAGGCAGAGCTGGAGGCCTGACAGTTTGCAGTCACTCTTCCCTCGTTTTCATTGCCTTGCAGATCACCTCAAGGATTTTTCATGCTCCTACTGCAGTCTTGGCAGAGCATAGGGCAGGGGCTCACACTGCTGCATTGGCACTGGAAGAGGCTGTTTATTCTGGACAGGTCTTAGAGAAATAGCCCTTCAGTGTTACAGCAGTGTCAAAATGACAGAAGAACAGAGGTCACTCTTGAACTGCAGCCACAGTTAAGAGACCAGCAGCTCCCAGTCTGGTTTGCATCCACACTCAAACCCCTGACCCTCCCTGCAGGCTTCATAGAATCCCAGAATGGTAGGGGTTGGAAGGGACCTCTGGAGGTCATCTGGTCCAACCCCCCTGCTAACACAGGGACACCTAGACCATGTTGCTGAGGCATGCATCCAGGTGAGTTCTGAATCTCTCCAGAGGAGGAGACTCCATGGCCTCTCTGGGCAGCCTCTTCCAGTGCTCTGTCACCTTCAAAGTAAAAAGGTTTCTCCTTAAGTTCAATTAAACCCTCCTGTGTTGTAGTTTGTCCCCACTGCCCTATGTCCTATTACTGGCCACCACTGAGAAGAGTCTAGCCCCATCCTCATCTCCTCCACCAGCACTGATATGATCCCCTCTCAGTCTTCTCTTTTCCAGGCTAAACAGCCCCAAGTCTCTCAGCCTCTCCTCATAAGAGAGATGTTCGAGTCCTCTAACCATCCTTGTGGGCCTCCACTGGACTCCAGTAGTTCTCTGTCTCTCTTGAACTAGGGAACTCAGAACTGGGCACAGTACTCCAGGTGTGACCTTACCAGGGCAGAGCAGAGGGGGAGGAGAACCTCCCTCAATCTGCTGGCCCCACTCTTCTCAATGCACCCCAGAATACCATTGGCCTTCTTGGCCACAAAGGCCCATTTCTGCCTCATGGTCAACTCACTGCCCACCAGAACTTCAAGGTCCTTCTCCCTGGACCTGGACCTGCTTTTCAGCAGGTCAAGCCCTCACCTACACTGGTGATTATTCCTCCCCAGGTGCAGGACTCTACACTTGCTCTTGTTGGACTTCACAAGGTTCCCCTCTGCCCAACTCTCCAGCCTGTCCAGGGCTTGCTGAATTGCAGCACAGCCTTCTGCTGTGTCCACCACCCCCTCCCAGTTTTGTATCACCAGCAAACTTGCAGAGAGTACACTCTGTCTCTTCATCCAGCTCTTGTCTTGCCTTTGAATTGTCTATCAGCTCTCAAACCTACTTGGCAATGTCAGGACCACATGGAGACCCAAGGCTCCTGCTTGAGCAGCCGGTGGGCCAGACCCACATGTTCCTGGTGCATGCTTGGAGAAGAGGAGGCTCAGAAGGGAGGTTGCAGCCAGGTGGGGGGTTGGTCTCTTCTCCCAGGCAAGCAGCACCAGAACAAGAGGACACAGGCTCAAGCTGTGCCAGGGGAGGTTTAGGCTGGAGGTTAGGAGAAAGTTCTTCACAGAGAGAGTTGTTGGCCATTGGAATGTGCTGCCCAGGGAGGTGGGGGAGTCACCATCCCTGGAGGTGTTCAGAAAAGGCTTGGTTGTGGCACTTGGAGCCATGGTTTAGTTGTCAGGAGGTGTTAGGTATTAGGTAATAGGTTGGACTTGATGATCTCTGAGGTCTTTTCCAACCTCTTTGATCCCATGATTCTATGCCTGCTGACAGAGCAGCTACTGCTACAGTTGGAGAAAGATGTGGTTATTTCATGAGTATCTCAGGCTTTTAGGCTATGAAGGATGTGAGATTCACCACAGTGCCACCCACACTAGAGTTTAATTTGGCAGAGTTCAGATGCCTGCAAGATCCAAGATTACAAAACCACACTGTTGTTTGAAAAGGGGCAGGTGAAACTGGCTTGGGAGTTCTGCAGACCACTTGCCAGAGATATTCTGGTGTTCTTTAGATACATGTATATTGAATTCTGAGTTGGCAAGGCCTGAATACGATGACCAGATTGTCAGCATTTGGGAGCAGGTCAAAGAGAGTATGTGGGTAAGAACATGGGGGGCCAAGAGAAGCAGCATAGGACCTTTTGGGTACTCCTTGCCAGGGCTGAATGATTATTATCCCACTCAGAAAATAGATGTAGGGGTTTAAAACCTTTCCACTCTGTGAATGTCACCCCTCTTTCCAGGCTGGCAGAGGTAACAAGCAATGCAGACTCCAGCCAGGACAAACATGCATCTAGGTGGGTTTGGAAAGTCTCCAGAGGAGGAGACTCCACAGCCTCTCTGGGCAGCCTGCTCCAGGGCTCTGTTACCCTCACTGCAAAGAGGTTTCTCTTGTGTTCTAGCCTGTGCTCATTGTTCTGTTCACTGGGCACCACCACAAAGAGCCTGGCACCTTCATCTTGACACCTACCCCTCAGATATTGATAGATATTGATCAGATCCCCTCTCAGCCTTCTCTTCTCCAGACTGAACAGCCCCAGGGCTCCCAATCTTTCCTCATAGGAGAGATTTTCAAGGCTCACAGTCTTGAGGCTGGGGAGCAGTCTGGAGCACAGCCCTGTGAGGAGAGGCTGAGGGAGCTGGGGTTGCTTAGCCTGGAGAAGAGGAGGCTCAGGGGAGACCTTACTGCTGTCTCCAACTACCTGAAGGGAGGTTGTAGCCAGGTGGGGGTTGGTCTCTTCTCCCAGGCAAGCAGCACCAGAACAAGAGGACACAGCCTCAAGCTGTGCCAGGGGAGGTTTAGGCTGGAGGTGAGGAGAAAGTTCTTCACTGAGAGAGTCATTCACCATTGGAATGTGCTGCCCAGGGAGGTGGTGGAGTCACCATCCCTGGAGGTGTTCAAGAGGGGATTGGATGTGGCACTTGGTGCCATGGTTTAGTAATCATGAGGTGTTGGGTGACAGGTTGGACTTGATGATCTCTGAGGTGTTTCCCAACCTTATTGATTCTGTGATCCTCGTGGCTCTCTGTTGGACTCTCTCCCACAGATCTCTGTCTGTTGCTGTACCCAGTAGAAGAGCAAATCAGATGCATGTCTCAACCTCAGTATTCCCATTAGAGTTTGTAAAGACCTGGGCACTAACAGTCTTCCCTATTACTCTGCTTTCTAGATCTGTGATGCTTTTCCACAGCCACAGGGATGATGAATTATGTATAGGCTGTAGAAGCTGTCACTCGCTGGCTGTGGTGGATTATGGAGCAGATAATGTAATTACTGTGGGGAAATTGACTTCCACTTCAAACTCACAGAAATGCAGCTTTATGTTTTGGTGACCTCACTCTTGAGTTTGAGTGGCAGCAGCTTCCAGTGTATTTTTCTTCCTTTTTCACATCAGCAAGGCAGAAAACACCCAGGGTTTAGGTGCATGAAAACTATCCAGAGAGAGATACCTATCTGTATGAAACACTCCTAACCAAAGTAGTCTCAACAGGCAAGAAAAAACATGCTCAGGTTTACTAATCCTGAATGCCTGACATTTCATCAAGACTCACTGGCTTCTGTTTTAGCTGGTTTTTTCCTTCCTGCAGCAAGCTGGAAATGGCCAAGGAGGTGGCAGTTTTAACACATTAGGCTCACTTCTTTTCAGAGCCTGTAGCTTTTACACAGAAACACAGAATCAACCAGGTTGGAGGAGACCTCTAAGATCATCCAGTCCAACCTAGCACCCAACCCTATCTAATCAACCAGACCATGGCACCAAGTGCCTCTTCCAGGCTCTTCTTAAACACCTCCAGGGACATCAAGCCCACCACCTCCCTGGGCAGCACATTCCAGTCTCTCTTTCTTGGAAGGATTTCTCTCTCACCTCCAGCCTAAACCTCCCCTGGTACAGCTTGAGACTGTGTCCTCTTGTTCTGGTGCTGGTTCCCTGGGAGAAGAGACCAACCCCCACCTGGCTACAACCTCCCTTCAGGGAGTTGTAGACAGCAAGAAGGTCTCCCCTGAGCCTCCTCTTCTCCATGCTAAGCAACCCCAGCTCCCTCAGCCTCTCCTCACAGGGCTGTGCTCCAGACCCCTCACCTTGGTTCTAACTAATTTTCTGAGGTTTGCTTTTCTTTCTCCCTTTCTTCCTTTCTCCCTTTCTTTCCCTCCCTTCCTCCCTTCCTCCTTCTTTCACTCATTCTTTCTTTCACCCTGTCTTTCTTTCTGCAGTGCCAGTGGCAGATATCAAAGCTGTTGTGACTGGGAAAGACTGCCCTCACATGAAGGAGAAAGGAGCTCTTAAACAAAACAAGGTAAGCTTCTCAGACTGTCATGAACATGTGCCCTGCTTGTCGATTCAGCCCTGCCTGGAGCAGTACTGGAGTTCTGCATCCCAGCCTGACCCCTTGCACGCTGTGGTGGCTTGAAATCGCCCCCCAGAATAACATGGATGAAGGGGTCGAGTCAGTCATCAGCAAGTTTGCAGATGACACAAAGTTAGGGGCAGATGTTAGTCAGTTAGAGGGTAGAAAGGCTCTGCAGAGCGACCTCGACCGACTGGACAGATGGGCAGAGTCCAATGGGATGGCATTCAACAAGTCCAAGTGCCAGGAGCTGCACTTTGGCTACGGCAATCCCATGCAGAGCTACAGGCTGGGGTTGGAGTGGCTGAGAGCTCCCAGACAGAGAGGGACCTGGGGGTGCTGATTGACAGCCACCTGAATATGAGCCAGCAGTGTGCCCAGGTGGCCAGGAGGGCCAATAGCATCCTGGCCTGCACTAGGAATAGTGTGGCCAGCAGGAGCAGGGAGGTCATAGTGCCCCTGGACTCTGCTTTGGTTAGGCCACACCTTGAGTCCTGTGTCCAGTTCTGGGCTCCTCAGTTTAAGAAGGACATCGAGACACTTGAACGTGTCCAGAGAAGGGCAACAAGGCTGGGGAGAAGCCTTGAGCACAGCCCTGTGAGGAGAGGCTGAGGGAGCTGGGGTTGTTTAGCCTGGAGAAGAGGAGGCTCAGGGGTGACCTCATTGCCCTCTACAACTACCTGAAAGGTGGTTGTAGCCAGGAAGGGGTTGGCCTCTTCTCCCAGGCAAGCAGCACCAGAACAAGGGGACACAGTCTCAAGCTGCGCCAGGGGAGGTTCAGACTCGAGGTGAGGAGAAAGTTCTTCACCGAGCGAGTCATTCGGCATTGGAATGTGCTGCCCAGGGAGGTGGTGGAGTCATCGACCCTGGAGGCGTTCAAGGGGAGATTGGATGTGGCACTTGGTGCCATGGTCTAGGCATGGGGTCTGTGTTGATAGGTTGGACTCGATGATCCTCGAGGTCCTTTCCAACCTAAGTGATACTGTGATACTGTGATTTGCCCGACCAGCTCAGCTGGAAGCAAATGAAGCCTCTATTTACAAGCAAAACTGCAGTCTAGAAATCCGGGATGCAATGAATATGCACCAAAGACACAGTATTTGCAGGTATTGGCAATTTACAAACAGCACAAGAAACTCCCCTGGACAAAACCAGGGGGCTGCCAGCAGCTTCCCCCTCCCTGCTCCCTTCCCTCACCCTATACGAGGTAAGGGAGAGAGAGGAGCAGAGAGAAGCTGTCAGTACTTAGCCACAACGCAGAATGCACCCAGGGCCAGGCACAGCCAAGCACAAGCTGCCAGCTGGTGTCAGCAAGAGTGAAGAAGCTGAAAAGAGAGTCAGTTCACACAACTCACTCTATGTCAGGTAGCAGACCATGGGATCATTTAGACCTTGTCATTACTTTCCTTTTGCATCCAATGGTCATTTATTTACATTCTACCACTCTTTGTTCAAGATCTGTGGAGACTTTTCCCTGGCTCTCCTAAAACTGCCCTCCACACACGTTTTGTTTTCACCTCAGAGCACAGGAGTTAAGTCAGTGGGACAAGCTCCCCTCCTTCACTCAGATCTCATGGTGGATGACACAGTCTCAAGCTGTGCCAGGGGAGGTTTAGGCTGGAGGTGAGGAAGAAATTCTTCCCAGCAAGAGTCATTGGCCATTGGAATGTGCTGCCCAGGGAGGTGGTGGAGTCACCATCCCTGGAGGTGTTCAAAAAGGGATTGGATGTGGCACTTGGAGCCATGGTTTAGTTAGTCATGAGGTGTTGGGTGATAGGTTGGACATGATGATCTCTGAGGTCTTTTCCAACCTGGTCTGGTCTGGTCTATTCTATCATGGCATCCCCAGAGCACATCAGGAGAGTCCTTACCAGCAGTGTTTTCTGCCTCTCAAGCCAGGTGGTTTTGAGTGCTGCTGTGGAGCAGACTGGCAGAGTGTGGAGGGTTGAAATGACTCCCCAGCATAAAACTGCCAGACCAGCTCAGCTGGAAAGCAAATGAAGCTGTATTTACAGGTAAAACTGCAGTCTAGGAATCTGGGATGCAGTGAATATGTACCCAATACACAGTATTTGCAGGTACTGGCAATTTGTGAGCAGCACAAGAACCCCCCTGGACAAAACCAGGGGGCTGCCAGCAGCTTCCCTCACTGCAAGGTAAAAGGTTTTGCCTGCTGCTCCTGGGTTACCTGTGATCAATAACTAATTTGTTCCAGCTGTGTCCTCTGGTGAATTTGTGCTCAGTGAACGCTGGCAGGTGCCAGAACTGCAGTCAAGGTCCAGCTGATGCTGCTGGCATTTGCTTAGGTGGGAAAGCAGCTGCCAACAAAAGGATGTAAGGTAAACCTTGGGTGACTGATGAGGCCTTCGAGGCTGTGTTCAGCAGTGCATTTGGGAATCCAATGTGCTCCTGCACGGCTGGGAATGGTCAGTTTGAGTTAGATATGTGCTGCCTGTCAGAGTTTCAGATCCAGACCTGAAAAACTGACAGTAAAACTCCAATCCTACAGTGCTAGAATCCTGCAGAGGTTTTGTTAGTGAGAATTGCCACCACAGCAGGAAGAGAAAGTGAGCTACTAGCAGAGCCTGACATCTTTAGTGGTCCATATTGCATGAGGTATGTTCCTAAGTTGTTTGTGTTCAGGCCTGACCTTGTGAGAAGATGTGAGACTGTCAGGATGTTCAGAGTGACCTAGAACCACACCCTGAGTACTGGGAACCAGATCAGGGGATTTGAATCAGAATTCTAGCTCATAGAGTCGTAGAATGGTTTGAATTGGAAAGGACCTTAAAGATCTGATTCCAGACCGGCCTCTGCCACAGGCAGGGATACCTCCTGCTAGACCAGGTTGCTTCAAGGTCCCATCCAACCTGCCTTTGAATTTTCAGGGTTGGAACCCCTACAGCTTCTCTGGGCAACCTCACCACACTCATGAAGAAGAAATTCTTCCTACTGTCTACAGTAAATCTAGCTTATTCCAGTTTGAAGCCATTACTCCTCATCCTACATGCCTCTGCATAAAGTCCCTCTCCAGCTCTCCTGTAGGCCCCCTTCAAATACTGGAAGGTTGTTACAAGGTCTTCCTGGAGCATCCAATTTAAGAAGGACATTGAGATGCTTGAACATGTCCAGAGAAGGGCAATGAGGCTGGGGAGGGGTCTGGAGCACAGCCCTGTGAGGAGAGGCTGAGGGAGCTGGGGTTGCTTAGCCTGGAGAAGAGGAGGCTCAGAGGAGACCTTCTTGCAGTCTACAGCTACCTGAAGGGAGCTTGTAGCCAGGTGGGGGTTGGTTTCTTCTCCCAGGCAAGCAGCACCAGAACAAGAGGACACAGTCTCATGCTGTGCCAGGGGAGGTTTAGGCTGGAGGTGAGGAGAAAGTTCTTCCCAGCAAGAGAGATTGGCCATTGGAATGTGCTGCCCAGGGAGGTGGTGGGGTCACCATCCCTGGATGTGTTCAAAAAGGCTTGGATGTGGCACTTGGAGCCATGGTTTAGTTGTCATGAGGTGTTGGGTGATAGGTGATGATCTCTCAGGTCTTTTCCAACCTTATTGATTCTATGATTCTCTTCTCCAGCCTGTCTTTGTAGGAGAGGTGCATCTTTGTGGTCCTTGCCTGGACCTGCTCTAACGGCTCCACATCCTTGTCCCCCAGGTAGTGCCTCACAAGAGCAGATGGAGAGAGTCACCTCCCTCTCCCTTCTGCCATGCTGCTTTTGGGTGGCTTTCTGGTCTGCAAGTGTGCTTTGCCAGCTCATGCTGAGCTTCTCAACCACCACCTCTTTGAAGTCCCTCTCTGTCCATTCTCTGCCCAGCCTGTATTTGTGTTTGGGATTACCCAGGTGCAGGCCCTTGCCACTTGTCTGTGTTGAACTTGGATGCTCAGCATCAGTTGAGCATACATCTATGTAACAGTTACTTGAAACTGAGACATCTTGAATGCAGAAAAAAAAGAGATTGTGATGAAGAAAAGAGTGAAGTGAAGACTTCCTGCTTGGATGCATAAGGTGAAATGCATGCATTTAGTCTACTGGGAACAAAACAGTGATGGGAACCATAGAAAAGACACAACAGCAGCACACAGCTGCTGCTGCTGCAGCTTCAGAGCTGCAACCTTGCCTTCCTTAACTCCAGGCAGGTGTGCAGAGCATTCATTGTGGTTGTTTCTGGTGTAGCTTGAAGTCTGTGAGGAGACCATCATCTCCTTTCAGCCTTGGCTTTGCAGGATTGGAAATGGAAAAGCCAAGAGAGGGGAGCTGTAAACTGACATTGCAGGCTGCTGACTCAGGGCACTAACACACACAGTAGTGACTTGCATATGGCTCCCACCTCATGTTACAGCTGAGCTATCAGCTGCATTTGGCTGGGACATTTATATGATGCATATAACATGGTTTTAGTGCTTCCTTGCTCAGAATCACCTCTCCCTGATGGGAGCAGAGCTAGCTAGGGGTGCTTGACAAACCAGCCAGTCCAAGCACTGGGAACACCAGCAATGTGGAGGGCCAGCTCCATAGGTTTCCATTTTCCTTGAGGCTTTGCTGTGCATGAGATGATAGAGACACTGACCCCTGGAAGCTGCCATTCCCAAACCTTTAGTTTCCAGAGCAGCCAGCAAAGAAGTGGAACTGGATCCAGGGCTGCCAAACTCCTACATTCTCCCATAAGGGGAAGCTTGGTGCCCTAAATTTAGCTCTCTCATTTTCTGCCTGACTGGGAATGACCAAGCTTGTGGCTCCCTGGAATATTCCACTTTCAGGCAGGGATTTTCTCTCTTTTTGCTTTCTTTGAGATGAGCAGGAACTTTCAACCCTTGACATTTCCCAAGGGACAGATACTGAGGGGGCCAGGCCTGAGGGATTGTTGCTGACCCTCATGAAACTCAGGAACAACAGAGCAGAGCAGAGCAAGCCCTTTTTTTGCAGTGCTACATCTTATTGCACAACCTCAGTTGCATAACTTGGCATGTTCTGGCAGTAATTTATAACACCCTGTGAGGAGCTAATGCCAGGCTTGTGTAGGCAGAGGTAAATTTGTTCCTGTAATGAGGGACATCACTCTTAATAAGGTGTGGCTGAGAGACATGCCTAAAACACAGAAAGGCTGTGTGAGCTGGGAGCCATTTGTCTGCTGCCTGTGCCAGGCCTATCAGCATCTGCAGCTTCCATGGGGATTCAACACAGACTCCATCACCCGTCGCCTGGCAATGCAGCAAGAGGGACCAGGACAGCCTTGGAGCTGCACTGATGGAAAACAGCTCCATGGAGAAAGATCTTGGAGTGCTGGTGGACAGCAAGTCCTGCATGGGACAGCAATGTGCCCTGGTGGCCAAGAGAGCCAATGGCATCCTGGGGTGCAGCAAGGAAAGTGTGGCCAGCAGGGCTAGGGAGGTTCTTCTCCCCCTCTGCTCTGCCCTGCTGAGACCACAGCTGCAATCCTGTGTCCAGTTCTGGGCTCCCCAGTTCAGGAGAGACAGAGACCTGCTGGAGGGAGTCCAAGGGAGAGCCAGGAGGATGATTAGGGGACTTGAGCATCTCCCCTGTGAAGAGAGACTGAGAGCCCTGGGGCTGAGAAGAGAAGGCTGAGAGGGATCTGATCAATGTCTGTCAATATCTGAGGGTGGGGGGCAAGTGGAGGGGGCCAAGCACTTTTCAGTGCTGTGCAGTAATAAGACAAGAAACAACACATTCAAGCTTGAACATAGAATGTTTCATGTCACCATGAGGAGAAACTTCTTTGCAGTGAGGGTGACAGAGCTCTGCAGCAGGCTGCCCAGAGAGGTTGTGGAGTCTCCTGCTCTGGAGACTTCCCAACCCCACCTGGATGCATTCCTGTGCAGCCTGCCCTGGGTGATGCTGCTCTGGCAGAGGGGTTGGACTGGATGATCTCTGGAGGCCCCTTCCAACCTCTAATGTACTGTGAGACTGTGGTAACTGAACTTAAGGGGACCAAGAGCATTCTCCATGAGAAGCCTGATCTCTGGTCATGCAAGATCATCCCCAAGGCTTACAAGTTCTCTGGATCAGACTCTGCTCTTCATCACACAAGTTTAAAAATGAAACAACCCTTCCTGAAACCCAAAGCCCTCTGCCTGATTCAGACCAGGAGGTCAGGGCTAGAAATCTAGAGCAATGTGTATGCCACAGCCCTCTAAGACTTAGTGTAGGAAACTGCAGGAGCAAGGCTGCTGTTGCTGCTGGCAGTGTGGGGTCTGCTGTCAGCTGGGAGCCAGTGAAGGCCATGGGTGTTTTGGGGCTCAGGAAGCCAAGGGGCAGAAAGAAGAGGACACGTGATAGAGATGCTAATTGCAAGCCAGCACCCTTCTCTGTAGCTGGGCCTTTTCCCCACAGTTATTCCATTGATATCAGCTGGCCTGCAAGTTGTGACATCCTTGCAATGGCACTTGTAGTGATCACTGAATCAGAGAGTGGTAGGGGTTGGAAAGGACCTCTGGGAGATCACCTGGTCCACCCCCCTGCTAAAGCAGGGTCATCTAGATCAGGTCACACAGGATTGCATCAAGGTAGGTTTTGAGTGTCTCCAGGATGGAGACTCCACAACCTCTTGGAGACCTTATTGCTCTCTCCAGCTACCTGAAGGGAGGTTGTAGCTAGGTGGGGGTTGGTCTCTTCTCCCAGGCAACCAGCACAAGAGGACACAGTCCCAAGCTGTGCCAGAGGAGGTTTAGGCTGGATGTTAGGAAGAAATTCTTCCCAGCAAGAGAGATTGGCCATTGGAATGTGCTGCCCAGGGAGGTGGTGGAGTCACCATCACTGGAAGTGTTTAGGAAGAGCCTGGCTGAGGCACTTGGTGCCATGGTTGAGTTGATTAGGTGGTGTTGGGTGATCAGTTGGACTCAGTGATCTCAAAGGTCTTTTCCAACCTGGTTAATTCTACTCTGTTCTCTCTGAGCAGCCTGCTCCAGGGCTCTGGCACTCTCTTAGAATCACAGAATGGGTGATAGGTGGAAGTGACCTCCAAAGCTCATCCAGCCCAACCCCCCTGCAGTCAGCAGGGGCATCCTCCACTAGCTGAGGTTCAGTGCTCTGGATTCTGCAGTGACCATGATAACACAGCAGCTTCACATGCCCACTGCTGGCCAGTGGAAGTTCATCCTTTACTCATAGTATCATAGTATCATAGTATCAGTCAGGGTTGGAAGGGACCACAAGGATCATCCAGTTCCAACCCCCCTGCCATGGGCAGGGACACCCCACCCTAGATCAGGCTGGCCAGAGTGGTTGAGTTTCCTCAGAGGCACCCAGGCCTAGGTGACTGTCAGGAAAGCTCACTGCCTGCTGACATCACTTTGGCACCTTTTCAATTCCAATGCTGAGGGGGGAGAAGGATGATCTTTTTTTATTTCCCCCTTTCCTGAGGTTCTTTGGGATCTTTCAGTAACCCAGATAGTTCAGATTGACAGGCTGCTGATTCTGCTCCAGGCAAAACCATGATGAGAGGAATCTCTGCAGAATGAGGCATTTCATAATTTTCCAGGGGTGGGGAAAAAAAAACCAACCACAAAACCAACCCAAAACCAAACCCAAAAGCCAACCAAAGACAACCACCCAAGTATACCCCAGGAGAATAACTCTCCTGGCAAGATTTTTAACTTGGGGGATCAAACCTTGCAGATTTTGTGAGTTTGATCTCTACCAGTGGAAAGAAACCCCCAAAACTGTGGCTCTTCATGGAGAGTGTGCTGCAGAGGTACCAGCTGTGCATTGCAGTGATTTGTAGCCCTCACTGTTGCCTAGCTCCAGTTGAAACCCAAATGCTGAAGTAATCCATGTCCAAAGGAGCCTGGCAGTACTGAGGGGGATGAGTTTGATTTGACTGAAGCACCTGTGGTGGGGTTCTTGCTGTGCCAGTCTGTTGCAGTGGCCAGGCAGGAGCTATTTTTCCACTTGTTTGGGGGAGTAACTGGGGTGGGGATCACAAAAGGCAGAGCTGTCAGTGTGCCTCCTTCCTCCTGCATTAACCCATGGTTCTCTGTGCCCTTGCAGGAGGTGCTAGAGCTTGCCTTCTCCATACTGTATGACTCGAGTGGCCAGTTGAATTTCATTGCTCCAGACAAGCATGAGGTAAGTCAAGTTCAGAGTACAGAAACTTCTTTGGAGTCTTCTTGCCCCTGCCTCTGCTCCTGTGCTCAGCACTGGTTAGGCCACACCTTGAGTACTATGCCCAGTACTGGGCTCCTCAGTTAAAGCAGGACATTGAGACTCTTGAAGGTGTCCAGAGAAGGGCAGCGAGGCTGGGGAGGGGTCTGGAGCACAGCCCTGGGAGGAGAGGCTGAGGGAGCTGGGGTTGCTTAGCCTGGAGAAGAGGAGGCTCAGGGGAGACCTTCTTGCTGTCTACAACTCCCTGAAGGGAGGTTGTAGCCAGGTGGGGGTTGGTCTCTTCTCCCAGGCAACCAACACCAGAACAAGAGGACACAGTCTCAAGCTGTGCCGGGGAGGTTTAGGCTGGAGGTGAGGAGAAAGTTCTTCCCCAAAAGAGTAACTGAGAATTGAAATGTGCTGTCCAGGGAGGTGGTGGAGTCACTGGAAGTGCTTAAGGAGAGCCTGAATGAGGCACTTGGTGCCATGGTTGAGTTGCTTAGATGGTGTTGGGTGAGAGGTTGGACTCGATGATCTCGAAGGTCTTTTCCAGCCTGGCTAATTCTGTTTTCTGGTTGCTTTCTGGCACCAGCCAGCTTTATCAGAACATGAGAGTGGTTGTGCAGGTCCATCTAAACCTGTGCCATGTCTCACCACACACTGAATACACAGGGGTTCTGCAATTTTCATGATAGCCTAAGCCACAGAAGAAACATTTTCTGTTTGCATGTCTCAGGGCACATGGGGGGCCAAGGTCAAGAACAGTATTTCTAAGCCCAGCTGAAATATTAACCATAAGTAAAGGAAAGAAGAGAGCTTGGGCAGAACTCTCAGTCTCCAAAGACCTTGCTCAACCTTTCCTGATGTAATAAAGATTTTTTTTGTGCCCTGGTCTGATCTACCACAAAGGATTTTTACTGCCTGTTCATTCTAGTGAACTAGCCAAGCTCTTAAAGAATCACTGCCAGCCTCAACTCATCTTGATGATGTGAACATAATCAAGGGAGCTTATACCATTGTTGGGTCTCAGTTTCAGCCACAACTACATGATCATCATCTCCATCAGGGCTGCTGATTTTGTGAGTGAGTTTAGACACCAAACAAATCAAATAACACAGCTGCTGGAGTGAGTCCGGAGGAGGGCTGTGAAGATGATCCAAGGGCTGGAGCAGCTCTGCTATGAGGACAGGATGAGGGAGCTGGGGGTGTCCAGCCTGGAGAAGAGAAGACTCTGGGGGGGGGCCTCAGAGCTTTCAATAGCTGAAGGGATCCTACAAGGAGGCTGCAGAGGGGCTTTCCATGAGGGTGTCCAGAGACAGCACAAGGGGGAATGGTTTGAAGCTGAAGGGAAGTGAGTTCAGACTGGAGCTTAGGAAGAAGTTCTTCAGGAGGAGGGTGGTGAGACACTGGAACAGGCTGCCCAGGGAGGTACATGACAATTTCAGGTCCAACTTACAGGGTTTTCTCAAGTGCATCTACAGTCCTTGTGATTGTAGACAAAGCTTTGATTGTAGATATCAAGTGTGTCCTAAAACCAAAGTGGAATTAGGAGCACAGGATGATTCAGTTGTCAAGGACCTTAAGAGTGTCCCCAGTTCAATGTCCTGCTCAAAACAGGTCACTGATGAGCTCAGACCAGGTTACTCAGAGCTGCATCCAGATGGATCACAGAAATCACAGAATGCTAGGGGTTGGGAAGGACCTCCAGAGGTCATTGAGTCCAACTCCCCTGCTGGAGCAGGATCACCAAAGAGCAGGTCACACAGGAATACAACCCAGGTGGCTTTGAAAGTCTGTAGAGAAGGAGACTCCACAACCTCTCTGGGCAGCCTGCTGCAGGGCTCTGTCAGCCTCACTGTCTGGATGCAGCCTGCACAACCTTTCTGGCTTTCTGGTTCCCCTGACTTGACTCCCAAGGTACTCCTTCAAAATCTCATTAGCTGATCCAGTATCATTGAGATCTGGCTCCCACTCTTGCACACCAAGGCTTGTCAGAGCCCTTAGCTCACTGCCAGCCAGAGGATTCAGCGCTGTGAGGTCAGTCCTTCCTGTATTTGTTTATCACTTAAATACCAATAACTGGTTTCAGCTTTACAGCAGAAAGGTGGATTAATCTCATCCTTGATTTTTTGACAGAGAAACTGATGAGGGACACTGCAATTAGGGCTCATTTGAGTGGTATGAGCATTAATCTGTAGGAAATTGGGTGGGTTTTTTTTCAGTGGTTCTTAAGTCTGTTTTGCATATTACAAAGGGAAAAGCAGCTCCTGAATCAATGCCTCTGCTTGCCTACCCTCTCATTAGGATTTCTCTCTGCTCAGAATGTACAGGAATGTAATTAGACACACCTGCCAATGTGGACCTCAGAGGCCACTGCACTCAGCTGAATTGTGGCCAGAGCTTGGTTTTGCTGGGTCCTGAATCAGTTCTGTCTGGAAGAGACAGAGTGCTGCAGTTGTGCTTGCTGGCTCCTTGAGATTCCTCCTCAGAGAAGGTTCTGGCCCCCCTCACAGAGGAGGTGATGGACAAGTTACATCAGGGGCTGCATCTGTTGAACAGATCTGCTGCATCTTCTGTGTCCCCAGCAGATCCCTTTGCCTTTCTGCTCCTTTCCTCATAGTGAGTTCTGGGAAGACTTCCCCAAAGAAAGATCTCAACTCCATCATAAACAAAGAAACTAAAAACAAAGAGATCATCACACTTCTAGGGCAGATTCTTTCTTTCCCTAGCGTTCTGCAAGCACTCCACAAACACTTTAGAAGTCTTCAGTGACACAATTGGACAGCTGGATTGTTTACTTAGTTCTTGTTAGCAGGACAATCTTGAACCCTGAAGTCTCTTCTGTAATGCTAATCTCATTTTGAAGCTCCAGCTTGGCTTGCCAACACCCTGGGTGAGATCCTAGCCCTGCTGCTGCTGTCACAGAATCACAGTACCACAGTCTCACAGTACATTAGAGGTTGGAAGGGACCTCCAGAGATCATCCAGTCCACCCCCCCTGCCAAAGCAGCATCACCCAGGGCAGGCTGCACAGGAATGCATCCAGGTGGGCTTGGGAAGTCTCCAGAGAAGGAGACTCCACAACCTCTCTGGGCAGCCTGCTGCAGGGCTCTGTCACCCTCACTGGAAAGAAGTTTCTCCTTATGTTGAGCTGAAACCTTCTCTGTTCAAGTTTGTCTCCATTGTTCCTTGGCTTATTGCTGTGCACCACCCAAAAGAGCTTGGCCCCCTCCACTTGCCCCCCACCCCTCAGCTATTGATAGACATTGATCAGATCCCTCTCAGCCTTCTCTTCTCCAGACTAAACAGCCCCAGGGCTCTCAGTCTCTCTTCACAGGGGAGATGCTCAAGTCCCCTAATCATCCTCCTGGCTCTCCCTTGGACTCCCTCCAGCAGGTCTCTGTCTCTCCTGAACTGGGGAGCCCAGAACTGGACACAGGATTGCAGCTGTGGTCTCAGCAGGGCAGAGCAGAGGGGGAGAAGAACCTCCCTAGCCCTGCTGGCCACACTTTCCTTGCTGCACCCCAGGATGCCATTGGCTCTCTTGGCCACCAGGGCACATTGCTGTCCTGTGCAGAACTTGCTGTCCACCAGCACTCCAAGGTCTTTCTCTGTTTTGTTCCTGCCTGAAATGGGTTGACTTTCACTCTGGATGTCGATGTGTTGCACCCAGCCTATTTTTAATTCCTGCCCTTTTTTTCTGGATGAAGATGTGCCCCCAGAGGACATTTCTCCTTCTTCCTTAATAATCCTCCTTTCTGCTGTAGGATGAAGTCAGCCATGACTATCATTGAGCTGGGTGGTGTCATACAGCAAGTGGTCAGCTGCATTTCAAATCCATTTCTTTGGCATGAAATCCAGCAGAAGTATTTGCAAGATAAGAATGCAGCTGTGCTTGATTTCATTTTCTCTTGCAAACTAGCACACCAGTGCATGATTGAGATCTTTTCTTTTCAGCTGAGAGCATTTGAGTGCTTCTGTTCCTAACTGAGTCAATGGCTTGTAGTTGTAAAATGGAAGTGACTTGTGGGATAGAGGTTGACTCCAGATCACCAGGCTCCCTTGGGTTTGCTGCTGGTTTAATGTGGTTATTCCAGCTCATGGTTATCACCAGCTGGCAGCTGCTGGAAAAAGATGGCATCTTCTAGTAGGAAAAGGCTGATGGTAAGAAAGAGATGTTGGAGGCCAGTTCAGCATTGAGAATCACACCAGGTACTTTGGCAGCTCATTTTCATCAAGGACACAGCATGGGCTGGCTCCAGAGTTTTCACAATGGTAGTTCATGGAAGCAGGCACAGACATGTAAGGCTGTCCAGGGGGGTTGTGGAGTCTCCCCCTCTGGAGATATTCAAAACCCTCCTGGATGTGTTCCTGTGTGACCTGCTCCAGGTGATCCTGCTCTGGCAGGGGGGTTGGACTGGATGAGCTTTCGAGGTCCCTCCTGGATGTGTTCCTGTGTGACCTGCTCCAGGTGATCCTGCTCTGGCAGGGGGGTTGGACTGGATGAGCTTTCAAGGTCCCTCCTGGATGTGTTCCTGTGTGACCTGCTCCAGGTGATCCTGCTCTGGCAGGGGGGTTGGACTGGATGAGCTTTCGAGGTCCCTTCCAGCCCCTGACATTCTGTGGCTTGTGTTGGTCTGTTGGAAGGCAAACCATGACAAAGCAGGACAGTTGTACAGGATTCCTCATGCAAAGGATCAGGGAGATTTGGTTGTCTTGGCATTAAAAGCTTTGTGTAAGATAGTCAGGATTTTGGGGGATAAATACTGAGGAAAAACTATTTCACTATGAGGGTGCCAGAGCCCTGGAGCAGGCTGCCCAGGGAGGTTGTGGAGTCTCCTTCTCTGGAGAGATTCCAAACCTGCCAGGATGCATTCCTGCATAACCTGCCATTGGTGATGCTGCTCTGGCAGGGGGGTTGGACTCTGTGATCTCTGGAGGTCCCTTCCAGCCCCTAACACTCTGTGATTCTGTGCAAGAGAGGGGGAGGAAGAAATGCCTGCAGAGGCTGGTTGTCCCATGTTAGGCATTTCCCCTCCCCCCATAATTATTGAGGAGTCTTTAGCAAGAAGTTTGCAGGAGAGAGCAGGTTGCCAAACAAATGGATGCTGCTCTTTCTCCCTGATTTCAGGCAGTTGGCTTTTTCCATTTTCATTCTTTTTCCACATCCATGTTTTTCCATTTCCACTTTCCAGCTCATTGGGACTGAGGTGTGGGACTCAGTGGGATGCTCCTGCTTCCTGACACCAGCAGTTCTGGCCCCCTCCATTTAAGAAGGGCATTGAGACACTTGAATGTGTCCAGAGAAGGGCAACAAGGCTGGGGAGGGGTTTGGAACACAAGCCCTATGAGGAGAGACTGGGAGAGCTGGGGTTGCTTAGCCTGGAGAAGAGGAGGCTCAGGGGAGACCTTATTGCTGTCTACAACTCCCTGAAGGGAGGTTGTAGCCGGGTGGGAGTTGGTCTCTTCTCCCAGGCAAGCAGTACCAGAACAAGAGGACACAGTCTCAAGCTGTGCCAGGGGAGGTTTAGGCTGGAGGTGAGGAATAAATTCTTCCCAGCAAGAGAGATTGGCCATTGGAATGTGCTGCCCAGGGAGGTGGTGGAGTCACCATCCCTGGAGGTGTTCAAGAGGGGATTGGATGTGGCACTTGGAGCCATGTGTTAGTTAGTCATGAGGTGTTACGTGATAGGTTGGACTTCATGATCTCTGAGGTCTTTTCCAACCTTACTGATTCTATGATTCTAATAAACCAATTCCACCTCATCTCAGGTCCCCTTGTAAGCCTTTGTGGGAGCAATGACCAGGCCAGAGGAGCAGTTTTGTGTTAATGACCTTGTTTCCCTCCCCCCCATTTCTCCTGGGCAGTACTGCGTGTGGACCGACGGGCTGAACGCCCTGCTGGGGAAGGACATGCTGAGTGACCTCACCCGCAACGACCTGGACACGCTGCTCAGCATGGAGATAAAGCTTCGCCTCCTCGACCTGGAGAACATACAGATCCCAGATGCTCCCCCACCCATCCCAAAGGAGCCCAGCAACTACGACTTTGTTTATGACTGTAACTGAGGCTGCTGCTGGGAACTCGCTTGGAAACTGGAAATACTGTAACTGGAGAGAGAGAGAGATTCAAACAAAACAAACCCCCCAGGAGTGTGAGGGGAAAACAAACAAACAAACAAACAAAAGGAGAGTGTGAGGGGAAAACAAACCGACAAAAGGAGAGTGTGAGGGAAACAGACAAACAAGAAGCAGCCCACTTGTGCACCTTGGATCTCGGCTTTGGAGAGGAGTGTAGAAACACTTGGCGTTCTGACCCGGTCCCTGCACCCCTTCCTTTCCCCATTCCCATCTTCCCCATTGCTCATCCAAATCCACACTGCTTTAATTAACTTGTACTTGCAGGCCCCAGGCCTGGCTGGAGGGCAGAGGCTGCCACTCAGAAGCACCCTCCCCAGGAGGTTTTTTACATTTTTAATACTGGAACAGACAATTCTCAACGAGAGGATGACGCTGTCAGACTGCACGCCTGTGACACCCCCTCAGCAGGGCAGAGGCTTTAACTGGAAGGAGGAGGAGGAGGAGGAGGGAGGAAGGGAGCAGAAGCAGCTACTGTAAGCAGGAAGATTATTTTTTTTCTCCCCAGACACTCCCCAGGAGTCTGCTCACAACTGAGTCCCACGCGGCGCCCAGAGCCATCGGCCGCTCCCCAGTGCTTGCTCCGCTCCTCGCTGCCATCGTTCCTGCCGCTCGCAGCTCGACTCTTGCCACCAGCATCCACCCAACTGATGGGCTCCCAGAGCAGAAGGCCTGCAGATCATTTTCCTTTGCTGTACCATACTCTGTGATGCTGCAATTGCTTTCAACTTCTTTCTCTTCCCAGCTAGCTCCACACTAGCAGATCGCTCGCACCAGCTCTGTGCATCACATCCTCTGCTCCTCGCTGCCATCGTTCTTGCCACTCGCAGCTCGACTCTTGCCACCAGCATCCACCCAACTGATGGGCTCCCAGAGCAGAAGGCCTGCAGATCATTTTCCTTTGCTGTACCATACTCTGTGGTGCTGCAACAGCTTTCCACTTCTCTCTTCTTCCCAGCTCCCGACTCGCTCCACACTAGCAGATCGCTCGCACCAGCTCTGTGTGTCCCATCCCATCCCTCCAGCGTTCAGTTGCCCCTACAATTGGCTTGGGCTCCATTCAAAAGAGGTTTCTCATTCTTTATTCTTTCCTTTCCTTGGCCCAAAGTTCAGCAGTCATTTCCACAGATGAATTACAGCTGCCAGCCATCCAGGTTTCCACTGCTGCAGTGTTAGAAGTTTGCAAGGGATTTGGGGTTGGGTTTTGGTTTGGTTTCGTTACGGGTTCTGAGTTTTTGTTGTTTTAACTTTATTTTGCCAACCAAATATATTTAATTGAGAAGCTGATTTCACTGAGAGTACTTTTTTTTTGGGGGGGTGGACATGATATTTTCACTCAATTTCCATTTGGAACATTTGCCCTGGAGGGGAAAAAAGCAACAAACCACCCAAAAGTCAAATTGAATAAAATGAAATAAAACAAAACAAAACAAAGTGAAATAAAATAAAACAAAACAAAATGAAGTGAAACAAAATCAAATCAAATAAGATAAAATGTTTTCCTTCAACTTCACTGTTGAATAAAAGTCTGAGTTGTGATGATTCTTGGAACTCTGTTTTTCTTCTGAAGTTGTCTTTTGTTCTTTCTGGTTCCTGGCGGTTCTGAGGTGTTTGGTACAAAAGAGGGGAGGGGAAGGTGAAACCTTTCTTGTCTGTGTCTGATTTGATTTGCTTCTTTGGGTTCCTGGCAATGGTTCCTGGCACTTCTGAAGTGTTTGGTACAAAGAGGAGAGGGGAAGGTGAAATCTTTCCTATCTGTGTTGGATTTCATAGTGTCATAGTAGCAGTCAGGGTTGGAAGGGACCACAAGGATCATCTAGTTCCAACCCCCCTGCCATGGGCAGGGACACCCCACACTACATCAGGCTGCCCAGAGCCTCATCCAGCCTGGGCTTAAACACCTCCAGGGACGGGGCCCCAACCACCTCCCTGGACAACCCATTCCAGGGCTTCACCACTCTCATGGGGAAGAACCTCCTCCTCACATCTAGCCTGAATCTCCCCACCTCCAGCTTCATTCCATTCCCCCTAGTCCTAGCACTACCTGAGATCCTGAGAAGTCCTTCCCCAGCCTTCCTGTAGGCCCCCTTCAGATACTGGAAGGCCACAATGAGGTCACCTGGGAGCCTTCTCTTCTCCAGACTGAACAGCCCCAACTCCTTCAGTCTGTCCTCATAGGAGAGGTGCTCCAGCCCTCTGATCATCCTCGTGGCCCTTCTCTGGACACCTTCCAGCACCTCCAGATCCCTCTTGGAATAGGGGCTCCAGAACTGAATGCAGTACTCCAGGTGGGGTCTCACCAGAGCAGAGTAGAGGGGGAGGATCACCTCCCTTGACCTGCTGGCCACAATTCTCCTGATGCAGCCCAGGATCTGATTGGCTTTGTGGGCTGCAAGTGCACATTGAGAGCTTCTTTGGGTTGTGGTGACAAGGAGGAGGGGCAGGCAGAGCTTTCCACTGCCATGGGTGCAGAAGCACCCCCAGTCACAGCATACTGTTGGGCAGTTGCAGGCTGCTGCCTTTACTCTGTCAGCTGGAGTAACTCCCTCCCTCCATTGAGTGGTTCTGGTTTCAGATTGGTCCTTGGAAAGTTTGGGCTTGACAAGGTGGATTCCTTCCCTCCTCACAGGCTTCTGGGTAGGTCACCAAGTTCAGTATCTGTTACTCCAAAAGTGCTGAGGCTAGGTCTAGATGAACCTCACAGCCCTTCCCTTCCCACCGCACAAGCTGAGCTGAGCAAAGGTGTTTCTTTGGGTGAGCTCCTCTCCTGCTCAGACCCAGCTGGAAAGACTTTTATCAGAGCTTGTGCTGGTGAGAAACCTCGAGGGTGGTTCCAGACTCAGAAGCCCTCAACTGAGGTGACCTTTGCTCCATGTAGCTCTGGGGCAAATACCACACTAGGAGAGGAGAGAAAAGAGCCACAAGGATGCTTAGGGGACTTGAGCATCTCCCCTGTAAAGAGAGACTGAGAGCCCTGGGGCTGTTCAGTCTGGAGAAGAGAAGGCTGAGAGGGGATCTGATCAATGTCTATCAATAGCTGAGGGGTGGGGGGGCGAGTGGAGGGGGCCAAGCTCTTTTCAGTGATGCTCAATAATAAGACAAGGAACAGCAGGTACAAGCTTGAACACAAAAGGTTTCACCTCACCATGAGCATAAACTTCTTTCCCATGAGGGTGCCAGAGCCCTGGAGCAGGCTGCCCAGAGAGGTTGTTGAGTCTCCTGCTCTGGAGACTTTCCAACCCCACCTGGATGCATTCCTGTGCAGCCTGCCCTGGGTGATGCTGCTCTGGCAGGTGGGTTGGACTGGATGATCTCTGGAGGTCTCTTCCAACCTCTGATGAACTGTGAGACTGTGCAAAGATGTCCTGCAGGTGCAACAAGGAGGATGAGAACACTGAATGAATTCAGGCATGAGGGGCCACAGAAGCTGTGTGTGCAAAATGTCGTGGGTGCCTTGGATCTAGCAGGAGAGGTAAGTTGATTTAAGTGGTAATGGGTGGTAAAGTAAGGGAAAAAAAGGCTCTGAGGGAAACACTGGAGTAGGAAGTTCCAGTGGACTGTGCCTGGAGACAAGGTTCAGACTGAACGAGCAGAGGGCTGTGAGATGTGGGAGTCTGAGATGTTTCATTCCCTGAAGCCCTGTCAGACTCCAGCAGTCATTGTCAGAAATGAGTGGAAGCAAAGGCAGTGCCTGCCACAGGGGGGCTTGGAGGAGGTCCTGGGGGTTAGGGGATGGAGGTAGAATCACATTTCTTCACCAGACACTGCTGCTGCCTCTTGTGTGAAGACAAGACTCAGAGCAGAAAACTGGAGCAGGTTAATTGATCTCCCTCCCCCAGCTGGCTGACTTGGCTGTGCATAACCTTTGCTTTTTGTTTGCAGACTGCAGAGCTGGAGCTTCAGATGGGTGTTGCTCCTTGTCAGGAGAGACACCTTTCACTCCTCACTGATAAGAGGCAAAGGCTGCTGGCTCAGGGGCAGCCTGGTGCCATGATCTTAGCAAGAAGGCTTCTGTGTGACAATCAGAAGGCAGCAAACAATAAATCTTCTCCTCCAGGGGACAACTTGAGCAGGAAGGAGAGATTAGGTTTGCCTCCCCAATTAAGGTGAGTGCCTCTCATTGCACCCTGAGAGCCCAGGGGAGGGGGTGGGAGAAGAGCTGGCAACCCAAGCCTCTCTTCTTACCAACCCTTATTTTGTGCCCATCCTCATTACCCTGAGGCACATGGACCACACGTGGGCAATGCCGGGGGGCTCTTGAGCTGTGTCACTGTGACATGGGTTGGGGATGGCCTCTAGAAGAGTGGCAGGTGCCCTCTCTTCTCCTTTTGTTCCCAAAGAAGAAAAGGAGCAAGGATGGAGAGACTTAGGAATTTGGAAAAGAAATCTGAACCAGCTGTAAAGAAAATAGTAACAGGGATATGAACAGATACAAATGTGTACAAACCCAGTGTCAAACACACCCCTGATGGCAGCTATGGCAAGGCCACCACCAGAGTGGACTTGGTGGCAGACAGGATCAAGATTCAAGAGAAGAGAAGACTGAGAGGGGATCTGATCAATGTTTATTGGTATCTGAGGGCTGGGTAGTGGAAGGGAGGGGAGAGGCTCTGCTCAGTTGCACCCTGGGACAGGACAAGGAGCAATGGATGGAAACTCCAGCACAGGAGGTTCCACCTCAACATGAGGAAGAACTTCCTCACTGTGAGGGTCACAGAGCACTGAACAGGCTGCCCAGAGAGGTTGTGGAATCTCCTTCTCTGGAGCCTTTCCAGCCCCATCTGGATGTGTTCCTGTGTGACCTGTGCTGGATTCTATGGACCTGCTCTGGCAGGGGGGTTGGACTGGAAGATCTCTGTGAGCCTATGATCTTGATTCAGGAAGACATGGATTGTCATTGAAGGCAGAACAGAAAGAGTCCTCCTCAGATCATAGAATCAATAAGGTCAGAAAAGACCTCAAAGGTCGTCAAGCCCAACCTGTCACCCAGCACCTCATGACTACTAAACCATGGCTCCAAGTGCCACATCCAATCCTTTTCTGAACACCTCCAGGGACAGTGACTCCACCACCTCCCTGGGCAGCACATTCCAGTGGCCAATCTCTCTTGCTGGGAAGAATTTCTTCCTAACATCCAGCCTAAACCTCCCCTGGCACAGCATGAGACTGTGTCCTCTTGTTCTGGTGCTGGTTGCCTGGGAGGAGAGACCAACCCCCACCTGGCTGCAACCTCCCTTCAGGGAGTTGTAGACAGCAATAAGGTCTGCCCTGAGCCTCCTCTTCTCCAGGCTAAACAACCCCAGCTCCCTCAGCCTCTCCTCACAGGGCTGTGCTCAAGGCCTCTCCCCAGCCTTGTTGCCCTTCTCTGGACACATTCAAGTGTCTCAATGTCCTTCTTAAACTGAAGGGCCCAGAACTGGACACAGGACTCAAGGTGTGGCCTAACCAGTGCTGAGTACAGGGGCACAATGACTTCCCTGCTCCTGCTGGCCACATCAGTGCTGGCTACTGAAGAAGAGGCTTGGCCCTTGTGGTGCCTCAGCTTTAGGCTGTGACATATGTGGAATGGGATAACTTGTTGGTCAGTTTAGGGTCACCTGTCCTGCCCACTCCTCCTTCTGTAGCTATAAACACTGAGTGTTACCCCTTCTAGAAACAGGCGCTGAGAGCATGCTGCTGACTGCAGAAAATGCTGCCACTTGGAAGAGTCTGAGCTGACAAGCAGAATTGGGTTTTTTCTAGCTCAAACCAGGCCAGGCTGGCAGCTGGCTCTCTCCTCACAGTGCTCTGGCCTCATGCAAGCAGATGCCACAGCACAAGTGGCCTCTCACCTGCCCTTGCACAGTGTGAACACAGCCTGACAGGAGAGGGCTGCGTGCTGCAGCATGCCCACGAGGCTCTGTCCCACCTCCTGCAGCCCTGGCTTGCAGCAACCACATCTCCTGGCTGGCTCAGCTCTTGGTAGGGGTTGTGCGTTCTGTGGGACAGTCACATGAGCAGCTGTGCTAAACTTGCCTCCCCTCATGTGTCCCAGCCTGCCACAGGAGAGAAGAGGCTCGAGAGATGTGTTAGCATCATAGCTCAGGCAGCAAGGGGGCCACAGAATTATCAGGGGTGTGGAATAATTCTCCTGTGAGGAAGAGTTGTGAGTGTTGGGGTTGTGCAGCTTGGAGAAGAGTAGGCTCCAGGGACATCTTCTTGCAGCCTGGCAGTACTTAAAGGGAGCTGATATGAAAAATGAGGACAATCATTTCAGCAGGGCCTGTTAGAAGAGAACATGAGGAGGAACTTCTGCACTGTGAGGGTCACAGAGCCCTGGAGCAGGCTGCCCAGAGAGGTCGTGGTGTCTCCTGCCCTGGAGATTTCAAGCCCCATCTGGATGCGTTCCTGTGTGACCTGTGCTGGATTCTCTGGTCCTGCTCTGGCAGGGGGCTTGGACTGGAAGATCTCCAGAGGCCCCTTCCAACCCCTAACTTCCTGTGAGCCTGTGAACAAGGGGTAATGGTTTTAAACTCAAAGAGGGGAGATTCAGACTAGGTATAAGGAAAACATATTTTACACTGAGGGTGGTGAAACACTGGGGCAGGTTGCCCAGAGAGGTGATTGATTCCCCATCCTGGAAACATTCCAGCTCAGGTGGGACAGGGTTCTGAGCAACCTGATCTAGTTGGGGATGTTCCTGCTGACTGCAGGGGGTTGGACTAGGTGATCAGGGGAGACCTTATTGCTGTCTACAACTACCTGAAGGGAGGCTGCAGCCAGGTGGGGGTTGGTCTCTTCTCCAAGGCAACCAGCACCAGAACAAGAAGACACAGTCTCAAGCTGTGCCAGGGGAGGTTTAGGCTGGATGTTAGGAAGAAGTTCTTCACAGGAAGAGAGATTGCCCATTGGAATGTGCTGCTCAGGGAGGTGGTGGAGTCACCATCACTGGAGGTGTTTAGGAAGAGCCTGGATGAGGCACTTGGTGCCATGCTGTAGTTGATTAGGTGGTGTTGGGTGTTGGGTGATCTTGGAGGTCTCTTCCAACCTGGCTGATTCTGTGTTTCTGTGATCTTCAAAGATCCCTTCCAGCTCAAAGCATTCTGTGATCCTCTGGTGCCTCTTGTTTGAGAAGTGTTCCCACAGGAGCACAAAGGACTGTGTGGCACAGAAGAACCCTGCCTGCAGTTTCTAGAGCCCTCACACAGGCTCCCTCCAGCACGAGGGAATTAAAAGCAGTAAGTTTAATGATCTACAAGGATCCCACTGCTTCCCATTCATTTGCAACAACAACAAAAAAAGAAAGGAGAACAAGCCTGGCAAATTCATTTGCTGCTGCTGTTGTGTGTTCCTTGGAAAACAAAACCCAACAAGAACTTTAAAGGCTGAGCATTCAAGGAGCTGCAGCAGGAGAAAAGAATTGCTGTTGAAGTTCCTTGTCTAATTTCAAAACATTAAGTGGGTAATTGCTTGTAAAAGCCATGAAGGGGAGAGAGAGAGAGAGAACAAAACAAACCCCACCCCACCAAAAAAGAAAAGACAGAATGAGGCTAATTTTAGCTCCTGATTTTCAGATGACTTTGCTTTGCCAAGTGGAATTTATTCTTTTACCAGAAAACTTGCATCAAGAACAGAAAAAAAGCCACCAAGTGCTTAACTTCAACTGCTTGCCCTGCTTGTAAGGACAAGGAGATGCTCAGCCCTGCAAAGGAAGGCTGCACAAAAGCAAGCTGAGTGTCAGAGCAGCAGCTTGCCCCCCGGCTTGCAAGCTTTGCCTCAGGATGGGCAACCTCTTTTCTAAACCTTAGCACTTGCAGGCAAGCAGAAAGTTCTCTTGCAAAGCTCCTGCAGGATGCAAGCTCCTGAGTCTGGGTCAGGCCACTCCCAGGCACAGATCCAGGCTGGGTGCAGAGTGGGTTGAGAGTAGCTCTGAAGAAAGAGCCTTGGGTGCATTGATTGATGAGAAGCTCACCATGAGCTGGCAGTGCCCTCATGCTGCCCAGGAGGCAAATCCTGTGCTGGGCTGCATCAGGAGGAGTGTGGGCAGCAGGGAAAGAGAGGGGATTCTGCCCCTTGAATCTGCTCTGCTGAGACCCCACCTCCAATCCTGCCTCCAGTTCTGGTGTCTCCAGCATAAGAAGGACACAGAGCTGTTGGAGTGAGTCCAGAGGAGGCCACAAAGATGATGCAAGGGCTGGAGAAGCTCTGCTGTGAGGACAGGCTGAGAGAGCTGGGGGTCTTTAGCCTGGAGAAGGGAAGACTCTGGGGAGACCTCAGAGCTGCCTGCCAATAGCTGAAGGAATCCTACAGGAAGGTTGCAGAGGGTCTTTTCATAAAGGGGTTTAGAGACAGGACAAGTGGGAATGGTTTGAAGCTGAGGGTTAGACTGGAGCTTAGGGAGGAGTTCTTCAGCAGGAGGGTGGTGAGGCTCTGGAACAGGCTGCCCAGGGAGGCTGTGGATTCCTCCTCTGTGTGTGGTGGTCAAGGCCAAGCTGGATGAGGCCTTGAGCAGCTGAGTCTCGTTGAGAGGTGTCCCTGCCCATGGTGGGGAGGTTGGAGCCGATGATCTCTGAGGTCCCTTCCAGCCTGAACCATTCTGTGGTTCTAAAGGGGCAAGTAGCTGATGACTCTCTTTTGGGTAGCACAAGGACAATACAAGATCCTGATTACTCTGTGTGTGAAATCCTCTCTTGTCTTCATGACAAATACCACAAGACCTGTTGGAGGGATAACACAGCAGGGCACAACCAACCCAGGATGTTCCTGGAATGCATGGAAGATAACTTCCTTCTCCAAGGAAGCCAGTGCAGAGAGGTGCTGTGCTGGACCTTGTTCTCACCACCAAGGAGGAGCTGGTGGGGAATATGAAGCTCCAGATCAGTCTGCAGGGACCATGAAATAGTGGAGTTCAATATCCTTTGGGCAGCCAGGAGGGCACACAGCAAGCTCACTTCCCTGGACTTCAGGACACCAGACTATGACCTCTTCAGGGACCTCTCTGGTAAGAGCACCATGGGTTAAAGCCCTGGTGGGAGACCTTAGGGCAGCCTTCCAGTATCTAAAGAGAGCCTGCAAGAGAGCTGGAGAGGAACATTTTAAAAGGGTGTGTAGTGATAGGAGGAAGGGTAATGGCTCTAAGCTGAAAGAGGGTAAATTTTGATTAGATATTGGGGGGGAGCGGGAATAATTCACAATAATGGTGGTGAGACACTGGAAGAGGTTGCCCAGAGCAGATGTGGGTGGTCCATCCCTGGAAATGGAATCATAGAATTGTCAGGGTTGGAAGGGACCTCAAGGATCAGCCAGTTCCAACCCCCCTGCCATGGCCAGGGACACCTCACACTACAGCAGCTTGCTCACAGCCACATCCAGCCTGGCTGCAAAAACCTCCAGGCATGAGGCTTCCACCACCTCCCTGGGCAACCTGTGCCAGTCTCTCACCACCCTCATGGGGAACAACTTCTTCCTAACATCCAGTCTCAGTCTACCCATTTCTAGGCTTTTTTGTTGTTCAAGACCATGTTGGATGTGGCTCTTAGAAACCTGGCCCAGTGGAAGGTGGCCCTGCCCACGGCAGGGGGCTTGGAATGAAGTGACCTTTAAGGTCCCTTGCAATCCAAACCGTTCTGTGATTCTGTCCTATGACTCAGCTGCAGTTCCACAGCCTCTGCAGGCTGCTGAGGGTAAAATCCCTGCAAACTCCAGAAGGCATTTGTAGGACACAGTTGTTGTTTTCCTTTACTGCTGGCTGAGCTGTCATTGCTTTCCCCAGTGCTTGCTAAATCAGGATGAGACTTGCTCCCTGCTCTCTCCCTCCCCAGGTGATAATTATATTTGAATATTAAACATCCAGGCTGCTCACCCAAGCTCCCTGATTAACAGAGCACTTCCCCCTGCAGCAGAAGGGGCTTGATTTCAGTCTGATCACTTACCACTTAGGTGGGTGCTCGTGGAGCTGGGAGGATCGAGGCCTGTGTGAGCAGAGAGGCAATTTTCCCTCTCCCTGGGCTCCTGCTGCGTGCTGGGAGGCGATGCCAAGTAATGACTTCTGTGGCTGAGGTGTGCTTGGACTGGGTACCACTGCTTCAGGAGACTGAGCAAGGTGCTGCCTGATCATTCATTCCAGATGCTGCATGCAGCTTTGGGATTACTCAGAGGTAAAAAAAAATGGGCTCCTGTTTCCCTTTGCTGTATGAAACCAGGCTGAAGCTTGAGAGGAGAGCACTGCCAGGTGCACAAGTTTGCTGGGGCAGGACCAGGTTTAAAATGGATGATGGAAGAGCCAGGAGAGAGAATCCAACAGAGAGCCTCGAGAATGCTTAGGGGACTTGAGCATCTCCCCCATGAAGAGAGACTGAGAGCCCTGGGGCTGTTTAGTCTGGAGAAGAGAAGACTGAGAGGGATCTGATCAATGTTTATCAATATCTGAGGGGTGGGGGGCAAGTGGAGGGGGCCAAGCTCTTTTGGGTGGTGCACAGCAATAAGGAACAATGGATAGAAACTGGAACAGAGAAGGTTTCAGCTCAACATGAGGAGAAACTTCTTTGCAGTGAGGGTGACAGAGCCCTGCAGCAGGCTGCCCAGAGAGGTTGTGGAGTCTCCTTCTCTGGAGACTTCCCAACCCCACCTGGATGCATTCCTGTGCAGCCTGCCCTGGGTGATGCTGCTCTGGCAGGGGGGTTGGACTGGATGATCTCTGGAGGTCCCTTCCAACCTCTAATGTGCTGTGAGACTGTGAATTTTCACAGCAAGGTGATTTCAAAGTGCTGATTCAGAGCTCATTGTCCTGCAGCAGCCTCAGGAGGGCAAGGTTAGGCAGAAATGGAGACAGTTTCAAACCCATTTAGAAGCATATTTACATTTTGTTTGCACTTCATGCTGGGAGGCCTTGAAGGTCTGAGAACAGCAGAGCTGGTCTGGTGATGCTCAGCTTGCAGGGACACAGGTAGGGCAGAGGAAACATTTCTTCTCCAGGTGGAGAGGTTGGCAGCAGAAGGGTTTTCTGAGCTTTTTCAGCAGAGCCTTTCTCAGCTTTGCTGTAGCCACCTCACTGGAGGCGCACTGCAGAGAGCAATAGTTTGAAACAACAAACAAGTCTCCTCCTGCTGGAAGCCTCACCCAACCTCTCTCTCACCTTCTTTGCCTCTTGTTAATGGATCATTTGATGTGACCTGTGGGACAGTCATAAAGCTGGAGGACCTCAGTGCTGCTTGTCCCAAGCAGGATGCTGGCCTTGAACTTCCACTCAGGGAGGGCATGGCTGGAAGACTGTGTAGAGGGTGGGAGGGCAAAGGGACACCTCATGCAACTTTGCCAAGGGCTGCAGCCAAAGGCAGGATTTCTATGCTGTGGCACTTAAGGGATGTGTCTTGGATGACTTTATTTCAGTTGTCATTGGAGTATTTTGCAGCCTGGTTGAGCACCACAGTTAAACTCTCCCTTGATGAAACCTCCTGGGGCTCATTTTAATCTTGTAGGCAACATGGTGCTCAGCCTAAGCTTGATGATGTTTGGGGACTTCTCTGGGCTGCTGTGAGAGGGAGGGGGGCTGCTTGGCTTGTGTTTCATAGGAGGCAGCATCTTTTGTTATGAGGTTTGTCTGTATCCTCTCAGTTCCTCTTGACATGCCTCAGATTTGATATCCCTTTCCTGCTTGCCTCTCCCAAGGGGCAAAGGCATCCTGGAGATCTCTGTCATGCCACCAGCAGGCCACTTACAGAGGGGAGGCTGAACAGGGCAGGGAGTTTGTCCTGCTGAGATATCTTTTTGGAGAAGGCAGGGAAATCTTCCAGGCTCCCCACAAAAAAGTAATTTTCCTGTAAATGCTAAAAAGGAGGACACTGAGGGTGCAGTGCTCCCTGCACAGCTGCTGGCTGCTTGCATCCCTCCCAAAGGAAAAAGGCTCAGCCACAGGGTTTTCCCAGGGCACAGCTCCTCCCTTCCCCTCAGTGCAGCAGAAGCCTGCTGGTGCATCTGAAGGCCTCGGAGATGCCAGCAGGGAATCATGTGGAAGGTTTCTCTGCCAGGAGTATGACATTCAAAAGGCAGCAGCAGGATCAGTTTTTTTACCCACACGTATTGCTTGGCTCATGATGCCCTCTCTCAGCCTTTGACTCTTCTCAAAGGCTTCCATCCCCCTTCCTGTCCCCAGCCCAGGGTGGGTGCAGTGATTCCTTACACCTATCCACCACCATTTCTTCTTCCCCAATAACCAAGCTAGCCTTCACATCAACAAACATCCATCTGACACAGGCTTTGTTCTCTCTTTTCCTGTACTCTTTGTGGTCCACTGAAAACTGAGCTTGAGGCATTAAGATGGATTGGCTTTGTGGATGCCTCCTCCAGCATCAGAGATGCTCCATTTGGAAGCATTGAGCTGGGAGGAGATGGAAGAAATCAGAGCTGTGAGCATCCTGATGGAGACTTGCAAATTACTGGGGCTGCAAAGCAGGAGATGTTGGGCAACACAAACCTTACCATCCCTAGGGATACTCAGGGTGAGGCTTGACAGGGCTCTGGGCAACCTGATCTAGCTGAGGATGTCCCTGCTGGCTGCAGAGGAGGTTGGACTGGATGACCTTTGGAGGTCCCTTCCAACCCAGACCATTCTATGATTCTGTGATCAACAACAAGCCACAGAGCAAGAGGAAATGGCCTCAAGTTGCACCAGAGGAGGTTTAGGTTGGAGATTAGGAAAAACTTCTTCTCTATTCAGGGTTGTCAAGCCCTGAACAGGCTACCCAGGGAGGGGTGGAGAGAGTTGGGGTTGTTCATCCTGGAAAAGAGAAGACTCCAGGGAGATCTTATTGCAGCCTTTCAGTACTTAAAGGGAACAATAAGAAAGACAGGGACAGCCTTTAGAGGAGGCCCTGTTGTGATAGCTCAAGGGGTGATGGTTCTAAACTAAAAGAGGGAGGGATTTAGACCAGATAGAAGGAAGAGGTTTTTCTGTAATGAGGGTGGTGAAGGATTGTCTGCTGAGCTGGTAGATGCCTCACCCCTGGAAACTTTCATGGTAAGATCTGCAGTGGCTCTGAGCAACCTGATCTAATTGAAGACATCCCTGCTCACTGCAGGGGGGTTGGAGAAGAGGACCTTTAGAGATCCCTTGCAATCCAAACCATTCTTAGGCTGGATGTTAGGAAGAAGTTCTTCCCAGCAAGAGAGATTGGCCATTGGAATGTGCTGCCCAGGGAGGTGGTGGAGTCACCATCCCTGGAGGTGTTTAAGCAGAGCCTGGCTGAGGCCCTTGGTGCCATGGTTTAGTTGCTTAGATGGTTCTGGGTGATAGGTTGGACTGGATGATCTCAAAAGTCTTTTCCAACCTGGTCTATTCTGTGTTCTGTAGTTGAAGATCTCCCTGCTCACTGCAGGGGGGTTGGACTGGATGACCTTTAAGGATCCCTTCCAGCCCAAACCATTCTGTGACTCTGATTTTTAATGGTGTGTGTTATGCCTTGTGGAATTGCCCTGCTGGACAGCTGTGCACCACCACTGCGTTTTCATCCCTTTGAATCTGCTGCAAGGAGTGGCACAGGGAGAGGAGGACTGCTGTGGTGCTGAGCTGGCCATGGAAGGGGTGGTGGAACAATTGCCCCTCAGAAAATGCAGCTGCAGGTGAATCACCTGGCATAGAAGATCTGTGAATTTAGCTGGATCATTGATTTGGGCAGGGAAACCAAGAAGCTGAAATAGCTGAAGCTTGCTGCTCAGATGGCTTCTGGTTTGCTAAGGGTCACAGCTCTCCTTCTGTACAGAAGTAGTGCTTCAGGGCTTTCTTTTAATTCTGAGATTTAAAGTGGCATAGAAAATTGTAGCTGAATGAAAATGTGATTTCTTGTCATTGTTGTTGTTGCTATTTTCACTTTCTTTTGGAAATTGTGGGGCTCTACTTTTTTTTTATATAAGATGAGGAGATGATTCCAGTGGCTTTGCACCCTCTGCCCACAATGCTCATTGCTCCAGGAGAGCCAAAGAAGTGTCCTTGCTTTGTAGGAGCCATCCCCAGGCACTCAGTGGCTCCCTGCTCATGCACCTGAGTGGAACTGATGTCTAGGAAAGTCATCCCTGGGGGAGCAAGTGGTTCCTGCTGCTGCCAGCATCCCTGTGGTGTGTGGAACCCACATACCCTGTGCCTCATTCAGGAGCCCAAAGGTGCCTCCATCAGGCCCTGGAATTGCTGGATGGGGTTGAAACTGTGCCTCACATGCTGTAAAGGGAGGGAATGTGTGTCTGAAGCTGCCTGGTTGGCCAAGTTCCTGATGGAATTCAGTACCTTAGTGCTGCTGAGCCCAATGAGGAGAGGCTCACCTCAAGCCTAAACCTCCCCTGGCACAGCTTGAGACTGTGTCCTCTTGTTCTGGTACTGCTTGCCTGGGAGAAGAGACTAACCCCCACCTGGCTAGAACCTCCCTTCAGGTAGTTGCAGACAGCAATAAGGTCACCCCTGAGCCTCCTCTTCTCCAGGCTAAGCAACCCCAGCTCCCTCAGCCTCTCCTCACAGGGCTGTGCTCCAGACTTCTCCCCAGCCTCCTTGCCCTTCTCTGGACACCTTCAAGTGTCTCGATGTCCTTCTTAAATTGAGGAGCCCAGAACTGGACACAGGACTCAAGGTGTGGCCTAACCAGTGCTGAGTGCAGGGGGAGAATCTTCTGTGTCTTCCTCCAGCACACCCTGAATGGTAGCCACATTCTGCACTTGGACGAGGCCATAGCCCTGTGGCAGCAGTGTCTGGCAGGATCAGGAGTGCAGCACCAGGTAGGGTTTGGTCTGAGATGGATTTTAGATGCCCACATCCCAGGTGAAGATGTTAAATGTTGCTTCCTTGACTGCTGTGGTGAGCATCTGAGCTAAGCCTAAATTTACTCCTGAACTATCTTGGAATGAAAAGCAGAAGTTAATCTTCTGGGGTTGGGGGGAGAGATGGGTGTGCTTGCCTTCAAAGGAAAGAACTGCATGAGTGAATTAACAGAGGAATCGATTCTGCTGTTGCCATGAATATGGTAAATATTCATCTCTGACAGACAGGTGGATGTGAGCAGGATGAAACAGCTGTGCAAGCCTGGAGTGGCAGCTGCTGAATAACTCATGAGGAGAGTCCTGGAATTTAGTGATGGCTCCAGGCAATGGAATGCCTTTGGTGAGCAACCAGAGAGCAGTGTCTGTTCTGTCCCAGCCATTCCCCCTGCTCTGAGCATGAGGAACACCTCCCAGCAGCGTGTCACCTCTGGGACAAATGCAGCATTCATACTGCTTTGTGTCAGCCTGTACCCTCCTGCCTCATTGTGGTCTGAATCTCCAGGGGATGGGAAGGTCTTGTTAATGAATTCTCTTAATGCAGGCACCTGTAACTGATTTATGTGCAGCCTGGGGCCTGATCCTGCAGGGTGTGAGCTGGCTTTGGCTAGGCATGGAGCCTTCCACATCCCCAGCAGTGCTGGGTCACACTGCGGAAGCCAAAGGGCCGAGCAGATGAGATTTGGCAGTCTCTGGCCTCCTCAGATGGCCAGAGCGGTAGGTGTGATGGATTAGGCCATTCAGCAGGCCACAGCACCTTTCCCACTCGTGGCTGAATCACCAAACAAATGAAGTTCCCAAACAATTGGGCAATATTTTAAAGTGAAAGGTAACAATAAGCCCATGTCCTGCTGAGATGGCAGCTCCCAGGCTTGTTCTGCTGATTAACCTCTTGGCTGCTGTGGTGAGGATGAGCACACCCCCAGGCAGGGTCCCTCCAGCCCTGCACACACACAGCTTCCCTATGGGGATGGCTGCATCCTGCCTCTTCCACCCTGGGGCACAATCCTGGGCAAGCACAGCAAACCTTAGCAAAGGCATCTTCCAGGGGAGGCAATCCTAATGCAGACACCTGCCACAACTGCTCCACTCTGGGATGGACAGCAAAGTGCCCCTGGCACCCTTCAGAGCAGTGCTTGAAGTATCATAGTTTCATTCAGGGTTGGAAGGGACCACAAGGATCATCTAGTTCCAACCCCCCTGCCATGGCCAGGGACACCCCACACTAGATCAGGCTGGCCACAGCCTCATCCAGCCTGGGCTTAAACACCCCCAGGGACAGGGCCTCAACCACCTCCCTGGACAACCCATTCCAGGGCTTCACCACTCTCATGGGGAAGAACCTCCTCCTCACATCCAGCCTGAATCTCCCCACCTCCAGCTTCATTCCATTCCCCCTAGTCCTATCAGTACCTGAGATCCTGAGCAGTCCCTCCCCAGCCTTCCTGTAGCCCCCTTCAGATACTGGAAGGCCACAATGAGGTCACCTGGGAGCCTTCTCTTCTCCAGACTGAACAGCCCCAACTCCTTCAGTCTGTCCTCATAGGAGAGGTGCTCCAGCCCTCTGATCATCCTTGTGGCCCTTCCCTGGACACCTTCCAGCACCTCCAGATCCCTCTTGTAATAGGGGCTCCAGAACTGGACATAAGTACTCCAGGTGGGGTCTCACCAGGGCTGAGTAGAGGGGGAGGATCACCTCCCTCGACCTGCTGGCCACACTTCTCCTGATGCAGCCCAGGATCTGATTGGCTTTGCGGGCTGCAAGTGCACACTGAGAGCTCCTGTTGAGATTCTTGTCCACCAGCACCCCCAAGTCTCTCTCCTCAGGGCTGCTTTCCAGCCAGTCACTGCCCAGCCTGGATTTGTGCCTGGGATTGCCTCGACCCAGATGCAGGACCCTGCACTTGCTCTTATTGAACTTCATGAGGTTGGCCTGTGCTCACCTCTCCAGCCTGTCCAGGTCCCTCTGGATGGCCTCCCTTCCCTCCAGCCTGTCTGCTGCACCACACAGCTTGGTGTCATCAGCAAACTTGCTGAGGGTGCACTCAATGCCACTGTCCATGGCACCCACAAAGATGTTGAACAAGACAGGTCCCAGGACTGATCCCTGAGGGACTCTGCTTGTCCCTGGCCTCCACTGGGACATGGAGCCATTGACAGCCACTCTTTGGGTGTGGCCATCAAGCCAGTTCCTTATCCATCTAGTGGTCCACCCATCAAACCCATGTGTCACCAGCTTGGAGACCAGGATGTGGTGCAGGACAGTGTCAAAGGCTTTGCTCAGGTCCAGGTAAATGACATCAGTTGCTCGCCCCTCAGCTATTAATTTTGTCACCTGCTCATAGAAGGCCACCAGGTTGGTCAGGCAGGATTTGCCCTTGGCAAAGCCATGCTGACTGTTCCCAATCACCTCTTCACTATTCTTCTGAGCCAGTAGTGCCTCCAGGAGGATCTGCTCCATGATCTTTCCAGGCACAGAGGTGAGACTGACTGGCCTGTAGTTCCCTGGTTCCTCCTTCTTACCCTTTTTGGAAATGGGGGCAATGTTTCCCCTTTTCCAGTCTGTGGGGACTGCCCCAGCTTGCCATGACTTTTGAAATATAATAGAGAGGGGTTTAGCAACCTCATCTGCCAGTTCTCTCAGCACCCGTGGGTGCATCCTGTCGGGTCCCATGGACTTGAACACTTTCAGGTTCTTCAGGTGATCACGAACCTGATCTGCACTTACAATGGGCAGTTCTTCCTCCCTGTCCCTGGCTTTGACTTCCATAACATCAGGAGTGTGGCTAGAGGCCCTTGCAGTGAAGACTGAGGTAAAGAAGTTATTAAGTACCTCAGCCTTTTCCTCATCACATGTGACCATGTCACCAGTTTCCTTTCTGAGGGGGCCCACACCTTCCCTAGTCTTCTTCTTCCCATTAATATACCTGTAGAAGTTCTTAGTGTTCCCTTTAACCTCCCTGGCTAGATTCAATTCAAACTCTGCTTTGGCTTTCCTAACCAGGGCTCTTGCTGCTTGGGCAGCTTCCTTATATACCCCCTGTTCTAGCTGTCCTTCTCTCCACTTCCTGTAGAGTTTCTTTGTAAGTAATAGTGTGTCCAGTAGCTCCTTGCCCATCCAGGCAGGCCTCCTAGCATTCTTACCTGCTTTTCTCTTTGTTGGTATACAGAGCTCCTGGACACAGAGGAGGTGGTCCTTGAATACTGAACAAGTGAACAAGCACAAAGGTCTTTTCCAACCTGCTTAATTCTGGATTCTATTCTGGATTCTGTTTAGCATCCTTACAGACCAAAAAAACCAAGTGAGGTGGATTTTCCTCCAGGATCAAGGGGAGAGCAGCAAGGATGCCATCCTGGGTGCTGGGTCTTTGAAGCTCATGGAGCAGCTGGAATTCTTGGCAGGAGCAGCATTGCCTCACCTATCTGAAAAGCAGTCAGTTGCTAAATATAGGCAGAGAGGTTTAGATTAAAGTCAGAGGTTCCTTTTCCATGCAGTGAGTGTGGTTCTTTTTGCCAGCCATCAGAAGAAACTTGCTGGATGTCAGATAAGTGCCAGGTTCTGCACATTGGCCACAGCAACCCCATGCAGTGCTACAGGCTGGGGTCAGAGTGGCTGGAGAGCAGCCAGGCAGAGAGAGACCTAGGGGTGCTGGTTGATGGTAGGCTGAACATGAGCCTGCAGTGTGCCCAGGCAGCCAGGAGGGCCAATAGCATCCTGGCCTGCATCAGGAAGAGTGTGGCCAGCAGGAGCAGGGAGGTCATTCTGCCCCTGTGCACTGCACTGGTTAGGCCACACCTTGAGTCCTGTGTCCAGTTCTGGGCCCCTCAGTTTAGGAAGGAGGTTGACTTGCTGGAAGGTGTCCAGAGAAGGGCAGTGAAGCTGGGGAGGGGTTTGGAACACAAGCCCTATGAGGAGAGGCTGAGGGAGCTGGGGTTGCTTAGCCTGGAGAAGAGGAGACTCAGGGATGACCTTATTGCTGTCTACAACTACCTGAAGGGAGGTTGTAGACAGGCAGAGGTTGGTCTCTTCTCCCAGGCAAGCAGCACCAGAACAAGAGGACACAGTCTCAGGCTGCACCAGGGGAGGTTTAGGCTGGAGGTTAGGAGGAAGTTTTACACAGAGAGAGTGATTGCCCATTGGAATGGGCTGCCTGGGGAGATGGTGGAGTCACCATCACTGGAGGTGCTGAGGAGGAGACTTGACAGGGTGCTTGGTTGCATGGTTTAGTTGATTAGGTGGTGTTGGATGATAGGTTGGACATGATGATCTTGAAGGTCTCTTCCAACCTGGTCTGGTCTGGTCTATTCTATTCTAGCACAGGAATCATGCAGACGTTAATTATGAGTGTTTGCATCACAAACTGGTGCCTACAGTAGTGGCATGCACCAAACAGGTCTGGGGCAGGTGTGCTTTACTCTTGAAGGTGTGGAAATGACACCAGCTTCAGGGAAAAGAAATAGTTTCTAGGGAAAGTAAAAAAAAATCCTGAGCAACTTTCCTTTACCTGCTTGCCATCCAAGAGTTCTTAAGCTCTTTTACCACAGTAATGCTCCTGGGCTTTGGCTGCTTGTCCTGAAAAGCTTCAGTGGGTTCTCAGGTCCCCTCCTGGCAGCTGGGTTTTGGCAAATGCTCACCATTGGCTTTCTGGAAAGCAAACCCTGAGACACCCAAACCCAGCTGGTCACTTTGGGGCAGGAACATGATTTTGTGTACCCTGCCTCCCTCTTCTCACTTCCTCATCACTAAGTGCCCAGGAACTTGCTAGATCAAGTCATTCAAATCTCTTAACCACCCTTCATGGTTTCCACATCAGAGCTTTGGAGGACTGGGCATAGGCTATGTCTGCTCAGGGATTTTCATTTGGAGGCATGACTCCAGTGAGGAGAAGGAGCTTTATTAGAGGGTGTTTAACAGCCTCAAGCTTTGTTGTCAGTTTAAGTTGATTGTTAATTGCTGTTGGTTGTCAGTTTGTTGGTTACCAGTCTGTGTTGGTTGTTAATGTATGTTGGTTGTCTGTGGCTATCAGTTTCTGTTGGTTGTCTGTCTGTGTTGGCTATCAGTTTCTGTTGGTTGTCTGTCTGTGGTGGCCATCAGTTTCTCTTGGTTGTCTGTGTTGCCTATCATCAGTTTCTGTTGGTTGTCTGTCTGTGTTGGCTATCAGTTTCTGTTGGTTGTCTGTGTTGCCTATCATCAGTTTCTGCTGGTTGTCTGTCTGTGTTGGCTATCAGTTTCTGTTGGTTGTCTGTGTTGCCTATCATCAGTTTCTGCTGGTTGTCTGTCTGTGTTGGCTATCAGTTTCTGTTGGTTGTCTGTGTTGCCTATCATCAGTTTCTGTTGGTTGTCTGTCTGTGTTGGCTATCAGTTTCTGTTGGTTGTCTGTGTTGCCTATCATCAGTTTCTGCTGGTTGTCTGTCTGTGTTGGTTGTTAATTTATGTTGATAGTTTATGTTGCTTGTCTCTGGTTGTGTCTGGTTGTCTGTGTCGGCTGTCCCTGGTTGTGTTGGTTGCTTTGAATATAAATAAATGCTGAGTCTAAACAGGGAGTGGTAGTGAAGAGGTAACTGGGAGGCACAATCCCCACACAGTGCAGTGTTCATTTGTTTTCTAAGCCAAGGAGGCAGGGGAGATGCTACCTCTGTGTCACTCTTCAATAAAACCCTGGGTAATGCTCCTGGGTCCTCCTCTCTCTCTCCTTGTCAGCTGCTTGTATGGCATTCACTCCACATAATGTAGGCAAAGAAAAGAGAATCCCTGCTGTGGTATCCAGCAGCTTTATTGGAGAAAGGAAAAAAAGGAGAGAGATAAAAAAAGGGTCAGGAAACCTCCACCACAATTTTTTGGTGTGTGTGGCTGTGGACATAGCTCTGGGAAAATATATCAATGAGGGGAGTCCATCATCATCAGGCTCAGACCACTGTATTGTGGCAGCTGGATTGATTTGCAAGGCAGAAGATTGCCTGCTCATTTTGTGTGAGCCATTTAGCTGGCTAGACTTTGCTAATGCACATCCCTATCGCACTTGCATTTAATAAACCTGGTGCTGAGCTTCCAAAAGGATTCAGTAACTCACTGAGAGATATTACAGCTCTTTCTTTATGCATCTAGAGAGAGAGCAGAAGGGCTTTGGAAAGGTATTCTGAAAGAGAGGAAGTTTATCTGGGAGGCTCTTTATATGTCATTGAAGTGGCTGAAAAGGACTGAGGAGGCAAAGAATGGGTGAGGGAGCCAGGCAGCCACCCCACAGAACACAAAGGGGGGGGTGTTGATGGATGATTTAATGACTCCAGTACATGTGGAGGGGACAGAGACCAGGTGGAAATATTCTGCATTCAGGGCACAGCTTGAGTGGGGAAACAAATGTGATGCAGTGGCTAGTGCCTGCTTTCTCCCTTGCTTAAAGCTTGAAGGTACTTCTGCCACTGGTTTGGATCCTCCTGGGGCTATTTCTCGTTGCAGAGGCAGGAGTCATGCCTGCCTTCTCCAGGTTCAGCTCTCTCCTAGGAGAGAGTGGTTCATTGGTGGTGAGATGTGAAGTGAGAAACTCCTCTTCCATATATGAAAACCTGTGCACAGTTTTTCAGCCTTCCTTCTTGGTCTGAGGAAATTCTCTTCTTACTTCAGGAATTTTTCTCCTCTTTCTGACTTCCTTTTTCTGATCAAACAAACATGACTCCAGTTGGAGAAATCTGAAGTAGTTTCTAAATCTCTGGTGGGAGGGTTCATGGGAGGGTTTAGTAGTCATGAGGTCTTGGGTGACTGGTTGGGCTTGATGATCTTTGAGGTCTTTTCCAACCTTATTGATTCTATGAGTCTATGAATTGACTAATCAGGTTTGGATTGAGTCCAAGCCACTCACCTTACCACATACCTCAGAAGAAGCCTGAACTATCATGGAATGGAATGGAATTAACCAGGTTGGAAAAGACCTTTGAGATCATCGAGTCCAACCTATCACCCAGCACCATCTAAGCAACTAAACCATGGCACCAAGGGCCTCAGCCAGGCTCTGCTTAAACACCTCCAGTCATGGTGACTCCACCACCTCCCTGGGCAGCACATTCCAATGGCCAATCTCTCTTGCTGGGAAGAACTTCTTCCTAACATCCAGCCTAAGAATGGTTTGGATTGCAAGGGACCTCTAAAGGTCCTCTTCTCCAACCCCCCTGCAGTGAGCAGGGATGTCTTCAATTAGATCAGGTTGCTCAGAGCCACTGCAAATCTTACCATGAAAGTTTCCAGGGGTGAGGCATCTACCAGCTCAGCAGACAATCCTTCACCACCCTCATTACAGAAAAACCTCTTCCTTCTATCTGGTCTAAATCCCTCCCTCTTTCAGTTTAGAACCATCACCCCTTGAGCTATCACAACAGGGCCTCCTCTAAAAGCTGTCCCTGTCTTTCTTGTTGCCCTCTCTAAGTACTGAAAGGCTGCAATAAGATCTCCCTGGAGTCTTCTCTTTTCCAGGCTGAACAACCCCAACTCTCTCAGACCTCTCCTCACAGAAGAAGTGTTTCAGCCCTCTGATCACGTCTGTGGCCTCCTCTGGACCCACTCCAACAGGTCCTTGTCTTTCCTGTGCTGAGGATTCTGGAGCTGGAAACCTGCTGGCTACACAGATTTTGGTGCAGTCTGGGATAGCATTGCCCTTCTGGGCTGTGAACAAGCACTGTTGTGTTTAGTGGAATATTATTCCCTAATACCCTAAATTCTGGAATGGGCCTGAGGGGGGAAAAGAACATATGGTTGTGAGTCTGAAGCCAGGGAGAGATAAATCTGAGGGAGGACCAGCCAGGATAAGGAAGCAGAGAGCAGGAATGAAGGTGTTCTTGATGCAGAGCTGTTTTGGAGAGGCTTGTTTCTGCTTTATGGTGAGGTAGCTGTGAACAGCAGTAATTAATCCCAGCTGCCCGTGTCACCTTCTCATATATATGCAAAACTAAGCCACCAGTGTCAGACATCAGCATAAAATCTGCTGCAAGTGAGAACACAGCCAAGTGTAAACAAGCCCTCCAGGAATCTTTAGTGGTACCTCCAAAAGATTCAGCATTAAGGCTCACAGGATGTTAGGGGTTGGAAGGGACATCAGAAGATCATCCAGTCCAACCCCCCTGCCAGAGCAGGAGCAGAGAATCCAGCACAGGTCACACAGGAACACATCCAGACAGGGCTGGAAAGGCTCCAGAGAAGGAGACTCCACAACCTCTCTGGGCAGCCTGCTCCAGGGCTCTGTGACCCTCACAGTGACATGAGGTGGAACCTCCTGTGCTGGAGTTTCTATCCATTGCCCCTTGTGCTATCCCAGGGTGCAAGTTGTGAGAGACTAAAAGCTTGTCTCTCCTGGTGTGACTCAACAAAGATAAAACCACTTGCTGCTTGCCCAGACAATAGCTGATATGTGTTGGGCAGAGCCACTGGAAGGACTCTTGGAAGGTGCAAAGATAACATTGCTCACTGGGCCACAGCTGGCCTGACAACAATGGACTGAGGCCACCTTCGGGAATATGCATGAGACAAGATAATCTCCACCCATCAAGTACCCTGGGAAGGGAGGATGGTGAGACAAGGGATTCACCACCTGTTTCCTGATGTGTAATGAGTGTGTGGGCAGGTAGATGGAGAAGGAGGAGGTGAAGGCCTCCCCCCTCCATCCAGATCCCTGCCGAAACACACAGGAATGCACAGAAAGGTCTCCTGGGGAACTATACCTGGATACTTGCCTAAGGATGATTTCCTGGCCCCTGAATTCCTGAGGGACAATACTTGGACACATAGCTAAGGACTGAAAACTGTATAAAAGACTTGAGCAACTACTGGCTTGGGAGAAGGAAAACACAGATGAAGGAAAACACAGGAGAAGGAGCATGCCGCTGAGAAGGAAAGCACGAGAGAAGGAAAAGCCCAGGACAAGGCTGCTCTGAAGAAAAGAGGCCATGGAGCCTGGAAGAAGCAGACTGAACCCTCTCTCTGTGTCCTATGATCTGCCTGCTGCAACTCATGGAGCTGAAGAGGCTGCCCAGAGGACCATATCTCTTCTCTAGCCAAAGCCTCAGCACCCTTTCTCTACAGACCCAACATCTCCTGCAGCACCTTTCCTCCACAGACTCAAACTGTCTGAGGAGGTGAAGAGTAGTAATATAATTCCTTTCCTCTTCTCTCTCTCCCTCTCTATTTTCTCTCTCTCCCCTTCTGATCCATCCATGGTATTTATGGGCCCCATGCTCTTTAACATCTTTATTGATGATCTGGATGAGGGGATTGAGTCCATCATCAGTAAATTTGCAGATGACACTGAGCTGGGGGCAGGAGTTGATCTGCTGGGGGGTAGAGAGGCTCTGCAGAGGGACCTCGACAGGCTGGACAGAGGGGCAGAGTCCAAGGGCATGTGACTGAACACATCCAAGTGCCAGGTTCTGCACATTGGCCACAACAACCCCATGCAGTGCTACAGGCTGGGGTCAGAGTGGCTGGAGAGCAGCCAGGCAGAGAGGGACCTGGGGGTGCTGGTTGATGGTAGGCTGAACATGAGCCTGCAGTGTGCCCAGGCAGCCAGGAGGGCCAATGGCATCGTGGCCTGCATCAGGAACAGTGTGGCCAGCAGGAGCAGGGAGGTCATTCTGCCCCTGTACACTGCACTGGTTAGGCCACACCTTGAGTCCTGTGTCCAGTTCTGGGCTTCTCAGTTCAGGAAAGATGTTGAAATGCTGGAAGGTGTCCAGAGAAGGGCAACAAAGTTGGTGAGGGGCTTGGAACACAAGCCCTGTGAGGAGAGGCTGAGGGAGCTGGGGTTGCTTAGCCTGGAGAAGAGGAAATCAGGGGTGACCTTATTGCTGTCTACAACTACTTGAAGGGAGGTTGCAGACAGGCAGAGGTTGGTCTCTTCTCCCAGGCAGCCAGCACCAGAACAAGAGGACACAGTCTCAAGCTGTGCCAGGGGAGGTTTAGGCTGGAGGTTAGGAGGAAGTTCTATACAGAGAGAGTGATTGCCCATTGGAATGGGCTGCCCAGGGAGGTGGTGGAGTTACCATCATTGGAGGTGTTCAGGAGGAGACTTGATGGGGTGCTTGGTGCCATGGGTTAGTTGATGAGGTGGGTTGGATTGGTTGATGGGTTGGATGTGATGATCTTGAAGGTCTCTTCCAACCTGGTTTATTCTATTCTAAATAATCTAGCTGATGGTGTTTTGGCCTCCTTTGTGCCTCTCATTTCACAACACAGGAATAGTCAAAAGAACTTAGTCTCTTTCCCTCTCTGGACCGAGACACAAGTGAGCAGAGCCTGTCCCCTCCCTCTTGACCCCCAGCACGCAGACACTGATAGACATTGATCAGATCCCCTCTCAGTCTTCTCTTCTAAGGGCTGACCTCATGCCTGATTTTGGCTTGCCTGTGCAAAACCAGGTTATCAGTGAGGCCAGGGCAGCATTTACTGACTGCAGCCTCAACCTCAGCTTGTTTGCCTTAGTGGCCAGCTAGCTCTCCAAGTGCTTTGGGTGCTTTTGTACAGCGTGACTTCCCCACAGAGCAGGATAACTCTGTACATGGCTGGCTGACCACTGACTTGCTTAGTTAATAGTTGAAACATCAGCTTGCACTGCCTTTGCATATCCCTCTCTGGATGATGGATGCTCCCCCTGCAGGGCCGTTTTGCTGATGGAAATTGTCCAGCTCACCTGCAGGTCTTTTATTATCGAAGCAAGCCAGTGAAACAGCTCCTTAAAAAGGAGAAGAAAACAATAATCATAAAGTAAAAAGCCCTACCTTATTAGTGAGCTGTGAAGTACCATCAGCAGTGCACAGCACAGAACCACTGAATGTGAGAGATTGAGAGGGACCGTGAAAGCTCATCCAGACCAACCTCCCCCCCTGCCAGAGCAGGATCACCCAGAGCAGATCTCACAGGAACACATCCAGGTGGGTTTGGAATATCTCCAGGGAAGGAGACTCCGGAGCCCCCCCCAGGCAGCTTGCTCCAGTGTTGCACAGGTCCCATTCCTGAGCACAGAAGTCTCAGTGCAAGCCTCAAACCACACACTTAAATCATCTTCTGAACTTTGGTACGTGCTGAAAAATGCCTCCGGTGGCATTTGCCACTGTTGCCTAGCCCCAGCCCTGGGAATAATTATCTTTTATAGGCACATGTTCTGTGCTGAGATCAAGAGGCTGTGGAGCTGCATTTCTCTCATTTGTGTTGCTGGAGGAAAGATCAAATGCAGCAAATGTAATCAAACGTTGCTTTTCCTGCTCCTTTGATGTCGTGATGTTCCCTTTGCAAATGCTTGGAACCTGACAGCATCTGGGGCAAGCTTTTACCCCACCCCTTCCACCACAGCATCAACCAGCACTAAACTGGGAGCCCAAAAGGGGGTCACAGCCAGACACAACAGTGGGGGTGGATGCAGCAGAGCAGATTTTGGCTTGCCTAGAAGGCCACTAGCTGTTTATGAGAAGGCAGTAACAACAGAAGAATGACTCTACAGTGAAGTGCTAACCACAGAGCCACAGAAAACCTCCAGCTGGAGGGGACCTTGTGGTAGTTTGAGGCTGTGGGTGCCTTTAAGGACCACAGAGAGCAGACCTCCAGAAGGTGCAGAGTGTCCAAGAGGTGTACCAGAAATTGTCAGTGTTTGCATTTCTTCCCATAAATCCTGCACCCCTGTAAAACTGGCTGCAGAGTTATTCTTTACCTTTCTCCCTTCTCCCTCTCCTCCTGGGAAGGACAGGCAGGTTCCTATCTCCCTAGTGGGAAGATAAGGCCTGCTCAGCCTTGGCAATGCTGCCAGTTAAGCATGGAGTGGCTTAATTTGGGCATGGAGTTGCTGAGCTGCATTTTGTGCTGCATCAGGATGATGCCTATGTGGTGTGCAAGGCAGAGAGCTCTTAGTAGGGAGGGAGCATGAAGGCCTGGGTTGCTTGGCCTGGTGTAAAGGGAGCTGTGTGTGAAGCCTTGGCTTTGATTCCAACCCCCCTGCCATGGGCAGGGACACCTCACACTACAGCAGCTTGCTCACAGCCACCTCCAGCCTGGCCTTCAAAACCTCCAGGGATGAGGCTGCCACCACCTCTCTGAGCAACCTGTGCCAGTCTCTCACCACCCTCACAGGGAAGAACTTCTTCCTAACATCCAATCTGAATCTCCCCATTTCTAGTTTTATTCCATTCCCCCCCAGTCCTATCACTCCCTGACACCCTCAAAAGTCCCTCCCCAGCTTTCTTGTAGCCCTCTGCAGATCCTGGAAGGCCACAATTAGGTCTCCTTGGAGCCTTCTCTTCTCCAACAGCCCCAACTCTTTCAATCTTTCAGCTGTGTCCCCACATCTTAAACTGCAGAATCCATGTTGGTAAAGTTCACTTCTGAGTTGATAAATGTCACTTGCAAACAGGGAGGAGACAGCAGCCAGGTTTGTTTCGCTGCACCCAGACTGATCAGCTGGATTTGTCGCTTGCCCACCAGCCCAGCTCCAGGGCAGGTAGGTCCACACTGGGGAAGGGAATTGTGGCAGGTAGGGCTGGCATGGAGCTCTTTTGAGGCTCTGCAGAGGGACAGATGGGCAGAGTCCAAGAGCTTGTGACTGAACACATCCAAGTGCGGGGTTCTACACTTTGGCCACTACAACCCCAGGCAGCACTACAGGCTGGGGACAGAGTGGCTGGAGAGCAGCCAGGCAGAAAGGGACCTAGGGGTGCTGGTTGATGGTAAGCTGAACATGAGCCTGCAGTGTGCCCAGGTGTCCAAGAAAGCTAATGGAATCCTGACCTGCATCAGGAACAGTGTGGCCAGCAGGAGCAGGGAAGTCATTCTGCCCTGAGCTCAGCACTGGTTAGGCCACACCTGGAGTCCTGTGTCCAGTTCTGGGCCCCTCAGTTTAGGAAAGATGTTGAGATGCTGGAAGGTGTCCAGAGAAGGGCAACAAAGTTGGGGAGGGGTTTGGAACACAGCCCTGTGAGGAGAGGCTGAGGGAGCTGGGGTTGCTTAGCCTGGAGAAGAGGAGGCTCAGAAGAGACCTTCTTGCTCTCTACAACTCTCTGAAGGGAGGTTGTAGCCAGGTGGGGGTTGGTCTCTTCTCCCAGGCAAGCAGCACCAGAACAAGAGGACACAGTCTCAAGCTGTGCCAGGGGAGGTTTAGGCTGGAGGTGAGGAAGAAATTCTTCCCAGCAAGAGAGATTGGCCATTGGAATGTGCTGCCCAGGGAGGTGGTGGAGTCACTGTCACTGGAAGTGTTTAAGATGAGCCTGGCTGAGGCACTTGGTGCCACAGATTAGTCAATTAGATGGTGTTGGGTGATAGGTTGGACTTGATGATCTCTGAGGTCTTTTCCAACCTGGTTGATTCTGTTCTATTCTAATGATTGGACTTGATCTAAGAGGCCTTTTCCAGCCATGGTGATTGTGGAAAGCCTGACCACATGGGTGCTCCCATGTTAGGTTATACCCCAAACTGAAGTCAGTCCTGTCAGTGGTCTGCGTTTCCAGGAGCGCAGCAGATGCCAACAGCTCTTGCAAACTGGGACAGTTAATCTCATTAAAGGCTGCAGAAGAAAGGATAATCATCTCAGCTACAGCTTGGAACAAATTTTTCAGATATGAGTGTAGGAAAATATTGGTTTAAATGCTCTCCCTGCAGCTTTGAATGACAATGAGGTGGAGAAAGAGAGAGTCTGAAATAGATGCATAACTTGAACGGAAAGCAGTAACTGATAAGGAAACTGGGGCAGAGGGAATGACTCAGTTGGCAGTGGTGCAGTAGCAAATCCACATGGGGCTTTGGAAATGCTCATCTGTGCCAGTGATAATGCGCCAACCACAGAGATGGTTATGAGAGAGAAATCCAGAGAGCAGTAATGAGGAATAACTGATGTTGTGTAATGGAATGAATCAATGGGAGCTTCAGAGTCAAAGGGCACAAAGGATGATGTTTGGGAAAGAAAGGGAAGAAAAGGGACTGAGAGGGTTTTTGATACAAAGGCTTCTTCCTGCAGGTTTTATCTCCCCAGACACAAGAGCACAATGCTTGTGTCTGTTCCCTTAAGAACTGAGCCACGTGTCAAAGAGGAAAGAAAGAGGGAGAGAAGGCCTTTCGAGATAGCATTTAATCATCATAAAAATGGGTGCATGAATGTGACAAAGAGGGGAGGGGGGGAATGCTTATATCTTAAAAATAAATATGTGACAGAAATGTAAGCTAATAGTGGGGGGGAAGCAGCAATGTGTGCTGTGGCTTGGACAGGATAGGGCAGATAAATACCTGCTGCCAGCTGATCTCCTTTCACAAGGTAACTGCTCCATAGTTCAAAGGAGTGTCTTGTTTCAAACAAGCGGTCCCTAGTCCTGACAGGTGGTGCATGGAGGCTTACATGTCCTGTTGAAGGGCTTCATGCAAGTATTTTCCATTCTCTTTTCTTTCTGAGGGCTTTTTTCCCCCCCATGTGTTTGCTTTACACATAAGCAGGTCTTTAGGGGCCCATTACAGAGAGCAGTGTTGAGAATAACTCCATCCTTGCATCTCACTTCAGACTTCCAGTGGCAATCACATGGAAGGCTGCTCTTTGGGGAAAGGGTTACTCCTACATTTTCTTTATGCCCTTATTCAGAAAATCAGTTCCACTGTCTCTTTCTCAGGGGCAGCAAGGTAGAGGTTGAAACATCCGCTGTCTACCTCAGACACTGAGAAAGGCTCATTGTGGAAGGGTGTTGAGGTGCTGGAGTGTGTCCTAGAAGGGCAACAAGGCTTGTGAAGGGCTTGGAGCACCTAAGGGAGCTGGGGGTGCTCAGTCTGAAGAAGAGGAGGCTGAAGACAGGGTGCTTGGTTGCATGGTTTAGTTGGTTGGGTGGTGTTGGATGATAGGTTGGATGCGATGATCTTGAAGGTCTCTTCCAACCTGGTCTGGTCTGGTCTACTCTACTCTACTCTACTCTACTCTATTCATTGCTGTCTACAACTACCTGAAGGGAGGTTGGAGTGAGGAGAGTGCAGCCTCTGGGCCTCGATAACAAGCAGCAGGACCAGAGGAAATGGTTCCAAGCTGTATCAGGGGAGGTTCAGGCTGGATGCTAGGAAATATTTCTTCACTGGAAGGGTTCTCAAAGATTGGAATGGTCTGCCCAGGGCAGTGCTGAAGTCACAATCCCTGGGAGTGTTCAAGCAGTGTGTTGACCGGGGCTTGGGGACACGGTTTAGTGTTGACGCTTCAGTGCTGGTTTCCCACCTGCAAGAGATGGCATCCTCTTCACACCTCTGGCTCTACACAGTCCTTGCTCCCTTCAGAATTGACCCATGGAGGCCCAGAGAGTGAGGCAAGGTGTTGACTGCACCCTCAGCTCTAGGTGTGTAATGCTGCAGGCAGGTTGCTTCCAAGAGCAACTCTGCAGAGTCCTTTCCTGAACTGCATCTGATTCTCATGCTCCTTCCAGGCAAATGCCAGGGCCCTACAGCAGCTGTGGGCCATAACAGCCCTGACCAGCCCCACCAGGATCCCCACCCAGGCACTCTGCACAGAGGCCTAGGAACCCTGATGTAGCTCAACCCTGAGCACCTGATTCTTACTGGACCTACACTACTCTGCCTTCCATCTGGACTGGGGGCAAGCCCAGGTTGCAAACACATTGCAAAACCCAAGATTGCCGGGGAGACAAATATGCTGGCAGGCTGTAGGGTGACCCTGCCAGACCTTTTTGGGCAGAGGACAACCCAGACATCACCCTTGTGCCTTGGTGCTTTGCAGAGGGCAGAACTCTGGTCTCCCATCAGAGACAGCACCTCCTAAAGCACCATTATCCCAGATCTTCTTTGGCCCTGCTACTGTACACAAGATTCATGGAAGCCTTTGTGATAAAATCTCTTCCTTTGGGCCAGACCTAATGTGTTTCTTCACCTCTCATTAATATCATTCATGCACTTACTAAGATCAAGAGACAGAATCATGTGCTCCTTTGCTGCTGTGTCAGGACAGCTTTAGGTCTTAGTGTCTTAGAGATTTTGAAGTCATATCAAATCTACTTGGCAAAAGGCAGGGCATGCTATAGAATCATTGAATCATAGAACCAATAAGGTTGGAAAAGACCTCAGAGATCATCAAGTCCAACCTATCACCCAACACCTCATGACTAACTAAACCATGGCTCCAAGTGCCACATCCAACCCCTACTGACTGTAGGGGAAACCATTCCACAAACTAGTTTTGTCTTATCAGAGAACTGTTGGCAGAATCAAAGCGGAGTGGGCAGCGTGGGGGAACAGCAGGTAGACAAAGTGAATCATAGAATCAATAAGGCTGGAAAAGACCTCAGAGATCATCAAGTCCAACCTAATACCTAACACCTCCTGGCTCCAAGTGCCACATCCTAACCTTTTTTGCACACCTCCAGGGATGGTGACTCCACCACCTCCCTGGGCAGCACATTGCAATGGCTTTCTCCTCGCCTCCAGCCTAAGCCTCCCCTGGCACAGCTTGAGATTGTGTCCTCTTGTTCTGGTCCTGCTTGTCTGGGAGAAGAGACCAACCCCCACCTGGCTACAACCTTCCTTCAGGGAATTGTAGAGAGCAAGAAGGTCTCCTCTGAGCCTCCTCTTCTCTAGGCTAAGCAACCCCAGCTCCCTCAGCCTCTCCTCAGGGCTGTGCTCCAGACCCCTCCCCAGCTTTGTTGCCCTTCTCTGGACACCTTCCAGCATCTCAACATCTTTCCTAAAGTGAAGAGCCCAGAATTGGACACAGGACTCAAGGTGTGGCCTAACTAGTGCTGAGCACAGGGCAGAATGACTTCCCTGCTGCTGCTGGCCACACTGTTCCTGATGCAGTGGGAAGGAGAAAGATTTACCACCAAGGGGGAGGTCACCTTCTCAGCTGGCCTCTAATTCTATGCATACAAAGCCCTCATTTCTGTGCCCAGACTGCACATTTTGAAAGCTTTGGGGGTTTTCCCTTAACTGGCTTAAGAGCTTGGCTGATGCCTAAGGAACAGCAAAACCCAGCTCTGTGTTACACACGCTTCTGCTTTATCTCACCACTCATTCCACAGCCTGAAATGACAGCAAAATAACGCCGCTGATTACAAGCTCGAGCTGTAAGCTTTGCAGGTTTACAGGCCTGGGAGCAGCTTGGCTCTGGCTATATGCTTTATAAGAGCTCTTGTTTGGATTTAGTGTTTTGCTGGAGTTATAAAGTGGAAATCATTCCCCAAGACCTCTCTGCTAGGAAGATTTGGCATGCCTATTATTATCACTCTTGCTTTTGCAGCAAGCACTCCTGAGCCCAGTCTGCAGAGTTTCCAAAGGAATTCAAAGTGTCACTGGGAGCTGAGTGAGATGTGTGTTAAAAAGGGTTTTTAATGGAGCTGCAGTCACTGTGGCAGTGCCTTTTTATAGCAAGTTTTTTACTGCATTAAGAAAAAAAAAAACCACCCTGCAGATTTCCACGGGGTTGGCATACGGATAAGGCACTTTGCACTACGAGTTTTGTTTAGCTGCTCTTAAAAAAGGGGGGGGGCTATGGGAAGAAAGGAAAAGCAAAGCATCCCTGCTGGCTCTCAGGAGAATGATAAGCAGGAGCAGGGCTGCAAAACTCAGGCAACAGCTATTGCTGCTATCTTGGGGTTCTCTTTCTTCTTTCCTCTTCTGTTTTAGGAGAAATGCATGCATGGAGAAGCCAGGGGTGTGCTTTAGGGAATGCAGACATGGATTGATGGCTGTTGAGGCTTTTACCAGGCACTTGGCTTTGGGTTTAGTTTAGTTTAGCTTAGTTTATACTTTATTTTATCTTACTTTACTTTTTATTTTACTTTACTTTCCTCTTTATTTCACTTTCCTCTTTACCTTACTTTAATTTGCTTTATTTTACTTTATGTTATGTTATTTCACTTTAAATTTCACTTTAAATTTCACTTTAAATTTCACTTTAAATTTCACTTTAAATTTCACTTTAAATTTTCACTTTAAATTTCACTTTAAATTTCACTTTAAATTTCACTTTAAATTTCACTTTAAATTTCACTTTAAATTTCACTTTAAATTTCACTTTAAATTTCACTTTAAATTTCACTTTCTATTTCACTTTAAATTTCACTTTCTATTTCACTTTAAATTTCACTTTCTATTTCACTTTAAATTTCACTTTCTATTTCACTTTAAATTTCACTTTCTATTTCACTTTAAATTTCACTTTCTATTTCACTTTAAATTTCACTTTCTATTTCACTTTCAATTTCACTTTCTATTTCACTTTCTATTTCACTTTCTATTTCACTTTCTATTTCACTTTCTATTTCACTTTCTATTTCACTTTCTATTTCACTTTGATTTATTTCACATTATTCACATTATTTTACTTTATTATATTTTACTTTACTTTCTTATTTTACTTTAATTTGTTTTATTTTGCTCTAATTTATTTTATTTTACTTTATTTTATTTTGATTTATTTCACATTATTTTATTTTACTTTATTTTACTATTTGATTTTATTATATTACTTAATTTTACTTTATTTTATTTTACTTTATTTTGCTTTATTTTATTTTATTCTTTATTTTTCTTTATTTTGTTTTTCTTTATTTTTCTTTATTTTGCTTTATTTTTCTTTATTTTGCTTTATTTTTCTTTATTTTTTATTTTACTTTATTTTATTCTTTATTTTTCTTTATTTTATTTTGCTTTATTTTTCTTTATTTTATTTTACTTTATTTTTCTTTATTTTATTTTACTTTATTTTTCTTTATTTTACTTTATTCTTTATTTTTCTTTATTTTATTTTACTTTATTTTTTATTTTACTTTACTTTACTTTATTTCACATTCTTTTCTTTTATTTTATTTCACTTTATTGTCTTCAGCCCCACCAGTTTATAGCAGCAGCAGCAGCAGCATCACAAGGCAAGTCCTGCTTCTCAAAGCCGAGGCAAACTCTCCAGGCGTGCCCTCAGACACGTTCAGGGGTCAGGCTCCCCTAGCAAAGAAGTGGTTTGCAAGAGCCGCACTAACCGCTCCAGCTGATCTGGTCTCTCTCTGGTCACGTTGGTCTGCAGGAATGTCTGGAGGTCTGCAGGAATGTCTGAAGGTTTGGCCAGGAATGCCCGATTTTGAGAGCTCCTCTTTTCCTTTCTACCACACCAGCTGCAAGTCTCCTTTAATCATGCCCGGGGAGCCGGCAGGGATGCCCAGTGAGACAGGTTCCTCCTCTCCCTCTGGCAACCCATGCCAACAGCCTGCCCGCTTCTGGAAGAGCCAGGCAAGGGGTGGAAAGGAAAGATCAGTACCTGTGGCTCGCTGGGGAGGAAAGAGACTTGCCCAGGGTTGTACAAAAAGGGCAGAGGTGGGAGGCAGCTTTGGACCCCCAATACCTCAGTGGTACTCTGCATCTTTATAGCCATCCTTGCATCCACAGTGCTTGGGACATAGCTGTTCAAACTTGTTCCACCTCTGAAGTGATGTCATTTAGGCACGTTTTACTCTCCGCTTTGGCTTCAGGCTGGGGAGATGACTGGTTTCTGCCTTATCTGGGGGGAATAAACCCCCAAAAGAGTCAGGAAAACCTCGAGTTGTGCCTGCCAAAGCGTGCAAAGCTCAGCAATTTTCAAGCCCGCGGGCAGCTGGAAGCCTCTGGGAGCAGGGATTCAGCTCCCAATGCTGCCCTTAAGCCAGCAGCAGCTTCTCATCCCCACGGTGGAACTAAAGCCCTGGTGAAACCCCAATGTAGGAGCCCCATCCAGCCCTCCCATCCCCCTGACTCCAGCCTGAGCAGCCTCTTTCTTTCATTTTCTCATGCCAGTCCTCCCGACCGAAGCCCTGCCTGAAAATCTTGCCGAAGCAGCAAGCAGATAGTTCAAGTTTTTTTTCTCCTCTGCGGAGGAGGGCAGGGGAGTGACGGTGAGGGGTGGGGGGAAGGGTTTGGGGAGTTGGTGGTGGTTTTTTTTTCCCTTTTGCAATGCTAGTTGTGCAGGGGAGTGTCTTGCGTTATTAACGCTGAGTGGCTCCGGCAGCTACTGTGGTTTAAGGTCGTTAGTCATCAGCTGCTGCTGCAGAAGACACAGGAACGCTGAGCCAGAGCTGTTCATGCCACCTTCCTGGTCCTCCCAGGCCGGCAGGTTGGGAAGGGACACAAATGGGGCAATGGGGATGCGTGGGGTTTGGACTGTGGCTGGGGGCCAAAGGGGCATCCCCCCAGCCGGGTCACAGGGTGCCCGTGTGTGGGGGACCGGCTGAGTTGTGGTGGGTGGCTGCACAGCAGCCTTGAATGGCCAGAGAGAGGCTGAGGGGGGTGAAGGGCAGGCAGGGCACCTGGGATGTGTGAGAGGGGATGCTCTGTGCACCCTGTAAGAAGGCAGATCTTGGAGGTCTCTTCCAACCTGGTTGATTCTGTTACTTGTGTTAGATGTGCGAGCTCCAGCCTGGGAAGCAGTCCTTGCTTTCCACAGAGCTACACAGGAGCAAAGGTTTCCTTCTGTCTTGAGCTACTGATGAGACAAGGATGCAGGATGCTCCCTGAGCATTGAAGGCGTACAGGTCTACATGTGCTCTTCCCACCTGATGTCTTCTTTCTTTCTTTTTTTTCCCCCCCTTCCTTAGGATGAGGAGGTCTAGACAGACATTCTTTAATTTATCCTGCATCCTCTGTCTCCTGCTGAAGGCTGCCTCTTCCTCCTCTCTCCCCTGTGGAACTGACCCACCAGCTCCTTCGCTGCCCTCTGGGCTGTACAAAGGGCACACCTGTGTGGGTAGGTATCCAGGTTTTGTTTGCCTGCTGGACTAGTTCATTCCTTGCTCCACCTGTGAGCTGAGAACTGCTGTGCACCTCATAAATCTTGCCTTTATCTATTTCAACAGCTGTGCTGCCAAGTGCTCACAGCCTTTGTTGAAATAAGCCCAGAAGATTTTGCAAGGCCAGCGTGGGGTCTGGAGCCAGTTTATGGTTTTGTTTTCGAGTGGCTGCTTCCCAAAGTTCATGTTGTTCACTCTGCAAGGAATGGTGTCTGAAAGAGCTGGGGTTAGTGTCTGTAGGTCTGGGACCTGGAGGTGTTGTGGGGTCCTAGTATTTGCTTGGGTTCACGATGCAGGCAGGCACAGTTCCCCCCCCCAAGGCTCACCCAAGGTCTCCTCACTGATTTCGTTGCCTGGGAAACTCTACCTGAGAACAGTTGGTCCATACAGGGGCCAGGCAGCTTTGTGGTCTGGGTGGTAGCCTCCAGATGGCCAAGGTACAAGAGCTGTTTGTCACATTTCCTTGCCTTTTCATGAGCACACTGGTACTCAACTGGGGTGAGCATGTTCTGGTAGATCCCTTCTCGTGTGACTTTGGTGACTGTGGTGATCACCACAGCAGCTACAGCCGGAAGTGCCTCATAGCCTCATCTGGCTGTGTGACTCCCAAAGCAAGCCCAGGAACACCAAAGCCAACATAAGCTGTGGGTATCTGCACCAGAAATGCCCTTGATGTGAGGCTTTGCGTACCTAGAGAGAAGCTTTTCTGTCAGCAAGTGATCAAACATTTCATTTTGTTCTCTTCTAGCTTTTCAAGGCACTTTTGCTGTGTCTCCATCCCACAGCAGGGACTTTTTCCTTTTCAGCCCCAGCTTACTTTCACTGTGGCTCAAGGGACACCATTAGAAATAATAAACCTAAACCTGATTTTAAAAAGGGCTTGGCCTCAATTCTGAGCTGCCCACAGTGCCCCTGCAAATTTTGGCACAGCAGGGCAGAGTAGATGTCCTGGTTTCACTGGGACAGGATCCTGGGCCAGCCATGGTCTGCAGGCCATTAGCAGTCTGCAGTCAGCTGGGAGCTTAAGCAGGCAGGGGGATAGCCAGAGCCAAGCTGGAGACTGTGTATCCTGTGCCATCCATGCAACACAGTATAAAGGAGGAAGTCTGGGGATGGGACTCTTTCTCCTTCTGCTTCTCCTTCACTCAAGGGTGACCATTCCTGGGGGGGCTCACTTACCAAAGACTGCTTTCCCCTTTGTTGTGGCTGCCACACATTCCCTGGGCTCAGTATAACTTTGTACACTTACAGTGGTGTTGGTGTTAGTTTTGCTGCTCCATTCAATCCCTTTTCATCTCAGCACGTGGGTCTCCTCTCCTTTTCCTGATTCCCCTTCTCATCTGGGGAGGGGTCATCAGGGGATAGAACAGCTGCTAAGTTTAACCCCAGGTAGAGGCTAAATGTAGGCAGTGAACCAAGACTGGAGAGAAGTCAGGGCACAGCCACTGCCTGGGGTCAGCCATGGATGGAAAAGGAGAGCGTGCTGTGAACAGCACAAATGGCTGTCAGGGACTGGCCTGGTTAACGGCAGCAGGCACAGAAGCAGGGACTGAGCAGCTGACAGAGAGCAGAGGAAGTGGAGAGGTTTCATGGTGAGATCTGTAGGCAGCTATGGCCCTGATGGCAGCAGATGGGTGGTGAGCCTGCTTGCCTCTAGGATTTTCACACTGCTGCTTTTTCAGATGTCAGGGGAACATGGTTTGCCCTTTCCATCCTATTGACCCAGCTAGGCTGTGAATTCCTCAAGTGACTGCACACTGCTTTGAAGTTGCCTTGCACAAGATAAACTCTGCTTTTTCTAGCCCCTTCCCAAGGGGAGGACAGCTGTGCCAGCCCCATTGCTGGGACCGCTGAGCTTCTCCCCAGTGTGTGGGGAAGCGCTCAAAAAACCTCCCAGACCAATTGCTCTCTCTGAGGTGTCCCTTTGGCTAAGAGCATGCAGGTGAGCTCCACTCAGGCCTGTCCACACCTCTGCAAACTGCCACCTGAAAATGAAGCATGCAGAGCATTAAACCTGTGCAGGTCTGGCCTGGCCGGGTAGGGAGGGCTGCTTGATTGCTAGCCCACTTGGCTACCTCTGGGGTTTCACTGATCAGCTGCTTTCTTGAGTAACTCTTGACAACATGGAGGAGCCATCTGTGCCTCTTCCTTGTCACAAGTGGGGAAGGGAAAGCATGGAGGAGCTGATGGATACGCTTGCCGTGGCGTGGAGCAGGGCTAACGTCTGTCCCTGCGACTGATTTGGTGACCAGCACTCTGAGCAGCAGACATTAAGCTGAGACCAGCTTCAGCTGTAGGGGGAAGGCTGTGATTTTCCTTTCAACAGCTCTACTCCAGACCCTGCTGGCTCAGTGAGCCATCTGGGAAGGCACGGGGAGAAAGCCATGAGAGCTTCCTCTGAGTCTTCTTGGCTTTGTAGATGGAGGCAGCATTTTTCATGTGGGCTTGGCAGCGCTGGGTTAACTCTTGGAGACAATGATCTCAAGAGCCTTTTTCAACCTGAAAGCTTTTCTAGCTCTAAGTTCCCACTGCCAAAGGCAGAGGACATTTAGTTTTTTTTCCTTGAAGAAACTGGCTTTCTCATGCAAGTGAAATGGCCAGGTGTCTGAGCTTTCAGAGTTATTTGCCTCTCTTTGCTGGGGGAAATGAGGTGGCTGCACATTGAATAGTCATTTGTGATCCCTCCTCTGTGTGTACCACCTGCCTGATGGAGATTGCTATGCCAGCAGTTAAAGGCAGCAAAAGGACATTCGTTCAGTAACAAACCCCAGAAAATCTCTTCCATTAAGCCCTTTCCACTGAAAGCATCACCACTCCCTGAAGTGATGTGACAGGAGAACAAAAGGCAGTTCTGGAACCTTTATTGATTTCACCCCTGCTGCTGAGGACAGGCTGAGAGAGTTGGGGTTGTTCAGCCCAGAGAAGAAAAGGCTCCAGGGAGACCTTGCTGCAGCTTTTCAGTACTTAAAAGGGGACCTGTAAGAAAGATAGGGACAGTCTCTTTGGCAGGGTCTGTTGTGACAGGACAAGGGTTGGTGTTTTTAAACTAAAAGATAAGAGATTTATAATGGACAGAAGTAAGAATTTGGGTGTTTTTTTATTGTTGTAATGTGTTTTTTTCTTCCCTCCCTCTCTCCCTCCCTCCCTCCTTCCCTCCCACTGAGAGTGGTAAAACCCTGGCCCAGGTTGCCCAGAGAGGTGATTCCCCATCCCTGAAAACATTCCAGGTCAGGTTGGACCGGTCTCTGAGCAACCTGATCTAGCTGGGGGTGTCCCTGCTCACTGCAGGGAGGTTGGACTAGATGAGTTTAGAAGATCTCTCCCAGTCCAAAGCATTCTATGATTCTTCTGTCATCACTTGTGGTGCTCCCTAGGTAAGCACTCTCTGCCCCAGTATGCTCTGGTCATGCTGGGAAAGTGGCTGGATGCTTCAAGGGACTCCCCTGCCCTTGGCAGATGCTGGGATATGTACTATTGGCAAGGCACCTATATGCTGATATGGAATAGGGCTGGAGGAGAGGGGAGTATGAGGCCAAGCTGGCTGATCATTTCAGACAGCTGATAGCAGGAAGCTGGCCAAAACATTTCTGCTTTGAGATTGTTACTTGTCTAGAAAAGGTGACTCCTTTCCACAGCAAACTTAACTGTGCTAGAGAACGTTTAGGCAGAAGCTGTAATCAGGCTCAGCCACTACAGAGAGTCACAGAATTTCTGTTCCATTTTCTGGAAAGATTTGGCTGCTTCATTCAAAGTCTTTTCAAAACTGCCTTGGTGTAAAAATAAAGCACCTGGAAAGCATCCCCACCTGAAAAGGGATTTCATGCTACTGCCTTTTAGAATGAATGAAAAGAGGCCCTTAGTGCCGTGGTCTGGGTGATGAGTTACGGTTGGGTGATAGGTTGCACTTGATGATCTTGGAGGTCTCTTCCAACCTGGCTGATTCTGTGAGGGGGAAAGAACCTGATGGGAATCTTCCCCACCACAAGAGCAGATGTAGTACACCTAAGCAGCTCCCAGCCCTCTCCAGCCTGCTCTTAATGGTCTTTTAGTCCCTGACACGAGAAGAATTTTCCTGACATCTGACAGTCTCTTTCCACTGTCTGTGTTTCCTGCCTTCCCAGGCTGGAAAACTTCCTCCTCCTTTTTGCATACAGTGGAATCAGCTCAGCCCTTTCCTCTGGGCCTTCTGCATGCTTTGCATGTCATAGATCCTTCTGCTTTTCTCTTGTGCTCGATGAAAAGGCTGCAAAAGCTTTCCCTATATGCAGTGCCCCACACGACTGGTTTGGCTGGTGTAAAGCTGGTGAGTTTCTGCTCTGTGCACTGCTTTGGGAGCTGGATGGTGGCTCTGGATTTCATTCCTGCTTTTGTTACTGACTGGCAGTATGGCTCCAGGACAAGACCTAGGGAAGCCTTTGCTAAGTGCAACCTGGTAATTTCAGTGGGGCATCCTGAGACAAGATGCTGTATGTTGTTGTTTTGGTTTTTATCAGCCATGGTGTATGAGTGAGCCCTTCAGGCACTCTGCTCTTTGACCTTCTGCTAAATGAGGAATGTGCTGCCCATTTCACAGGGCAAGCAAAGATTTACTTAAGTTGCTGTACAGGCAGAGAGGGACCTGGGGGTACTGGTTGACAGCAGCTGAACATGAGCCAGCAGTGTGCCCAGGTGGCCAAGAAGGCCAATGGCATCCTGGCCTGCATCAGGAACAGTGTGGTCAGCAGGAGCAGGGAGGTCATTCTGCCCTGTACTCAGCACTGGTTAGGCCACACCTTGAGTCCTGTGTCCAGTTCTGGGCTTCTCAGTTTAGGAAAGATGTTTAGATGCTGGAAGGTGTCCAGAGAAGGGCAACAAAGCTGGGGAGGGGTCTGGAGCACAGCCCTGTGAGTAGAGGCTGAGGGAGCTGGGGTTGCTTAGCCTGGAGAAGAGGAGGCTCAGGGGAGACCTTCTTGCTGTCTACAATTCCCTGAAGGGAGGTTGTAGCCAGGTGGGGGTTGGTCTCTTCTCCCAGGCAACCAGCACCAGAACAAGAGGACACAGTCTCAAGCTGTGCCAGGGGAGGTTTGGGCTGGATATTAGGAAGAAGTTCTTCCCAGCAAGAGAGATTTGCCATTGGAATGTGCTGCCCAGGGAGGTGGTGGAGTCACCATCACTGGAGGTGTTCAAAAAGGGTCTGGATGTGACACTTGGAGCCATGGTTTAGTTAGTCATGAGGTGTTGGGTGATAGGTTGGACTTGATGATCTCTGAGGTCTTTTCCAACCTGGCTGCTTCTATGACTCTATGATACCTGAAGGCAGTACAGTAGCAGTGGCAGCAGTTGCCACTGGTGTTAATGTTTCATCATGCCTGAAGATCAGATTCTTTATTTCTCTACTATTTCTGATTAATTTTGAAACCCTTTTTTTAACACACCTCCCAACAACCTGAATTACCACACAGCCCCTCAAAAGGTCTTTGCACATTGTGCTGTTCTCTAGCAAAGTTGACCTCATCCAGGACTATCTGAAGCAACCTCAGGGAAGGCTGAAGCTGCCTTAGAAGCAGCAGGAAGGGGAGGAGATGAAGGAAGTGGAGGAGATGCTGGAAGTGGAGGAGATGCTGGAAGGCAAGACAGAACTGCTGTATTCTTCTGTTTGGTGAGGAAAGGAGATTTGGGGGTAGATCAATCAGCTAAAAATCAGCTCCTGGAAAAACTCTGCAGTGGTTAAAACTGCAGAAAATCAGCTTTCAAAAGTAAATGTGAGTAAGAGCCTCACTGGATGTATCAAGGAGGAACAGTGTCAGATCAACCTGATTGTCTTGGCTGATGGGATAGAGGCCTGTAGACACAGGAGCAGTAATAGATGTCACAGCTGGGCCTGAGTAAGGCTATTGGCACCACTTCAGCACTAAGCTAATGGCTGAGAGATGTGACATTGATTAAGCTTCCACAAGGCAGGACAAAACTGGTGGGTGGCTTTGTTCAGAGAGTAATTATGAGTGGCTCCTTCTCTGAAAAGAAGCATGGACAAGATTTCTTGGTCCTTCTTGGTCCTCTGTAATGGGTTGGGGCAAACCCCGTCCCCACCACGCGCCGAAATGACGACTCAAAGGGATTGCAAAAGTGATGGAAAGTTTGAACAGAGAACAGTGAGTGCGTGCAGAGAGCTAGAAACACAGTGACACGAAGAAACCCCAAAACAGACCCAGAGAGATCCCATCCCCACCTGAGGGTGCACCCAAAACCCCCAGGGCTCCTCCTTCCCCCCCCCCCCCCCCCCTCTTGCTAGGCTAGTCTCAGCTGGCCAGATCTGAGACTGCCCATCCCCCCGTGGCCTTGGGTCTAGCCAGGCCCCATGGCTGGGAGATCTCTCCCCCAGTTACCCGGTGGCGGAGAGGAAGGAAAGAGGAAGTGCCAGACCCCGCCGTGAAACTTAGTGGTGCAAGGGATCATGGTAGGAAATAACCTAATTTCTGTGTCCACCCACTGGGCTGGACTTCTGGACACAGGAAACACCCCTGTAGCAGAGGGCACCCAGCCCAAACTACAACATCCTCTTTTTTGAATGTAACATCATTCTGGACTTCCATCAGCCAGGATAACCACAGAATCATAGAATGGGCTGGGCTGGAAGGGACCTCCAAAGGTCATCCAGTCCAACCCCTCTGCAGTCAGCAGGGTCAGCCTCAACTAGATCAGGTTGCCCAGAGCCCTGTTGAGCCTCACCTTGAATATCTCCAGGAGAGGGCCCTCAACTACCTCCCTGGGCATGATTTTATGATTCTATGATCTTAACAGGTTTACATCTACCTTGTCCTTTTGGACCATCACAGATGCCACAGATTAGCTGTTAGATCAGAGGCTTCCCATGGAGAGCCATGAGGATGATTCGGGGACTCAAGCATATCCCTTACAAAGAGAGACTGAGAGTCCTGGGGTTATTTAATCTGGAGAGGAGAAGGCTGAGAGGGATCTGATCAATGTCTATCAATATGTGAGGGGTGGGGGGTCAAGTGGAAGGGGCCAAGCTCTTTTGGGTGGTGCACAGCAATAAGCCAAGGAACAACGGAGACAAATTGGAACAGAGAAGGTTCCTCCTCAACATGAGGAGAAAATTCTTTACAGTGAGGGTGATGGAGCCCTGGAATGTGCTGCCCAGACAGGTTGTGGAATCTCCTCTGAAGACTTTCAAAACCCACCTGGATGCATTCCTGTGCAGCCTGCCCTGGGTGATTGCTGCTCTGGCAGGGGGGTTGGACTCAATGATCTCTGGAAGTCCTTTCCAACCCCTAAAATGCTCTGATTCTTCCAAGCCTGTGCTTGGGGATTCAGTGCTGTGACAGCAAGAACCATTTGCAGATGGTGGAGTTTATTTCTTTGCTCCCCAGCAGCAGGCTGCCCTGCTCTGTGGGTGATTAACTTTGGCTGCCCTTTGGGGGAGGAGGTGATTGTCAGGGAGCACTCCGCAGAGCCAGACAGCAGCACTTCCCTTCTTCCTCACTAGTGAGCAGAGAGGCTGTGGGTCAGCAGCCAGGCAAGCACATTTCCCCATCTTTGTGCTTGATAGGGTGCCCTGCTCAGCAGCCTTTGCTGGTCACCTCATCCATTCACCCACGAGCACATACTCCTGGTGTAGGAAGAAGCTTTGAAACATAGAGGACACAGTCTCAAGATGCACCAGGGGAGGTTTGGGTTGGAGGTGAGGAGAAAGTTCTTCACAGAGAGAGTTGTTAGCCATTGGAATGTGCTGCCCAGGGAGGTGGTGGAGTCACTGTCACTGGAGGTGCTCAAGAGGGGATTGGATGTGGCAGTTGGTGCCATGGTTTAGTTGTCATGAGGTGTTGGGTGGCAGGTTGGACTTGATGATCTCTGAGGTCTCTTCCAACCTTATTGATTCTATGGTTCCATATTTTCAGCTCTGGTTATGTTAAAGAATTGCTCTAATGTGAGGGGTCCCTGCCCATGGCAGGGGGGTTGGAACTAGATACAGAATACAGAATTAACCAGGTTGGAAAAGATCTTTGAGATCATCGAGTCCAGCCTACCACCCAACACCATCTAATCAGCTAAACCATGGCACTGAGTGCTTCATTCAGATGATCCTTGAGGTCCCTTCCAGCCCTGATAACTCTGTGATTCTATGTTCTCAAGCTTCCCAGCAGGGTAGAACACTACCCTGTAGCTGTGTTGATTTGTGTGATAGTCAATGTCCTCAGCAGTTTGCCTCTGTTGAGCTGTGCATGAGTGCAGGGATGAAATACCCCCCATGGGGCTGTAGCAGGACCAGTGCCATTCCGAGTCCCCAGTCACTTCCCACAATGGAACGTTGCCAAATGGAGCTGGAGGCTTTTAGTAAGTGCACTCAGACACAGTGGCTGTGCACATATTGTCTGGGGAGGCATCATGACAGAGTGTGTAATTTACAGCTCAGTGAGCTCTGTGGAAAGGCCATGCCCAATACCAGCACCGCACCGCAGTGTGTTTGACTCTGAGAGGCTGGGGGTTGACTTGGATTGCAGCACAGCCACTGCCAAGCCACAGAATCCCTGTGTTCATTTCACCAACCTGGCTCAGTTGGCTCAGTGGCAAAATCTGACCTCCTGATCACTAATAGATATCAAATTTAGCCATAACATCACAGGCTCACAGGATGTTAGGGGTTGGAAGGGACATCCAGAGATCTTCCAGTCCAGCCCCCCTGCCAGAGCAGGACCACAGAATCCAGCACAGGCCACACAGGAACACATCCAGACAGTACTGGAAAGGCTCCAGAGAAGGAGACTCCACAACCTCTCTGGGCAGCCTGCTCCAGGGCTCTGTCACTCTCACAGTGAAGAAGTTCCTCCTCATGTTGAGGTGGAACCTCCTGTGCTGGAGTTTATATCCATTGCCCCTTGTCCTATCCCAGGGTGCAAGTGATCAGAGCCTGTCCCCTCCCTCCTGACCCCCAGCCCTCAGACACTGATAGACATTGATCAGTTCCCCTCTCAGTCTTCTCTTCTAAGGGCTGACCTCCTGCCTGAGTTTGGCTTGCCTGTGCAAAACCAGATTATCAGTGAGGCCAGGGCAGCATTTACTGACTGCAGCCTTAACCTCAGCTAGTTCTCCAGCTAGTTCTCCAAGTGCTTTGGATGCTTTTGTACAACATGACTTCCCCACAGAGCAGGAGAGCTCTACATGGCTGGTTGACCACTGACTGAACAGTCCCAGGGCTCTCAGCCTCTCCTCTCCAGGCAGTGCTCCAGTCCCTTCAGCATCCTGGTAGCTCTCTGTTGGACTCTGTCCAGCAGATGCCTGTCCCTCTTGAACTGGGGAACCCAAAACTGGACATAATCCTTAAGATTATGCTGTGGGTAGAAGGATCACAGGCATGTGAGTAAGTCTGTTAGAGAGACTGAAGAAGCTGCTCAAATAGGAATATTTCCTACAGGGATATTAATCTTCAGCAGCTGATGGTGGGGGGGAAAAAGTCATTTTCCAAATCAGCCTAAGCCTTACTGAGGGTTTCTGGGTGTAAAATGCAAATATCTCTTAATGATCACAATATAAAGGTGTGCTTGGCAAGCCAACAGACACCCTTGTATGTGTGCAGGTAGATACAGATGTGCAACATGGCAACTCTTCCCTGCATCTCACATAGCTGATGCTTGCCATGAGCATCTGGAGGGTTGTATTTTGTTTATTTAAGGCTGGTTGGTTGGTTGCTGATTGCACAATGCATGATGCCTCCCACTCTCATGATTGTGTTAGCCTTGCACAGAGTCCTGCTTGTGCTTAAGGCAATCACTGTCAGTGGTGTGAGGAACTCTGTATCTGAAGCAAGTTGTGTGCATTCTGCAACCCCTATTACAGGAAGGATCTGGAGGTGCTGGAAGGTGTTCAGAGATGGGCCACAAGGATGGGCAGAGGGCTGGAGCTGCTCTGCTGTGAGGACAGACTGAGGGAGTTTGGGGCTGTTCAGTCTGGAGAAGAGAAGGCTATGGGGAGACCTAATTGTGGCCTTCCAGGATCTGAAGGGGGCTACAAGAAAGGTGGGGAGGGACTTTTGAGGGTGTCAGGGAGTGATAGGACTGGGGGGAATGGAGCAAAACTAGAAATGGGAGGATTGAGATTGGATGTTAGGAAGAAGTTATTCCCCATGAGGGTGGTGAGAGACTGGCACAGGTTGCCCAGGGAGGTGATGGAAGCCTCATCCCTGGAGGTTTTTGCAGCCAGGCTGGCTGTGGCTGTGAGCAAGCTGCTGTAGTGTGAGGTGTCCCTGGCCATGGCAGGGGGGTTGGAACTGGCTGATCCTTGAGGTCCCTTCCAACCCTGACAATTCTATGGTTCAGGATCTGAAAAAAAAAGATCAATCCTTTGAGGCTGGGATGAAGTCCATTCCATTAACCCCTCCTGCTCCCATTCAGGCTACAGTAAAATGTGAATACCCTTGCTTGGTTGGAAAACAAAACTTCATGATTGGCACACGCAGACCCACTTGTAATTCCTGTTAATTAATACAGAAAGCATTTCCATTGGAAATGCCTGCAGGTATAGATTTTTCTTAAACTCTTTAAAGTCTGATGGAAGAAACTCTAGGGATATGTTTTTGGCTGGGAGATGTTGATAGCAGAGGCTTCCAGGAAGTGAAAGCTGAGAATCAGCATCAGAGTTCTCACTGGGTGAAGGAAAAAATAATTCATAGAATGGGTGGATAGAATCCCAAGCAAGTTGGAAGGGACCTCAAAGATCATCTAGTCCAACCTTTCAGAGTAAAAGAATGTAGTATTAATGAAGTAATATAGTACCATAGAATTGTTAGGGTTGGAAGGGCCCTCAAGGATCAGCCAGTTCCAACCCCCCTGCCATGGCCAGGGACACCTCACACTACAGCAGCTTGCTCACAGCCACATCCAGCCTGGCTGCAAAAACCTCCAGGGACGAGGCTGCCACCACCTCCCTGGGCAACCTGTGCCAGTCTCTCACCACCCTCATGGGGAAGAACTTCTTCCTAACATCCAATCTCAATCTACCCATTTCTAGTTTTGCTCCATCCCCCCCAGTCCTATCACTCTGTGACACCCTCAAAAGTCCCTCCCCAGCTTTCTTGTAGCCCTCTGCAGATCCTGGAAGGCCACAAGAAGGTCTCCTTGAAGCCTTCTCTTCTCCAGACTGAACAGCCCCATAGGGGCTGGAGGTGTTCAAGAGAGGATTGGATGTGGCACTTGGTGCCATGGTCTAGTCATGAGGTCTGTGGTGACAGGTTGGACTTGACGATCTCTGAGGTCTCTTCCAACCTTGGTGATACTGTGATACTGTAATTTATATCTGGGGGACAGTGCTATGGCTGGAGGGGTGAGAAAGGCCTCCAGCACCCAGGAGCCTGAGCAAAGGATGGCAGAGGAAGATGTGCCAGCTGCCAGGAATCCTCATAGCAGAGCAGCTCCAGCCCTCTGCTCATCCTCATGGCCCTTCTCTGGATACCTTCCAGCACCTCCAGATCCTTCCTGGAATAGTGTTAATGAAGGAATAGAGTTCTGAAATCAGGGGTCTGAAGTTCCTCCCTGCTATTGCATGGGCAGCAGGAAGGAGAGTTGACATTGCAGGACTTGCTGGTTTGGGTACAGAGCTCCAACACCCTCCAAAAGAATGCTGAATTAATACTTCCCAAATGTCTTTAGCCAGCAGCTTTCTGTGCAGTGACAGACGTGCTAATCATGCACCATTCAGCATGTCTAAGATACCTGATGGTGCTTAGTAAATTTAGGGGGGGGGGGGGAAAGGTCTTGTATTTGCCAACATCTCTGCATATAGATACCTGTAATCATATTCAGTGCCTCTGGGAAATACATCAACACTGCAAATGCAATAGGTGGCAAAGTTTGAGTTAAAAAGACTTTTGCACTCAGACTCCTTTCTGGAGTACCCTTTCAAAGCAGCAAACCCTCTGGCTGTGTATGAGAAAATACCTGCCCTAACATTGCAGGCACAGTTCTGTCTTTTGAGCTGAGTGTTTCCACACCAGGATGAAACCTTGAGGGTATTAAGGGTTGTTCTCTGGAGCAACCTGCATTAGTGTGCGGTGTCCCTGCCCATGGCAGGAGGATTGGAACTGGATGATCCTTGGGGTCCCTTCCAACCCTGACAATTCTATGATTCTATGATCTAGGAATGGAAGAAGCAAGAGTATGCTTTGGGAAAAACTTCATCTTCTGTACTACATAAGCCCAGGAAGATGAGAGACACACTTGTACTGCAGACAGCTTTGAGGCAGAGGTTTGATGCTGTGTCAGGCAAGGATCTGGCTCCTGTTCCATCATGAGTGACCATAACCTGGCTGTCAGAGTTTACAGAGAGCTACTTTGTGTCCAAGGCCACATTTTTGGGGGCCTATTTCCTCCTTATACTCCAGGATGCACATTTAATGAGGAGAGGCTGAGGGAGCTGGGATTGCTTAGCCTGGAGAAGAGGAGGTTCAGGGGAGGTATCGTTGCTGTCTACAACTACCTGAAGGGAGGTTGTAGCCAGGAGGGAGTTGGTCTCTTCTCCCAGGCAACCAGCATTAGAACAAGAGGAAACAGTCTCAAGCTGTGCCAGGGGAAGTTTAGGCTGGAGGTGAGGAGAAAGTTATTCACGGAGAGAGTTGTTCACCATTGGAATGTGCTGCCCAGGGAGGTGGTGGAGTCACCATCCCTGGAGGTGTTCAAGAGGGGACTGGATGTGGCACTTGGTGCCATGGTCTAGTCATGAGATCTGTGGTGACAGGTTAGACTTGATGATCTCTGAGGTCTCTTCCAACCTTGGTGATACTGTGATACTGTAATTTATATCTGGGGGACAGTGCTATGGCTGGAGGGGTGAGAAAGGCCTCCAGCACCCAGGAGCCTGAGCAAAGGATGGCAGAGGAAGATGTGCCAGCTGCCAGGAATCCCATATAAAAGAGTTTTGCTCAGACAAATGTATTTAGATCTGAGTCTTAGGGAGGCAGCTTTTGCTATCCAGACACCTCTTGACATCCCTAGGTATAATTCTAATTATAGAGCCTTTCAAACCTAGGCAGCAGAAGTGGATTAAGTTAAATAGTCTGCTCAAACTGCCAGAGGCTTCACAGCTGAGGAATGAATTTCTCTAGCACTGATTTTATTACTGGGTTATGATTTTAGTATATACTTTTTCCCTTCCTCCCTCCCAAACTTGTTGGGAATGTCACTTTGTTATTGCCCTCCATTTTCAAACACATGGGGAGAGGTACTGCCTGACGTGTGAGCTTTCAGATGACTGCTGCTGTGCAAAATGGTTATGGCTTTCTCTTATCTCCCTAGAAATTAATAGCAGATGGGACAAACCATCACTAAAAGAGACAGGCCTTTTATTAATGCCAGAGCCTAGTTTCTAGTGGCTGCTAGGCATTATAATGGCAATGAATTTCTGCCAGAGGAAGCATCCTTCAGCCTGTCAAGGCACTGAAATGTGTTATTGAGGAGCAACAGCAGCACCTGCTTCTTGCAACTTAGAGTCAGAGAATCACAGAATCAATAAGGTTGGAAAAGACCTCAGAGATCATCAAGTCCAACCTGTCACCCAACACCTCCTGACTAACTCAACCATGGCACCAAGTGCCACATCCAATCCTTTTTTGCCCACCTCCAGGGATGGTGACTCCACCACCTCCCTGGGCAGCACATTCCAATGGCCAATCTCTCTTGCTGGGAAGAACTTTCTCCTCACCTCCAGCCTAAACTTCCCCTGGCACAGCTTGAGACTGTGTCCTCTTGTTCTGGTGCTGCTTGCCTGGGAGAAGAGACCAACCCCCACCTGGTTACAACCTCCCTTCAGGTAGTTGTAGAGAGCAATAAGGTCACCCCTGAGCCTCCTCCTCTCCAGGCTAAGCAACCCCAGCTCCCTCAGCCTCTCCTCACAGGGCTGTGCTCCAGACCCCTCCCCAACCCCTACCTGGCTGCAACCTCCCTTCAGGTAGTTGTTCCTAAAGAGAGTCTTGTGGGCCTAGGAAAGACTTTTTGAAACCTTTTAAGCTTTTTTTTAACAAAAACCATTTTAAAGCTTTTTTAAGGCTCTGCTGGTGCAGCCTGTCTGGGCTGCCTAGTGTGTGCCCAGCTCATGGTGGAGAAATCAATGGCATCCAAACATCTACTCAGCTGAAAACAAGCAAGGGCTGCTAATGACTGCTGCAGATCTGGAAGTGCTTTTCTACTGATGCTCAGAGTGTTACAAAGCCTGTATTCTTGCTTGGCATGAACAAACCAGACCCAGAAGGCAGGGCAAGGGTAGTGTGGGTGGTCTGCAAGCTGCTCATCTGTGTTAATAACATGACCTTGAATGTGGCCAGAGAAGGGCAACAAAGCTGGGGAGGGGTCTGGAACACAGCCCTGAGGGAGCTGGGGTTGTTTAGCCTGGAGAAGAAAGAGGAGGCTCAGGGCAGAGCTTATTGCTCTCTACAACTCCCTGAAGGGAGGTTGTAGCCAGGTGGGGGTTGGTCTATTCTCCCAGGCAACCAGCACCAGAACAAGGGGACACAGTCTCAAACTGTGCCAGGGAGGCTTAGGCTGGAGGTGAGGAGAAAGTTCTTCCCAGAAAGAGGAATTGGCCATTGGAATGTGCTGCCCAGGGAGGTGGTGGAGTCACCATCCCTGGAGGTATTCAAAAAGGGATTGCATGTGGCACTTGGAGCCATGGTTTAGTTAGTCATGAGGTGTTGGGTGATAGGTTGAACTTGATGATCTCTGAGGTCTTTTCCAACCTTATTCATTCTGTGAATTTTTGACCTTATGATAGGAACTTGTAAGGTCCAAGCTGTGCCTTTTAGATGTGCTTGCAGCTGTCTCAAGGATTTGCACTGCCACCCTAGCTCTAAATGATGGAGTTGGTGTGGCTGTTCCCACGCTAACCTTGCAAATAAACCAAGGTCTATTCTCATACAATCATAGAATGGTTTGGGTTGGAAGTGACCTCCAAAGATCATCTGCTCCATGCCCCTGTCTGTGAGGCCAGTGCAGGGCACGGCTTGCACTCAAATAGCTGAAGTCTCTTGCACCCCTCTACTGCCTCCCTCCTCAACTGGGTGTCCTCATCCAAATGTACTCCTGGGATTGGCCCTGGCATTGCCTGGGGCATGAGACAGGATCAGGCTGTGCTAAGGCACCTGCTTGTGGTTAACCAGGGACCAGGTGGCCTGGGACTGTTCTTTAAGCCTGAGTCTTGAGCACACTTTGCCCTTCAACTTGGATGTGCCCTTTGGTTTCACTGTGGGGTTTTATTGTTCTACTTCTTTCATACCTTTATGAGCTATTGTCTTTTAATTAATTGTTAATTCCTTGGGTAGCCCACAGGTATTTTGGGGCTGAGAGGGAACAAGGAATGACTTGCTTCAAGGGTTTTTTTAACTTGGTTGTATCTCTCTCCATTTATTCTCCATTCTTTTTAGGCTGACTGGAGGTAATGGCTCTGAGCATGCTTTATAAATCACTCTGCAGACTGCTTTGAGTGAGCATTTTATTTAATAAGTATGGAGAAGTGGGCTTTTAGCCCTGCAAAAGAGGTGGCAGGTTCACTGTAATTTCCCCTGGATTGCTGTATTTGGGGTAGAAGCAGTTACAGAAGGCTCAGGCATATTGGTCTTACAGCACGTTCCAATTGAATTACCTCCTCTTTGACTTGCTGCTTGATCCTTAGGAGCATCAGAGTTATTTATGTTGGGAAAACAGCACTTTGATTTAACAGCACACAGGCAGGGACACTTGGAAGGAATTTAAAAGCTCTCTTTGAAGAGTCTGAAAACCCTGCAGCCTGAGCACCTGGACACTGATGCTCTTGAGCTTTGGGAAAGGGTGGATCTGCAGCCACATCCAAATGCTGCAGCTCACCTCCTGTTCCAGACTAGGTCAGGGTGGATCTGCAGCCACATCCAAATGCTGCAGCTCACCTCCTGTTCCAGACTAGGTCAGGGTGGATCTGCAGCCACATCCAAATGCTGCAGCTCACCTCCTGTTCCAGACTAGGTCATGGTGGATCTGCAGCCACATCCAAATGCTGCAGCTCACCTCCTGTTCCAGACTAGGTCACAGTGGATCTGCAGCCACATCCAAATGCTGCAGCTCACCTCCTGTTCCAGACTAGGTCATGGTGGATCTGCAGCCACATCCAAATGCTGCAGCTCACCTCCTGTTCCAGACTAGGCCAGGGTGGATCTGCAGCCACATCCAAATGCTGCTGCTCACCTCCTGTTCTAGACTAGGCCAGGGTTGATCTGCAGCCACATCCAAATGCTGCAGCTCACCTCCTGTTCTAGACTAGGCCAGGGTTGATCTGCAGCCACATCCAAATGCTGCAGCTCACCTCCTGTTCCAGACTAGGTCATGGTGGATCTGCAGCCACATCCAAATGCTGCAGCTCACCTCCTGTTCCAGACTAGGTCATGGTGGATCTGCAGCCACATCCAAATGCTGCAGCTCACCTCCTGTTCTAGACTAGGTCAGAGCAAATCCTGAGAGCTGAGATTTCTTGCATTGGGAAGGAAACAATGTTCAGTTACAAGGGATTTCCAAGAGAAATCTTTGTTCAGGCTGCTGTGAAATGCTGTCCTGGCTCCTTGCCTCCTGTCTGCCTGAGATACCCACCTCGACTGGGCTGCAGCAAGAGAAGCAGAGCCAGCAGGGCCAGGGAGGTGATTCTCCCCCTCTGCTCTGCTGAGACCCCACCTGGAGCACTGTGTCCAGTTCTGGAGCCTCTGTTCCAGGAAGTATCTGGAGGTTCTGGAAGGTGTCCAGAGAAGGGCCACCAGGATGAGCAGAGGGCTGGAGCTCCTCTCCTATGAGGACAGACTGAGGGAGCTGGGGCTGTTCAGTCTGGAGAAGAGAAGGCTCTGAGGAGACCTAATTGTGGCCTTCCAGGATCTGAAGAGGTTTTTTCTCTTGAACACTCAATTTCCATGGAGCATCTCTAGAATTCAAATGCCCAATGATGTCTGAAAAACTTCTGTGGCACAAGGTGGGACAGCAATGTGACCTGGTGACCAAGAAGGATAATGGGGTCCTGGGAGGCATTCAGAGGAGTGTGTCCAGCAGATCCAGGGAGATTCTCCTCCCACTCTGCTCTGCCCTGGTGAGGCCTCACCTGGAATATTGCATCCAGTTCTGGGCTCCCCAGGTCAAGAGGGACAGGGATCTACTGGAGAGAGTCCAAGGGAGGGCTACAAGGATGCTGAAGGGACTGCAGCACTGCCTGGGGAGGAGAGGCTGAGAGCTCTGGGGCTGTTCAGTCTGGCGAAGACTGAGAAGGGATTTAATCAATGTCTATCAGTGTCTGAGGGGTGGGGCTCAGGAGGGAGGGGACAGGCTCTGTTCAGTTGCACCCTGGGATAGGACAAGGGGCAATGGATAGAAACCCCAGCACAGGAGGTTCCACCTCAACATGAGGAGGAACTTTTTCACTGTGAGGGTCACAGAGCCCTGGAGCAGGCTGCCCAGAGAGGTTGTGGAGTCTCCTTCTCTGGAGCCTTCCCAGCCCTGTCTGGATGTGTTCCTGTGTGACCTGTGCTGGATTCTCTGGTCCTGCTCTGGCAGCGGGGTTGGACTGGAAGACCTCCAGAGGTTCCTTCCACCCCCTGACATCCTGTGAGCCTGTGATAAGGTGCTTTGTTGCACTTCACAGATAACTGAACTCACTCTTCTTGTTTCTCTGTTTGTTTAAAGGCTGTGTGCTCGTGGTGTCTGTAATTGAGCAGCTTGCACAGTGGCACAACAGCACAGTAAAGGCAGCCATGGAGAGGCTCTGCAACTACATCCCTGGTAAGTACCAAGCCGTGCACCCCACGTAATGTTGGTGCTGCTGTGTTCCTCTGCTCATGAAAAATCCACACGTGGGGGCTGGAAAAGCTTTACCCCCTTCTTGTGCAGCAAGCACCTCTAAGGAGTGTAGCTGAAGCAGTTCTGGGGCTGTCAGTTCAAGAAGGACCTCAGGGAACTGCATCATACTATCACAGTATCACCAAGGTAGGAAGAGACCTCAAAGATCATCAAGTCCAACCTATCACCACAGACCTCATGACTAGACCATGGCACCAAGTGCCACATCCAATCCCCTCTTGAACACCTCCAGGGACGGTGACTCCACCACCTCCCTGGGCAGCACATTCCACTGACTAATGGCCCTCTTGGTGAAGAACTTTCTCCTCACCTCGAGCCTGAACCTCCCCTGGTGCAGCCTGAGACTGTGTCCTCTTTAGAGTCCAGTGAAGAGCCACAGAAATGATTAGGGGAGTAGAACATCTTCCTTATGAGGAGAGACTGAGTGAGCTGAGGGCTCTGTGGCTTGGAGAGGAGGAGACTGAGAGGTGACCTCATTCATGTTGATAAAGCTGTGCAGAATGAGTGCCCAGAGGCTGGAGCCAGGCTCTGCTGGGGGATGCCCAATGGCACCACAAGAGGCAGTGGTAGAAGCTGAGGCAGAGAAAGTTCCATGGAAACAGGAGGAAAATTATTTCCCTGTGAGGGTAACAGAGCCCTGGAACAGGCTGCCCAGGGGGGTTGTGGAGTCTCCCTCTCTGGAGACATTCAAAACCTGCCTGGGTGTGTTCCTGTGTGATCTGCTATTGGTGCTCCTGTTCTAGCAGGGGGGTTGGACTGGATGAGCTTTCAAGGTCCCTTCCAGCCCCTGAGGCTCTGTGAAAGACAGCAAGGTGCTGTCTGCAGGGAAGGCAGCAGCATGGCTCACCTGGCTTTGCACCTTTGAGTTTGTCCCTTAGTTAGAGTGGAGTTCAGCCCATGTATGAGAACCAACACCTGCAGACCCTGTCCTTCCCTATTTCTCCCTTTAATCATAGCATCACAGGATTGTCAGGGTTGGAAGGATCAGCCTCAAGGATCAGCCAGTTCCAACCCCCCTGCCATGGCCAGGGACACCTCACACTACAGCAGGTTGCTCACAGCCACATCCAGCCTGGCTGCAAAAACCTCCAGGCATGAGGCTTCCACCACCTCCCTGGGCAGCCTGTGCCAGGCTCTCACCACCCTCATGGGGAACAACTTCTTCCTAACATCCAATCTGAATCTACCCATTTCTAGTTTTGCTCCATTCCCCCCAGTCCTATCACTCCCTGACACCCTCAAAAGTCCCTCCTCAGCTTTCTTGTAGCCCTCTTCAGATACTGGAAGATCTGCAGCCATATCCAAATGCTGCAGCTCAGCTCCTGTTCTACACTAGGGCAGAGCAAAGCTTAAGAACAGAGGCACTGCATGCCTAGCCACTCCCCTGTCTTGTCTTTATAGCAATGGTGAAGATGAAAATGTTTTCAGCAGGTGTGGGAAGCTGCTGTTGTAAAACCTCAGGATTGATCTGGGGGTGGCAGGTGTAAGGTGTGAGCATTTGGTCTGCACAGAGAAGCTGCTGAAATGCAACTGATGGTACAAAATGCAGAAGTGGTGGCTGTTCCATGTGAATGCACCATCCCCTTTCTGCCTCTCATTTTATCTGCCCAGAGGAGCTCAGCTGTCCAGACAAACATCCCTAAAAAGAGAGAACAGTCTGAATGTCAGAACAGCTTTGTGCCTCAGCTCCCCAACTCTTTAACTCTTGAAGTGTTAAAATGTTAAATGGAGAAGAGAAGGCTCTGAGGAGACCTAACTGTGGCCTTCCAGGATCTGAAGAGGGCTACAAGAAAGCTGGGGAGGGACTTTTGAGGGTGTCAGGGAGTGATAGGACTGGGGGGAATGGAAAAAATATAGAAATGGGTAGAATTAGGATCATGTTTGTGCTGCTGGAGGGAGTAAACTAGATGTAGGGTAACTTGTCCTTATAAGGCAGCTTCATCTTCAGGTTCTAATTGCCTTTAAGGTGGCAAATATCAAGGTGTAGCTGCTCTTGCAGTCAGTTATTTTGTTCTGGTCCTGTGATGTTGCTCCAGTGAGATCATGGAAGGGAAGCGTGAGAGACTTTTGCGGGTGTCAGGGAGTGATAGGACTGGGGGGGATGGAACCAAACTAGAAATGGGTAGATTGAGATTGGATGTTAGGAAGAAGTTGTTCCCCATGAGGGTGGTGAGAGACTGGCACAGGTTGCCCAGGGAGGTGGTGGAAACCTCATGCCTGGAGGTTTTTGCAGCCAGGCTGGATGTGGCTGTGAGCAAGCTGCTGTAGTGTGAGGTGTCCCTGCCCATGGCAGGGGGGTTGGAACTGGCTGATCCTTGGGGTCCCTTCCAGCCCTGCCAATTCTATGATTCCAAGAGACCAGATCTCCCTTCCATGTCTTTTTTAACGTTATGAATGTGTGAAGCTGACTTAGGACTCTTCAATTAAATAGTCATTTATGCAGGGCTCCACGAATTGTCTCTCTGAGAAGCCACCTTGCTCCCTAGACCCTAGTTTCACACAAGATGAATGCAGAATATTAATTCCCTCCTTTCCAGGAGAGGGTTTCCCTGCACAGCATGGAGCAGGGAGGTAATTGCTGGGATTAATTCATTGCCAGAATGATGTTTGTCTGCTTGCTATTCTGTAAGTGATAGTCTCAGCATTTTGAATTACAGGCACATAACCATGAAGTCACAATTAGAAACGCTGATCCTGCCATTAAAAGGCAATTTTCCTCTTTAGCTCTGTGCCCATGATTCACTCAGTGGACCTTGTTCAGCTCACATGTCAAGATATTTCTTTCCAGCTGCCATTCTTTGCACACACAAAACCCTATTATCCCTTTAGTGAATAGAATAGAATAGAATAGAATAGAATAGAATAGAATAGAATAGAATAGAATAGAATAGACCAGGTTGGAAGAGACCTTCAAGATCATCGTGTCCAACCTATCATCCACCACCACCCAACCAACTAAACCATGCAACCAAGCACCCTGTCAAGTCTCCTCCTGAACACCTCCAGTGATGGTGATAGTGAAATCTGTATAATCCAGTTAGCTTCTATGAGGTGCAGGGGTACACCCAACAGGAGGGGGAAAAGATGACCCTGAACTTGGAAGGAGTGAAAAATCCTATGGATTGTGTGGGTGCTATGCAGTAACCTGATTCATCCTCTCCTGGCAGGTGAACACTGCAACCCAGCAGGAATCAACCCTGAAACCATAGTTTAGCTTTGGATGCTCACAAGGTGCCAGTGGCATCCTGGCTGGGATCAGCAATGCTGTGTCCAGCAGGAGCAGGGAGGGGATTGTCCCCTGGCACTCAGCTCTGGGGAGGCCACACCTGGAGTATTGTGTCCAGGTTTGGGCACCTCAACACAAGAGAGATGTGGAGGGGCTGGAGCCAGGGCAGAGGAGGGCAAGGAAGCTGGGAAGGGCCTGGAGAATAAATCTGATGAAGAGCAACTGAAGGAGCTGGGGATGGTTAGTTTGGAAAAGAGGAGGCTGAGAGGAGACCTCATTGCTGTCTACAACTCCCTGAAAGGACATTGTGGAGAGGCTGCTGCTGGCCTCTTCTCACAGGTGATTAGTGACAGAACAAGAGGCAATGGCCTCAAGCTGCCACTGGGTAGGTTAAGACTGGACAGTAGGAAACCTTTGTTCATGGCAAGAGTGGTGAGGGATTGGAATGAGCTGCCCAGGGAGGTGGTGGAGTCCCCAAGCCTGGCTGTGTTTGAAGGTGTTTTGGATGTGGTGCTTGGGGCTCTGGTTTAGGGGTGAGCCTTGTAGGGTAGGGTTCTGGGTTGGACTTGGTGATGCTGAGGGTCTGTTCCATCCTGAGTGTTTCTGTGATTCTGTGAAACCTACTAAAGCAGGTGCTGCCATTTCACCTGAAGGAGCAATTTCATCATTTTACACATCTACAGCTGAGCAGAGCAACAAATTCATGGCAGCAGGGCTTTGCCTAGGGCCAACAGTAGGAAGGCAGTAGGAACTTGTGGGCTTTTTTTAAGGGCATCCCATAATTTCAGTTGGGGTTGCATCAAAGCCTTCAGTGAAGTTACACAGTGCTGAAGAACTAAAAGACAGGGAGAAAGGGTGATTAAAATTCAGTGCCCATCAATCCTGCTGGCTGTGTGGAAAACACAAGCACATCCTTATCGGTAGAGAAATATTTGCCATGACTCTGATTCAACAGGCCAATCAACTCCAGGAAAATAGGAACACCATGAGTGAAGGAGGCTCTGGAGCAGTCAGAAAGGCCAGGTCTGGAAGGGTGGGCAGTGCTTACAGTGTAAGAGATGTCCTTGGCAGGAGTGCGTGTGTGTGTGTGTGTTTACCTGGATGCTGCCTGCCTGCCTGATGAAACAGAAGTGTCTGATGCCTGCAACGTGCTTTGACACTGCCTGCCTCAGAGCTGTGCTCTGCTTCTGTGTCAGCCACTGCTGTGTAGGCACCCTGGAGCTGAAGTGGAAATGGCAACGTGATTAGTGCTATCTTTCTTGCAAATATTTGTCCCCTGTGATTCAGATGGAATTTGTGTTTCTAGGACTATGGAGCTGTAGAGGAAAACCTGCTGGATTTTGATCATCTCAGAGCAGGGCAGTTTAGGGAAGCTCTCATACTTGAAGCAGAGCAAAAGCAAATATACTTGATTTTTTTTTCCCTCTAAATTTTCTAGCATTTAGTTTGGTTTAAGCTCTTCTCTTGGCCCTGAACACTCAAAAGTTATTCAGCATTTCTTCTTTCTCTCTTCCTCCTTTCTGAGTGATGCAGTCTTTCTAATTGAGTAGAATAGAATAGAATAGAATAGAATAGGAGTAGAACACAATTAACCAGGTTGGAAAAGACCTCAGAGCTCATCAAGTCCAACCCGTCACCCAACACCATCTAATCAGCTAAACCATGGCATCAAGTGCCTCATCCAGGCTCTTAAACACCTCCAGGGATGGTGACTCCACCACCTCCCTGGGCAGCACATTCCAATGGCCAATCTCTCTCTCTGGGGAGAATTTCTTCCTCACCTCCAGTATAAACCTCCCCTGGCACAGCTTAAGACTGTGTCCTCTTGTTCTGGTGCTGCTTGCCTGGGAGAAGAGACCAACCCCCACCTGGCTACAACCTCCCTTCAGGGAGTTGGAGAGAGCAAGAAGGCCTCCCCTGAGCCTCTTCTTCTCCAGGCTAAGCAACCCCAGCTCCCTCAGTTTCCCTTCACAGGGCTGTGCTCCAGACCCCTCCCAGCTTTGTTGCAGCATCTTCTCCTCATGTGTTAGCAGAGCTGAAGGTTTGTGAACACGTTGAGTGCAGCAAACATTGCCTGTGCCTTGGGTCTGTTTTGCTGGACCCCAAAACCTGAGTGGCATCTGCATCTTCCCAGAGCACTCTGTGCTCAGAGATAATTTCATCACCTTGCTGTTCCTTTTACCACTCCTTGTGGGTTATGCTATAGGGTAATTGCATGTCATGCTTCCTCTGTGCATGAGGAAATCAGTGCCTAGAAATCAGTCTGTGGCCAGCAGACTCCCCAGAGGTGACAGCCAGCCAAACCCTCCTCTCCTTGCAGCCACCAGTGTGGGGCACAGCAGCCAGCTGGCTTCCACATGGCCAGAAATGCTATGGAAAGCAGCTGCTTTGGGGAGCTCAAATGGAGACCATGGCCTGCCATGTACTGGGGTGATGCTGGGGAAGCCAACCACCTTCTCCTGTGGGTTACCAGAGGGAGCCAGCTGCCCTGTGGGCAAGCCTCATCAGAAGATGTTTTAATCAGCAATGATGCCAAACACAAAGTTATTGCTGCCTGCAAGGCCTTTCCTTTCAGGTGAAGGAGAATAAAACCTAATTCTAGCTAGGAGACCAATTTTTAACTTGCAGATTGCTTCTAAGGAGCCAAGAGAGAGGAGTTTTATGGCAAAGGAATGAAGCTAATAACTGGGCTGGAATAAAACACCTGGCATGGGATAAGGAAAAAACAACCACCACCTATCATAGTCACAGAAGCCTCCTGCAACACCAAATGAATAGGAGGGTGGTGAGGAAATTATCTTTTCATTCCCAACTATGTCTTTCTGGTCCCAGTCCTCCTTTCTTGGCCAAAAGTTGCCAGCTGGGGCATCTGCAGTGAGCAGGAGCACACCCAAGGAATGCTGTGATGTTTCTTACCCTCCCTGGGGGATAAACTTTCTGCTTTGTAAAGCAGCAGACCCCCAGCCTGGACACATCCAGCCTAACACTGGTTAAAATTGACCACCCAGGCCAAGTAGGAGGGAGGTGGCTGCTTTGGGGGCTTTTCTTTGGAAAAAGATGAGGATATTGTATTTTCTTCTCCAGCTACAGATAGTGATCTCTCTGGGTAGTGGAGGTGCAAGAGAAAAGGACATCTCTCAGTAGTTTTGAGAGCTGCACTTGTCTGAACCTGCCTCTTCAAGAATTTTCACACCACCAGCACTGCCAAAAGAAGGGCTGCTGCCTCCCTTGCAGGACACATGCATGGCTAACCAGCTCTCATCTCTTCAGGCCAAGAAACAGATAGGTTTCCTTCCTGGTAGCTCTCAGAACTGTCCTATCATAGAATCACAGAATTGTCAGGGTTGGAAGGGACCTCAAGGATCAGCCAGTTCCAAGCCCCCTGCCATGGCCAGGGACACCTCACACTACAGCAGCTTACTCACAGCCACATCCAGCCTGGCTGCAAAAACCTCCAGGGATGAGGCTTCCACCACCTCCCTGGGCAACCTGTGCCAGTCTCTCACCACCCTCATGGGGAACAACTTCTTCCTAACATCCAATCTCAATCTACCCATTTCTAGTTTTGTTCCATCCCCCCCAGTCCTATCACTCCCTGACACCCTCAAAAGTCCCTCCCCAGCTTTCTTGGAGCCCCCCTTCAGGTCCTGGAAGGCCACAATTAGGTCTCCTGGGAGCCTTCTCTTCTCCAGACTGAACAGCCCCAACTCCCTCAGTCTGTCTCCATAGGAGAGCAGCTCCAGCCCTCTGCTCATCCTTGTGGCCCTGCTGATCTCTCCCACAAGTATCTTTGCTTGGGTGCAGAGACAACCTGTGTTTGCTAGAATGCCTTAAAGGAATCTCTGCTAACCTGTCTCATCATAGAATGTGTTGGGCTAGAAGGGACTTTTAAATGCCACCCAATTCAACCCCCCTTGCAGTGAGCAGGGACATCTTCAATCTTCAGGTTGCATAGAGCCCAATCCAAGGATTGGATCCACCACTTCTCTGGGCAAAACTGTGCCAGAGCTTCAGCCCCCTCAGTGTAAAAACAAAAATACCAATCCTTCCTCCTGTCTGATGGAAGGCATGTTTCACCCAGACTGAAGCAAGCCACCTGAGCCAACATCCCAAAAAGGCCCAAGGCTGCAGGCTCTGCAAAGCAGCACATTTTCACTGTCAAGTATTTGAGTGTGATTACTGCTGCACACAGAACATCTTCTCATTGCTCCCAGTGAGTCCAGCTCTGGGCCCCTCAATTTAAGAAGGATGTTGAGTTGCTGGAAGGTGTCCAGAGAAGGGCAACAAAGCTGGGGAGGGGTCTGGAGCACAGCCCTGTGAGGAGAGGCTGAGGGAGCTGGGGTTGCTTAGCCTGGAGAAGAGGAGGCTCAGGGGAGACCTTCTTGCTCTCTACAACTCCCTGAAGGGAGGTTGTAGCCAGGTGGGGGTTGGTCTCTTCTCCCAGGCAAGCAGCACCAGAACAAGAGGACACAGTCTCAGGCTGCACCAGGGGAGGTTCAGGCTCGAGGTGAGGAGAAAGTTCTTCCCAGCAAGAGAGATTGGTTGTGGGAATGTGCTGCCCAGGGAGGTGGTGGAGTCACCATCCCTGGAGGTGTTCAAAAAAGGATTGGATGTGGCACTCGGTGCCATGGTTTAGTTGTCAGGAGGTGTTAGGTATTAGGTAGTAGGTTGGACTTGATGATCTCTGAGGTCTTTTCCATCCTGGTTGATTCTGTGATTCTATGATTGTATGATTCAGAGCCCTAGAAGCTCTGAGGCAGCTCTCACAGCAGCCTCAAGCCCTGCACAGCTCCCTGCACTTTCTCTGTTTTCTTCCTTCTTGCAAACCTGAGTTGTTTGTTTTAAACTGCTTAGGAAATGCTGCAGCAGGTATGATTTCTTTGGAGGTTTCCCTGATGGCAGCACATCACAAATGCTGCTTCTCCTCTTTAGTCTTTATCGTGGGGCTTGCCCCAAGCCAGAGCCGGGCTTTAGGCAAGGTTAGAAACCCAGGTTTCCTTCTTCCCTGCTGCTCTACTGAGGCCATAGATTCACATGGCTTCCCCTAAGATAAATCAGCATTCAGCTTAATGAGCCAACTCCTGCTGCACTTTGACTGTTACCAAGCCAATGCTTAATGACTCTTAAAAACCTGTGTTTTCCAGAAAAACTGCAAGGCTTCTGCTATGTACTGGCTGAACTCTATGGACCACACATAGCTGAACTGTAAGTATCACTTGTGTCCCCCCAGGCCCTTCCTCAGCTTGTTCTGCATGAGCCCTTGGACTGAAGCACAGGGGTTTCATTCTTAAAGGCACTTTATGATGATTAAAGGAGAGATGCTTGAGCCTCATACCCTGCTCTGGTATTTGGCACAGGTACTCCTGAGTGACTAAACACAGGTTGCCACTGGGAATCATATCCATATTCCATTTGAACCTCAGATCTCTCTACCACCTCCCAGGGAGGTGATGGAAGCCTCATCCCTGGAGGTTTTGAAGGCCAGGCTGGATGTGGCTGTGAGCAAGCTGCTGTAGTGTGAGGTGTCCCTGGCCATGGCAGGGGGGTTGGAAATGGCTGATCCTTGAGGTCCCTTCCAACCCTGACAGTTCTATGAGTCTATGATCAGCCCCACCTGATGGAATTACCCTTTTGAAATTCACTGCTTTGGCTGAGGGAGGAATCTGAATAACTTCTGTGTGAGTGAGACAGCTTCCACAGTCACATTGCTGCCACACTTGGCTCTTGCCTTTAATATATACCTTTAATAATAATATATATTATATATATGGATATATATATAAAATATATACATTTAATAATAGAATCACAGAACTGTCAGGGTTGGAAAGGACCTCAAGGATCAGCCTGCTCCAATCCCCCTGCCATGGCCAGGGACACCTCACACTACAGCAGCTTGCTCACAGCCACAGCCAGCCTGGCTGCAAAAACCTCCAGGGATGAGGCTTCCATCACCTCCCTGGGCAACCTGTGCCAGTCTCTCACCACCCTCATGGGGAGCAACTTCTTCCTAACATCCAATCTCAATCTACCCATTTCTAGTTTTGTTCCATTCCCCCCACTCCTATCACTCCCTGACACCCTCAGAAGTCCCTCCCCAGCTTTCTTGTAGCCCCCTTCAGATCCTGGAAGGCCACAATTAGGTCTCCTTGGAGCCTTCTCCTCTCCAGACTGAACAGCCCCAACTCCCTCAGTCTGTCCTCACAGGAGAGGTGCTCCAACCCTCTGCTCATTAATCAAGCTTTCTAATTGTCAGCCCCTCCACACTCCCAGCCCAGACCTTGAGCCATGCTCTTGGGGAAGCCTGCTCAGTAATGCAAGTGATTTAAAAACACTCAAATGTAGGTCACTTTATTCCTCTTTGAACATTCTTAGTGTAATTAACAGAGCCTTTGATAGACCTTCTTCCTCTCCAGGGTTTTTGCTTGTGTTTTTAAAACTAGCCAAGGGACTGCAAAGTGCTTACAGGACTAAGGAAGTGCTGTAATCAAACATTTTAAGTTAATTCCTCGTTAGCCCAGGGGTGTGTCCCAAAAAGAATGAAGCAGTCTTAGCACTTGTGCTTGGTGATGAAAGGTTAAGGATCTTTGAAGGCTTTCTGGTTGTTTCCTTGAGTTAATGACTGAACCTTCCTATGTGCCAAATTGCATGTGCATTAACTTTAACCTTTAAATCTCTGTCAGGATTATGATTGATTAAAAACCAGAGCAAGTCATGATGCATTTGATTCAGCTGCTGCCTACACAGCACTGTGCTTTCTCATCATCCTGAGGTCCAATTGTAAATGCTGAACAGGATCTTGTGGCAGGAAATCATTAGCACCCAACACACTCCTGAGCAGTGCTTATGGGCCACAGGGAAGCCAGCTGAGGTTGTTGTTTGGTGTTGGGGAGATTTAGAATCATAGAATCAATGCTCCAGGCAAGAAGGGAGGTTGTGGACAGGTGTGGGTTGGTCTCTTCTCCCAGGCAAGCAGCACCAGAACAAGAGGACACAGTCTCAAGCTGTGCCAGGGGAGGTTTAGGCTGGAGGTTAGGAAGAAATTCTACACAGAGAGAGTGATTGCCCACTGGAATGGGCCACCTGGAGAGGTGGTGGAGTCACCATCCCTGGAGGTGTTTAGGAGGAGACTTGACAGGGTGCTTGGTGCCATGGGTTAGTTGATTAGGTGGTGTTGGATGATAGGTTGGCCAGGATGATCTTGAAGGTCTTGTCCAACTTGGTCTATTCTATTCTATTCTATTCTATTCTATTCTATTCTATTCTATTCTATTCTATTCTATTCTACTCTACTCTACTCTACTCTACTCTACTCTACTCTACTCTACTCTACTCTACTCTACTCTATTCTACCTCCAAAGCTCATCCAGTCCAACCCCCTGCAGTCAGCAGGGACATCGCCATCTCGCTCAGGCTGCCCAGAGCCCTGTTGAGCCTCACCTTGAATATCTCCAGGGAAGGGACCTCAACCAGCTCCCTGGGCAACCTGTTTCTTGTTCCACCACCCTCATACTGAAGAGCTTGTTCCTAACATCCAATCTAAATCTGCTCTTCTCCAGCTTGAAACCATTGTCCCATGTTCTGTCCCTGCAGGCCTTTGCAAACAGTCTCTCTCCATCCTTCTTGTAGCTCCTTCAGGTATGGGATGGCTGCTATTAGGTCTCACTGGAGCCTTCTCCTCTCCAGGGTGGACACCCCCAGTTCCCTCATCCTGTGCTCATAGCAGAGGTGCTCCAAGCCCCTGATCATTCTCATGGTCCTCCTCTGGACCGGCTCCATCAGGTCCATATCAGTCCTTCCCATACTGAGGGCTCCAGAGCTGGCTGCAGTACTCCAGGCGAGGTCTCACCAGAGCAGAGCAAAGTGGCAGAATCACCTCTCTGGATCTGCTGGCAACACATCTTGTGATGCAGCCCAGGATGTGATTTGCCTTCTGGGCTGCAAGCTTCCCAAGGAAACAGATTCTACTTTCAAGCACCCAGAAAAACACAGCAGCCTTTGTTTTCACACCACTTCTTTCAGCATAGACAGGGAAATGAACGCCGATGTGGTCTGCCACTCCTTGAAGCTGTGTGAACAGGACCCAGGACAGCCACTTTGTCATCTCTACCCTCCTCCAAAGGTGAGTTGGGTTTCCACTGTTGGGTTTTTTTTCAAAGCTAAAGGATGTGGAAGGTCTTTCAAGCTGGAGCTGAGCAGTCCAGCATCTCCCAGTGCACATGCATCGCCTGTGAAACAAACCTCAACATTTGGAGCACAGAGTCTCTCAGGAAATCTAGACCCAACACATACATACCTGCAAAGGTGTCTAAAGTGTTTGTCTGGGGAGGTTTTTTTCCACAGAATCACAGAATTATTGAGGCTGGGGTAGACCTCAGAGATCATCAAGTCCAGCCTGTGACCTAACACCACCACATGGATCAGACCATGGCCCTCAGTGCCACATCCAATCTTGCCTTAAACACCTCCAGGGGTGGCGACTGCACCACCTCCCTGGGCAGCACATTCCAGTGTCTAATCCCCCTTTCCATGAGGAAATGCTTCCTAACCCTCCCCTGGCACAGCTTCAGGCCATGCCCTCTGGTCTTGCCACAAGGTGCCTGGGAGTAGAGCCTGACCCCCACCTGCCTACAACTTCCCTTCAGGTAGTTGTAGAGTGTGATAGGGTCCCCCCTGAGTCTCCTCCAGGCTGAACACCCCCAGCTGCCTCAGCCTCTCCTCATCAGCCTTTCCCTCCAGACTCTTCTCCAGTCTGGTTGCTCTCCTCTGGACCTGCTCCAGCACCTCAAGATCTCTCTTGCAGTGGGGTACTGGAGACAGTGCTCGAGGGGAGGCCTCACCAGTGCCACTCTCTTTCCTTGTTGTTTTTTTCCAGTCATCATCCAGCCCCCATCACACTGAAAGTTGTGAGTGATGGGGAGTGTTTGGCAGTATCAAGAAGCAAGTGATTCACTTAGGCACCTCTTTTTGGTGATCTCCCCCCCTGCATCTGGATGGGTAAAGACACCTTTGATTTCCTAAGGTGCTTTACATAGGGGCTCATCAGTCACTGAAAGCCATCAGGGCCTTTTTATGAGCTTCACTGAGCTGTGGCTCCTCTCATAGATGGATTCCATTCTGCCAGTAGTTCTCCAAGGCCTGGAGAAACACTTACTTGCCTTCCAAGAATTCCTTTTATAGCAGATGTGTGCCCCATATGACTGCTCTGCTCCTTGATATGCCAACACAGAGCTATATGAATGTGCAGCCAGGCAGCAGAGAGAGCCCACACTGACTTGACTCAGTCAGGATCTTGCCCAGACTTCATCAGATGGGTTCCTTCAGAAATCCTGTGTGACTCAACAGAACCTCTCCCTTCCAAGTGGCATTGCATCCCTTTCTGTCAAGGTGGATTTGTTTCTCACCAGGGATAAGGGAACCCTACCAACAAAGCCATTTTTCTGCCCTGACTGTGCCCTCTGCTTTATGCTTGCCTGCTGTCCTGAGACAGCCACAGGGAGGCTGGAGAAAATGGGAGGAGAAGAGCAGTGCTTAGAGTTCATGCTCAAGTGGTTGATAAATTGCCCACTGTAACTCTGTGACAAGTCAGACTGAGTAAAGATGGATTATGGATGGGAAAAAAATTATATACAGCCAGAGACACAGACACATAAAATGCAGTTTACCTTACATTGGCTTCTTTGGTTTGTAATTTGATTGATCACTTCAGTTATATGAGCCTGCAAATGTTGGCTCAGTCCCCTGCCAAGTGTTTGAACAAGACTTTAATACTAATGACTGTTTTGTTCAACTCTATTGATTTTCAGGTGCTTCATTTATTCATTTGGACTCCTGGATGCCCATTTTCCCAGAATTAGGATCATGTTTGTACTGCTGGAGGGAGCAAAATGAATGTAGGGTAGCTTGTCCTTATAAGGCAGCCTCATCTTCAGGTTCTAAATGCCTTTAAGGTGGCAAATATCAAGGTGTAGCTCCTTTTGCAGTCAGTTATTTTGTTCTGGTCCTGTGATGTGGCTCTAGTGAGACTATGGAAGGGAAGAGTGACAGACTTCTGAGGGTGTCAGGGAGTGATAGGACTGGGGGGAATGGAACAAAACTAGAAATGGGCAGATTGAGATTGGATGTTAGGAAGAAGTTGTTCCCCATGAGGGTGGTGAGAGACTGGCACAGGTTGCCCAGGGAGGTGGTGGAAGCCTCCTGCCTGGAGGTTTTTGCAGCCAGGCTGGCTGTGGCTGTGAGCAAGCTGCTGTAGTGTGAGGTGTCCCTGGCCATGGCAGGGGGGTTGCAGCCAGGTGGGGATTGAACTCTTCTCCCAGGCAACCTGTGACAGAACAAGAGGACACAAGCTGCTCAGGGGGAAGTTTAGGCTTGATCTCAGAAAGAAGCTCTTCCCAGCAAGAGAGATTGGCCTTTGGAATGTGCTGCCCAGGGAGGTGGTGGGGTCGGTGTCCCTGGAGGTGTTTAAGAAGAGCCTGGATGAGACACTTGGTGCCATGCTCTGGTTGATTAGATAGGGTTGGGTGATAGGTTGGACTTGATGGTCTTGAAGGTCTCTTCCAACCTGGCTGATTCTGTGGTTCTGTGGATGTGAATCTCAGCTCTTCAGCTGATTTTGGACTTTTCCTTAGGAAACAAATGATGCCCTAGAGAGGGACAAAATAAAAGAATGGAATTCTTGCAACTGGAGTCTCACAGGGAACACTTGGGAAATTGGTTGTTAGTCCAATTTAAAGTAACTCATGTTGAGCCTGTGGACTCATGCATCATAGCTGTGCTCTGGCTTGATCTATTAAAAAAGCAAAGGTAGGAAATGGGCAGAAAATTTGGTGGCATCCTGTGAAGCTTGGCTGTTTGGATTTTTCTCATGTGTGGCTCTTGTCTCCTAGGAGGGGCTGGTTACTGCAATCAAGAAAGCCAAAAGGGTTGTGAAGAAGTCCAAGAAGCAGGTAAGAAATCAGTGACATCAGAATGCTTTGCAGTGTGCTTGCATTTTATCAGGAGACAGTCCTTGTTTCTTTTGGCCTAATTGTGAGCTCAATGATCCTCACTGCTCTGGATGCTGACTCACACCTGCCCAGTGGAGGATCTGCTCCATCAGGTGACACTGGGAGGACGGAGAGAGATGATGGAGAGGAAGTATGAGATATGGGAAGAACTGTAAAAAAAAGTAATCATGAATAATGCAGAGTGCTTGTAGAGTAGGGTTAAATATCTGCATGAGCAGTGGGCTGGAGCACCTCTCCTGTGAGGACAGACTGAGGGACTTGGGGCTGTTCAGTCTGGAGAAGAGAAGGCTCCAAGGAGACCTAATTGTGGCCTTCCAGGATCTGAAGGGGGCTCCAAGGAAGCTGGGGAGGGACTTCTGAGGGTGTCAGGCAGTGATAGGACTGGGGGGGATGGAGCAAAACTAGAAATGGGTAGATTGAGATTGGATGTGAGGAAGAAGTTGTTCCCCATGAGGGTGGTGAGAGACTGGCACGGGTTGCCCAGGGAGGTGGTGGAAGCCTCATGCCTGGAGGTTTTTGCAGCCAGGCTGGCTGTGGCTGTGAGCAAGCTGCTGTAGTGTGAGGTGTCCCTGCCCATGGCAGGGGGGTTGGAGTTGGCTGATCTCTGAGGTCCCTTCCAACCCTAACAATTCCATGATTCTATGATTGATGCAAAACATAAATGTGTGTCTGAAGTTCACACATGAGCTGAGGTTGTAATCTGTGAGCTCCACAGTGCAGCTCCACACCGAACCTAGCCCAACTCACCTTTGATGGGGCTGCCAGCCTTAAGAAACCAACCTGATCTAGGTTTTGGTTAGATTCACAGAATGACAGAACATTAGGGGTTGGAAGGGACCTCCAGAGATCATGGGGTCCAGCCCCCCTGCCAAAGCAGGGTCACCTAGGGCAGGTCACACAGAATCACGTCCAGGTTGCCTTTGAAAGTCTCCAGGGAAGGAGGCTCCACAACCTCTCTGGGCAGGAATTTCCTACTGTCTCATCCTGTGCTTTTCCATTCACAGAACCTTCCTTCCAACTTCTTGAAAGGAGATTCTCTTAGTTCCTCCTTGTTTCATGCTTCCTTTTGGTCATCCCTCCCTGCCCATGTAGAGTGGAGTCTCATGAGCTCAGCCACTGCCTCAGAGCAGTGTGGCTTGAGCACTTTGGGCTTTTCTGAGCCTCAAGCAGTGGCCTGACTGGCAAATCCTGCAGCTTTCTTTTATTTTTTTGAGAGGCTACTTTTGCCTCCAAATTAGAAAGCTTGGGATTGGAGATCTTTCCACCTCCACCAGTTTTCAGGTTTATTAAAGATCTCCAAAGGGCAGCAGGGAAGGGAAAGGCAACTTTGATCCTGCTGGCTTGGTTCACTTAGGTGAGTCAGCTCAGCCACAGAGCTGGCTTGCAGTAGTGTTCAGGCACTTAATGCAGAGCTAATGCTGTTGCTCTTAGGGAAGAAATTACTGATATTGCTTCTTCCTGAATCCTCACTGTGATGCTACTCACAAAAGTGAAAATTGAGGTGCCTCATTAGCCTTTGGGCAAGTGCCAAATTACCAAGCCAGGGAAACAAACCATGCACTGGAGAGATGGCTCTGGGCTCCTGCAGCACAGCAGCCAGCAGGATCTGATTCATTTCCCTTCCTGTTCGATGCTCTGCTGCTGAGGGCCTGAGATTACCACTCATATTACATGGAAGTTTTAATCCCCATGGCAAGTCTCCACATTAATACCTGCAGAGAGATGCTCTGAGGGGGTCCTCTCTGTCAGGCAGAGCCTGGGATGAAGTGTGGGCATGAAGAGAGGTCAGGCTGCAACCACAGGATAGACTAGACTAGAATAGAGTAGAATCAACCAGGTTGGAAAAAACCTCAGAGATCATCCAGTCCAGCCTCTCACCCAACACCATCTAATCAACTAAACCATGGCACCAAGTGCCTCAGCCAGGCTCTTCCTAAACACCTCCAGGGATGGTGACTCCACCACCTCCCTGAGCAGCACATTCCAATGGCCAATCTCTCTTGTTGGGAAGAACTTCTTCCTAACATCCAGCCTAAGCCTCCCCTGTCACAGCTTGAGCCTGTGTCCTCTTGTTCTGGTGCTGCTTGCCTGGGAGAAGAGACCAACCTCAAACTGGCTACAACCTCCCTTCAGGTAGTTACCCCATCATGTTCTTCTACCCCTGGCATGCCAGGCTGCACCCCTTGCATTGCTGGTCTGGCCTGGCCTTCATGGGCTGTGTGCACCACTTCCTTTCAGGCTCTTCTGGGTAGAGAGGCATGGTTGGCATCAATCTCTGGGTGTAATGGGGTCTCTTTCCAGTTTGCCTCTACTCTCCCAGATCCTCAAAGCTGCTCTGTCATACAACCATAGAATCATTTTGGTTGGAAGAGACCTTTAAGATCATCAAGACCAACCATTAAACCGGCACCATATCTCCATGTCTTTTAAATACCTCCAGGGGTGGTGACTCCACCACTTCCCTGGGCAGCCTGCTCCCCTGTGCTCGAGTGCTCTCTCACTTACACAGAGTTTATGCCTTTAAGATAAAAATCTGTGCTTCTTGTAGCATCTTGAGAGTAGTCCAAGTCACCCTCAAAGAGCAGATGAGCTGCTCTCCTCATACTCTCAAGCATTACTTCCAGACCTCACTGTCCCACATGCTCAGTTTAGGAAAGATGTTGAGTTGCTGAAGGTGTCCAGAGAAGGGCAACAAAGCTGGGGAGGGGTCTGGAGCACAGCCCTGTGAGGAGAGGCTGAGGGAGCTGGGGTTGCTTAGCCTGGAGAAGAGGAGGCTCAGGGGAGACCTTCTTGCTCTCTCCAACTCCCTGAAGGGAGATTGTAGCCAGGTGGGGGTTGGTCTCTTCTCCCAGGCAAGCAGCACCAGAACAAGAGGACACAGTCTCAAGCTGTGCCAGGGGAGGCTTAGGCTGAATGTTAGGAAGAAGTTATTCCCAACAAGAGAGATTGGCCATTGGAATGTGCTGCCCAGGGAGGTGGTGGAGTCACCATCACTGGAGGGGTTTAAGAGGAGACTGGCTGAGGCACTTGGTGCCATGGTTTGGATAGTGTTGGGTGATAGGTTGGACTGGATGATCTCTGAGGTCTTTTCCAACCTGGTTAATTCTGTATTCTATATTCTGTGGGGGACCCGGAGGCTGCTGTGCTCTGGGATGCTGCTGCAGCGTGACATCACCCAGAGCACCATCCTGGCAGCTGTTCCCAGCAGGCTCAGGCAGTCTCTGGGCCTGCAGGATAGTTTTCCTTTGAAACTGAAGGAGGTCCAGTCAGTAGCAAATTTCAAGTGACTCTCTGTGAGAAAAAAAAAGGCATGAGAGACTGTATTCCACTGACAGCAAAGAGCAGACTTCACATACAGCCTGTGTGCAGAATGAAAAGAGGCTTTATTTATGTATTTATTTCATGCAAGCCCTGTAGTTTGTCTTTCTGGAGCATTTTCAGCTCCAGTTGCCTTAACTTCAAAGGCTTTGCACGCTGTGACTTGGGCTGAAGTGAAAAGCCAACAGCTCAGATGAAGACGCTGCAAATCTTAGCCTGATGAAAAGCTGCAAGAGCCTCTGGTGCTTCAGTAAGCAGTGCTGGGATTAGTCCTGCATGGAGGAGGTGGGGGAAGTGGTTGCTTTCCTCTTTCCAGGAAGGCACAGAGAGGTTTGCAAAGCTCTCTGAGCACAGCTGGCATGCTGCTTGCACACTGCCTACCTGGCCATAGGATGGTTTTGTTTGGAAGAGACCTTCAAGATCATCAAGTCACAGGATGTTAGGGGTTGGAATGGGCCTCCAGAGATCAAGTTCAACCCCCTGCCAGAGCACAGGTCACACAGCAATCCAGACAGGGATGGAAAGTCTCCAGAGAAGGAGACTCCACAACCTGTCTGGGCAGCCTGCTCCAGGGTTTTGCCACCCTCACCGTGACAAAGTTTCTCCTTATGTTCATGTGGCACCTGCTCTGCTCCAGCTTGCACCCACTGCCACTTGTCCTGTCCTTGGACATTCCTGAGCAGAGCCTGGCTCCATCCTCCTGACCCTGCCCTGCACATCTTTATCAACATGAATGAGGTCACCCCTCAGGCTCCTCTGCTTCCTGGGAGTGTTCCAGCAGCCTGTGGAGCTGGTGCTTAGGGACATGGTTTAGTGTTGACCCTTCAGTGCTGGGTTGAGGGTTGGACTGGATGATCCTGGAAGTCTCTTCCAACCAGCAACCAGCACCAGAACAAGGGGACACAGTCTCAAGCTGTGCCAGGGGATGTTTAGGCTGGAGGTGAGGAGAAAGTTCTTCACTGAGCGAGTCATTCGTCATTGGAATGTGCTGCCCAGGGAGGTGGGGGAGTCACCATCCCTGGAGGTGTTCAAGAGGGGATTGGATGTGGCACTTGGTGACATGGCTTAGTCATGAGGTCTGTGGTGACAGGTTGGACTTGATGATCTTTGAGGTCTCTTCCAACCTTGGTGAGACTGTGATACTGTGATACTGTGACATGTTCTGTGAGTCTGGGTTTTTAGGCAGAAAATACATGACTTCTGTAGGTTGGACTTAATGATCTCTGAGGTCTTTTCCAACCTGGTTGATTCTGTGATTCTGTGACTTAGCTCTGGGCATTACTAACAGTGAGTATCCCAAGCCACATCACTGCTGTGAACTGATGCATCCAACTTCCTTTATTTTCTTCCCCTCTAGAAGAGCTTCACAGAGTTATCAAGTATGTGTGCCTTTCCCCTTCTGGCTGACCTGTGTGAGAAGATTAAATAGTAGGTATCCATTTCCCAGCCTTTAACCAGGAGCACAATGTGGTACCTTTGCTTCTTTCAACAACCATCTTCAATTAACAAAGCTTCCTCTACTCACTCCTCTTGGCTGCCTTCATGAAACTTCTGTCAAGGTGCCATGAGGCACAGGGTGAGGTTGCACAGGGTTCAGAGAAATACAATTCCTCAGAGGGGGTCCCTGTGCTTTTATTCAGCACTTCAGATCTTTGCAGAGGACACAGTCTCAAGCTGTGCCAGGGGAAGTTTAGGCTGGAGGTGAGGAGAAAGTCCTTCCCAGAAAGAGGAATTGCCCATTGGAATGTGCTGCCCAGGGAGGTGGTGGAGTCACCATCCCTGGAGGTGTTCACAAAAGGCTTGGATGTGGCACTTGGAGCCATGGTTTAGTTGTTAGGGGGTGTTGGGTGAGAGGTTGGACTTGATGATCTCTGAGGTCTTTTCCAACCTTAGTGATTCTATGATATGGCACACTCAAAGGCATGACACCTCCTGGAGGTCAAATACTTGACACACTCAAAGGAATGCCATGGCTTAGTCATGAGGTCTGTGGCGCCAGGTTGGACTTGATGATCTGTGAGGTCTCTTCCAACCTTGGTGATTCTGTGATTCTGTGTGAATGACACCTCCAAGAGGAAGCCAGATTTCTCCTGAGGTTTCCTGAGCCCAAGAGGCTTCCCCATTTCATTTGGCCACCCAGTTGTGGGCCCCATGGCTCAGCGCAGGAAGACCCCCAGGCAGTTGCAAAGAGCAGGAGAAGCCTTTTAGATAGAAATGGTGGCTGGTGGACAGCAAAAAAAATCATATAGCTTATGGCAGGTCTGACTGAGTCAGCTCTGCAAAAGGCTGAGGACATCAGCTGAGCTACTCCTCCTAAAGCTTATTTGTCAATGTACTCCAATGAGTTGGAGGAGGAGTTGAACCCATCTAAGAATACAGAAGTGTGATTAGCAGCATGCTTTGATTGATTTGACTGCAAAGGCTGGCTTGCTCATCTGTTTCTGCTCATTTAATTGTCACTGCAAACATCAGGAGCTTGTTGGGAATAAACTGATTAGCAGGAAACATCTCCTAAGTGCCTTTGTAGCGTGAGTCAGGACAAATAACCTGAGTTTGAGCCCTGACAGTGGAAGCAGGAAACAAATTGTTTACCATCCACTGGAACGTTTTCAACTCTTCTGATCTCTCTCATGCACTCTCTCCCTCTCCTTGGTGTCTTCTTTCTGTAGCTACAAAAAAAGCATATTTGGCAGTTAAACTTCTTTAGCTGGTCTGGATCTGTGCCACTGCCTTCAACTGTCCCTTACTGAGGGAAAGAAGTAGCCCAAAGCAGCTCATGGAAATTGGTGATTACAGAGAGAATGAGCCTGCTCCAGTGCTCTGTGACCCTTACAGTAAAGAAATTCCACCTTGTGTTGAGGTGGAACCTCCTGTGCTGCAGCTTACGTCCACTGCTCCTTGTCCTATCACAGGGAGCAAGTGAGCAGAGCCTGTGCCCTCCCTCCTGACCCCCAGCCCTCAGATATTCATAGCATCATGGTATCAGTCAGGGTTGGAAGGGACCACAAGGATCATCTAGTTCCACCCCCCATGCCATGGGCAGGGACACCCCACACTAGAACAGCCTGGCCAGAGCCTCATCCAGCCTGGGCTTAAACACCTCCAGGGACAGCACCCCAACCACCTCCCTGGACAACCCATTCCAGGGCTTCACCACTCTCCTGGGGAAGAACTTCCTCCTCACATCCAGCCTGAATCTCCCCACCTCCAGCTTCATTCCATTAATGATAGACATTGATCAGATCCCCTCTAAGTCTTCTCTTTCCCAGACTCCACAGCCCCAGGTCCCTCAGCCTCTCCTTACCAGGCAGTGCTCCAATCCCCTCATCATCCTCCTAGCCCTCTGCTGGACCCTCTCCAGCAGCCATATCAACACTGAATTTGTTGGCTTTGATGTTTGTTTTCTTTTGCAGTGTTCTAAGAAATAAACTGCCTTTTGAAGACTTGGATGGAGACAAATTTAGTACTTTCCCGGTGAGCAAAACCTTTCCTTTGGCACAGGGCCCCCTCGGTGATGACACTGTCTTTGGGATCGCTCTCACTGGCTGCAAAGCCTTATGCAGTCATGAGAACCTAGGAATCAGCTGAATGGAGGGTTGGGATTTGGGGTTGTTTTTCATAAAAGGTAGGTTTGGGGGTGTTTATTTCTTTGTTGTCTGGGTGAAGAACCAATAATTTGTTTCTGCCACCTGGGGAGATGCTCACTTGCAGCTGTGCTCTCTGGCTCTGCTGCTGAGCTGCCTCTTTACCAAATGAATAAGGGGTGAAATAAAGTCATAACCAAAACAGCCCCCACCAAAACCAAGACAAAAACACTTCAATTGCCAGCTTGCCTTATTTCTGCACCAAAGAGTGCAAGGTGGCAGAAATCCAGCTGGTGGCCAGTCACAAGAGGTGTTCCTCAGGGCTCAGTGTTGGGACCACTTCTGTTTAACATCTTTATTGATGACCTTGATGAAGACACAGAGTGTGGCTGCAGCAAGTTCAGAGGTGACACCAAGTTAGGTGGAGTGTTGATATTCATGAGGGTAAGGAGGCTCTACAGAGGGACTTGAATAGGTTGGATCCATGGCCAACATTACCAGGAGGAGCTTCAACAAGGCCAAGTGCCAGGTCCTGCACTTGGGTCACAACAACCCCAAACAAGGCTACAGGCTTGGGGCAGTGTGGCTGAAAGCTGCTGGCAGAAAAGGACCTGGGGATGCTAATGGACAAGCAGCTGAATAGGAGCCAGCAGTGTGCCCAGGTGGCCAAGAAAGCCTAAGGCATCCTGGCTGGGATCAGAAATGCTGTGTCCAGCAGGAGCAGGGAGGGGATTGTCCCCTGGCATTCAGCTCTGGGGAGGCCACACGTGCAGTATTGTGTCCAGTTTGGGGCACCTCAATACAAGAGAGATGTGGAGGGGCTGGAGCCAGGGCAGGGGAGGGCAAGAAAGCTGGGAAGGGCCTGGAGAATAGATCTGATGAAGAGCAACTGAAGGAGCTGGGGATGGTTAGTTTGGAAAAGAGGAGGCTGAGAGGAGACCTCATTGCTGTCTACAACTCCCTGAAAGGACATTGTGGAGAGGCTGCTGCTGGTCTCTTCTCACAGGTAATTAGTGACAGAACAAGAGGCAATGGCCTCAAGCTGCCACTGGGTAGGGTTAGGCTGGAGAGTAGGAAACCTTTTCTCATGGGAAGAGTGGTCAGGGATTGGAATGAGCTGCCCAGGGAGGTGGTGGAGTCCCCAAGCCTGGCTGTGTTTGAAGGTGTTTTGGATGTGGTGCTTGGGGCTCTGGTTTAGGGGAGAGCCTTGTAGGGTAGGGTTGTGGGTTGAACTTGGTGATGCTGAGGGTCTGTTCCATCCTGAATATTTCTGTGATTTATTAAAGCTTGGCAAACATGCCTGTGGAATACAACCTGTTTACTGGGGGCTATTGCTACATGTAGAGCTAGATTCATATCTTAGACATTTTAGATTAAAAGTGGAAGAAGAGCAGTGAGCATCCTCTCTGTGTGCTTCTCCCTGCCTCCTAGACTTTGAGGGGCTACCACTGGCGAGGCAGAGACTGCAATGACAAGAACACCACCGTGTACCCTGGCAGGCGGTAAGGCTCTTTGCTCTTTTAAAGGCTTCCTGATAACTGTGGCTTCCTCAACAATGAGACCCAGGTTTGGGGTTGCCCCTGCTCTTCAGAGAGCACATCACTGCTTGTTGTTAGATTTCACTGTGCTGGGGACATGAGGGGATGGTGGAGATGGCAGGGATGGGACCCATTGGCAGAGGTGGTGCAGCCAAGGTTGGTCAGACAGAGAAAAGAGGGTAGGGAAACCAAGCACAGCCTCTCCTGGGTTCCAGTGGGGAAAGGCCCCCAGCCTTCTGTGCTGAGAGGAGTGTTTAATTCTTTTATGTTCTTAGCAAAACAAAAGGCACAAAATATGTGATCTCCTCAAAAGCCCTTTCCCCCTTCATTTTCTGTGACACTGATTTTATTGTTGTTAGATTTCACTGTGGTTAGATTTCACTGTGCTGGGGACAAGAGGGTTATGGTGGAGCTGACAGGGATGGGACACATTAGCAGAGGTGGTGCACAGCTTTCTCTCCTTTCTCTGGTGTATCTGCAGCCAAGGTTGGCCAGACAGGCAGAAGAGGGTAGGGAAACCAAGCACAGTTTCTCCTGGGTTCCAGTGGGGAAAGCCACTCAGCCTTGGAGCACAGCCCTGTGAGGAGAGGCTGAGGGAGCTGGGGTTGCTTAGCCTGGAGAAGAGGAGGCTCAGGGGAGACCTTCTTGCTCTCTACAACTCCCTGAAGGAAGGTTGTAGCCAGGTGGGGGTTGGTCTCTTCTCCCAGGCAAGCAGCACCAGAACAAGAGGACACAGTCTCAAGCTGCACCAGGGGAGGTTAAGGCTGGAGGTTAGGAAGAAATTCTTCATAGAGATAGTGATTGCCCATTGGAATGTGCTGCCCAGGGAGGTGGTGGAGTCACCATCATTGGAGGTGTTCAGGAGGAGACTTCATGGGGTGCTTTGTGCCATGGTTTAGTTCATTAGGTGGTGCTGGATGATAGGTTGGACTCGATGATCTTGAAGGTCTCTTCCAACCTGGTCTATTCTATTCTATTCTATTCTATTCTATTCTATTCTATTCTATTCTATTCTATTCTATTCTATTCTATTCTATTCTATTCTATTCTATTCTTCTGTGCTGTGAGGAATGTTTCATTCTTGTATGTTGTTAGTTAAAAAGTGGCACAAAACATGTGATTTCCTCAGAAGCCCTTTTCCCCTCTATTTCCTGTGACACTGCATATCCTTCTGTACCTCTCTTTTAGCCCTGACAATTGGGATGTGAACGGTGACTCTAACTGCAACGGCATATGGGTGAGTAACCAAACTTCCATCTGAGGCTTCCTTCCTGATTGCTGCTTCTGCCTTTTTTTCCCTTTCCTGTTGAATCAGTCTGCAAATGTTTCTGTTCTGTTTATTCTGCTTTATTAGCTGCTTTTGAGCTGCTCTTGTTTATTTGTTGCCTTGGATGTTCCTGGTGACAAACCTGTAGTTATGGAAAGCTGAGGAAACGTAGGGGAAAGCAGTTCAGGAGTGAAGTTTGTTTATGGCTGCTTGTGATGACTTAAATTACAGCTATTACAATTAATTTAAATGTACAGATGCTTATTAAAATAATGCAAGGGAAAGCATCCTTATTATGAAGCAGTGTTTCCTGTGGGCAGACATTCAAGAAGCAATAAGTTCTCCAGCTCTCTTTTGCACTGCTGGGGGATTTTTTTTCCAGCCAGTGACAGAACAAGAGGACACCTGTCTGGTGGATGTGGGGAGGCCTGTGGATGTGGTCTACCTGGACTTCAGCAAGGCCTTTGACACCGTCCCCCACAGCAAACTGCTGGCTAAGCTGTCAGCCCATGGATTGGACCATTACACTCTGTGCTGGGTTAGGAACTGGCTGGAGGGCCAAGCCCAGAGAGTGGTAGTGAACGGTGCCACATCCAGCTGGAGGCCAGTCACCAGTGGTGTGCCCCAGGGATCAGTGCTGGGCCCTGTGCTCTTCAACATATTCATCGATGATCTGGATGAAGGGGTAGAGTCAGTCATCAGCAAGTTTGCAGATGACACAAAGTTAGGGGCAGATGTTAGTCAGTTAGAGGGTAGAAAGGCTCTGCAGAGGGACCTCGACCGACTGGACAGATGGGCAGAGTCCAATGGGATGGCATTCAACAAGTCCAAGTGCCAGGTGCTGCACTTTGGCCACAGCAACCCCATGCAGAGCTACAGGCTGGGGTCGGAGTGGCTGAGAGCTCCCAAACAGAGAGGGACCTGGGGGTGCTGATCGACAGCCGCCTGAATATGAGCCAGCAGTGTGCCCAGGTGGCCAGGAGGGCACCTGCATCCTGGCCTGCATTAGGAATAGTGTGGCCAGCAGCAGCAGGGAGGTCATTGTGCCTCTGTACTCTGCACTGGTTAGGCCACACCTTGAGTCCTGTGTCCAGTTCTGGGCCCCTCAGTTTAAGAAGGACATCGAAACACTTGAACGTGTCCAGAGAAGGGCAACAAGGCTGGGGAGAGGCCTTGAGCACAAGCCCTATGAGGAGAGGCTGAGGGAGCTGGGGTTGTTTAGCCTGGAGAAGAGGAGGCTCAGGGGTGACCTCATTGCTCTCTACAACTACCTGAAGGGAGGTTGTAGCCAGGAAGGGGTTGGTCTCTTCTCCCAACCAGCAACCAGCACCAGAACAAGGGGACACAGTCTCAAGCTGCGCCAGGGGAGGTTTAGACTCGAGGTGAGGAGAAAGTTCTTCACTGAGCGAGTCATTGGTCATTGGAATGTGCTGCCCAGGGAGGTGGTGGAGTCACCGTCCCTGGAGGCGTTCAAGAGGAGATTGGACGTGGCACTTGGTGCCATGGTCTAGTCATGGGGTCTGTGTTGATAGGTTGGACTCGATGATCCTCGAGGTCCTTTCCAACCTAGGTGATACTGTGATACTGTGACACAGTCTCAAGCTGTGCCAGGGGAAGTTTAGGCTGGAGGTGAGGAGAAAGTTCTTCCCAGAAAGAGCAATTGGCCATTGGAATGTGCTGCCCAGGGAGGTGGTGGAGTCACCATCCCTGGAGGTGTTCAGAAATGGATTGGATGTGGCACTTGGAGCCATGGTTTAGTTGTCAGGAGGTGTTAGGTATTAGGCAATAGGTTGGACTTGATGATCTCTGAGGGCTTTTCCATTGATATAACCCTCTATTGATATAATGCTCCTATTGATATAATCCTCTATTGATATAATACTTTCCTATTGATATAATCCTCTAATGATATAATGCTCCTATTGATATAATGCTCTGCCCCTTCTCTCCTTCAACAGGGTGTGGATCCAAAGGATGGAATTCCCTACGAGGAGAAATTCTGCAAAGGTAAAGCTGCTGAAGGACTTTGGAGGGTGTCAGGGAGCGATAGGAGTGGGGGGATGGAACAAAACTAGAAATGGGGAGATTCAGATTGGATGTGAGGAAGAAGTTGTTCCCCATGAGGGTGGTGAGAGACTGGCACAGGTTGCCCAGGGAGGTGGTGGAAGCCTCATGCCTGGAGGTGTTTGCAGCCAGGCTGGATGTGGCTGTGAGCAAGCTGCTGTAGTGTGAGGTGTCGCTGCCCATGGCAGGGGGGTTGGAACTGGCTGATCCTTGAGGTCCCTTCCAACCCTGACAGCTCTGTGATTCTATGATTCTGTCAGCATCCCAGGGATGAACCATTGGCTGGCAAGACTCTGCAGCATTTTTAGATGGAAGGCAATCTACAAATGCTCAGTGACATTAATTACAAACCAGCCAGATTGTTCCAGCAGAAATACTCCTGTGAGTAGCACTGGCACCACCCAGTTCTTTTCTGAGGAGCTTTCAGCAGTTTCCTGAGTAATAAGACATTTAAGTACTTTTTATGCATATTCCATAGCCAGTAAAAATGTTGGCTGCCCAGAACAACCTCAGCTGAAATGGCTTCAGACTAGAGAAGGGCAGATTTAGACTGGATGTTAGGAAGAAGTTCTTCCCTATGAGGGTGGTGGAACACTAGAACAGCTTGCCCAGGGAGGTGGTTGAGGCCCCATCCTTGGAGAGATTCAAGGTGAGGCTTGACAAGACCCTGGGCAACCTGATCTAGTGGAGGATGTCCCTGCTCACTGCAGACTGGGTGACCTTTGGAGGTCTCTTCCTGGCTGGACCATTCTATGAAATAATGCAGCCAGACTGGAACACAACCAGGATTATTTTCTGACCAGCAAGACTTCTCCCTGTTTTCCATGCCCAGCCCCCAGCTGTTTTACTGCAAATGGAGCAAAAAAAGGTCATAGAGTGGTTTAGGTTGGAAGGGAGCTTAAAGACCACCCAGTTCCAGGCCCCCTGCAGGCTCTAAATGTTTCACCTCTGTGAGGGGTGGTGTGGCCAGTACTAGAGATGTGACCCTGGTGAGGCCACATGTGGAATATTGTGTCTAGTTCTGGGCCCCTCAGTTCCAGAAAGACTTCAGGGAACTGCTTGAGAGAGTCCAGCACAGAGCCACAAAGATGATTTGGGGAGTGGAACACCTTCCTTATGAGGGGAGCCTGAGTGAGCTGAGGGCTCTGTGGCTTGGAGAGGAGGAGCCTGAGGGGTGACCTCATTCATGTTGATAAAGCTGTGCAGGGTGAGTGCCCAGAGGCTGGAGCCAGGCTCTGCTGGGTGATGCCCAATGGCAGCACAAGAGGCAGTGGTAGAAGCTGAGGCAGAGGAAGTTCCATGGAAACAGAGGGAAAAATTATTTCCCTGTGAGAGTGACAGAGCTCTGAAACAGGCTGTCCAGGGGGGTTGTGGAGTCTCCCTCTCTGGAGACATTCAAAACTCACCTGGATGTGTTCCTGTGTGACCTGCTCTAAGTGCTCCTGCTCCAGCAGGGGGGTTGGACTGGGTGAGCTTCTGAGGTCCCTTCCAGCCCCTGGCATCCTGTGACTGTGAATTTCCTGTGCTCCCATCAGCTGCCACTGCTGTTGCTCTTTAAGCAGTGCTCTCCACGCCTGGCTGCAGTCTGCTGCTCCTGTTCTTGCAGCTAATGAGATGTGTTAATTAGGTGCAGGCTCCCGAGGGGTGGTGCTGCTGGGAGACTCGGCCGGCGCTCACTTCCACATCCCTCCCGAGTGGATGGCGGTCACGCAGATGTCAGCGGTGAGCACTCACCTTTGGGCTGCTGCAGTGTGGTGGCTTGAAAATCCCCCCCCAACCCCCCTACCCCCAATATTTTGGCCACAGCAACCCCATGCAGTGCTACAGGCTGGGGACAGAGTGGCTAAGAGCAGCCCGGCAGAAAGGGACCTGGAGATAAATAGTTGACAGCAGCTGAACATGAGCCAGCAGTGTGCCCAGGTGGCCAAGAAGGCCAATGGCATCCTGGCCTGCATCAGGAACAGTGTGGCCAGCAGGAGCAGGGAAGTCATTCTGCCCTGTGCTCAGCACTGATTAGGCCACACCTGGAGTCCTATGTCCAGTTCTGGGCTCCTCAGTTTAAGGACATTGAGACACTGGAAGGTGTCCAGAGAAGGGCAACAGGGCTGGGGAGGGGTCTGGAGCACAGCCCTGTGAGGAGAGGCTGAGGGAGCTGGGGTTGCTTAGCCTGGAGAAGAGGAGGCTCAGGGGAGACCTTCTTGCTCTCTCCAACTCCCTGAAGGGAGGTTGTAGCCAGGTGGGGGTTGGTCTCTTCTCCCAGGCAAGCAGCACCAGAACAAGAGGACATAGTCTCAAGCTGTGCCAGGGGAGGTTAAGGCTGGAGGTTAGGAAGAAATTCTTCATAGAGAGAGTGACTGCCCATTGGAATGTGCTGCCCAGGGAGGTGGTGGAGTCACCATCCCTGGAGGTGTTCAAGAAAGGCTTGGGTGTGGCACTTGGAGCCATGGTTTAGTTGTCATGAGGTGTCAGGTGACAGGTTGGATTTGATGATCTCTGAGGTCTTTTCCAACCTTATTGATTCTATGATTCTATTTTCCTTTTTACACCCAATAATGATTTGTTTACATTTTCACCACTTCCTGTTCAAGATCTGTGGACAATTTTAGAGGTGCAGCCTGAAACTACCCCCTGGAGTTCCTGTGCTGCTGCTGCTTGCCCTTTGCTTCCTCCCCCGGTGCTGCAGGCTGCCAAAGGGACAGGAGCACAAACTGCCTCATTGCCCAGGGATTTTACAGTGATGGGCTCCCATGTGTCAGTCCCCTCCCACAGCTGCCCTTCTGAAGGTTAAAAGGCACAGCCCTGCGCTGCTGCCACTCCTCCAGCATCTGTGCAATTGGGTCAGGGAAGAGGTTGGCTGTGGCAGCCCAGAGCTGTGCCAGAAACACAGACCAGGACATCTGGCTTTCCAGGCACGTGGCGGCGGCTCAAGCAGAGCAGCACTCTCTGTAGGATCGCTCCTGCCATTAGCAGCCTTGTTGGTACAGCTCTGCCCTGCCCTGCCCTGCACAAGCCAACCTCATGAGGTTCAACAAGACCAAGGGCAGGGTCCTGCAGCTGGGTCGAGGCAACCCCAGGCACAAATCCAGGCTGGGCAGTGGCTGGCTGGAAAGCAGCCCTGAGGAGAGAGACTTGGGGGTGCTGGTGGAGGAGAAGCTCAACATGAGCTCTCAATGTGCACTTGCAGCCCGCAAAGCCAATCAGATCCTGGGCTGCATCAGGAGAAGTGTGGCCAGCAGGTCGAGGGAAGTGATCCTCCCCTTCTACTCAGCTCTGGTGAGACCCCACTTGGAGTACTGCCTCCAGTTCTGGAGCCCCTATTCCAAGAGGGATCTGGAGGTGCTGGAAGGTGTCCAGAGAAGGGCCACAAGGATGATCAGAGGGCTGGAGCACCTCTCCTGTGAGGACAGACTGAAGGAGTTGGGGCTGTTCAGTCTGCAGAAGAGAAGGCTCCGAGGTGATCTCATTGTGGCCTTCCAGTATCTGAAGGGGGCTACAGGAAGGCTGGGGAGGGACTGCTCAGGATCTCAAGTAGTGATAGGACTAGGGGGAATGGAATGAAGCTGGAGGTGGGGAGATTCAGGCTGGATGTGAGGAGGAAGTTCTTCCCCATGAGAGTGGTGAAGCCCTGGAATGGGTTGTCCAGGGAGGTGGTTGAGGCCCTGTCCCTGGAGGTGTTTAAGCCCAGGGTGGATGAGGCTCTGGCCAGGCTGATCTAATATTCAGTATTCAGTATTCCTAAGGTTGGAAGGGACCTCAAAGATCATCAAGTCCAACCTGTCATCCCAGACCTCATGACTAGAGTAGGGAGGACACTACTGCCCACTGCAGGCTTTGAACTCACAACCTTCCCATTAAGAGTCTGATGCACTACCAACTGAGCCACTTGAAGGACTTAGTGTGGGGTGTCCCTGCCCATGGCAGGGGGGTTGGAACTAGATGATCCTTGTGGTCCCTTCCAACCCTGAATGATACTACTATGATACTACTATGGTGAGAGGAGGCTGAGAGCCCTGGGGCTGTTTAGTCTGGAGAGAAGACTGAGAGGGGATCTGATCAATGTCTATCAATATCTGAGGGCTGGGGGTAGAGAGAGAGGACAGGCTCTGCTCACTTGCACCCTGGGATAGGACAGGGGGTAAGGGATATAAACTCCAGCACAGGAGGTTCCACCTCAACATGAGGAGGAACTTCTTCACTGTGAGGGTCACAGAGCCCTGGAGCAGGCTGCCCAGAGAGGTTGTGGAGTCTCCTTCTCTGGAGCCTTTCCAGTCCCATCTGGATGTGTTCCTGTGTGACCTGTGCTGGATTCTCTGGTCCTGCTCTGGCAGGGGGGCTGGACTGGAATATCTCCAGAGGTCCTTTCCAAACCCTAACATCCTGACACCCTAAGATCCTGCAGCTTCATGCTGTGCAAGTGCTGCAGAAGTGACCCTGCTGACAGGCTGGGAACTTCTGGTTCAGGCACCTGGCTTGGAAATGGCATGTCCTGGGTTGTTGTCCCTCATCTGTGGCATATGTGAAGAGGTTTAGTAACTCCAGTGCTTTGGCTCTGAGGCTTGTTAGATACACCTCCTGGTGGTCAAGGGTCATCCAAGGGTGTATAATGGACTTGTCCTAAGGGGAAGGGTTTCAGTAGTCACCACAGAATACCACTGCCAGACTGATGGCTGTCTTTGGGCAGCATGCCAGCACTGCCCATTTTCAAGCAGCAACAAAATGTGCCTGGCTGTGTATTGTGCTGAGCCTCAGCTGTTGCAGTTCACTGGTGTGAAAGGAAATAATTGAGGAGAAAAGATCATTCCAGCCAAGTGCAGCTGGGAGGAGGTTATAAACCCACAGGTATGTTGCTGTCCTTTGCTTCCACCACCCCTCTGAGCATCCTGTACCAGGGTTTCACCACCCTCACTGTACATTCTTTTCTTCCTTCTTTCTGTTCTAAATCTCACTGATTTTAGTTTAAAACCATCACAAACTGTCCTGCTGCAACCAGTGCTGCTAAAAAGATTGTTTCCTTCTTTCTTAAAGACCCCCTGAAAGGCCATGACAAGGTCTCCCTGGAGCCTTCTCTTCTCCAGGCTGGACAACCCCAACTCTCTCAGCCTGTCCTCTCAGCAGAGGTGTTCCAGCCTTCTCATCATGTCTGTGGCCCTTCTCTGGAGCCACTCCAACAGCTCCATGTCTCTCCTGTGAGAGCTGGCCACAGCACTGCAGGTGGGGTCTCACCTGAGGGGAGTAGAGGGGCAGAATCACCTCTGCTTTTGATGCAGCCCTGGATATTGTTGGCTTTCTGGGCTGTGAGCACACCTTGCCACCTCACATCCAGCTTTTCATCCACCAGGACCCCCGAGCTCTTCTCAGCAGAGTTGCTCTCAATCCCTTTGTCCCCCAGCCTGTGCTGATACTGAGCATTGCCTTGTCCCAGGTGCAGAATCCTGCACTTGTCCCTTGTGGAACCCCCTGAGGTTCACACAGGCTGACTCCTCCAGCGTGTCCAAGTCACCCTGGATGCCATCCCATCCCTCAGGTGTGTCAGCTGCACTACATGTGCAAACTTGCTGAGCATGCAGTCCATCCCAGTGGTCCCAGTACAGACACCTGGGGGACACCACTTGTCTACTGCTCTCCATCTGCACATCAAATCATGGACTGCTACCCATGGGATGCAACCTCCCAATTCATTATCCACCAAACTTCAAAGCCATATCCCTAAAATTTAGAGAGAAGGATGCTGCAGGGGACAGAGTCAAAGGATCATAGGATTATAGAATTGTCAGTCTTGGAAGGGACCTCAAGGATCAGCCAGCTCCAAGCCCCCTGCCATGGCCAGGGACACCTCACACTACAGCAGCTTGCTCACAGCCACAGCCAGCCTGGCTGCAAAAACCTCCAGGGGTGAGGCTTCCACCACCTCCCTGGGCAGCCTGTGCCAGTCTCTCACCACCCTCATGGGGAACAACTTCTTCCTCACATCCGATCTGAATCTCCCCATTTCTAGTTTTATTCCATTCCCCCCCAGTCCTATCACTCCCTGACATCCTCCCCAGCTTTCTTGGAGCCCACTTCAGATACTGCAAGACCAGAAGAAGGTCTCCTTGGAGCCTTCCCTTCACAGGATTTACAGAAGCCTTCCTTCCACCTTTCCTGGTGCCAACCTGCCCCTCCTGCCCTCACCTCTGTAGAGGAAGGCTATGGCCATTGTCTGGAGGACAATCCTTATTTCCAGGTGTCAGCAGCTGTGGTGCTGAGGGAGGCCTGGGAGCTTTGTGTGTTTTCTCACTTGGGCTTCCAGAGCTGAGCAGATTTCGGTGTTGCAGCTGAGCAGTTGTTTGTCTTTGTTAAACGCTCATGAGCACTGAATAGATGAGTGACACTGATGGCAGAGCTGATGGGGAGCACAATAAATTAGCACTAATGATAATGGAGATTATCTTGTCTCATAAAGATGGTAATGAAGCTGATGGTGATGATGATTCTGGCAGTAAAGCTGGTGGCACAGCCATGTGGGCAAGAATAGCTTTAGACTATGTCACTCTTTTACTGTCACTGTAATGAGGGCTTAGAAAGCAGTTCTGTGGCTTGGAGCTTGCTGGTCCACTAGCTGGGTGGATCAAGGGCTGGTCATGCCATGCAGAAGCAGAAGGTTCTATGTCAGGAGCTGGAGTGGAGATCATTAAAGAGTTTTTCCATGGCGGTAGTGGTTGGTAGTAGGCTGAACATGAGCCAGCAATGTGCCCAGGTGGCCAAGAAAGCCAATGACATCCTGGCCTGCATCAGGAAGAGTGTGGCCAGCAGGAGCAGAGAGGTCATTCTGCCCTGTGCTCAGCACTGGTTAGACCACACCTTGAGTCCTGTGTCCAGTTCTGGGCTCCTCAGTTTAAGGACATTGAGATGCTGGAAGATGTCCAGAGAAGGACAACAGGGCTGGGGAGAAGCCTTGAGCACAAGCCCTGTGAAGAGAGGCTGAGGGAGCTGGGGTTGTTTAGCCTGGAGAAGAGGAGGCTCAGGGGTGACCTCATTGCCCTCTACAACTACCTGTAAGGTGGTTGTAGCCAGGAAGGGGTTGGTCTCTTCTCCCAGGCAACCAGCACCAGAACAAGAGGACACAGTCTCAAGCTGTGCCAGGGGAAGCTTAGGCTGGAGGTGAGGAGAAAGTTCTTCACCGAGAGAGTCATTCGTCATTGGAATGTGCTGCACAGGGAGGTGGTGGAGTCACCATCCCTGGAGGTGTTCAAGAGGGGATTGGACGTGGCACTTGGTGCCATGGTCTAGTCATGAGATCTGTGGTGACAGGTTGGATTTGATGATCCTCGAGGTCTCTTCCAGCCTTGGTGATACTGTGATACTGTAAAGCTGGGGAGGGGTCTGGAACACAGCCCTGTGAGGAGAGGCTGAGGGTTGCTTAGCCTGGAGAAGAGAAGGCTCAGAGGAGACCTTCTTGCTCTCTACAACTCCCTGAAGGGAGGTTGTAGCCAGGTGGGAGTTGGTCTCTTCTCCCAGGCAAGCAGGACCAGAACAAGAGAACACAGTCTCAAGCTGTGCCAGGGGAGGTTTAGGCTGGAGGTGAGGAGAAAGTTCTTCACTGAGAGAGAGATTGGCCATTGGAATGTGCTGCCCAGGGAGGTGGTGGAGTCAGCATCCCTGGAGGTGTTCAAAAAAGGATAGGATGTGGCACTTGTAGCCAGGAGGTGTTAGGTATTAGGTTGGACTTGATGATCTCTGAGGTCTTTTCCAACCTTATTGATTCTATGATTCACTTTGTCTACCTGCTGCTCCCCCACGCTGCCCACTCTGCTTTGATTCTGCCAACAGTTCTCTGATAAGACACAGGGCAAAATTAGTTTGTGGAATGGTTTCCCCTACAGTCAGTGCTGAAGCCACAGTTCAAAGCTTTCATATCCATTTCAGTGCAATCTCAACCCTCTCTATGTGATTCCAAGCAGGGCTTTCCCCTCAGCACCCTCCCTGTCCAGGGTTTTCAAAGACAAAGTTGTGTGACTCCTAATTCAGATTTATTAAGCGTTTATGTGACTGCTTTTCATGTGGCTTTTTTCTCCCCTGTATTTTGTATATTTCTATTTTTTTATGCTTTATATATGTTGCATATTTCTTAGTTGTATTTAGCTTTCTATATGTTCACACAGACAAGTGCTTGCACATGCAAATGTACAGCAATATTTACACCTGGTAATGATGCTGTGGGCTCTGCTGTTAATCAGCACTGCAAGCAGCAGCAGCAGCAGCAGCAGCCCTCAATTCCTGGTTTAGAGCTAATTAGATGAGGAAATAGTTTTCCAGGACAGATGCTGAGAATTTAGTTAAGAGGCTCTGCAGAGTGGTTGCTCTCCCTGGTCGTGCTGCACATGGCCTACCATGCAAAGGGGCAATAACCCTGGATGAGGGAAGAGAGAGAGAGAGAATGTGAATGAGAGATTTCCTCCCTGAAGCATGCTCAGGATGTCCTTTGGTTAATTGCATGATTAGCAAGGATGAGGAAAAGGCAGAGGTACTTAACACCTTCTTCGCCTCAAGTTTTACTAGAAGGACAGAACATCTTCCTGACAGCTGGCCTGCAGAGCTGGCAGAAGGAGCCAGGGAGCTGCATAGGTTCCCTATGTTACATGAGGAGGTGGTTGGAACTCTCCTCAGCAGCTTGGATCCCCACAAGTCCATGGGACAAGATGGGATCCATCCTAGGGTGCTGAGAGAGCTGGCAGAGGAGCTGGCCAAGCCACTATCCATCATTTTTCAGCAGTCCTGGCTCACTGGAGATGTTCCAGAGGACTGGAAGCTGGCCAACGTGGTGCCCATCCACAAGAAGGGCCGGATGGATGAGCCAGGGAATGATAGGCCTGTCAGCCTGACCTCAGTGCCAGGCAAGATCATGGAACAGGTCATCCTGAGTGCAATCACACAGCACTTACAGGATGGCCAAGGGATCAGGCCCAGCCAGCATGGATTTAGGAAGGGCAGGTCCTGCCTGGGCAACCTGATCTCCTTCTATGATCAGGTGACTGCCTGGTGGATGCGGGGAGGCCTGTGGATGTAGTTTACCTGGACCTCAGCGAGGCCTTTGACACTGTCCCCCATAGCAAACTCCTGGCCAAGCTGTCAGCTCATGGCTGGGACAGCAACACTCTGAGCTGGGTTAGGAACTGGCTGGAGGGCTGAGCCCAGAGAGTGGTGGTGAATGGTGTCACATCTAGCTGGCAGCCAGGCACCAGTGGTGTGCCCCAAGGATCAGTGCTGGGCCCTGTGCTCTTTAACATCTTTATTGATGATCTGGATGAAGGCATTGAGTCCATCATCAGTAAATTTGCTGATGACACCAAGCTGGAGGCAGGAGTTGATCTGCTGGAGGGTAGAGAGGCTCTGCAGAGGGACCTCGACAGGCTGGACAGATGGGCAGAGTCCAAGGGCATGAGACTGAACACATCCAAGTGCCAGGTTCTGCACATTGACCACAACAACCCCATGCAGTGCTACAGGCTGGGGTCAGAGTGGCTGGAGAGCAGCCAGGCAGAGAGGGACCTGGGGGTGCTGGTTGATGGTAGGCTGAACATGAGCCTGCAGTGTGCCCAGGCAGCCAAGAGGGCCAATGGCATCCTGGCCTGCATCAAGAACAGTGTGGCCAGCAGGAGCAGGGAGGTCATTCTCTCCCTGCACTCAGCACTGGTTAGGCCACACCTTGAGTACTGTGTCCAGTTCTGGGCCCCTCAATTTAGGAAGGATGTTGACTTGTTGGAAGGTGTCCAGAGAAGGGCAAAGAAGCTGGGGAGGGGTTTGGAACACAAGCCCTATAAGGAGAGACTGAGGGAGCTGGGGTTGCTCAGCCTGGAGAAGAGGAGACTCAGGGGTGACCTTATCACTCTCTACAACTACCTGAAGGGAGGTTGTAGACAGGCAGAGGTTGGTCTCTTCTCCCAGGCACCCAGTACCAGAACAAGAGGACACAGTCTCAGGCTGCACCAGGGGAGGTTCAGGCTGGATGTTAGGAAGAAGTTCTATACAGAGAGAGTGATTGCCCATTGGAATGGGCTGCCCAAGGAGGTGGTGGAGTCACCATCACTGGAGGTGTTCAGGAGGAGACTTGCTGGGGTGCTTGGTGCCATGGGTTAGCTGTTTGGGTGGGTTGGATTGGTTGATGGGTTGGACACGATGATCTTGAAGGTCTCTTCCAACCTGGTTTGGTTTATTCTAAATTCTAAATAAAGGTTTTTTTATTCTATTCTAGCACAGGGGTGAGCAGATGGGGTTTGGGCTGAACAGCTTTGGAATGCAGGTGCCTGTGCCATTCATCTCAAGGCCCATTGTTAGGAAGTTGTTTTACAGTGAGTTTTGGATCTCCTGGTCTTATCAGGCTCTTACTGTCCTCTTATCATTGGCCTCTCACGAAGTAGTAAGCTGCTGTGTGATGCAGTGCAGAAGGAGGGCTCACAGTGAGCCAGCAATGAGCCCTTGTGGCCAGGAAGGCCAATGCTGACCGCAGGTGCGTTAAAAAGAATGTGATCACTAGGTCGAGAGGGAACGGAATGGAATGGAATGGACCAGGTTGAAAAGACCTCCAAGATCATCCAGTCCAGCCTATCACCCAACACCATCCAATCAACTAAACCATGGCACCAAGGGCCTCATTCAGGCTCTTTTTAAACACCTTCTGTGGTGATGACTCCACCACTTCCCTGGGCAGCACATTCCAATGGCCAATCTCTCTTTCTGGGAAGAATTTCTTCCTAACATCCAGCCTAAACCTTCCCTGACACAGCTTGAGACTGTGTCCTCTTGTTCTGGTTCTCCTTCCACTCTGCTCTGCCCTGATGAGGCCACATCTGGAGTACTGTGTCCAGTTCTGGGCTCTCCAGTTCAAGAGAGGCAGGGAGAGTGCAGCAGTGGGCTATGAAGATGGTGAGGGGGGTGGGACAGCACTCTTACAAGGAAAGGTAGAGAAACCTGGGGCTGTTTCACCTGGAGAAGACTGGGAGCTGATCTCATCGAGGCTTAGCAACATCAAAAAGGCAGGTGTCAAGAGGATGGGGCCAGAATCTTTTCACTTGTGCAGAGCAACAGGAGAAGGAGCAGTGAGCACAAACTGGAACCCAGGAGGTTCCACCTGAACATGAGGAAACAGAATCCTTTCTTGTGAGGGTGATGTAGCACTGAAACAGTCTGCCCAGGGAAGTTGTGGAGTCTCTTAATATGGAGACATTCAAAAGCTGTCTGGATGCACTCCTGTGTGACCTGCTCTAGGTGACCCTCTTCTGGCAGGTGCTTTGGATGATCTCTGGAGGTCCTTTCCAACCCCTACCATTCTGTGATTCTGTGGAATGATCTTGGCATACACCCCATGTTAAGAAATGCATCAAGTTGCAGCATCCATTTGTCCCCTGGTACCTCCCTGGTACCTTCCTAGTATCTTCTTGGTCTTCAGGAGACCTGATCATGCTTCTGCATTCATCAGAGGAGCCGTTCCGGGGAGGGTGGGAACTTGCCTGCACCTGAAGATCATCCTGTCTGACAGGGCTGCAGCTGACATCCTGCTGAGGTTCAGCAACACAGAGAAAATGATGTTGGGACTCTCACTGAGGACATTTGCCTTGCCTGCCCTTGCAGGAGCAGCTGAGCAGGGGGCTCCATCCTTAACGTACCACTGCTCCAGTTAATCCTCAACCAGCCAGGGTGCAACTCCAGGAAGAGAATTAAACAGCTCTAAGAAAGGGAGGATTCAACTCTATTAGGACTTGCATCCTGGCCTGGATCAGGAATAGTGTGGCCAGCAGGAGCAGGGAAGTCATTCTGCCCTGTGCTCAGCACTGGTTAGGCCACACCTTGAGTCCTGTGTCCAGTTCTGGGCTCCTCACTTTAGGAAAGATGTTGAGATGCTGGAAGGTGTCCAGAGAAGGGCAACAAAGCTGGGGAGGGGTCTGGAGCACAGCCCTGTGAGGAGAGGCTGAGGGAGCTGGGGTTGCTTAGCCTGGAGAAGAGGAGGCTCAGGGGAGACCTTATTGCTCTCTACAACTCCCTGAAGGGAGGTTGTAGCCAGGTGGGGGTTGGTCTCTTCTCCCAGGCAAGCAGCACCAGAACAAGAGGACACAGTCTCAAGCTGTGCCAGAGGAGGTTTAGGCTGGAGGTGAGCGAGTAGTTCTTCCCAGCAAGAGAGACTGGCCATTGGAATGTGCTGCCCAGGGAGGTGGTGGAGTCACCATCCCTTGAAGTGTTTAAGAAGAGCCTGGCTGAGGCACTTGGTGCCATGGTTTAGTTGATGAGAAGGTGTTGGGTGATAGGTTGGACTGGATGTTTTCAAAGGTCTTTTCCAACCTGGTTAATTCTGTATTCTGAGATTGGCAGAGCTGGTTTTTCAGCAAGAGTTGAGCTGGATTCTCACTGAAAAGCAGGTCTGGCAGAGTCAGGCACTCGAAACTGAAGTGCAGTCCAGTTAGGTGTGCAGCTGGTGAGGTTTAGCAAAGCAGAAGGAATACTGGGGGTTGAATTTGGGGGGGGGGGGGGGGGGGGGGTTGGAGTGGTAAATGTATTTTTGCAGCATGCTGACTGCAAAGCCATTATTGAGTCTAGCAATGGATGTTGTGTTCCTCTTGCTCTATCCATCTGCTTACAATTGACTTCCAAATAGATACTAAATGCAGCATTTTTTCCCCTGTTGTGTGTCTGGGGTAGAAGCTTATTTTTTTATCTCATTTTAGAGACAGCTTTATCTGGAGATAAGAGCACTGCATTTAGAAATGCTCTGGAAGTCATCCCCTCTCCCATTTTAAAACTCTTGGATCTCTATTTCATGCTGAATAAAGAGGGAAAAATAGCTCCCACATCTCTCTGTAATCCAGTAAATAGGGGTGGGTTTTTTGCCCACAAACTGAAGGGAGTCTCAGGTTTCACTAAAGTAACTGTTTTATGCTAGGTATTTGCCAGTAAATGCAGTCAGCATTTCTCCAAATGTGGGTCCTGGATGTCCCAAACTCTTTCCCACTGATTTCTTTCTCCTTGCACTGACCAAAGGCAAGGTCCTGCAGCTGGGTCAGGGCAATCCCAGGCATTAATATAGGCTGGGCAGGGACTGGCTTGAGAGCAGCCCTGAAGAAAAGGACCTGGGGGTGTTGGTGGAGGAGAAGCTCAACAGGAGCCAGCAGTGAGCACTTGCAGCCCAGAAAGCCAAGCAGAGCCTGGGCTGCAGCAAGAGAAGCAGAGCCAGCAGGGCCAGGGAGCTGATGCTCCCCCTCTGCTCTGCTCTGCTGAGACCCCACCTGGAGCTGTGTCCAGTTCTGGAGCCTCTGTTACAGGAAGGATCTGGAGGTGCTGGAATGTGTCCAGAGAAGGGACACGAGGATGAGCAGAGGGCTGGAGCTGCTCTGCTATGAGGACAGACTGAGGGAGTTGGGGCTGTTCAGTCTGGAGAAGAGAAGGTTCTGAGGAGACCTAATTGTGGCCTTGCAGTATCTGAACGGGGCTACAAGAAGCTGGAGAGTTCTTCCCCATGAGGGTGGTGAGAGACTGGCACAGGCTGCCCAGGGAGGTGGTGGAAGCCTCATCCCTGGAGGTTTTTGCAGCCAGGCTGGATGTGGCTGTGAGCAAGCTGCTGTAGTGTGAGGTGTCCCTGGCCATGGCAGGGGGCTTGGAACTGGCTGATCCTTGAGGTCCCTTCCAACCCTAACAATTCTCTGATTCTATGAAGAAGCTAGGAGTTCAATCTGTGCAAATCCTGCTAAAAGCATTCTCTGGCTACCTTCTAAATTCAGAGGACAGCAGGCAGGCTTCTCCCAGCTAGTATTGTGATGACTAAGATGCTGCATTTAGGGGAAATAAGGTCATAATGTTGCTAATTTCAAACCTCTGGCCCTTGCAGCTTGCCAGAGTGGAAATGCCATTTGTGCCTTCTAAGAGAGGCTGTGCTTGCCTCAGGAGCTCTGAGGCTTGCTTGTTGGCATAGTTAGGATAAGAAAGTCATCTGTGGTACTTAATTCTGTCAGGAGGATTTGAGGGTCACTAAAATGAGTATGAAACCAAAGATTCAGTTCCCCTTCAGTTTAAGGGATTCTGGAATGCTCACAGGATTTCTGCAGTCACCACTTCCATATGCTTCGACAAGCTTAGGCTTCCAGTGCTCTTTTGTGCCCTGAGTTAGAAAGTCTCCTGCCTCAGTAACCCTGAACCTGTCTTCCATCTAAGCTAACATGGTCCAGGGCAGCTTGATGAGTGTGCATTTAGCAGCAGCCATGGCTTTGCCTGCCCCATGCAAGGGAAGGGGGAGGATGTCATTGCTGCCAATTTTTTTTTTTTTATGGCCGCACCCAAAGAGTGGCTGTCAGTGGCTCCATGGCCCAGGGGAGGCCAGGGACAAGCAGAGGCCCTCAGGGATCAGTCCTGGGACCTGTCTTGTTCAACATCTTTGTGGGTGCCATGGACAGTGGCACTGAGTGCACCCTCAGCAAGTTTGCTGATGACACCAAGCTGTGTGGTGCAGCAGACACGCTGGAGGGAAGGGAGGCCATCCAGAGGGACCTTGACAGGCTGGAGAGCTGGGCACAAGCCAACCTCATGAGGTTCAATAAGACCAAGGGCAGGGTCCTGCATCTGGGTCGAGGCAATCCCAGGCACAAATCCAGGCTGGGCAGTGACTGGCTGGAAAGCAGCCCTGAGGAGAGAGACTTGGGGGTGCTGGTGGACAAGAAGCTCAACATGAGCTCTCAATGTGCACTTGCAGCCCGCAAAGCCAATCAGATCCTGGGCTGCATCAGGAGAAGTGTGGCTAGCAGGTCGAGGGAGGTGATCCTCCCCCTCTACTCAGCCCTGGTGAGACCCCACCTGGAGTACTGCCTCCAGTTCTGGAGCCCCTATTCCAAGAGGGATCTGGAGGTGCTGGAAGGTGTCCAGAGAAGGGCCATGAGGATGATCAGAGGGCTGGAGCACCTCTCCTATGAGGACAGACTGAAGGAGTTGGGGCTGTTCAGTCTGGAGAAGAGAAGGCTCCCAGGTGACCTCATTGTGGCCTTCCAGTATCTGAAGGGGGCCTACAGGAAGGCTGGGGAGGGACTGCTCAGGATCTCAGGTAGTGATAGGACTAGGGGGAATGGAATGAAGCTGGAGGTGGGGAGATTCAGGCTAGATGTGAGGAGGAAGTTCTTCCCCATGAGAGTGGTGAAGCCCTGGCACAGGTTGTCCAGGGAGGTGGTTGAGGCCCCATCCCTGGAGGTGTTTAAGCCCAGGCTGGATGAGGCTCTGGCCAGCCTGATCTAGTGTGGGGTGTCCCTGCCCATGGCAGGGGGGTTGGAACTAGATGATCCTTGTGGTCCCTTCCAACCCTGACTGATACTATGATACTATGATTCAGGGGGAGTCAAGGTAGAACCTGGGATTCAGGGGGAGTCAACGTAAAACCTGGGATTCAGGAAGAGTCAAGGTAAAACCTGGGATCCAGGGAGAGTCAAGGCAGAACCTGGGATCCAGGGAGAGTCAAGGCAGAACCTGGGATTCAGGGAGAGTCAAGGTAGAACCTGAGATTCAGGGGGAGTCAAGGTAGAACCTGGGATCCAGGGAGTGTGAAGGTAGAACCTACCTGGGAGGTGAGGACATCCCTTTAGAAATGAGTCCCATGGAATCACAGAATGGTCTTTGGGTTGGAAGAGACCTGCAAAGATCATCTAATCTGCAGTCAGCAGGGACATCCCCAACTAGATCAGGTTGCCCATAGCACTGTCCAGCCTCACCTTGAATACCTCCAGGGATGGGGTCCCAACCACCTCCTTAGGCAGCCTGTTGCAGTGTTCCACCACCCTCATGGTGCAGAACTCATTCCTCACATCCAATCTAAATCTGCTCTTCTCTAGTTTGAAGCCATTGCCCTTCATTCTGTCCCTGCAGGCCTTTGCAAACAGCCCCTCTGCAGCCTTCTTCAGGTACTGGAAGGTCATTACTAGGTCTCCCTGAATCCTTCTCTTCTCCATCTAGAGAATTTGAGGGTAAAATATGGCATTTGAAGCTAGGCTGGAATCACTTCCCCATCATTCTGTGCTAAAATCTGGCACATAGGCTGAAGCAAGGCTTCTCAGCCAGAATAGTCTTGAGAATGGTTTTTAAACAAAGCTGTGCTCAGAAGAGTTTTAAACTCAAGAGGCAACAAGAATCCACCTCTAGAGTTGGCCACATTTGCATCTGAGACTAAGTGAAATGCAGTCTGTTAGGGCCATGCTTTCCAAACTCCACCCCTGCAGAGTTCAAGGCATTCCCCTGAATTTTCCATTAACTATACCTCTTCCCTCTTGGGTCCTGAAATACCTTCCAAAGCCTGGCACAAAGTGGCTGGCTGGAACATTGTCAGTGCTAAGCATGTATCCAGACTTCAAATGTGCCTCTAATTCTGGCCTCAAGTGTTTCCTTTCCTAATCAAATTTGCAACTCAGTCAGGTTGTGGCTAATTCATCTTTAAAGTAAATTTGCAGGGAGACAAACCCCCCACAAAAAAATAAACCAAAACCCACAAACCCAAGTGGTTAAAATGTGTTGGAACTTGTCCAGTGAAAATATTGGTTTGGAAGAGGAAATGATGAGAAGGGGTGAGAGAAGGGTTTGGTTTCAAAACATATAATCACTTTTGGGGATCCTTTTGTACTCTGATATGCTGTGACTGATCAGAGATCATAGCTGTGATTTGCTCTGAACATGAGCCAGCAGTGTGCCCAGGTGGCCAAAAAAGCCAATGGCATCCTGGCCTGCATCAGGAAGAGTGTGGCCAGCAGGAGCAGGGAGGTCATTCTGCCCCTGTACACTGCACTGGTTAGGCCACACCTTGAGTCCTGTGTCCAGTTCTGGCCCCTCAGTTTAGGAAGGAGGTTGAGCTGCTGGAAGGTGTCCAGAGAAGGGCAACAAAGCTGGGGAGGGGTCTGGAGCACAGCCCTGTGAGGAGAGGCTGAGGGAGCTGGGGTTGCTTAGCCTGGAGAATAGGAGGCTCAGGGGAGACCTTCTTCTCTCTACAACTCCCTGAAGGGAGGTTGTAGCCAGGCAGAGGTTGGTCTCTTCTCCCAGGCAACCAACACCAGAACAAGAGGACACAGTCTCAAGCTGTGGCAGGGGAGGTTTAGGCTGGAGGTCAGCAAGTAGTTCTTCCCAGCAAGAGAGATTGGCCATTGGAATGTGCTGCCCAGGGAGGTGGTGGAGTCACCATCCCTTGAAGTGTTTAAGAAGAGCCTGGCTGAGGCACTTGGTGCCATGGTTTAGTTGATGAGATGGTGTTGGGTGATAGGTTGGACTTGATGATCTCAAAGGTCTCTTCCAACCTGGTTAATTCTATTCTATTCTGTATATGTATGAGAGAAGCAACTGAAGGATAATTAAACCAGGCCCATTTTCACCTCATTAGCTAATGCAGATCTACTCTAAGTAGGTCAAATATGCTGTTACATGCTTTAAACTGGCATCTGCTGCTTAGGGCTTGGCTTCAGGATTTCTTCCCTGCTACAACCCTTCCCTCTCCTCCTCCCTCTCCTCCTCCCTCTCCTCCTCCCTCTCCTCCTCCCTCTCCTCCTCCCATTCACCTAAGGGATCATTTCCTGGGAGTGGTGGGGGCTGGAAGACTGAGCTCGCCTGTGGCTTCTCAGTTACCTCTGACCCTTGTGAAGAAAGAGTTCCCCACCTGCTTGCTGTTGATAGCAGTGAGGCTTTCAGAAAGCCCCACACGTCTTTGAGAAGAAAATGAAGCTCATAAATTACAGGGATTAAAGCAGCCTGTAAGTTGGGTTTTATGTTTTGACCTTCTTTTGGTTATTACCTTTGCTTTTATATCAGCAGTTTTCCAGTGTGGGCACTCTGGATTTATGCTTTTGTCTTTGTGAGCATATCCCAGGCTCTGGGGGAAGCTGGAAATTTACTCCCTATCCTATTCCTTCAGAGGTGGTGCAATACCCTGAGGCCATTTTTCTTGCCCTTCCTGAGTTTTTGACAGGCTCAGGAATCAAAGTGGAAACAAACAGGGCACTCTGGTCTGGACATGCAACACGGCATGCATCTGCATTTTGCAGAGGCAGTGGTTTAAAGAAAGCATCAGGGACTACTACCAGCACAAGCAGAAGAGGGTCAAGGTTGCATCTATTTTTGTGGGAAGGTCATGGGAGGCTATGTGTTTTGCTCCCTGGTCCCTGCCATGCTCAGGGACCTTTCATAGAATCACAGAACTGTCAGGGTTGGAAGGGACCTCAAGGATCAGCCAGTTCCAAACCCCCTGCCACAAGCAGGGACACCTCACACTACAGCAGCTTGCTCACAGCCACAGCCAGCCTGGCTGCAAAAACCTGCAGGGATGAGGCTTCCACCACCTCCCTGGGCAGCCTGTGCCCAGTCTCTCACCACCCTCATGGGGAAGAACTTCTTCCTCACATCCAATCTCAATCTCCCCATCTCTAGTTTTGCTCCATTCAGTGCCAGCACTGGAAACTGCAGTGAGGATCAGACAGAGATTGTTGAGGGGGGGATGCTCACAGCTCATCCTACTGGAGAGGGTAAGGGAGCTTCAAGTGACTCTGCCACAATCTCTCTGCCATACCCAGTGGGACATCTCTCTGCCATCTCTTCCTGTGCCCAGGAGACCCAGCTTTGGGTGGACAGGCACCGCCTTGGCAGTCTGCGCTTGCAGTAGGCGCTCCACTTCAGGAGGAGCTTTGGGCTGTCTCAGAATGAGAGGGTGCCAGGAGATGTGATTCAGACAGGTGGCAGCAGCTCTTTCTGCAAACAACCACAAGCTGCCAACTTGTTTCTGTGTGAGTGCCAGAAGCAAACACCCTGCAGAAGCTGGACCTGGGGAGGCACTGGGTTTGGCTCTTTAGAGGCAGAGATTTTTAGCACCTTTCACGGGTGCTTGCACAGGGGGATGAATTCTATTGGTTAAGTGGCTTAATGTGAAAGATCAGAAAGCACCTAAAAATCAGCTGCTTTGGGCAAGAGGGAGATTCTGGTAGGGAGAGATTGGGTTAGGGAATTCTGCCTCTGAGATTCGGTTAGGGATTCTGCTAGGGACTAATACTTCTGTAAAGGGCTTCTGGGATGACTCCTGTTAGGGACACTGTGATGCTGGGGATTCTGCAGTGCTGTAATAAAGGACTTCTGAGATTCTCTACTCTCTGCATTTCTGGAACTCCATGGTGGAGCAGGGGTCTTACAACCATTCATCACCCCAGTGGCACCCCAAAACAGGGGGTTTGCAACAAGGCATCCCTGCTGCTTTTCTCTCCTCTCTCTCTGGCTAAGCCCATCTTACAAGAGTCACCCTCAGATATCACTTCTGATTTTCTTTCCCTTCTGACAGGACTCAGCTTCCTAAGTATATGCATAAATAAGTGCTGCTACAGCTATAACAACTCCACACCTTGAGTCCTGTGTCCAGTTCGGGGCTCCTCAGTTTAGGAAGGATGTTGAGCTGCTGGAAGGTGTCCAGAGAAGGGCAACAAAGCTGGGGAGGGGTCTGGAGCACAGCCCTGTGAGGAGAGGCTGAGGGAGCTGGGGTTGCTTAGCCTGGAGAAGAGGAGGCTCAGGGGAGACCTTCTTGCTCTCTACAACTCCCTGAAGGGAGGTTGTAGCCATGTGGGGGTTGGTCTCTTCTCCCAGGCAACCAGCACCAGAACAAGAGGACATAGTCTTAATCTGTGCCAGGGGAGGTTTAGGCTGGATGTTAGGAAGAAATTCTTCCCATCAAGAGTGATTGGCCATTGGAATGTGCTGCCCAGGGAGGTGGTGGAGTCACCATCACTGGAGGTGTTTAAAAAGAACCTGGCTGAGGCACTTGGTGCCATGGTTGAGTTGATGAGATGGTGCTGGGTGCTAGATTGGACTCTCTGATCTCTGAGGTCTTTTCCAAGCCGGTCTGTATTCTGTGATTACTACTGTCACGCTAAAGCTCCAGCTAAGAAGTACTTGAGGTTGCTGAGAGGGTGTGTTTTTTTGTGCCTATAAGGGTGAACCCACGTTGATTTGAGCATTTCTCTTTCAGAAATCCTTTGAGAATCTCCCAATGGCTTTCAGTGATGAGCTGGACTGGCCCCAGTTCTCAGAGTTCACTGGCTTTCTGAACTCCACCATCGGGTAAGAGAACAGGCAGAGCTCCCAAGCCATGGCAAGGCTCAAGCTCCCTGAGTACACAGCAAGCAAAGAAACACAAACCCAAACCCAACAAACAAAAAAGCCCCCCCCACAAAACAAAATCCCCAAACCAAAGAAAAACCCCCACAAAACCAAACCAACAGCAACAAAGCCAAACCAAACAACAACAACAAAAATCCCCCCAAACAAAACAGTTTGAAGGGGGGAAAATGCAGAATACAGCTCCCTCAGCCTATCCTCCTAGCAGAGGTGTCGCAGCCCTTGGATCATCTTTGTGGCCCTCCTCTGGCCTTGCTCCAGCAGATAACACAGCAGCACTCTGTGTGATCTGATTCTGTATTCTGTATAGTTGTTTTCTCATTCAAAATGTTTTGTTTGGGGGTGGTGTTGTTTGGTTTGGGGGTGGTGGTGCTGGTGGTGGGTTTAGCTCTGCTTCTGCTCCTAAAATCACAAGCACAGCCCTGTGAGGAGAGGCTGAGGAAGCTGGGGTTGCTTAGCCTGGAGAAGAGGAGGCTCAGGGGAGGCCTTCTTGCTGTCTATAACTGCCTGAAGGGAGGCTGTAGCCAGGTGGGGGTTGGTCTCCTCTCCCAGGCAAGCAGCACCAGAACAAGAGGACACAGTCTCAAGCTGTGCCAGGGGAGGTTTAGGCTGGATGTGAGGAAGAAACTCTTCCCAGCAAGAGAGAGTGGCCATTGGAATGTGCTGCCCAGGGAGGTGGTGGAGTCACTATACTGGCAGGTGTTCACAAAAGGATGGGATGTGGCACTTGGAGCCTTGGTTTAGTTGTCCTGAGGTGTTGGGTGATAGGTTGGACTGGATGATCTCTGAGGTCTTTTCCAACCTTATTGATTCTGTGATTCTAAAACTCTTTTAAATACACAAACAATGCACAACACTCTTGCCCAGCCTTCCTGAAGGTCAGGGTAGGCTTTAAAGCTGCTCACATTGGAATTTAAGTGGAAGTGGTGGGGAGAGGAGGGGAGAGGAGAGCCCTGAAAATCAATAAATACATCAATAAATAAAACAAAATCACTTTGCTCCAAGTTCTGGGGCAGGGAAAAGAGGAGCCTTGCTAAAACAAAGAAATGTGATCTAGTGTGAGTGTCCCTGCCCATGGCAGGGGGGTTGGAGCAGGATGATCCTTGAGGTCCCTTCCAACCCTGACAATTGTAAGAAAAATCAGCATTTCCCTTGACTTAGGTCTTCTTCCTCTTCCTTCTGTTTCCTTTTTTACTGCTGAAACAGTGGGAAAAATGTATAATAACCCCAGGGTTGTTTCATGGGACAATCTCCCCCCACCACCCCCTTTTTTTTTCTTGGCACATCAAGAGGAAAGAAGAACTTGGAAGCAGCTGTGACCTAATTTGCTACATTACCTTGGCTTATGTGCAGGGGGAAGGATTTAGTATAGTATCATAGTATTAGTATCAGTCAGGGTTGGAAGGGACCACAAGGATCATCTAGTTCCAACCCCCCTGCCATGGACAGGGGCACCCCACACTAGATCAGGCTGGCCAGAGCCTCATCCAGCCTGGGCTTAAACACCTCCAGTGATGGGGCCTCAACCGCCTCCCTGGACAACCCATTCCAGGGCTTCACCACTCTCATGGGGAAGAACTTCCTCCTCACATCCAACCTGAATCTCCCCACCTCCAGCTTCATTCCATTCCCCCTAGTCCTATCACTACCTGAGATCCTGAGCAGTCCCTCCCCAGCCTTCCTGTAGCCTCCTTCAGACACTGGAAGGCCACAATGAGGTCACCTTGGAGCCTTCTCTTCTGCAGACTGAACAGCCCCAACTCCTTCAGTCTGTCCTCACAGCAGAGGTGCTCCAGCCCTCTGATCATCCTCGTGGCCCTTCTCTGGACACCTTCCAGCACCTCCACATCCCTCTTGGAATAGGGGCTCCAGAACTGGAGGCAGTGCTCCAGGTGGGGTCTCACCAGAGCTGAGCAGAGAGGGAGAATCACCTCCCTTGCCCTGCTGGCCACACTTCTCCTGATGCAGCCCAGGATCTGATTGGCTTTGTGGGCTGCAAGTGCACACTGAGAGCTCATGTTGAGCTTCTCCTCCACCAGCACCCCCAAGTCTCTCTCCTCAGGGCTGCTTTCCAGCCAGTCCCTGCCCAGCCTGGATTTGTGCCTGGGATTGCCTCGACCCAGATGCAGGACCCTGCCCTTGGTCTTATTGAACCTCATGAGGTTGGCTTGTGCCCAGCTCTCCAGCCTGTCAAGGTCCCTCTGGATGGCCTCCCTTCCCTCCAGTGTGTCTGCTGCACCACACAGCTTGGTGTCATCAGCAAACTTGCTGAGGGTGCACTCAATGCCACTGTCCATGGCACCCACAAAGATGTTGAACAAGCCTGGTCCCAGGACTGATCCCTGAGGGACTCTGCTTGTCCCTGGCCTCCACTGGGACATGGAGCCATTGACAGCCACTCTTTGGGTGCGGCCATCAAGCCAGTTCCTTATCCATCTTGTGGTCCACCCATCAAACCCATGTGTCACCAGTTTGGAGATGAGGATGTGGTGTGGGACAGCATGAAAGGCTTTGCTCAGGTCCAGGTAAAAGACATCAGTTGTGATAAGTGGAAAATAAAGAGAGGAGGAAAAGCAAAGCCCAAACACAAAGAAAAAACTGAAACCCAAACCCCCTGAGTTGCCTGCAGTTTGAACAGTAAAGTTCTTTTTAACCATCAAGAGCAAGAGGCTCTTGACTGCTGCCAGAAGTGAAGGATGCAGTAATTAACAGTGCCTGGTCTGGCCTGAGTTTCAGATAATTTGTGTATTGTATGTCTAAGAGAGGTCATTAATACAGTGAGATGACAAACCCAGCATGAGTCAAGCCTTAAGAGGTTCAAGAACAGGAAAAAATTTATCTGTTGCACCATACACTTGTGGATTTGCTCATTTTTGTCTCCTTGTGTGATTTTCCTTCCTTTTCCCCTCCTTGTGTGATTTTCCTTCCTTTTCCCCTCCTTGTCTGAATTTTCCTTCCTTTTATTCCTCCTTGTCTGATTTTCCTTCCTTTTATTCCTCCTTGTGTGATTTTCCTTCCTTTCTTCCTCCTTGTCTGATTTTCCTTCCTTTTTTTCCTTCTTTGTCTGATTTTCCTTCCTTTTTTTCCTTCCTTGTCTGATTTTCCTTCTTTTTATTTCTCCTTGGCTGATTTTCCTTCCATTGTTCGTCCTTGTGTGATTTTCCTTCCTTTTTTTTTTCCTCCTTGTGTGAAACTCAGGCTCCCAGCCTCCGTTCCATTCCCAGAGTGCATGCTTTGAGGTGGAACACTGCTTGACAAGCCATCAGAGAAGATTTAAGCAGCCTCCACTCTCAGAGCCTGCAGCAAAGCCAGCCCTTAAAAAATCAAGTAATAGTTTGGGTTGGAAGGGGCCTCCAAGATCACCTAGTTTCAACCCCCTGCCAAGAATGTCTTGCAATATTACAAGCCCTCAATACACCAAACTGCTTTCCATCATTTATCAGCAGCCCTGGCTAATCAGGGAGGTCCCAGCTGACTGGAGGTTAGCCAAGAGATCATAGAATCAATAAGCTTGGAAAAGACCTTAGAGATCATCAAGTCCAACCTATCACCCAGCACCTAACCACCCACTTGCTATGGTGAAACCCAAGTTGCTGGTTTCTTGTGTAGCCCCTTGCCAGGTGACTGGGTGATGTTCTCATGTGTTTCATGCAGGTATTCACTTTTTCAGTGCTGGTTTCAAAACTTGGCATTGTCTTCTGTTTCTCTGTGTTTGTCCAAGTTTGCTGTTGCTAAGCCATGCTATTTCAGATCATAGAATCACAGCTCAGGTCGGAAGGGACCTCAGAGATCATCTTCTCCAACCTCCCCACTATGGTCAGGGACACCTCTCAGCTAGACTCAGCTGCTCAAGGCCTCATCCATCCTGGCCTTCAACACCCCCAGGAAGCAGACCTCCCTGGTAGCCTATTCCAGAGTCCCATCACCCACCTACTGAAGAACTTCTGCCTAAGCTCCAGTCTAACCCTGCTCTCCTTCAGCTTTTAACCACTCCTCCTTGTCCTGTCTCTGGACATCCTTATGAAAAGTCCCTCTGCAGCCTTCCTGTAGGATGCCTTCAGGTATTGGCAGGCAGCTCTAAGGTCCCCCTGGAGTCTTCTCTCCTCTAGGCTGAACACCCCCAGCTCCCTCAGCCTATCCTCCTAGCAGAGGTGTCGCAGCCCTTGGATCATCTTTGTGGCCCTCCTCTGGCCTTGCTCCATCAGGTAACACAGCACTCTGTGTTAGCTAATTCCTTTGGTGTCTAAATTCATGCACAAAATCATAGTATCATAGTATCAGTCAGGGTTGGAAGGGACCACAAGGATCATCTAGTCCCAACCCCCCTGCCATGGGCAGGGACACCCCACACTAGATCAGGCTGGACAGAGCCTCATCCAGCCTGGGCTTAAACACCTCCAGGGATGGGGCCTCAACCACCTAAATCAGCAGCCCAAATGGAGATGATGATCATGAAGCCATGGGTGGGACTCTGGCCTTCTCCCCAGCTTCCCTTTAGGCTGCTAGCCTTTCCTTTCACATCTTCATCTTTTCCCAGCAGTGCAAAGTGAAGGAGAGGACCCACCACAGTCAAGCATAACCTGCTTTCAGCCCAATCCATCCAAGACTCACGGCGCTGGGAAACAAATGCTCTGCCAATATTTCTTCCCTTTTATTTACTGCGCCCTAATGACCAATTGACAAGGCAATTAGTGAGCAACCAGCAGGAGTCTTTTGATCAACGATCTGTAACACCAAGATGGGTTTTTTTAAACACCTCCTCTGGAAAACAAAAAAAACATCCTGGATGGAAGCATTTCAAAGGAACTCTCCATCAGCTTAGAGTTTCTGAGGGAACAGGAGCAGGTAGTTAGAGATTTCCTCAGCAGTTTGGATCCCCACAAGTCCATGGGACCAGATGGGATCCATCCTAGGGTGCTGAGAGAGCTGGCAGAGGAGCTGGCCAAGCCACTCTCCATCATTTTTCAGCAGTCCTGGCTCACTGGAGAGGTCCCAGAGGACTGGAAGCTGGCCAACGTGGTGCCCATCCACAAGAAGGGCCAGTTGGATAAGCCAGGGAATTACCGGCCTGTCAGCCTGACCTCAGTGCCAGGCAAGATCATGGAACAGGTCATCCTGAGTGCAATCACACAGCACTGACAGGATGGCCAAGGGATCAGGCCCAGCCAGCATGGATTTAGGAAGGGCAGGTCCTGCCTCACCAATCTGATCTCCTTCTATGATCAGGTGACTGCCTGGTGGATGTGGGGCAGGCTGTGGATGTAGTCTACCTGGACCTCAGCAAGGCCTTTGACACTGTACCCCATAGCAAACTCCTGACCAAGCTGTCAGCCCATGGCTTGGACAGCAGCACACTGTGATGGGTTAGGAACTGGCTGGAGGGCTGAGACCAGAGAGTGGTGGTGAATGGTGCCACAGCCAGCTGGCAGCCAGGCACCAGTGGTGTGCCCCAGGGATCAGTGCTGGGCCCCATCCTCTTTAACATCTTTATTGATGATCTGGATGAGGGCATTGAGTCCATCATCAGTAAATTTGCAGATGACACCAAGCTGGGGGCAGGAGTTGATCTGCTGGAGGGTAGAGAGGCTCTGCAGAGGGACCTCGAGAGATGGGCAGAGTCCAAGGGCATGAGATTGAACACATCCAAGTGCCAGGTTCTGCACATTGGCCACAACAACCCCATGCAGTGCTACAGGCTGGGGTCAGAGTGGCTGGAGAGCAGCCAGCAGAGAGGGACCTGGGGGTACTGGTTGATGGTAGGCTGAACATAAGCCTGCAGTGTGCCCAGGCAGCCAAGAGGGCCAATGGCATCCTGGCCTGCATCAGGAGCAGTGTGGCCAGCAGGAGCAGGGAGGTCATTCTGCCCCTGTACACTGCACTGGTTAGGCCACACCTTGAGTCCTGTGTCCACTTCTGGGCCCCTCAGTTTAGGAAGGAAGTTGACTTGCTGGAAGGTGTCCAGAGAAGGGCAACAAAGCTGGGGAGGGGTTTGGAACACAAGTCCTATGAGTAGAGGCTGAGGGAGCTGGGGTTGCTGAGCCTGGAGAAGAGGAGGCTCAGGGGAGACCTTCTTGCTCTCTACAACTACCTGAAGGGAGGTTGTAGACAGGCAGAGATTGGTCTCTTCTCCCAGGCAACCAGCACCAGAACAAGAGGACACAGTCTCAAGTTGTGCCAGGGGAGGTTTAGGCTGGAGTTTAGGAAGAAGTTTTACACAGAGAGAATGATTGCCCATTGGAATGTGCTGCCCAGGGAGGTGGTGGGGTCACCATCCCTGGAGGTGTTCAGAAGGAGACTTGATAGGGTGCTTGGTGCCATGGTTTAGTTGATTAGGTGGTGTTGGATGATAGGTTGGATGCAATGATCTCAAAGGTCTTTTCCAACCTGGTCTGATCTATTCTATTCTATTCTATTCTATTCTATTCTATTCTATTCTATTCTATTCTATTCTATTCTATTCACAACTTGGCTTCTATTTTAGGCTAGAGTGACCAGGATTGAATAGATTTTTGACCACCAAAAAAATCCCACCACCCTAGAGATGTGGTGAAATAGAAAGAGATGCATAACTGGGGCACAGAGCTGTTCAGAGACAGGACATGGAGAGAGACTGTTTGCAAAGGCCTGCAGTGGCAGGACCAGGGGCAATGGCTTCAAACTAAAGAGCAGGTTGAGATTGGACGTTAGGAAGAAGTTCTGCACCACAAGGGTGGTGGAACACTGCAACAGGTTGCCCAGGGAGGCAGTTGGGGCCCCATCCCTGGAAATATTCAAGGTGAGGCTCAACAGGGCTCTGGGCAACCTGATCTAGTGGAAGATGTTGCTGCTGTCTGCAGAGGGGGTTGGACTGGATGACCTCTGTAGGTCCCTTCCAAACCAAATCATTCTATTAGCAGCACAATTTTATGAAAAACCCTTCAATATTTACATCCCAGTCTCTGAAAACCTTCCCAAAACCTAACCACAAGGCTAAACCCTCCAGGGAGAGAAAATGAGGAGGAGAAAGTTCTTCCCAGAAAGAGTTGTTGGCCACTGGAATGTGCTGCCCAGGGACGTGGTGGAGTCCCCATCACTGGAGGTGTTCAAGAGGGGATTGGATGTGACACTTGAAGCCATGGTTTAGTTGTCAGGAGGTGTTAGGTATATAGAATAGAATAGAATAGAATAGAATAGAATAGAATAGAATAGAATAGAATAGAATAGAATAGAATAGAATAGAATAGAATAGAATAGACCAGACCAGACCAGGTTGGAAGAGACCTTCAAGATCATCGTGTCCATCCTATTATCCAACACCACCTAATCAACTAAACCATGTAACCAAGCACCCTATCAAGTCTCCTCCTAAACATCTCCAATGGTTGGACTTGATGATCTCTGAAGTCCTTTCCAACCTTATTGATTCTATGATTCTATGAGTAACCAAACATGAGGCTGGAGAAGGGCCTGGAGCACATGGCTTATAATGAGCACCTGAGGGAGTTGGACTGGGGGTCCCTTCTCTTTGGGGGTGCCTTCCAAGCCAGCCCATTCTATGATTCTATGATTCTGTGATTCCTTTTGGACATCAGCTGTGTTTTCCTCAGGCTCCTCTCAGGTCAGCAGCTCACTGAGCTCTCCCTTCGTTGCAGGGGCTGGACGGACTCTCTGTACCTGCGCTTGCGCAGCAGGAATCGCTGCAATCACAGGGACCTGCAGAACATCTCCCAGAACGGTATGGGTTTCACCTGCTTTCTTTTAGAGCCTTGCCTTGCTGGTATGTGGTGCTGCCTCAATGAACCCCTCCCTGGTTACATGTGTGTCTGATGGAAAAGTAGAGAACAGCACTTATGGAACTCAGCACCTTCCTTCTGGATGAGGGGATTGGGTCCACCGTTAGTAAGTTTGCAGATGACACCAAGCTGGGGGCAGGAGTTGATCTGTTAGAGGGTAGGAGAGCTCTGCAGAGGGACCTTGACAGGCTGGACAGATGGGCAGAGTCCAATATGATAAACTCAAGGATCATCCAGTTCCAACCCCCCTGCCTTGGGTAGGGACACCTCACACTACAGCAGCTTGCTCACAGCCACATTCAGCCTGGCCTTCAAAACTGACCTAGTGTGAGGTGTCCCTGCCCATCTGAATCTACCCATTTCTAGTTTTGCTCCATCCCCCCCAGTGCTGTCGCGCCCTGACACCCTCAAAAGTCCCTCCCCAGCTTTCTTGGAGTCCCCTTCAGATCCTGGAAGGCCACAATTAGGTCTCCTCAGAGCCTTCTCTTCTCCAGACTGAACAGCCCCAGCTCCCTCAGTCTGTCCTCATAGCAGAGCAGCTCCAGCCCTCTGCTCACCCTCATGGCCCTTCTCTGGATGCCTTCCAGCACCTCCAGATCCTTCCTGTAATAGAGGCTCCAGAACTGGACACAGAGCTCCAGGTGGGGTCTCAGCAGAGCAGAGCAGAGGGGGAGCATCAGCTCCCTGGCCCTGCTGGCTCTGCTTCTCTTGCTGCAGCCCAGGCTCTGGTTGGCTTTCTGGGCTGCAAGTGCTCACTGCTGGCTCCTGTTGAGCTTCTCCTCCACCAGCACCCCCAGGTCCTTTTCTTCAGGGCTGCTCTCAAGGCTCCCTGTCCAGCCTATATTTGTGCCTGGGATTGCCCTGACCCAGCTGCAGGACCTTGCCCTTGTTCTTGTTGAACCTCATGAGGTTGTCATGGGCTCACCTCTGCAGCCTGTCCAGGTCCCTCTGGATGGATCCCTGTGCTGCCCCACACAGCTTGGTGTCATCAGCAATCCTGCTGAGGTTGCACTCAGTGCCACTGTCCATGGCACCAACAAAGATGTTAAACAAGCCTGGTCCCAGGGCTGATCCCTGAGGGACTCCACTTGTCCCTGGCCTCCCCTGGGACATGGACTCATTGGGACTAAAAACCCCAGACTTGACTCCAACGTTTGGGGACAAAAATGGAGCCCTAATGGTTGGGGTTTTTTGCCAAGAGAGATTTTGATGGGATTTGTCAAAGGGATTGTGAGAAAGGATGGCAGTAATCTCTTTTACAAATGAAGGCTCGTGGTGTTAGCCCTTTGTGTGCTGGATTAGATGTTCCCCCAGCAGCAGGTTGAAGGGATGGTTGATTGTTCTGTGATTAGCACACCGTGTTTCTATTGTGCTTAATGAATTCTCACGCTTCAGAAAGCTGGCTGCAGAAGCTTGGCAGCGTTTCCTCTGCTTGGGCAGATGATTTGGGTTCCTGGGAGGCTCTCCCTCCCAACAGAGGAGTCGTGTGGCCAGCAAGTAAGGGAGGAGCACTGCTGTCCCTAGCGCTGACTTGGTAACGGCTTGAGATTTCCTGGGAGACTTCAGATCAGAAAGGCTGGGCCCCAGCACTCCACCGCTGGCACACAGAGACCTCACCTAGCAGAAGAGGTTGCACAGAGGGGCAGCATGATGAAAGGAGCCATCTCGAGCTGGGGGGGGCTTTTTCACCTGAAAAACTTACTTTCTGGTGCCACCACTGATGCTACCAGCAGTGCCACTCATACACCTTCCTGCCAAGGCCTGGAATCAGACAATCACAGATCCACAAACCCTGAGAGGAGAGGCTGAGGGAGCTGGAGAAGAGGAGACTCAGGGGAGACCTTCTTGCTCTCTACAACTCCCTGAAGGGAGGTTGTAGCCAGGTGGGAGTTGGTCTCTTCTCCCAGGCAAGCAGCACCAGAACAAGAGGACACAGTCTCAAGCTGTGGCAGGGGAGGTTTAGGCTGGAGGTCAGCAAGAATGTCTTCCCAGCAAGAGAGATTGGCCATTGGAATGTGCTGCTCAGGGAGGTGGTGGAGTCACCATCACTGGAGGGGTTTAGGAAGAGCCTGGATGAGGCACTTGATGCCGTGGTTGAGTAGATTAGATGGTGTTGGGTGATAAGTTGGACTGGATGATCTCTGAGGTCTTTTCCAACCTGGTGAATTCTGTATTCTGATAGAGGTTGTATAGAACACTGTATAGAAGATTGTATCTATCTGCCTTGAATGTTCTCCTCCCCAATAGCATCTTGTACCACAAAAACTTCCTTGAAAAATTTACCCATTCAAACACTTCCCTAAACCCTCCCTCCTGAAGAAAAGGACCTGGGGGTGCTGATAGAGGAGAAGCTCAACAGGAGCCAGCAGTGAGCACTTGCAGCCCAGAAAGCCAACCAGGGCTGCAGCAAGAGAAGCTGAGTGTAGCAGGGCCAGGGAGGTGATTCTCCCCCTCTGCTCCACTCTGCTGAGACCCCACCTGGAGCTCTGAGTCCAGTTCTGGAGCCTCTGTTACAGGAAGGATCTGGAGGTGCTGGAAGGTGTCCAGAGAAGGGGCACGAGGATGAGCAGAGGGCTGGAGCTGCTCTCCTATGAGGACAGACTGAGGGAGCTGGGGCTGTTCAGTCTGGAGAGGAGAAGGCTCTGAGGAGACCTTCTTGTGGCCTTCCAGTATCTGAAGGGGGCTAAAAGAAAGCTGGGGAGGGAATTTTGAGGGTGTCAGGAAGTGATAGGAGTGGGGGCAAATGGAGCAAAACTAGAAATGGGGAGATTCAGATTGGATGTGAGGAAGAAGTTGTTCCCCATGAGGGTGGTGAGAGACTGGCACAGGTTGCCCAGGGAGGTGGTGGAAGCCTCATCCCTGGAGGTTTTTGCAGCCAGGCTGGCTGTGGCTGTGAGCAAGCTGCTGTAGTGTGAGGTGTCCCTGGCCATGGCAGGGGGTTGGAACTGGCTGATCCTTGAGGTCCCTTCCAACCCTAACAATTCTGTGATTCTATGATTTTCTTGATGTCTTTGCTTGACTTTTTAGCCCCTGCTGATGCTTTCCACAGAGCTGCTTGTAGCTACCTACACTTGGGGAAGCAACACACACTCAAGAGCAGCTTCTTACTGTTTTGCAAATTCAGTTTCAATTTCTAGAGACCCCAGTAGTTTATTTATGCTGGGACTGCAGCCCCAGCCCATGGAGACACAGGGGAAAATGTCTTAACAGAAGGATGTTGAACTCTAAGTGGAAGAAGGGACATTAACCTGAAAAAATCCCAAATCAGCTGGCAGTTAGTGATGTTCCAGAGCTTGATTTGCTAAGGATTTTATGGGAGACTGAGGCTGCTTAAAAGAGCTTCTTGACTTTGAGTGAAACAGCAACCCTCAGGAGAGCAGCATCAGACAGATAGATTCATTTTGAGCTGGGAATGAACTGGATTATTTAAAACATAAAGGCTTCCTTGCTGTATGCAGCTGGCATCAGTGTGAGTGATGACAACAAAAGCCCTGCTATCAAAATGCAAAGTGTATTGTTGCTACCTCAGGGGTTTAGTTCTTACCTCTCTCCCCTGTACCAATCCAGCAGGGATTTAATGATGTTCTGTCCACATGTTTTCCCCTAAGAGCTGCGGGGAGGGCAGGGTTTGCTCCTCAAAGTGAGCATCAGAGGCACAATGCAGTAAAGAGGAGAAGAGAGAGACAAAGGAGGAGCTGAGGGGGCAGCGGAGAGAGAGAGGAACACAAGAGGAGAAAGAGGAAGGAAAAGGAAGAGAGTTGAAATGCTGAGAAATGAAAGGCAGTACAAGCTGTGGGGCCTGCTTCTCTGAAGGGCATGGTTCTGTCCTGTGATGGGAGGTGAGTTTCTTTGCAATCACAGTCCTAGTCTCATCTTTAACAAAGCAAAAAAGGCCTTTTTTTAGCTCCTCATTTGCTATTGCTCTGGCACTGCAGGTGATGGAGTTTGCTTTGTGTGCTCTGGGCAGCCAGGATGTGTATGCATAGCCTTCAAAGACCTGCTAGAAAGCTTTATGCATAAAAGCTTTCCAGACTTTTCTTATTCAAGACATAAATGAAAGGTTATAGATGCTCCCAGGTGTTTAGGTGCACCTAGCTCTTTCCCTGGAGGAGGAAATATTTGCTTCCATCAAGCCTGAGACTCAGCCCCCTACAACAAACTTCTCTCTACATTTGATGGGTTAACTGTTTGGTGGATAATGAACTAATTGGATGGTAGAATCCAGAGGGTCTTTGTTTTGTGATCCCCATAATTTGTCAAGGTTTTGATGTGCAGATGGAGAGCAGTAACAAATGTCCCTCAGGTGCCCATACTGGGACCAGGAATGCTTAATGTCTTCATTAATGACATAAACAATGGGACGGACTGCAACCTCGGCAAGTTTGCAGATGACTCCAAGCTGAGTATCCCTCCAGCTGACATGCCTGAGGGATGGGATGGCATCCAGGGGGACTTGGACACGCTGGAGGAGTCAGCCTGTGTGAACCTCAGGGGGTTCCACAAGGGACAAGTGCAGGATTCTGCACCTGGGACAAGGCAATGCTCAGTATCAGCACAGGTTGGGGGACAAAAGGATTGAGAGCAACTCTGCTGAGAAGAGCTCGGGGGTCCTGGTGGATGAAAAGCTGGATGTGAGGTGGCAAGGTGTGCTCACAGCCCAGAAAGCCAACAATATCCAGGGCTGCATCAAAAGCAGAGGTGATTCTGCCCCTCTACTCCCCTCAGGTGAGACCCCACCTGCAGTGCTGTGGCCAGCTCTGGAGTCCTCAGCACAGGAGAGACATGGAGCTGTTGGAGTGGCTCCAGAGAAGGGCCACAGACATGATGAGAGGTCTGGAACACCTCTGCTGTGAGGACAGGCTGAGAGAGTTGGGGTTGTCCAGCCTGGAGAAGAGAAGGCTCCAGGGAGACCTTGTCATGGCCTTTCAGCACTGAAAGGGGATCTACAAGAAAGAAGGGGACACATTTTTTCACAGGGCCTCTTGCAACAGGACAAGGCTTGATGGATTTAAACTAAAAGAGAGGAGATTTAGACTAGGTGTAAGGAAGAAACTTTTCTACAGTGATAGCAAAACCCTGGCACAGGCTGTCCAGAGAGGTGGCAGAAGCTCCATCCCTCGAAAGATTCCATATGAAGCTGTATGGGGCTTTGAGCAACCTGATCTGGTTGAAGATGTCCCTGGTTACTGCAGGGGTGTTGGACTAGATGACTTTTAAAGGTCTTTCCTAACCCAAAGCATTCTCTAGTCCATGATTTGGGTGAGCTGCCATTGAAATGCAGAGCTGCTCAGGAGGGCTGCAGATGGCCTCAGGCTATTTTTCCTAAGTCTGCAGCAAGCAATGCAGAGCTTTGGTGCTGTGGTGTCTAGTGCTATTTCAGATGCTCTGCAGTATGTTTTCCACTTCCAGCTGCCCCTCCAGAAGTGCACAGTCTCTCAGGCATCCTGGTTTGTATCTGCCAGTCCTGCTGCAGGGGCTCTTGCCACGTCAAAACCGGCACTTGGTGCCTATGTTTGAGACCTGAATCAGTCCCAGTGTGGTGTAGCTGTGAGACACTCACTGCCTCAGGAAGAAGAGTGAGAACAGCTCCCTTTGCAATTCATAGGGAAAGTTAAAAGTAGATCACTGCTGACAAGTCAGGCTGGCTGGTTTACAAGAGACTACTGTGTTCAACAGACAGGGATAAGCTGCCAGGTCTGGATTTAAAGCCAGATCTAAACAGTTCAGCACTTAAAAGCATTTGATTTACTACAGTCTGAAGGGTGGGGCTCAGGTAAGAGGTAGCAGGTCCCTGGAGCTTAGCTTTGCTTCCTACTGCCAGCACCCAAAAAGGTGACAGAGAGAACTTGCAGTTCCATTTTTGTTTTAAAGACATTTCACTCTTGGAAACGTGAACTGAAGCCAAGTGTTGCACTTGGTTCTGTTGGTCACTGATGCTGTCCTGTTTCTCTTATTCCTTCTCCCTGTGCTCAGGTGGCTCCTCAGGAAACCTCCTCTGCCTAATAAAAAGGTGAGTCCTTAATGGGATTGAAGTGCTGGCTGGGGCTAGGGAAGCATTGCTGGAATCCTCCTTCTTCAAAGGACAAACACCCCTGCAAAGCACTGGAAGGGATGTCTCACCCACAGGCATCCCAAAAAGCACAGCTTCCCTTGGCCTCTGTGCTCTGGAGTGCTGCCTCTTTCTGTAGTGGAAAGCACAGAATAGATCTGTCTGGAAGAGACCTCAGAGATCCTTCAGTCCAGCCCTTGACCCAACACCAAACCATGTCCCTGAGCACCAGCTCCACGGGCTGTTTAAACACCCCCAGGGATGGTGACTCCAGCACTGCCCTGGGCAGAACATTCCAATGGTTGAGAGCCCTTCCAGTGAAGAAATATTTCCTAGCATCCAGCCTGAACCTCCCCTGGTGCAGCTTGGAACCATTGCCTCTGGGCCTGTTGCTTGCCACCAAGGAGCAGAGGCTGCCCCCTCCTCACTCCAACCTCCCTCCAGGGAGCTATAGAGAGCAATGAGGTCTCTCCTGAGCCTCCTCTTCTCCAGACTGAAGACCCCCAGCTCCCTTAGCCCCTCCTCACAGCCCAGGTGCTCCAGGCCCTTCTTCAGCCTCATTGCCCTTCTCTGGACATGCTCCAGCCCCTCAGTGTCCTTCCTCTGGTGAGGGCCCCAGAACTGAACACAACACTCTCCTCCCTGTCCCTGCTGGCCACAGTGTTCCTAATCCCAGCCAGGATGCCACTGGCTTTCTTGGCCACCTTGGCACATTGCTGGCTCATATTTAATCCACTGCCAACCAGAACCCCCAGGTCCTTCTCTGAGTCGCAACTTTCCAAGCACACATCCCCAAGTCTGTAGCTTACCAATATTCATCACCAGAACAAAAGCTGTTTCAAAGTGTGGAGGTTACCATCTCCAGGGCCTGCATCTTCACCCAGTTAAGCCATCAGCATTTCCAGTGGTATCAGACTAAGCCTCTCCCTAACTCTGTGCTTTGTGTTGTCCTAACTACCTGGCTCCTGATCATGCAGTTAGGTAGCAAGGTAGATAGACAGAGGCAGGTCCATGGTGTGGTCTCCATAGAGAACCAGAGAATGCTTGGGGTTGAGAGAGACCTTTAAAAGTGATCTGGCCCAACCCTTCTGTAATGACAACCACATCATGTGGACATGACTGAGTAGCTGCTGGGAAGTGGGAGGTAGGAGCTCTCATTTTCAGATGAATTTGGGTGGGCTGCAGGGCAGTTTAGTCTGATTTAGTTTGCTTGATGCTGATAAAGTTCACATCCAGAGGGATTTATTGTTCTCTCCCCCAGAAAAGTAGTAATGAATCCTTGCCCTCTCATACTGAACTTCAAGCCACATCCTGATTTTATCTTGAGGCCAATCCTACATGTAGCTTAGGTCTCAGCCACACAGAGTTTGCCTCTCCCATCTCTCATTTAAAGCTTCCCATCTTGATTTATGTCTTTGCCTCAAAATGAAACTGCTTGGTGTGGCTTCTGAACAACAGCAAGAAGATAGAAAGCCAGTGGGGGAAAAAAAGCAGTGGAAAGACAAATCCATGAGGGGCAAAAGGGAGAAGTAAAGAACAAACAAACAAACAAACAAACAAAAACTATGTTTAAGAAACTTTGCTAAAATATCAAAATATAGCCCTCCAAAAAACACAGCCCAACAACAAACCCCAAACCAAACTGTCTGGGTTTTAGAAGTGAGACAGAGCTCTCTAACTCTTCTCAAGGACTTCAGCAAGGCCTTAGATGCCATCCCCCACAGCAAACTCCTGGCCAAGCTGTCAGCCCATGGCTTGGACAGCAGCACTCTGAGCTGGGTTAGGAACTGGCTGGAGGGCTGAGCCCAGAGAGTGGTGGTGAATGGTGTCACATCCAGCTGGCAGCCAGGCACCAGTGGCATCCCCCAGGGATCAGTGCTGGGCCCCATCCTCTTTAACATCTTTATTGATGATCTGGATGAGGGCATTGAGTCCATCATCAGTAAATTTGCAGATGACACCAAGCTGGGGGCAGGAGTTGATCTGCTGGAGGGTAGAGAGGCTCTGCAGAGGGACCTCGACAGGCTGGACAGATGGGCAGAGGCCAAGGGCAGGAGATTGAACACATCCAAGTGCCAGGGGCTGCACATTGGCCACAGCAACCCCATGCAGTGCTACAGGCTGGGGTCAGAGTGGCTGAGAGCAGCCAGGCAGAGAGGGACCTGGGGGTGCTGGTTGATGGTAGGCTGAACATGAGCCTGCAGTGTGCCCAGGCAGCCAAGAGGGCCAATGGCATCCTGGCCTGCATCAAGAACAGTGTGGCCAGCAGGAGCAGGGAGGTCATTCTGCCCTGGACTCAGCACTGGTTAGGCCACACCTCGAGTCCTGTGTCCAGTTCTGGGCCCCTCAGTTTAGGAAGGAGGTTGACTTGCTGGAAGGTGTCCAGAGAAGGGCAACGAAGTTGGTGAGGGGTTTGGAACCCAGCCCTGTGAGGAGAGGCTGAGGGAGCTGGGGTTGCTTAGCCTGGAGAAGAGGAGGCTCAGGGGTGACCTTATCACTCTCTACAACTACCTGAAGGGAGGTTGTAGCCAGGTGGGGGTTGGTCTCTTCTCCCAGGCAAGCAGCACCAGAACAAGAGGACACAGTCTCAAGCTGTGCCAGGGGAGGTTTAGGCTGGAGGTTAGGAAGAAGTTTTACACAGAGAGAGTGATTGCCCATTGGAATGGTCTACCTGGCGAGGTGGTGGAGTCACCATCACTGGAGGTGTTGAGGAGGAGACTTGCTAGGGTGCTTGGTTGCATGGTTTAGTTGATTAGATGGTGTTGGATGATAGGTTGGACAAGGTGATCTTGAAGGTCTCTTCCAACCTGGTCTATTCCATTCCATTCCGTTCCATTCCATTCCATTCCATTCCATTCCATTCCATTCCATTCCATTCCATAGTAGTTAAAGGAAAACTCCACACAGGGTTGGATAGAAATACAGAGTATGATTGGAAGTTTAACTGGAAGTGCTGTTCATAGACTGCAGGCTGCAGTGCAGAGCACATCAAACACAGAGAAATCCATAGGCCATGGTTATCCAAGAACCTCCTCAGGCAAAAGTTTCCCCAACCTCCACCAAACCAGGTCAAAATCCAGACCTCAAATGCCCCTCACCCATACCTCCCTGCTAGCCAGGCCCAAAATGATGCAGCTGGAAATACAGGTTTGCTCAGGCAGGAGCAGGATGCTCAAGGCCAAACACCTCCCCCATACCAAACAGGAGATAGGGGAGCCTGCATTGGAAGGTAGCAGAGAGAGGAGAAGGGGAAGAGGCAGCTTGTGTTGTCCCCTTATAAAGGGTAGATGCAGGCATTCTGGGAGTGAAGTTCTTCACTGGGAGAAAGTTCTTCACTGAGAGCCATTTGTCATTGGAATGTGCTGCCCAGGGAGGTGGTGGAGTCACCATCCCAGGAGGGGTTCAAGAGGGGATTGGATGTGGCACTTGGTGCCATGATCTAGTCATGGGGTCTGTGGTGACAGGTTGGACTTGATGATCTTTGAGGTCTCTTCCAACCTTGGTGATTCTGTGATTCTGTAAATTACACTTAGCAGTCCACCTCCAGAACTGATCTAGCCTCTTGGAAGAGTTCTCTGTCATAGAATCACAGAACCAACCAGGTTGGAAAAGACCTCAGAGATCATCAAGTCCAACTCAACACCATCTAATCAACTAAACCATGGCTCCAAGTGCCACATTCAAGCCTTTTTTGAACACCTCCAGGGATGCTGACTCCACCACCTCCCTGGGCAGCACATTCCAATGGCAAGTTACTCTTTCTGGGAAGAACTTTTTCCTCATCTTGAGTCTAAACCTCCCCTGGCATAACTTGAGACTGTGTCTTCTTGTTCTGGTGCTGCTTGCCTGGGAGAAGAGACCAACCCCCACCTGGCTACAACCTCCCTTCAGGTAGATGTAGAGAGCAAGAAGGTCTCCCCTGAGCCTCCTCTTCTCCAGGCTAAACAACCCCAGCTCCCTATGGTTTCTTAAAGGCATCCAGCCTCAAACCATGGAGCAAACCACCCCCTAGAGAAGCTCCCTCAGACCCCTTTTCCAAACATAGAAGCCAAGGCATCTGAGAATTGGCCAAATCTAAGCAGGCTGCTTCCAGATGCCATCTCATGAAAGCATGGTGTGAGATTCAGACCATGAGGAAGTATTTTGCCATTGATGTAGGCATGCATTTCTCTTTCAGCTTGGCCAGAAACCAGCTGCTGGACAACCCAGCCATAGTGATCTACGCTACGATCGGGAACGATGTCTGCAACGGGTAAGGTGGACACCAAGTCAGTGTTTGTTTATGGCAGCACAGATTTGATGCCTTTAAAGTACTGCTGGCTGCTTGGACGCTTGGGTGTCAGTGCTTTGTGCTTCCCCATGCTGGCATTTTGCTTTGCCTTCAGTCTGTGCCTCATTCCTATCTTTCTGCTGAACGCTCCAGGTTGTTGCCTTAGCTGTCTTTGTCCTTCTCACCAACTGTCCTCGTTTGAAATCATAGAATCAATAAGGTTGGAAAAGACCTCAGAGATCATCAAGTCCAACCTGTCACCTAACATCTCCTGACAACTAAACCATGGCTCCAAGTGCCACATCCAATCCTTTACTGAACACCTCCAGAGACGGTGATTCCACCACCTCCCTGGGCAGCATATTCCAACGGCCAATTACTCCTTCTGGGAAGAACTTTCTCCTCACCTCCAGCCTAAACCTCCCCTGGCACAGCTTGAGACTGTGTCCTCTTGTTCTGGTGCTGGGTGCCTGGGAGAAGAGACCAACCCCCACCTGGCTGCAACCTCCTTTCAGGTAGCTGTAGATAGCAATAAGGTCTGCCCTGAGCCTCCTCTTCTCCAGGCTAAGCAACCCCAGCTCCCTCAGCCTCTCCTCATAGGGCTTATGCTCAAATTTGGAGCTTGTCTTTCTTTTCCAAGCCAGTGATGAAGTGACCAATGGCATGTCTGAAGTAGAATGCATCTAACTTAGCAGATGAAATGAAGTATAACAACAGGAGGGGATGGAGAGGGAGAGTTTAAAAGGATGTGTATCTGTCTCACCCAGCGTGTCACCTCCTGGCAGGAGGGAGAGCATGACTGCTTTACCTTTCCTGAAGAATGACAACATAGTCCCCTGTCCAGGCCTATTTTTTTAGAGTCATAGAATGGTCTGGGTTGGAAGGGACCTCCAAAGGTCACTTAGTCCAACCCCTCTGTGGTAAGCAGAAATTTTCCCTAATGTTCCTTGGCACCTAACCTAAACCTCCCTTGAGGCCATTCCCTTGTCCTATCACTTCTTGCTTAGGGGAAGGAACCACCACCCACCTCACTACCACCTCCATTGAGGGAGTTGTAGAGAGTGAGAAGATCTGCCCTTGGCTTCCTTCACTCCAGAGTAGACAAGCACTTTCCTCAGGTGCTCCCCCTAAGAGTTGTTCTCTAGACCCTTCACCAGTTTCCTGTCTTCCTTTGGACATGCTCCAGCACATCCATGTCCTTCTTGTACACAGATTCCTGTACCTGCCTTCAGCCAGGCTCTGCTGTGTGCATGGTCCAAGTGTGCTGCTTCCCTGCCTTAGCTCAAAGAACCTTCTTCTTTTGTTTTATTCCTCATTCTGCAGGTTAGTCCTTTCCCTTCCCCTGTCCCTGCCACTGCTTTCCATTCTTGCCTGAAGTAAAAAGAGCTGCTCCACCAACTTGCACAGCCTGGGCTTTGCCTTGCCCATTTGTCTGTTCCAACCCAGTGTTTATTACTTGAAACTCTGCTGTCTTTTTATCTCAGCATCCATTACCTGGCAGAGACACTTTTGTCTGCTCAAATTCTCCCTGCTGTCTGTTTGTTGCCAAAACATTTGCAGCATCAAAAGAGGCTCTCAGGCTGCACTGATCCCTTTAACTCCAGCAAGGAAAGAAGCTGCAGCTTCTGTAGCAGCACACTGCTTCCATCGAGTGGGATGGAGAGCAGAGAGAGATCTTTCCAGTGTCCAGTCCCTGTCTGTAGCTTCCCTGGCTCTGATGTCCCCACAGAGGTCATGGTGGGTGCAGAGTATCCAACAGGCTTGACTTCAAACCCCGAGCTTGACAAACAAAAGCCTCTTCAAGGACAGCTTTCAAGTGCAGCAGTGGAGCCTTGCTGGCCTTATCCTCTCTTTTACCTTTGAAGGAGAGCAGTGTGCTGTGCACACCAGAGACACAGCTCCCAGCCAAAGCCCTGTGAAAATGCCAGTGTTTCATCCCAAGCAAAGGCAGGGCAGGGAGCAGTGTGGATGTTTGCAGAGGAGCAAGATAATGAAATTGGCAGCCTGTGCCACACATTCCCAGTTGTCTCCACACTCTGCTGTCCAAAGAAGGGGGCTAGACAAATAAAGACAGATGGCAATGGTGTCTCTCAGCCCACTGAGGTGTAAAAGTGGGACACACAGACCTGTAACTAGACAAAGAAAAACCCCATTCAGACAGGAAGATAGTGAGAAGCAGCAGTCTCAAATGCTGTGCAATTATTGCACACTTTAGTTGCATTGGGGGTAAGGAAACATTTCTCCAACCTCTCTTTTATACATTTCCACTTATGGCATCTCCAACAAACCCTTGCAGAGTGGTTTCACACCAACTCTTTCTACAATATTAATGAAGGCAAAAGGACAAAACCAGAACCAAAACCCCAGACCTGCTGCTGAAGGGAAACCTCCTTCATGGTGGGCAGAAACCATCACTGGCTGCTGCCTGCCAGGGAGGGATGGTGTGAGGGTGCCACAACAGCCTTGATGCTCACCCAGGCACCCTGAGGTCCTTGTGACAGAGCCCCAAATGACTGTGCCCACAGGACAGCTTGCTACTGGGTGGGTTTTCATGTCAGGGCCTGGCACAGACAGGAAATGTGAAGCAATGCACTGAAATATCTGCATGGCTTCAGTGGAGAGTGACAAAACAGAGTGGAGTTCCAAATGGCAATATTCATTTCAGCTCACCCTGCCCTCTTTGCTTGCAGGAGAGGCCTTACATCAGAGCAGGGCTTATGAAATCAAGTCCTGCAATACCTATAGGCAAAATGAAGTAATTTAAGGGCAAAAGCCCAGCCTTATCTCCAAAGTACCTTGCCTGGGTGGATGTCACAAGCAGAGGCCTGGCTCTTAATGCTGCTTTATTTTCCAGCTCTCCCTAACCAGAAAAGCCTTAAACATTTGAGCAGCACATACTGCATTAAGAGAACTTTCTAGGCCCAGGGAGCTCATCTGATTATGATTCTGTGTGCAAAGCAAAGCCCACCGAAGAATCCCAAATCCTTGCTAGGGAATGAGGTTCACCCACACGGCGCTCAGCACCCCCCAAAATCCCCTCCCCCCCTCTATTTCTAATGCACTGAAACAGGACAAAAGTGCTTTGGAAGCCTTCTGTTTCTACAGTGCTCACTGGTAACAACTCCTACCTGATTCCCCAGCAGCTCATTCAGCACTGCAAGCACCAAGTTTGCCTTTCCCTGGGAAACTATGAAAGAGATTTAATCGATGTCTATCAATATCTACGGGCTGGGGGTCAAGAGGGAGGGGACAGGCTCTGCTCAGTTGCACCCTGGGAGAGGACAAGGGGCAATGGATGGAAACTCCAGCATGGGAGGTTCCACCTCAACATGAGGAGGAACTTCTTCACTGTGAGGGTCACAAAGCCCTGGAGCAGGCTGCCCAGAGAGGTTGTGGAGTCTCCTTCTCTGGAGCCTTTCCAGCCCTGCCTGGATGTGTTGCTGTGTGACCTGTGCTGGATTCTCTGGTCCTGCTCTGGCAGGGGGGTTGGACTGGAAGATCTCTTTGGGTCCCTTCCAACCCCTGACCTCCTGTGAGCCTGTGGGAGGTAACAGGGCCTGGACAGAGCCTCCAGGCTGCTAAGCTATTCACCCAGAGAATCAACCAGGTTGGAAGAGACTTCCAAGATCATCAAGTCCAACAGATCACCCAGCCCCAACTGATCAACCAGACCATGGCTCCAAGCTGCACCAGGGGAGGTTCAGGCTGGATGCTAGGAAATATTTCTTCACTGGAAGGCTTCTCAACCACTGGAATGTTCTGCCCAGGGCAGTGCTGGAGTCACCATCCCTGGAGGTGTTCCAGCAGCCTGTGGAGCTGGTGCTCAGCGACATGGTTTAGTGCTGACCCTTCAGTGCTGGGTCGAGGGTGGGACTGGCTGATCTCTGAGGTCTCTTCCAAGCAGATGCACTCTGTGATTCCTCTGCAGGAACCGTGACACTCTGGCTCACATGACTACCCCCAAGGAGATGCTGTCCAACGTGCTGCAGGCCCTGCGGTACCTGGACTCCCGGCTCCCCAGCGGCAGCCACCTCATCCTGACGGGCTTGGTAGACGGTCGCTTCCTCTGGGACAACCTGCACGACAGATACCACCCTCTAGGTAAAGAGGAGATGGGTGGGGGGCCTCCTCCTGCTTATCTGCCTCCTTGAGTTGCCTCCTCTCTCTGCATTTTTTATCAATCTGTTGATTGACAAGCAGAGTCCCTCAGGGATCAGTCCTGGGACCTGTCTTGTTCAACATCTTTGTGGGTGCCATGGACAGTGGCATTGAGTGCACCCTCAGCAAGTTTGCTGATGACACCAAGCTGTGTGGTGCAGCAGACAGGGTGGAGGGAAGGGAGGCCATCCAGAGGGACCTTGACAGGCTGGAGAGGTGGGCACAAGCCAACCTCATGAGGTTCAACAAGACCAAGGGCAGGGTCCTGCATCTGGGTTGAGGCAATCCCAGGCACAAATCCAGGCTGGGCAGTGACTGGCTGGAAAGCAGCCCTGAGGAGAGAGACTTGGGGGTGCTGGTGGACAAAAAGCTCAACATGAGCTCTCAGTGTGCACTTGCAGCCCACAAAGCCAATCAGATCCTGGGCTGCATCAGGAGAAGTGTGGCCAGCAGGTCAAGGGAGGTGATCCTCCCTCTCTACTCAGCCCTGGTGAGACCCCACCTGGAGTACTGTGTCCAGTTCTGGAGCCCCTATTACAAGAGGGATGTGGAGGTGCTGGAAGGTGTCCAGAGAAGGGCCACGAGGATGATCAGAGGGCTGGAGCTGCTCTCCTATGAGGACAGACTGAAGGAGTTGGGGCTGTTCAGTCTGGAGAAGAGAAGGCTCCGAGGTGACCTAATTGTGGCCTTCCAGTATCTGAAGGGGGCCTACAAGAAGGCTGGGGAAGGACTTCTCAGGATCTCAGGTAGTGATAGGACTAGGGGGAATGGAATGAAGCTGGAGGTGGGGAGATTCAGGCTGGATGTGAGGAGGAAGTTCTTCACCATGAGAGTGGTGAAACCTTGGAATGGGTTGTCCAGGGAGGTGGTCAAGGCCTCGTCCCTGGAGGTGTTTAAGCCCAGGCTGGATGAGGCTCTGTCCAGCCTGATCTAGTGTGGGGTGTCCCTGGCCATGGCAGGGGGGTTGGAACTAGATGATCCTTGTGGTCCCTTCCAACCCTGAATGAAACTATGATACTATGAAACTATGATAATCTCAAGCAGACATGGCAGGGTGGAGGAGAGCTGAGAAACATGAGACAGGGAGTGGCTGTGCAGCAGAAGTGTTGTGGTCTCACCAGGGCGGAGGAGAAGGGTGCTGAGGGGCATGGGTGAGTGGTGATCCAGCAGTGTTGGGTTACTGGGTAGACTTGAAGATCTTAAAGGGCTCATCCAACCAAAACTATTCTATGATTCTGTGTTTCCAGCACAAATCTCGGGGAGGGCCACCAGAACTTCACACTCCCTATCTTTCCCTCCCCTGGGCAGCTGATAGGATAGAATAGGAGTAGAATAGAATAGGAATGGAATGGAATGGAATGGAATGGAATGGAATGGAATGGAATGGAATGGAATGGAATGGAATGGAATGGAATGGAATGGAATGGAATGGAATGGAATAGACCAGGTTGGAAAACACCTTTGAGATCATCAAGTGCAACCTATCACCTAACACCATCTAATCAACTAAACCATGGCACCAAGTGCCTCAGCCAGGCTCTTCTTAAACACCTCCAGTGATGGTGACTCCACCACCTCCCTGGGCAGCACATTCCAATGCCCAATCTCTCTTGCTGGGAAGAACTTCTTCCTAACATTCAGCCTAAACCTCTCCTGGCACAGCTTGAGGCTGTGTCCTCTTGTTCTGGTGCTGATTGCCTGGGAGAAGAGACCAACCCCCACCTGGCTACAACCTCCCTTTCAGGTAGTTGTAGAGAGCAAGAAGGTCTCCCCTGAGCCTCCTCTTCTCCAGGCTAAGCAACCCGAGCTCCCTCAGCCTCTCCTCACAGGGCTGTGCTCCAGACCCCTCCCCAGCTGTGTTGCCCTTGATACTGCTGCTGGGCAATAGGCAGCTCTGACATGGGCAGGAATCACCTCTGATTCCTGCACAGCAACCTGAGGAGGCCGTTTCAGCTGGCAGAGCTCATCCTTTGTGGTCCCCAGAGCAGCAGCAGCAAAGATTGTGTGTTTCAGCACTGCAAATAACAGAGCCTGATGGGAGGATCAGGGCACTGTAAACTCAGGGAGCTGAGGGACCATTCCATTTCCATCTTGGTTGTAGCTAGCAAGGAAGCAAAGAAAGGTCATGCAGAGTGGGTAATTTTCTCTGCAAGCCAGGCTAATGCAGAGGGCAGTGAAATTTCAGGAGTGCCAGCTGGAGGCCTGGCTTTGCTGCTGGAATTTGCTCCCCCACACAAGCATATCCAATTCTCTCCCTGACAGCACAATTGCTCCTCGCTCTTAAGGCTAACCTCTCCCAGATAAATGTCAAACTCAGAGTGTATGCAGGCACCTGCAGTCTTCCCTTCAGCTTTCCAGCCTCTGCAGTGTCTTTGGAGGGGGAGAGGCACCTTAATGGATAAATTATCAGCCAGCCTGTGGCACAGACTGTGATGGCTAACACCATCTGTGAGATGAATCATAGAATCCATAAGGTTGGAAAAGACCTCAGAGATCATCAAGTCCAACCTGTCACCCAACACCTCATGGCTAACTAAACCATGGCTCCAAGTGCCACATCCAAGCCTCTTCTGAACACCTCCAGGGATGGTGACTCCACCACCTCCCTGGGCAGCACATTCCAATGGCCAATCTCTCTTGCTGGGAAGAGCTTTCTCCTCCCCTCCAGCCTAATTGCCCATGAAAGGCTGGAGAGGGATGGGGGAGAAGCAAAAGCTTCTCTGCATGCTATGGGGACGTGGAGGGGCCTTAGCAGGAAGGATATCGCCTCTGCTGCACCCCCGTTCTGGTGGTGGCAGGTAACCTGGAGGGGGTTTGGGGCTTCCAGGGCACATCTCCTCACCAAGGAGTGCACAGGCCTGCAGACTGAAGTCACACCAGGCACATGAAGCTTTCTTCTCTGTGCTTTGCAGGCCAGCTGAACAAGGATGTTACGTACAGCCATATCTATTCTTTCCTCGACTGCCTCCAGGTAAGGTCTCTGGCTGTAGTATGAGTCCGCCTTTCCTCTCAGCCTGCTGCTAAAGCCCCTGTCCCTCTGCCTGCCCAGGTGAGCCCCTGCAGTGGTTGGCTGACTCCCAATGAGACCCTCAGGAATCTCACCTCAGAGGTAAGTCTTTGATGAGGCTGTAATGGGACCAGCCCCTTCCAGTTTGCCCTTGTGTCTGAGGATATAAGCCTAAAAATCTCAAGGGCAAGATGCCAGCACAGTGTTTTCTTCCAGGGGTGGAGAGAAGATGTGGACACGTCCACACCCATCCTTTCAAATGCCTCTCAGGTTCTGGGAGGCAGCAGGATTCAGTTAAGGGATTTGTAAATGTAGTCTCTCTCCAGCTGCCTTAATTTATTCTGACCATTAGGACCACAAAAAATGGTCAGACAGCTGGAACACCTCTGCTGTGAGGCCAGGCTGAGGGAGTGGGGGTGTTCAACCTGGAAAAGAGAAGGCTCTGGGGACACTTTACTGTGGGCCTCCAGTAAGGATGGAGACAGTCTTGTGGTCAGGGTGTGTTGTGACAGGACAAGGAGCGATGGTTTTCAGTTAAAAGAGGAGAGAAGAGCCATAAAGAAGACATGTTTTACACTGAGGATAGGGAGAGACTGAGCCAGGTTTCCCAGAGAGGTGGCAGAAGCCCCATCCCTGAAAACATGCCAGGTGAGGCTGGATGGGGCCCTGAGCAACCTGATCTAGCTGAAGCTGCCCCTGCTCACTGCAGGGGGGGGTGGGAGGGGTTGGACTAGATGAGCTTTCAAGGTGCCTTCCAACCCAAACCATTCTGTTTCTCAAGGGACATGATCTCCCTGAGCCAAAACTGTTCAGGTTCATGTTCTTCAAGGAGAAAAAGTCCCTGATAAGAAAGGGAAGTTGCTGTCATGGTGGGAAGCCAACTGCATCAATTTTGCTGGCAGGGCTCAAGAGCAAGAGCCTTACCCTGCCTTCATTTGGGATTTGTGCTAATCTTGCTCAGACACATTTCTGGGGACTTAATCACCAGCTGGTGTGACCAAGGAGCATCCAGGCTCAGTGCAGGCATGGCAACAGACAGAACAGAGATGTCTTAAAGCTCACCCTAAAAATCCTCCAGCAGAGGTGAATGTCATACAGCACCAGCCCCTTATTCCCTCATGGTGCAAGCTGAGGCTTAATCCCAGCAGCCTTCTGCAGCCATGTGGAAGAGCCAGTCTTGTCAATCTTGTCAAAGCTCTCCTCCCTTTGCCTGGTTGCATTCATGTTTGCATTCACTCAACAAAAAATACAGCCTTCATTTCAGCAAGCCTTGCAGATGTGTTTTATGTCCTGTCCCTCTGGACTTCAGAGGAGGCAATTAAGTACATTCCTCAGCCTTTCCAGCACTGCAGCTTCTGTGTTCTCACACACACAAAGGGAAGGACTTTTTCCCCTTATGTTTATGTGAAAGCTTCTGTGTTCCAGCTTGTCTCCACTGCCCCCTGTCCTGTCACTGGACACCACTGAGAATAGAATCATAGAGAACAGCTTAGGTTGGAAGGAACCTGGGGAAGGGACCTGGGGGTGCTGGTCGATGGTAGGCTGAACATGAGCCTGCAGTGTGCCCAGGCAGCCAAGAGGGCCAATGGCATCCTGGCCTGCATCAGGAACAGTGTGGCCAGCAGGAGCAGGGAGGTCATTCTGTCCCTGTACACTGCACTGGTTAGGCCACACCTTGAGTCCTGTGTTCAGTTCTGGGCTCCTCAGTTTAGGAAGGAGGTTGACTTGCTGGAAGGTGTCCAGAGAAGGGCAACAAAGTTGGTGAGGGGTTTGGAGCACAGCCCTGTGAGGAGAGGCTGAGGGAGCTGGGGTTGCTTAGCCTGGAGAAGAGGAGGCTCAGGGGTGACCTTATCACTCTCTACAACTACCTGAAGGGAGGTTGTAGCCAGGCAGATGTTGGTCTCTTCTCCCAGACAGCCAGTACCAGAACAAGAGGACACAGTCTCAGGCTGCACCAGGGGAGGTTTAGGTTGGATGTTAGGAAGAAGTTCTATACAGAGAGAGTGATTGCCCATTGGAATGGGCTGCCTGGGGAGGTGGTGGAGTCACCATCATTGGAGGTGTTCAGGAGGAGACTTGATGGGGTGCTTGGTGCCATGGGTTAGCTGTTTGGGTGGGTTGGATTGGTTGATGGGTTGGACACCATGATCTTGAAGGTCTCTTCCAACCTGGTTTGGTTTATTCTATTCTGAATTCTAAATGAACCACAGTGATCATCTGCTCCAACCTCCCCACCATGGGCAGGGACACCTCTCAGCTAGAATTGATTGCTCAAGGCCTCATCCAGCCTGACATTGAACACCTTCAAGGAGGGGTCATCCACAGCCTTCCTGGGCAGCCTCTTTCAGAGTCCCAGCACCCTTAAATAGTCTGCCTCCATTCTCCTGACACTCACCCTTTAGATAGAATAGAATAGAATTAACCAGCTTGGAAAAGACCTTGGAGATCATCAAGTCCAACCTATCACCCAACACCATCTAATCAGCTAAACCATGGCACCAAGTGCCTCAGCCAGGCTCTTCTTAAACACTTCCAGTGATGGTGACTCCACCACCTCCCTGGGCAGCACATTCCAATGGCCAATCTCTCTTGCTGGGAAGAATTTCTTCCTCACCTCCTGCTTGGCACAGCTTGAGACTGTGTCCTCTTGTTCTGGTGCTGGTTGCCTGGGAGGAGAGACCAACCCCCACCTGGCTACAACCTCCCTTCAGGGAGTTGTAGAGAGCAAGAAGGTCTCCCCTGAGCCTCCTCTTCTCCAGGCTAAGCAACCCCAGCTCCCTCAGCCTCTCCTCACAAGGCTGTGCTCCAGAACCACCCCCTGGATTTGTTGCCCTTCTCTGGACACCTTCCAGCAACTCAACATCTTTCCTAAACTGAGAAGCCCAGAACTGGGCACAGGACTCAAGGTGTGGCCTAACCAGTGCTGAGCACAGGGGCAGGTATTGATAAGCATCAGTGAAATCCCCCTCAGTTTCCCCTTCTCTGAGCTAAACAGCCCCAGCTCTCATCCTCTCCTAGTGGTAGCTGTTCCAGTCCCCTAATCAGGCTTAGTGGAAGGCACAGCACAGTAACTTCTGTCCAGCAACCCTTCATATGTCTGCAGGGTACGAATTAATCTCCTTTCTGAGCCTCAGCCTGAAGCTAATTGCCTCTGTTATTATCCAAACTGCACAATTTAAATATTTAGGAGACCCTGATCTCTGTTAGGGTTGTAGAAATCACACTGGAGCTATCAGTTAGGTAGATGCTCCATGGAGGTAATTGACTCTTCTGAAGGGAAAAGCAGAATCTGGGACTGGCTAGATAAGAGTGAGCACCCACAAGACAGGAGTGGGAAGGATAATAGGAGGATGAGCAGAGGGATGGAGTTGCTCTGCTGTGAGGACAGACTGAGGGAGTTGGGGCTGTTCAGTCTGGAGAAGAGAAGGCTATGGGGAGACCTAATTGTGGCCTTCCAGGATCTGAAGGGGGCTACAAGAAAGCTGGGGAGGGACTTTTGAGGGTGTCAGGGAGTGATAGGACTGGGGGAAATGAAACAAAACTAGAAATGGGTAGATTGAGATTGGATGTTAGGAAGAAGTTGTTCCCCATGAGGGTGGTGAGAGACTGGCACAGGCTGCCCAGGGAGGTGGTGGAAGCCTCATGCCTGGAGGTTTTTGCAGCCAGGCTGGATGTGGCTGTGAGCAAGCTGCTGCAGTGTGAGGTGTCCCTGGCCATGGCAGGGGGGTTGGAACTGGCTGATCCTTGAGGTCCCTTCCAACCCTGACAATTCTGTGAATCTGTGGAAGGAGAACATTTTCCCTCTCTGGAAAGGTTTGTTCTTCTTTCAGAGGAATGGAAATGATGTGGCTGCCACCCATCAAATCCCCTCTGAAACCAAGCAATTCAGACTATGAATACAGGCAGAGAGGCTCTACTTAAAGGAGGTCTCCTGTAAAAGAAACATAAGCTGTGTTAAGCTGAGGCCTCAGAGCACCCTGCAGTGACCTACTGCACAGTGAGCTGGGAAGCCCAAAGGCTGGTGCTGCTCATGCTGGTTGAGGTTATGATCAAGAACCCCATTTCACCTCCTTTCCCCCAGCTCCTGCCTCTTCCCCAGGGGCAAAAGCTGAATCCACACAAAGCAGCAAACCATCAAGAACTTGCTTGATTTTTCAGAGAGCCTTACAGCTGTCCAGTGTCCTGGAGGAAATAGCAAGGTCTGAGAAGTTTACCAACTTTGAGGTTTTCTACATGGATTTCCCACTGAAACAGAGTAAGTTCCTACCTCCTGGCTCCCTCACAGAGCATTCAGCTAAGTGCTAACCCTCTCCTCATGGTTTAGCTTGGGACTGGGAGTATGGCAGCACAGTCAGCCAGCTTTGGTGACTCTGCTGGCAGGTCTTGGGCCCAGGGGAAGCTCAGTGTCATCTCCCATCTTCCCTGACTGGGAACTTCTTCACTGTGAGGGTCACAGAGCCCTGGAGCAGGCTGCCCAGAGAGGTTGTGGAGTCTCCTTCTCTGGAGCCTTCTCAGCCCTGTCTGGATGTGTTCCTGTGTGACCTGTGCTGGATTCTCTGGTCCTGCTCTGGCAGGGGAGTTGGACTTGATAGTCTTTGGAGGTCCCTTCCAACCCCTAACATCCTGTGATCCTGTGTGATCCTGTGATCCTGTGTGATCCTGTGATCCTGTGAACCACACACCTCTGTTGAGACAAGACCCCACTCCCAGCCTGGCCACCACAACCTCCTTGCTCCTCCTGGCACTCCTAATCCCAGTGTGCAGCACACGTGGGTGGCAGGGGGTGTTGGTGGCTAGGTGACAGGGACAGCAGATGAGCCTCTGCCAAAAATGCCTCCTGCTTGTCCAGTGCAGTGTCTCAGGCTGACAATGGGCGGGGGGGGAGGGGTTAGAACTCTCAAACCTATCTCAGCCTACAAAGATTTGGGTTTCATTTTGATCATGGTTTTTAATTGGGTTTGAATTTTGGCTTTTAGTTGGGTTTGAATTTTGATCATGGCTTTCTCCAGCCAGGCTGGAGCAGGCACAGCTGCCAACAGTGAAGGTGACCTTCCTGAGCTGCAGTGTACCATGAGCAGGCCCCTGTGGGATGAGCAGTGCCTCAGGGGGGAGAACTTTTCCCAGGCAGTTTTCCTGCCTGAATAACACAGCCACCCTCTCTTGCTCCCTGTTTTCACCAGCAGAAGGGCCTCTCCTAGGAGGATCTGGCTTCTTTCCTGTGCTTCCTTAAGCACCTGCATGCTCCTGTGACTTTTGACTTGAAGAGCTTACTAAACTTGTCCCCCTGTGATCTGAAGTGGCATTACATAAGAGCATTACCTAACTCATTTCCTTCTGCAAAGGGCACTGAAAAGAGAAGAAAAAGAGGGAAAAAATAAGGAGAAACTTTTCTTTGTTCCTGTAAGCATGAGTGGACAGTGTCCTCAGGGGACTGGGGGCAGACACCACTCCCTGGATGCCTTTCAGCTCTGCTTCCCTGGTGAGAAGTGCGTGGGTCCAGCTTGAGGCATCACCCAGCATCAGCCCAGCTCCATCACAAGGAGAAACACACTTGCTCTTTCTTTTCAGTCAAAGGATCAGTATGGGTAAGGGATTGAGGTGTTCAAGTAGTTAGAGAGTGATGGGAAAGTAGGAAAACATTGTTTTTTCCATCCTGAACTTAGAATCATAAAATTGTCAGGGCTGGAAGGGACCTCAAGGATCAGCCAGGTCCAACCCCCCTGCCATGGCCAGGGACACCTCACACTACAGCAGCTTGCTCACAGCCACAGCCAGCCTGGCTGCAAAAACCTCCAGGGGTGAGGCTTCCACCACCTCCCTGGGCAACCTGTGCCAGTCTCTCACCACCCTCATGGGGAACAACTTCTTCCTCACATCCAATCTGCATCTCCCCACTTCTAGTTTTGCTCCATTCCCCCCCAGTCCTACCACTCCCTGACACCCTAAGAAGTCCCTCCCCAGCTTTCTTGTAGCCCTCTTCAGATCCTGGAAGGCCACAATGAGGTCTCCTTGGAGACTCCCCATGTTTCAACTGATGTCCTTTGTCTCTCCCTCCCCTGCTGTGAAGGGACTGGCTCCATCCTCATCGCCTCCCTGTAGGCTCTTCCCCAGTGCTGACCATCCCCAGCCCTGGCTCCCTCCCTTCTAATATGGGTGTCTGCATTCCAAAACCAAACTTTTAAGATGATTAGAGACAGCCCTTCCCTGTTCTTAGTTTCCTTGGTTTGATGTTCACACAGAGAGGTAGTTCCATGTCACTCTTCCTTGCAAACTTTTGCCTCCTGGCTGTATTTTGCATCCCAGCATGCAGGCAGCTGCAGCTGGAGCCATGGAGGGATGGAAGCACCCTGGCAATACTTCTAACATCTCTGAGACTCTTCCCATCAGTGCCTGCCTGTCCTTAGCTGCCAAGGCACCTAAGATGATTGCTAAAAAAATCTCACTTTGAAGCCACATCCAATGAAAATTCACAAACTTATTTTGTCCTATGTGACCCAGGGCAGGGTCTCATGCAAAGCATACAGAGGAGGAGGGGCAGAAGGGAGGATGGGAGAGGAAGGCTTTCTATCCTAAACCTTCACTGTTAAGGGCACAGAATGACAGTATCACAGAACATTAGGGGTGGGAAGGGAGCCCAAAAGCTCATCCAGTCCAACCCCACCTGCCAGACAAGGATCACCCGGGACAGGTCACACAGGAGCACATCCAGGTGGGTTTGGAATGTCTCCAGAGAAGGAGACTCCACAGCCTCTCTGGGCAGCCTGCTCCAGGGCTCTGGCACCCTCACAGGGAAAAAGTTTCTCCTTATGTTCATGTGGCACCTCCTGGGCTCCAGCTTGCCCCCATTGCCACTTGTCCTGTCCTTGGACATCCCTGAGCAGAGCCTGGCTCTGTCCTCCTGACTCTGCCCTGCACATCTTGATCAGCATGAATGAGGTCACCCCTCAGGCTCCTCTGCTCCAAGCCCCCAACTCCTTCAGCAGGGAGATGTTCCACTGCCTTCATCACCTTTGTGGCTCTGTGCTGGACTCCTCCAAGGAGTTCCCTGAGTTGTGCTCACAGCTTCAGGATGTCCAAGTCTCTGTGCAGCTTTTGCCTCAGCTACTGGAGAAGTCAGCAGGGTTTGGAAGAAGCTCCCTGCTGGGCAGGCAAAGGAAGCACTTAAGTGCCCAACTTCAGGCAACTCATTTGCTTTCATGAAAGGAGACATCTCAACATGATTTGCTGTGCTTGATTGCGTGACATTAAATAAACGAGGTAAACAGACTCAGACATGCAGATACAAAGAGCAGCTCTGAAAGACACTTTGCAAAGCCTCCTGCAGCCCTGGAGCCAGCGCTCGGAGCTCGCCGTCAGGAAAGCTGTCAGCGCAGGAGAGCTCAAAAGCCAGCTCAGGCTGCTGACCTACTTTTCTGGTCTCATTCTGAGGCAAGTGCAAATCCTTCTCTAAAGCCTCCAGCCATCAAATATTTAGCAGTGGTTGCACACTGTGATGAGGACATTGATTTCAGCCTGGGCATATAGACACAGAGCAGCTCTCAGCTTTCAGGGAGTACGATGTGAGTACTGCAGCAGTTCTTGGAGGCTTGGGTGGACATTCAAGCTCAGATGCTGCATTTGGCTGAAGAACTTCGTGGTTCTTTAAGAAGCAGGGCAATAAATAGGGGGAGAGGGGTTGCTTGGCTTGGCTTTTTGGCAGTGTGGGTGGCAGCAAGCCCTAGGCAAGGCAGCAGACACCTTAAAGCCATGCTCTGGATGTGCTCATTTGGTAGGTGTGGGCAAAGCTGCTCTGGGACATTTGGAGGTCAGGTCCAACTGTCTCAATCAGAATGAGGCTGGTGAGACTCTGGAATAGGCTGCCCAGGGAGGCTGTGGCTGCCTCCTCCCTAAGGAGTGTTCAAGGACAAGGTGGATGAGGCCTTGAGCAGCTGAGTATAGTTGAGAGGTGTCCCTGCCCATGGTGGGGAGGTTGGAGTAGATGAGCTCTGAGGAGTAGATGATCTCTGAGGTCCCTTCCAACCTGAACCATTCTGTGACTTTTGGAGGTCAAATATAACAGTCCCTATTCATTTATCTTGCTATAAATCTTACTTACTCCTCTGCTCTTTCTGGCACTGGAAGAGTAGTCCCTCTGCAAAGCAAAACACAAACCACCACCTTGTATACCATCACCTAGGAGGAGCTCTCTGTGCACTCCATGCTGTAACCTCAGGTCAGTGTATGTTAAGCCCCACGTACTGCAAATCTGAAACAGAGCTCCAAGCCCTGTGTCTGGAAAGAGATCACTTTGGGTGTTGACTAAAGCACCTCAAGTAGGTTCCTGTAGTCCTGTAGGGGACCACAGAATGACAGCATCACAGAATGTTAGGGGCTGGAAGGGACCGACAGAGATCAAGTCCAGCCCCTCCTGCCAAAGCAGGATCACTTAGGGCAGGTCACACAGGAACACATCCAGACAGGGCTGGAAAGTCTCCAGAGAAGGAGACTGCACAACCTCTCTGGGCAGCCTGCTCCAGTGCTCCATCACCCTCACCACACAGAAATGTGTCTGTGTTGAGGCAGGACCTCCTGTGTTCTAGCCTGTGCCTGTTTTTCCTTGTCCTATCCCTGGGCACCACCAAACAGAGCCTAGCACCTTCATCATTTAGAGGACACAGTCTCAAGCTGTGCCAGGGGAGGTTCAGGCCGGATGTTAGGAAGAAATTCTTCATAGAGAGAGAGATTGGCCATTGGAGGTGGTGGAGTCACCATCACTGGAAGTGTTTAGGAGGAAACTTGATAGGGTGCTTGGTGCCATGGTTGAGTTGATGAGATGGTGTTGGATGATGGGTTGGACTCGATGATCTCAAAGGTCTCTTCTAACCTGGTCTGGTCTGGTCTGGTCTGGTCTATTCTATTCTATTCTATTCTATTCTATTCTATTCTATTCTATTCTATTCTATTCTATTCTATCTTGTCACCCAGCCCTCAGCTATTGATAGCCATTGATCAGATCACCTCTCAGCCTTCTCTTCTCCAGACTGAACAGCCCCAGGGCTCTCAGCCTCTCTTCATAGCAGAGATGTTCCAGTCCCACAGCTAGCCTCACAGCCTCCAGCAGATCCCTGCCTCTCACCTGCCTGTCAATCCAAAGTTCACATGGGGACCCAGGCAGCATTTGCTGGCACATTGGCCAGGCTGCACCAAACAGCAGCGAGCTGAGGTCAGAGCAGTGAGCTGTGCTCGAGCAGAGGACACCTTCCCCCGGACAGGATAGCTGCACAATGCTCCTAAGAGCTGTTAATCTGCCCTCCTGAAAGAAACGATTGAATTTACAGCCTGCTCATGCCAGCTCCAGCACCTCCTTCCTTGATCACCCTGCAGCCCTCTTGAAGAGAGAAAGCTTCCCCCACCCCCACCCCCCCCCCTTCCTTCTCTAATGGCTCTGAGGCTTACAGCACGACCTCATTTGCATTGAATGCCAGGCTTATGTAATTCAGAAAGGTTATTTCGATGGAGCTGCAGAAGGTTGCTCAGAAGTAACTGAAAATGACAGCCTGGTCCTGCAGCCATCAGCCCACTCTGCCACCAGCTCCTGCTCCAAACCCACTGCTGCCTTTATTGCTTTGCATTTATTTGTTGTTTGTTCTGTGTGTGTGTGTGCACTGCTCCAGATGTAACTGAAATGGGCAATGCCAAAGCATTCAATCAGCATCAAGTAATTTACAGCTCTCCTGGCTGCCAGCATCCATCTTCCTTGGGAGGGGAAGTGAATTGGTTTACAATCACTGATGGTCAAAGCACTTCCCTGCACAAATGGGGGGGGAGGTGGGGGGAATAAGAATGATAATAAAAGCTTAAATGCTGCCCCAAGGAGAGGGGATTGGACACAATATTGGCTTTGACAACTTTAGGTGAATTATCATAATCCTCATGCAGAGCTGAAGCTGAAGCTCTGCATGAGGATTATGATAATTCACCTAAAGTTGTCTTTATGACCATTCACCCAAAGCTGTGTTGATGACCATTCACCTAAAGCTGTGTTGATGACCATTCACCTAAAGCTGTGTTGATGACCATTCACCTAAAGCTGTGTTGATGACCATTCATATGCAGTTGGGTTGAACTAAACCCCAGCAGTGCTTGCAGGAAGAGGGAGGGGAATACATCCCCGGGGCGGATGGCTCAGCGCTCACCAGGGCTCTCCCCTCTGCTTCTCTCGTTCACAGCCGCCGAGCAGTGGCGCAAGATGGGAGGCCAGCCCTGGCAGCTGATTGAACCGGTGGATGGCTTCCACCCCAGCCAGGTAAACACCCACCCATCCACCCCCAGGAGACAGGCAGGAGCAGGTTTGCTGATGCTACCAAGCTGGAAGGCTTGGCTGAGACGCCTGAAGGCTGTGTGGCCATTTAGCGAGGCTTGGACAGGCTGAGGGCTGGGCAGGGAGGAACCTGCTGAGGGGCAGCAAGGATGACAGCAGAGTCCTGCAGCTGGGAAGGAAGAATAAACTGCAGCAGGACAGGCTGGGAGGTGAACTGCTGGAGAGCAGCCCTGGGGAGAGGGACCTGGGAGTGCTGGTGGACAAGTTCTGCATGGGACAGCAATGTGCCCTGGGGGCCAAGAAGGCCAATGGGGTCCTGAGGGGCATTGAGAGGAGTGTGTCCAGCAGATCCAGGGAGGCTCTCCTCCCCCTCTACTCTGCCTTGATGAGGCCACAGCTGGAATATTGCATCCAGTTTTGAGCTTCCCATTTCAAGAGGGACAGGGAGAGTCCAAGGGAGGGCTACAAGGATGCTGAAGGGACTGCAGCACTGCCTGGTGAGGAGAGGCTGAGAGCCCTGGGGCTGTTCAGTCTGGAGAGGAGGAGACTGAGAGAGGATCTGATCAATGTCTATCAATAGCTGAGGGCTGGGGGTCAAGAGGGAGGAGACAGGGTCTGCTCAGTTGCACCCTGGGATAGGACAAGGGGCAGTGGAGAGAAACTACATCACAGGAGGTTCCACCTCAAAAGGAAGAGGAACTTCCTCACTGTGAGGGTTCTTCAGGATCAGGGCAACAATACAGCACTGCCAAACCCCAGAGGCCCCCTCCAGCCCTGCCCTGCAGCCTCACAGCTTCCTCACCACAGGCTGGAACAAAGCCTTCTTTTTGAAGCTGTGCTTTTGAGTTGCTTTGTGCTCTGCAGCAACTTCTTATGAGGAAGTTTTCTCCTACTTGCTTGGGCTAAAAGGCCAGGTGGCAAAGGAAGAGTTGTAGTCAGAAAGAAATGAAAGGGCAGGAGAAGCATCTGCTCCACTGCAAGTCCTTGCTTGGGATCAACAATCCAGTGTGAGGTTGCCAGGTTCCCACCATACTCCCATCCAAACATTTTTCTCCTGACTCTGCCAAAGGCCTCTTCTGCAGTCAGCTGCAAGCTAAGCCAACTGGTTTGCTACACACCAGCTTCAGGCCTCAAACACACCTGCAAAGCAAAGCAGCAGCCATGCCATGCTGAGGGCAACTGCCCCTGAGCTGACATCCCACCTGCAGCAGCAACAGCTCTCAGCAGTGGGCACAGCCTGGCCAAGGCTCTCCTGCCAGGCATCATCCTCACCACAGTCAGCAGGGGGCAGGGGCCAAATGACCACTTCTCTATCCCACTCTTGACTCTTTGAGCAAGAGCTGGGATGGGCTAAGCCACAGGGGGACAAACTGCTGGTGTTAGGTGATACACAGAGGGACAGCCACAGCAGAGCTGGTTTTCCCTTCTCTGCCAGAGAGAGGGCTTTGCCCAGCAGCAGCAGTGGCTGCTCTCCATCCCATGCACTTAGGAATGGTTTCAGAAGTTTCTTGCTACCTGCTGCTCTGAGGGAAATGTGACCCCCAAGCAGCCAGCTGCCCTCCCAGCATCCCTGCCCAGGGGTGCAGGTCTGGGCAGCAGCTAGGAGAAGGAGTGACATTCCTCAGGGATGTTTTCACAGTCACAGCACATCAGGGGCTGGAAGGGACCTCCAGAGATCATCCAGGCCAGCCCCCCTGCCAGAGCAGGATCACCTAGAGCAGGTCACACAGGAACTCATCCAGGCAGGTCTTGAATACCTCCAGAAAGGGAGGCTCCACAACCCCCCTGGGCAGCCTGTTCCAGTGCTCTGCCACCCTCACAGGGAAATAGTTCTTCCTCCTGTTTCCATGGAGCTTCCTCTGCCTCATCTTCCACCCCTGTTTTTGTGGTGCATGGCACCAGCTGTGTGCCAGGACAGGAGCATTTGGAGAAGGCTGTTGCCCAGGGCACCACTGCCTTCCCCTGCACTCTCTGCTGCCCACTCTCTTCCACCCTGGCACAACCAAGCCATCAGCAGTGCCTCCTGGCAGCTCCCCAGGGTGAATTTATGGACTGGTTCTAAGCTGTGAGCTAACACCTTGCAAGTATTCACCCCCACTCCCACCCCCCACATCACCAAATAACCTCAGGTGGTGCTGTCCTGCCTGCTGGCAAAGAGCAGCCCAGGCAGAAGCACTTCAGCAAGCACTGATAGATCCCAGCACTACAGCAGCTTCCATGGGGGGCTGCTCTGTACCTGCTGACTTCCCCCTCTACCTGCAGAGGGAAGTCCAAAGGCAAAATGACAGTATCACAGTATCACTAAGGTTGGAAGAGACCTCGAGGATCATCGAGTCCAACCTGTCACCACAGACCCATGACTAGACCATGGCACCAAGTGCCACATCCAATCCCCTCTTGAACACCTCCAGGGATGGTGACTCCACAACCTCCCTGGGCAGTACATTCCAATGACTAATGACTCTCTTGGTGAAGAACTTCCTCATCACCTCCAGCCTAAACTTCCCCTGGCACAGCTTGAGACTGTGTCCCCTTGTTCTGGTGCTGGTTGCCTGGGAGAAGAGACCAACCCCTTCCTGGCTACAACCTCCCGTAAGGGAGTTGTAGAGAGCAATGAGGTCACCCCTGAGCCTCCTCTTCTCCAGGCTAAACAATCCCAGCTCCCTCAGCCTCTCCTCACAGGGCTGTGCTCAAGGCCTCTCCCCAGCCTTGTTGCCCTTCTCTGGATACGTTCAAGTGTCTCAATGTCCTTCCTAAACTAAAGAGCCCAGAACTGGACGCAGCACTCAAGGTGTGGCCTAACCAGTGCTGAGTACAGGGGCACAATGACTTCTGGGCTCCTGCTGGCCACACTATTCCTAATGCAGGCCAGGATGCCATTGGCCTTCTTGGCCACCTGGGCACACTTCTGGCTCATGTTTAGGCAGCTGTCAACCAGCACCCCCAGGTCCCTCTCTGTTTGGGAGCTCTCCAGCCACTCTGACCCCAGCCTGTAGCTCTGCATGGGGTTGCTGTGGCCAAAGTGCAGCACTCAGCACTTGGACTTGTTGAATGCCATCCTGTTGGACTCTGCCCATCTGTCCAGTCGGTCGAGGTCCCTCTGCAGAGCCCTTCTGCCCTCTTACAGATCAACATCTGCTCCCAGCTTTGTGTCATCTGCAGATTTGCTGATGACTGACTCAATCCCCTCATCCAGATCATCAGTGAAGATGTTAAAGAGGATGGGGCCCAGCACTGATCCCTGGGGCACACCACCAGTGCCTGGCTGCCAGCTGGCTGTGGCACCATTCACCACCACTCTCTGGGCTCGGCCCTCCAGCCAGTTCCTAACCCAGCTCAGAGTGCTGCTGCCCAAGCCACGAGCTTGCATATCTGAGTTGCTATCTTTTGCACTCCTGACGCTCAGCTGCAGCTTGTTGAGCCTGGCCAAGCCAACAGAGCCTCCTGTTCAGTTAGTCAGGAGGTGTTGGGTGATAGGTTGGAGTGGATGATCTCTGAGGTCTTTTCCAACCTTCTTGATTCTATGAAAGAGGGAATCCTCCCTAGCAGAAATTCTTGCCTGGCTACCCCAGGCTACCAGGAGATAGCTGCATGAAAGCATAAGCTTGCAGCCTGGGGATGGCTGCAAAGTGGGGCTGAGGTTTTTGTGTTGGGTTTGGAGTTTTTTTGGTCTTTTGAGGGTGGGGGTTGTGGTTTGTTTTTTTCTTCTGAAGGCCTTTTGCAAAGAAGCAATTAGAGAAAAGCTGGCAAATGAAATGAGAGTGAAACCAGTGATGAAAAGAACCTCCCCTGCCCAGCCCTGCCATCTGGGGAAACTGTGCAGCACTGAGTCTGCAGTGAAGAAGAAAAGCTCTTTGCTTTATTCCTTATGTCTTACCCTCAGGCTTCTCCTAACCTCCAGCAAGAGGCCACCCTGGGAGCCAAGCTCAGCAGCTCACAGCTTTCCCTCCAGGCTCTTTTCCACAGCCCCTACCCCAGCAGCTACTGGAAGGTAGCACAGGCTTGCAGACAGCAGGAATTTATCATTAAGGGATCCTGCCTAAGCCAAAAGGAGAAGCAAAAGGGCATTGAGGGGCAGCTCCACACAGCCCCCCAGAGTGCTGAGCTGCAGGATTCAGCCCTATTTCACTCCTCTGAAGCCAGCACCCTGCAGTGGTTAAGCTCTCTCCCCTCCTGCTGTTAGGATGGCATTAATGCTTTCATGGGCACAGCCAAGGTGCCAGCTGTAGCTGTGCCTCACTTCAAGGGAGCTATTGGCCTTTTAGGGTTTCTTCATTAGCCTTATCCAAACATCCACCACTTGAAACCTGTTTTTCTTCTCCTGCTAGAAGCCTGTTAGCAATACACCATTATTTGAGCTGAAACACAGCACTCTGCTCCAAAGAGTGCCTCTCAATAAAGAGAAGGGGAAGTGTGAGCACAGAGGGATGTTGAAGAGCCTGCTTGAGTGAGAGGAGAAAGAATTCCCTCACTCCTCATCCCACTTTCATTCCAAGTTCTGCTTTGGCCCAGCACCAATGCCTCTGGCTAGGCACAGCTTTCATAGCACACAGAGCTGCTCACTGGGGCAGGGTGGAGGTTGTGCAGCTCATCAAGGCAGTGGGGGCTCCTACTTCAATCATTGCAGCTCTCCCTCTAGCCAAGCCTCAAGCACAGCTTGGCAAAGGAGTGCAAAGGAGAGAAGAGCCAGCCTGGGCATTCCTACTGAATTTGCTCTCTGAAGATCTCACAGTGCTAGACAAATATTCACTCCAAGGAAAGCACAAGGAAAGTTTTGCCTCTTGCCTTTGGAGTTTAGGACACAAGAACCACAGTGACCCTCTGGCAAGGCTTAGGGCTGGGCTGGCTGCTAACTGAGGGACAGACACCACTAACCTCTTTTCCTTCCAGCAGAAGAGAGAGGGAAGGAGGGAGGAAGACTCCTGGGTTGGAAAACTAGCAGACCTTTAATGAAAAGAACAGCAGTAAAATGAAATCCACACAAACATGTACAATCCCAGCTCCCTGGGGGCAGCTACAGCAATGCCACCACTGATGCTGTGGGCGGGCACTGGTGAAGCCCCAGGCTGGACTCAGCAGCAGGTGGGAACCAGATGCAGGAGCTGGATTCAGAAACTGGGTTCAGGAGCAGGGCTGAAGGCAGAGCAGACAGAATCCAGCAGGGGGGAATCAGATTCAGGAGCTGGATTCAGAAACTGGGTTCAGGAGCAGGGCTGAAGGCAGAGCAGACAGAATCCAGCAGGGGGGAACCAGATTCAGGAGCTGGTTTCTGGAACTGAGTTCAGGAGCACACAGAGCAGGGCTGAAGGCAAAGCAGACAGAATCCAGCAGGGGGGAACCAGATTCAGGAGCTGGGTTCTGGAATTGGGTTCAGGAGCACACAGAGCAGGGCTGAAGGCAGAGCAGACAGAATCCAGCAGGGGGGAACCAGATTCAGGAGCTGGGTTCTGGAACTGGGTTCAGGAGCACACAGAGCAGGGCTGAAGGCAAAGCAGACAGAATCCTGCTTGGACATCTGGCATGGGCAAAAAGAGAGCTTGGCCTTTGTGGTCCCTGAGCTTTATACTGAATATGACCTGCATGGAGTGGAATCCCTTGTTGGTTAGCTTAGGGGCACCTGTTCTGCCTGCTGCTCCTTGCAGGTGCCACTTGTCACTTCACACCACCCCAAAATTTGGCAGTCTCCTTAGGAGCAAGTGTAGGCAAGAGCCCTTCTTCATCCCAGTCCTTGGTGCTGGCTATAAACCTCAGACACCATGAGAAAAATGCTGTTCACTGCAGGAAGTGCCAGCACTTAGAAGAGAATGAGCTGAAAACTCAAGCCACTGGACAGAACTAGCTCTGTTGCAGCTCAGAGCAGGACAGCCTCTCTGTGGCACCATCCCCAGTCAGTACAATAGAGCAATGGGCAGGATGAGCTACTGTCTGATGGCAGCCTCTGGCTTTCACCTGCCACTTAGCTGCTCTTTAATAGTAAAAAGAAAAGATAATGAACTATACTAATGTGCTGCTATGAGCATGGCAGGAGCAGCTGCCAGCATGGAGCACAGGCTCACAGGATGTCAGGGGGTGGAAGGGACCCAAAGAGATCTTCCAGTCCAACCCCCCTGCCAGAGCAGGACCAGAGAATCCAGCACAGGTCACACAGGAACACATCCAGACAGGGCTGGAAAGGCTCCAGAGAAGGAGACTCCACAACCTCTCTGGGCAGCCTGCTCCAGGGCTCTGTGACCCTCACAGTGAAGTTCCTCTTCATGTTGAGGTGGAACCTCCTGTGCTGCAGCTTACATCCATTGCCCCTTGTCCTGTCCCAGGGTGCAACTGAGCAGACCCTGTCTCCTCCCTCTTGACCCCCAGCCCTCAGCTATTGATATACATTGATCAGATCCCCTCTCAGTCTTCTCTCCCCCAAACTAAGCTGCCTCAGGTCTCTCAGCCTCTCCTCATAATGCTCCAGTTCCTTCATCATCCTTGCAGCCCTCCCTTGGACTCTCTCCAGCAGATCCCTGTCCCTCATGAACTGGGGAACCCAAAACTGAACACACTATTCTAGATGAGTTCTCAGCGGGGCAGAGTAGAGGGGGAGGAGAACCTCCCTGGATCTGCTGGCCCCACACCTCTGAATGCACCCCAGGACCCCATTGGCCTTCTTGACCCCCAGGGCACATTGCTGTCCCATGCAGAACTTGTCCACCAGCACTCCCAGGTCCTTGTCTCCAGGGCTGCTCTCCAGCAGATCACCTCCCAGCTTGTCCTACTGCAGGTTATGGATAGCCAACAGCCCAGCTGCCCAGCCATGAAGGAGAGATGGAGGAGGGAGCTGGACCTCCCCAGGGCTTGCATACTTACCACAAGGAGAATAAGAAAGAAAGAGCAAAAAGGCAACATTGCCTCTGCCCCATCACAGCTGTTCTGACGCTTCATGCAGTGGGAAAAGGCCAGGTTAGGACACTCAGGCAGGAAAAAGCCATCCCACAGCCTTTAGGTAGCAGTTTACCTTTTAAAACCCCCTGAAAGAAGAGCTAAGCACCAAGGGTTCATTTTTTTAGCCAGACCCAGAACCATATGCCCCTCTTGCACATTTCTTGAGGGGGGAAGGAGGGGAAAGATATTTGCTGCACCTTACCGAGGTGCAAAACAGAAAGCAAAGCAAACCAACCCCTCGTGGGTGACACAGCCACATTGCTCTCCCTTTGCAAAGCTGCAGCTGGGCTTCAGGAGGTTGATTATGTGGGGAGGCCTGTGGATGTGGTCTACCTGGACTTCAGCAAGGCCTTTGACACCGTCCCCCACAGCAAACTGCTGGCTAAGCTGTCAGCTCGTGGCTTGGACCATTACACTCTGTGCTGGGTTAGGAACTGGCTGGAGGGCCGAGCCCAGAGAGTGGTGGTGAATGGTGCCACATCCAGCTGGCAGCCAGTCACCAGTGGTGTGCCCCAAGGATCAGTGCTGGGCCCCATCCTCTTTAACATCTCCATTGATGATCTGGATGAAGGGGTAGAGTCAGTCATCAGCAAGTTTGCAGATGACACAAAGTTAGGGGCAGATGTTAGTCAGTTAGAGGGTAGAAAGGCTCTGCAGAGGGACCTCGACCGACTGGACAGATGGGCAGAGTCCAATGGGATGGCTTTCAACAAGTCCAAGTGCCAGGTGCTGCACTTTGGCTACGGCAACCCCCTGCAGAGCTACAGGCTGGGGTCAGAGTGGCTGAGAGCTCCCAAACAGAGAGGGACCTGGGGGTGCTGATTGACAGCTGCCTAAACATGAGCCAGCAGTGTGCCCGGGTGGCCAGGAGGGCCAATAGCATCCTGGCCTGCATTAGGAATAGTGTGGCCAGCAGGAGCAGGGAGGTCATAGTGCCCCTGTACTCTGCATTGGTTAGGCCATACCTTGAGTACTGTGTCCAGTTCTGGGCCCCTCAGTGTAAGAAGGACATTGAGACACTTGAACGTGTCCAGAGAAGGGCAACAAGGCTGGTGAGAGGCCTTGAGCACAGCCCTGGGAGGAGAGGCTGAGGGAGCTGGGGTTGTTTAGCCTGGAGGAGAGGAGGCTCAGGGGAGACCTGATTGCCCTCTACAACTACCTGAAAGGAGGTTGTAGCCAGGAGGGGGTTGGTCTCTTCTCCCAGGCAACCAGCACCAGAACAAGAGGACACAGTCTCAAGCTGTGCCAGGGGAGGTTTAGACTTGAGGTGAGGAGGAAGTTCTTCACCGAGCGAGTCATTTGTCACTGGAATGTGCTGCCCAGGGAGGTGGTGGAGTCACCATCCCTGGAGGCGTTCAAGGGGAGATTGGACGTGGCACTTGGTGCCATGGTCTAGTCATGGGGTCTGTGTTGATAGGTTGGACTCGATGATCCTCGAGGTCCTTTCCAACCTAAGTGATACTGTGATACTGTGATTTCCAAAGCCCCAAGCTCAGGCCAGAGGTGGAGGAAATCCACACCCTCCCCTTTGGGCAGCTGTGGTGGCTTCAGACTAGGCCTGTAAAATTCAGTTGCAGTAAGAGCAAAGTGCCTCACTCAGCTCTCCTAAGGTCCCTCTGGGGCTGTTTTTGAGACACCACTCCCCAAAGCCTGGCTCAGTTGTCCTCAGAAGCAGCCTGGCTTCCCCTCTCCTCCAGAAGGAGCCCAGGCATTTGTTTGTGTTTTATTTTCTCCAGCATCTCTTCCTCACTACAGAATTTCACTGCAAATGCTTGTGCCTGCCAGATGGTTTCAAGGACATTCCCTTCTCCCTGGAACTGCTGATTGCTTCCTTTGCCTGACAGGGTCGTGCCTTTCACAAGGAACCTGCAGAAACGGCTTCATTTCTTGCTCTGGGAAGATACCAGGGAGGATGTGAAAGCCCTGAGCATCACAGACTTGAACCTGAGACGCCTGGAAGGTTCTTAACGATTCTGTGCAGGCAGGAAAGCACAGCTTGAGCATGATTAGCTGCTCTCTCTTTTTACTTTGTTTCCCTTAAGTCACAGCAAAGCACATTCCAGCCAGGGGAGAAAAAAACCAGAAAGCAGAGGGAAAGCTGCAGTGATGCATATCAGATGAGCTGGGTAGTTACACTATGCTGAGGAGCACAGCAGCTGAGTGCAGGGGAGGAAACAGCTAGGCAGGAGCTGCTGAAGTCATAGAATCAGTAAAGCTGGGAAAGACCTCAGAGATCATCAAGGCCAACCTATCACCCAACACCTCATGACTAACTAAACCATGGCACCAAGTGCCTCATCCAGGCTCCTCTTAAACACCTCCAGGGATGGTAACTCCACCACCTCCCTGGGCAGCACATTCCAATGGCCAATCTCTCTTGCTGGGAAGAATTTCTTCCTAACATCCAGGCTAAACCTCCCCTGGCACAGCTTGAGACTGTGTCCTCCTGTTCTGGTGCTGGTTGCCTGGGAGAAGAGACCAACCCCACCTGGCTACCAGAGTCTACAAGCTTCCACCCCATAAATGAGTCTGTCTGCACCTGAGCTCTGAATAAAGATGCCCTCATCCCTGGGAGTGTTCAAGGGAGCAACCTGGGCAGGTGGGAGGTGTCCCTGCCCATGGCAGGGGGGTTGGGACTGGATGATCTTCCAGGTGCCTTCCAACCCAACCCATTCTATGAAGCTATGAATCCATCACAGAAAGTTTCTGTCTTTCATCTCATCACAGTCTCAAGCTGTGCCAGGGGAGGTTCAGGCTGGATGTTAGGAAGAAATTCTTCATAGAGAGAGAGATTGGCCATTGGAATGTGCTGCCCAGGGAGGTGGTGGAGTCACTGTACCTGGAGGTGTTTAGGAAGAGCCTGGCTGAGGCACTTGGTGCCATGGTTTAGTTGATGAGATGGTGCTGGGTGATAGGTTGGACTTGATGATCTCTGAGGTCTTTCCCAACCTGGTTAATTCTGTGTTCTGTATTCCAGCTGCTTTCAAAAGCATTTAAAAAGAAGTCCATAAAAGTTCCCCAAAGGCTTCAGCCCTCAAAGAGCTTGGATCCACAAACACATCTTGGTCCTTAAGAAAGAATAGGTTTTGTTAGGCTTCTGTAAGCCTCATGCCAGAGGGAGCTTTGGGGTTGAAAGCAAAGTTACCACAGGAAGCCAGAAGTTAAAACAAAAACCTAAATGCATTAGCAGGGTGTGCAGGCTGGGTTAGAGGAGGAACAGCAGCAGCAGGCTGCTCTCTCTTCCCCTTCCTGCTGCCCTGGATGATCCTCACCCTAGCAATCTGCAGAGGCAGTTTCTCTTTGGTACATAACCTCCAGGGCAAAGCCTGGAGTGGTTCTGCTGCGGAGGAGAAAAAGCATCTTACCTTTTCTGCAGCCCTCATGAAGCAAAAAGGAAAACCCTCTGGGGACAACCAGCAGCAGGAGCAAACTTAGAGCATCAGAGCTGCCTGGTTGTGAACCTGGATGTAATTTGGCCTCATTTTTCTCCACACCCATGGTTTCCCCACAGGATAGAAGAGGGAATGTTTAATAAATGTATCAGAGGCATTTAGGAACAGGAGCTCCTTTGGACTTACAGAAGTTTTCTGTGCTGTACCTAAGTGGTGCTTTTAAAATGCTTTCCAAATGGGTTGGGCTTGGGGGTGGGGAAGACCCAACCCAGAGTTTAGGACTTTTAAACAGAAATTGCTGGACCAGGCATCAGGAAGTGATTGGAGATTGTCATCACCACCAGCCCAGGGTGCCCAGGGAGGTGGTAGAAACCCTATCCCTGGAAGCATTCCAGGTCAGGATGTATGGGGCTCTGAGCAACCTGACCCATGGGGATGTCCCAGCTCACTGCAGGGGACTTGGACAGGAACATAGAATGGTCTGGGGTGGAAGGGACCCCCAGAGGCATTGAGCCTCCCCATCTAAAGCAGCTTGATCAAGGCCTCATCCAACCTGACCTTGAGTATCTCTGAGGATGGAGCCTCAACTACCTCCCTGAGTAACCTACTCCAGTGTTCCACCACCCTCTGGTGCAGAACTTGTTCCTAACATCCAATCTCAATCTGCTCTGATCTAGTCTGAAGCCATTGCCTCTCATCCTATCCCTGCAGGCCTTTGCAAACAGTCCCTCTGCAGCCTTCCTGCAGTCCCCTTCAGGTACTGGCAGGCTGCTGGTAGGTCTCCCTGGACTCTTCTCCAGGTTGAACACCCCCAGCTCCCTCAGCCTGCCTCAGCAGCAGAGGTGCTCCAGCCCCCTGATGATCTTCATGGCCCTCCTCTGGACCTGCCCCACCAGGTCCATGCCCTTCCTGAAGGGTCCTTTCCAACTCTAAGCATTCTCTGCAGTACCTCCACGCTGTGGGCACAAGACAGTGACAGTATCTGTGCTGTTTGCAGGTGGCTGCTGCCCTTGGAACGAGCATCACCTGGCAGAAGGTGCTGCAGGAATGGCCTCAAGTCCTGGGAAAGGAGAATCCCTTCAACGAGCAGATCAAAGCTATATTCAAGGACCAAGGTGGACACTGACTTCCACAGGGCTGCTTCCCGGGGCACCCCACAAAACAAGAGGCAGGCCCAGAAGCGAAGGGCCAGGGCAGGCTGCCAAAGCCAGCAGCAGTGGACACAGCCCAGGAGCACTCCCCTCAGTGTCTGTCTCTCCCCCCCTGCACAATGAGGCTTTGCCTTTCCTGTGGAGCTACAAAAATCAAGCTCCAGAGGATGCTTGCCAGCTAGCCCCTGCCTTGTACTGGGTTGCAGATCCATAAAGCTTCTTTTTCCCTACATATCAAACTCCAAGCCCTACCTCATGTGTTTATTTCACTGATCCCCCCCCCCCAGAAGATGATTCCAGGGCTTCCCATCTGGAAGGTTTCAACAGCTCATCTGCTCCCAGAAGGGAGGGAGGGGGGAAGCCCAGGCTCATTATGTTGCTGTAAATGGTGTGTACATAATTGCCCTGACTGTCAATACATTATTTAGCTGCTATTTGCTTATTAAGCTGTGCCAGGAATAGCAAGGAGCTGCAGTTCTGCCTTTGCCTGGCAGCATCAGTGCAGGCTGGCTGAGCACAGGGTCTCTTTCCCCTCCCCTGTGAGCAAGGCAGGAACTTTGACAACCCTTCAGGTGTTTGGAGCAGGACTTTTCAGTCTTCCATGCAGCTTTGCTTCTTAGCAAACACAATGCACCCAGCCCTGCATCCTTTACAGGCATGACCCAGGGAATCACTGGAGATACTGGGCAGCTTTTACCTGCTCTGCTCCACACACAGCCTGGAGCTGAGAGCTGCTGGTAGTTTTTTCACCACCAGAACCAATCCTCTCAGCAAAATACAGACAGCAGGCACAGCTCTGCCCTGCTCACATCCTTACTGGTGAGGAAGGGGTCAGGCAGCATGAAAGGGCATTAATTACAGGCACAAACAGCCTGGGATGCAGGAAGCATTGGCAGGACAGGACCAGACCCCCTCCAAAGCAGCCCAAACTCAGTTATCACAGAATCACAGAACATTAGAGGTGGGAAGGGAGCCCAAAAGCTCATCCACTCCAACCCTCCCTGCCAGAGCAGGATCACCCAGGGCAGGTCACACAGCAACACATCCAGGTGGGTTTGGAATGTCTCCAGAGAAGGAGACTGCACAGCCTCTCTGGGCAGCCTGCTCCAGGGCTCTGGCACCCTCACAGGGAAAAAGTTTCTCCTAATGTTCATGTGGCACCTGCTCTGCTCCAGTTTGCACCCACTGCGCCTTGTCCTGTCCTTGGACATCCCTGAGCAGAGCCTGGCTCTGCCCTCCTGACTCTGCCCTGCACATCTTGATCAGCATGAATGAGGTCACCCCTCAGGCTCCTCTGCTCCAAGCCCCAGCTCCCTCAACAGGGAGATGTTCCACTGCCTTCATCACCTTTGTGGCTCTGTGCTGGACTCCTCCAAGCAGTTCCCCGAGTTGAACTCACAGCTTCAGGATGTCCAAGTCAACGTGAGGCTTTTGCCTCAGCTACTGGACAGGTCAGCAGGGTTTGGAAGAAGCTCCCTGCTGGGCAGGCAAAGGAAGCACTTAAGTGCCCAACTTCAGGCAACTCATTTGCTTTCACGAAAGGAGACATCCCAACATGATTTGCTGTGCTGGATGTGCTCTGCTCTCTGTCCTGAGCACATCCCCTGCACAAGGCTGTGTCACCCACAAGCCAGCCCATGGGCTGCAGGCCAGACTAAAGGAGATGGCTGTGGCAGGTGCATCTGCTCAGGGTTTTGGGCAGGCAGAGGCTGCCTTGGCTGCTGCTGTTTAGTTACTGCTATCCTAGAGCCTCCTTTCTTTAGAGCAATCTTTTATTAAGACAGAAATTCCTTTGAGACCAGTGCTAAGGTTTGAGTAAATATTCAGCTCACCTACTTAAGGAAGCCAAAAGGGAATACATTCCTTAATTGAATTATACTTACTAATAAGACCCAAATTCATGCAAGGCCTTTGGATGTTACCAAAACATCCAGCCTCCCCAGAAACTGCTGCAGCTCCACAGACACATGCCTGAGGAAGGGTAGTTAGCAACAGAATCATAGGATGGCTCAGGTTGGAAGGGACCTCAGAGATCAGCTGCTCCAACCTCCCCACCATGGGAGCAACACCTCTCAGCCAGACTCAGCTGCTCAAGGCCTCATCCAGCCTGGCCTTCAGCACCCCCAGGAAGAAGGCAGCCACAGCCTCCCTGGGCAGCCTGTGCCAGTCTCACCACATTCATACTGAAGAACTCCTTCCTCAGCTCCAGTCTACCCCTGCTCTCCCTCAGCTCCAAACCATTCCCCCTTGTCCTGTCTCTAGACACCCTCATGAAAGTCCCTCTGCAGCCTCCCTGTAGGATCCCTTCAGCTATTGGAAGGCAGCTCTGAGGTCCCTGCAGAGTCTTCTCTTCTCCAGGCTGAACCCCCCCAGCTCCCTCACCCTGTCCTCACAGCAGAGCTGCTCCAGCCCTTGGATCATCTTATCTTTGTGGCCTCCTCTGGACTCACTCCAACATCTCTGTGTCCTTCTTATGCTGGGGACACCAGGGCTGGACACAGTGTTCAAGGTGGATTGCTGTGCCAGTTCTGCCCACCAAGCAGCATGATGCCAGGTAGAACCCCTTCTACCTGCCTGTTAGCTCCTCAGGCTTCCTCCCTCTAGGAACAACACCAGAGGGCCAGAAATGGGTGCAGACAGGTGGGTTTACTACAGACCAAGCACAGCACAGGCAATAATTACAGAGGAGCAGATAACTTCCTCTACACCACAACACAGAGATGTAGCAAATAAAAGAGGGGCAGAGGGAACAGGGTGGGTGGGGGGGTGTGTGTGTGTGTTCAGAAGCCAAATTCTCAGGCAATCTCACAGCAAATTACTGCATTTTATTTGAGGTTGGGATTTAATAACACCAATTAGGAGTTTAAAAGGCAGTAAAATTGAAATTTCCTTAGCTAAAATAAGCTTCATGGCCCAGAGCAAAGCCTTTGCCATTTATAGGCTTCCTTATTAGTGAGCATCTTGGGTTTCTGAAGCACAGAAAAAGCTCTTTCTGGTGGTTTTAACAGAATTCTAACAGCACCTTCTCAAAGACAACCTGAAAGAAACCAAAGCTCTCAGTGCAAATCATAGAACCAACCAGGTTGGAAGAGACCTCCAAGCTCACCCAGTCCAACCTAGCACCCAGCCCTATCCAATCAACCAGACCATGGCACCAAGGACCTCAGCCAGGCTCTTGTTAAGCACTTCCAGTGATGGTGACTCCTCCACCTCCCTGGGCAGCACATTCCAATGGCCAAACTCTCTTTCTGGGAAGAAATTCTTCCTAACATCCAGCCTGAACCTCCCCTGGCACAGCTTGAGACTGTGTCCTCTTGTTCTGGTACTGGCTGCCTGGGAGAAGAGACCAACCTCTGCCTGTCTACAACCTCCCTTCAGGTAGTTGTAGAGAGCAATAAGGTCACCCCTGAGCCTCCTCTTCTCCAGGCTGAGCAACCCCAGCTCCCTCAGCCTCTCCTCACAGGGCTGTGCTCCAAACCCCTCCCCAGCTTTGTTGCCCTTCTCTGGACACCTTCCAGCCTCTCAACATCTTTCCTAAACTGAGGATCCCAGAACTGGACACAGGACTCAAGGTGTGGCCTAACCAGTGCAGTGTACAGGGGCAGAATGACCTCCCTGCTCCTGCTGGCCACACTGTTCCTGATGCAGGCCAGGATGCCATTGGCCTTCTTGGCCACCTGGGCACACTGCTGGCTCATGTTCAGCCTACTATCTATCAGCATTCCCAGGTCCCTTTTGTTCTATGCTTGCTCTGAGGGTCTCTAGGGGGGCTTCATGGCATGGGTTTGGTGCTGGCTTGAGGGAACACCAACCCAAATGCACATCCTTGGTTGAGTCACCAAGCCTGGAGGTGCTTTAAGGTGGCTTGGATGTGTTGCTTGGGGCTCTGGTTTAGGGGTGAGCCTTGCAGAGTAGGGTTCTGGGTTGGACTCGATGAGCCTGAGGGTCTGTTCCAACCTGAATGTTTCTGTGATCCTTGTGGCTCAGAGCACTCTGCAGCCCAGAGTGAGGCTGCTCAGCTTGGTTTGCAACTGGAGCAGCAGCCAAGGACGATGAATTTGGGGCCCGCTAAGCCGTCAGCTTTTACAACCAGTCCGTCTCCTTGGTAGTTTCAAAGCAGGCAAAATCCCAGCCAAGGCTCTGCACCACCAACCATCAATCACTTCCCAGTACCATGCTAAAAATAAGAAGTGCCCTCTATTTAATGAAATGCTTCTGAGAAAAGCTTATTCTCGAGCAGGAATGAACTAGGGATCCTGGTCTGCTCCCTGAGGCTGTGCCCTGCTGAGAAACTCCTGCTGAAGGTGACAAATGCATGGGGAAGAGAGAAATGGACAGGGAAAAAAAGAAGTTTCTCTTGGAAAGCTGAGGAGAGTTCCATGAAGCAACCTCAAAGCAGAGATTTCTAGGAGGAATGGGCTATCCAAGTCTCTTTTTGGGGTGGAGATGAGAGGGATGATGTCACTGCAAATGGGAGGGGGTTTTGGTCGTGCACAAATGGTTGTGAACAAGCATGGATCATGGAATTGTCAGGGTTGGAAGGGACCTCAAGGATGACCCAGCTCCAACCCCCCTGCCATGGGCAGGGACACCTCACACTACAGCAGCTTGCTCACAGCCACATCCTGGCCTTCAAAGCCTCCAGGCATCTGGCTTCTACCACCTCCCTGGGCAGCCTGTTGAAGCTTTGTTTGAAACTGGAGAGCAAAGACTATGTTTGAGGCATAGAGCATCTATAACTGCCTGAAACCACTTGAGTTCCTGCAGGCAGACCTCTACTGTGATACTGTTGGTGCCAGGGTCTAGTCATGAGGTCTGTGGTAACAGGCTGGACTCGATGATCTTTGAGGTCTCTTCTAACCTTGGTGGTGGTGATACTGTGAAAGGGATCTGACACCAACATGGGGGAGAAAAAGAAGTGTTTGCCAACATACTGGGCAAACATTGCACAGCCCACCCTGAGAAGAGCAGAGGAATGCAGGAGGAAGGCACAGCAGCAAGTCAGTGCAGCTAGAAAGGCAGGCTTGGTGCTGAGCTAGCACCACACCACTCTGCTGCTTACCCTGAACTTCAGAGTAGTATCTGACCAAAATACTTACAGGACATAGAATCAATAAGGTTGGAAAAGACCTCAGAGATCATCAAGGCCATCCTATCACCCAACACCTCCTGACAACTAAACCATGGCACCAAGTGCCACATCCAAGCCTTTTATGAACACCTCCAGGGATGGTGACTCCACCACCTCCATGGGCAGCACATTCCAATGGCCAATCTCTCTTGCTGGGAAGAGCTTTTTCGTTACCTCCAGCCCAAGCCTCCCCTGGCACAGCTTGAGACTGTGTGCTCTTGTTCTGGTGCTGGGTGCCTGGAAGAAGAGACCAGCCCCCATCTGGCTACAACCTCCCTTCAGGTAGTTGTAGAGAGCAACAAGGTCTCTCCTGAGCCTCCTCTTCTCCAGGCTAAGCAACCCCAGCTCCCTCAGCCTCTACTCCAACCTCCCCATCAAGGGCAGAGACACCTCTCAACCAGACTCAGCTGCTCAAGGCCTCATGCAGCCTGGCCTTCAACACCCTCAGGGAAGAAGCAGCCACAACCTCCCTGGGCAGCATGTTCCAGAGTCTCACCACCCCCACACCAAAGAATTTCTTCCTCAGCTCCAGTCTAACCCTGCTCTCCTTCAGCTTCAAACCTCCTTGTCCTATTGCTAGACACCCTCATGGAAAGTCCCCCTGCAGCCTTCCTGAAAATCTGGTGCTAGCTACCCCTTCCCTTCCCAAACCAAGAGGTATTTTGGCATAGACACTCTGCAGACAGCCCTTTCCCAAACAGTGTGTGAAGCCCAGCTCTTCCTCTTCAGCCCACAAACCAGTACCTCAGATGCACAGATGCCGTCCTGCTTTGTTTTTCAGCTCCATAAAGTGTTTTTTATTCTTTGCTTTCAACTGAATAAAATAAAAATCTCCATACATAGTTTAGAAATATTTGGAGGTATCAGGACAAAAACCAAACACACAAAGGAGGAGAAAAGCAGATGGCCAAGCAAGTACAAAAGTGGCAGGATGAAAGCAGCATCGAGCTAACAACAGAATTTAGTGTTTCAAGTGTGAATGGGGAACAGCAGGGTGAAGCATTCCACTGTTGCCAGTGCAGCAGTGCTGGGAGGAGACAGCAGGGGAACAGCTGTGACACGTGCAAGTTTGCACTGACAAGTTCTGCCCTTTGAACAATGGGTCTGAATTACTGGTTTGGGTTTTAATCTTGCCTTTATGGATGGGTCTGAGGGGGAGCAAGACTCAGACTTCCAGCCAGCAGAGAGCAGCTTTCCTAGGGTTCCAGTCTTGTTAAAAACCCCAACCCTCACTTTTTAACCTATTTCTGATTCTCCAATGGAGAGTTCTGCCCTGTCCCAGGAAAGACTCACACACACACACAACTCTACAACTAAGTTTTCTCTCTGGTTGATGCCTCTTTTTCACTATAGGAGTCCTAACACAACCTCTTCAAGACCTTTCAATCCTATCAGAGTGCAACATCCATAATCCCACACAGCACACATGCCCTGCACTTACCCCTACCAGCTCCTACAAGGAATGAGAGCAGAAACAACAACTAAACAGCTAAAGTGCTGTGCAGTGTCCCTTTGTTCTGACCACGAGGACACCATGCAAGCAAAGAATACCTACACTGCATGCTGAGAGTATCAACTCCTATGCCTGATCATTATAAAAGCCTCCTGGAGTAAAGCTGGTGCCTCTGAGCTCTCTAGTAAGCTTTGCTTTTTCCACCAGGCTTGCCCCCAGCCCCCTAACTTCCTGCCCTGAAGTGTGATGATTTCCTGTCAATAATGGAGGAGTTGAAGGAGAAGTGTACTCAGCTAAAACAAAAATGGCTTCCAAAAAGAGGAGTTACATAAATACTCAGCATGTTCAGGAAGAGCTGGCTGCTTCCCACCAGACTCAGAAGCTAGAAAAGAATAATAATAATAATTAAAAGAGTTTAAAATTCTTGAAGGGAAAGGGAACAAAAAGAAAATACTGCATAAAATCATCCTAGAGACTGTTAAATACTCTCTCAAATTTAAAGCATAAGTGACCAAGAGGACTCCCCACAGCTTCCACTGAGGTTTCTGTGGGGGTGTAGTTCATGGGGGGTGTTGCATACAGGTTTCCTTCGTGTTTCCCTTGCAGAGCTTAAGGCTTGCCAATGGGTTTGTAGCAGGCATCAGGCTGCCACATACGAAGGTCCACGAGGACTTGGTTGAGCTTCTGCATCCAAAGGTTACGCTCCTCCTTGGTGTCGGCAGACAGCCAGTTCCTAGAAAGCAAAGCAGCCAGGGTTAGCCACAGCTCTCTCTGCCTCTGCTTAGCTATTCTCAAAAATGCCAGGCTGATCATCCAGGGAAGCCCAAAGAGCAGGGGGGGGGAAAACAATGAAGCCAAATATTCCACAATCCTGCTACCAAGCCTCCTGGCACTTCCATGGCTGGAAAAGTCAGGTTCTTTGTCCCCACAAGGCTGAAGTGGGATGGCAAGAGAAAAATAGACCTAAAAGTGAACCAAACACTCCAAGCATCATCCCAAAGTCACAGAATCGGCCAAGTTGCAAGAGACTTCCAAGATCATCAAGTCCACCCAATCACCCAACCCTATCTAACCAACCAGACCATGGCACTAAGTGCCTCATCCAGGCTTTTCTTACACATTTCCAGGGATGCCAACCCCATCACCTCCCTGGGCAGCACATTCCTAGAGGCAATCTCTCTTTCTGGGAAGAACTTCTTTCTAAGATCAAGCCTAAACTTCCCCCTGCACAGCCTGAGACTGTGTCCTCTTGTTCTGGTGCTGGTTGCCTGGCAGAGACCAACCCCCAGCTAGCTACAACCTCCCTTCAGATATCTGTAGAGAGCAAGAAGGTCTCCCCTGAGCCTCCTCTTCTCCAGGCTAAACACCCCCAGCTCCCTCACAGGGCTTGTGTTAGCATTTCTATCAGCTTTGCATTGGCACATTGAAGTCACGAAGGTCCTATGTTATTGAAACTATCACCTGAAACAAAACACCTCTACCCAGACATCCCATAACGTCCCCCCAGCCTTCATGGCTTTACCCACTCACTTTGTGACACAGAGAGTGTCTCTGCATTGGCTGACAAGGGTCTCTCTGTCGTCCTCCCTCTGCGGCCTCACGGTTATCAGCTCAAAGGTGTTGGGCCGGGCGCAGAACTCCCTGTTGGCAGGTTCGATGCGGTGATTGGTGCAGTTGGCCAGGTTGAGGCGGCCCAAAGGATGCTGAAAGGGCAGGCAGGGCAGTCAGGAGCACTGCAGCCAAGAGCAGCTCAGAACAGCACGTGCTTTGGCAAGTTTTGCCTTGTTAAGTGACCCCTCTGCTCAAATCAGTTCCCCCATACAAAGTGAGGCATTCTGCTTGGTGTATTTAAGAGCCGTAGCTGAAGCCAGATGATGGAACGTGCCCTGCTCAGCCACGTACAACATAGCTAACAAAGCCCAGGCTTTGGCTCCAGAAAGGTATACCCCCTGTTTCTCTGTTCAGTACAAACCAACCACACTAAGTTTTAACTCTTATTCATTACAGCTAAAGCTTTAACTTCTTATTACAAACCAACAAAGCTTTAGCTTCGTTTGTAATGAAGGAGAAGCTGTCCTGAATTTGGGAGCCAAGGCTCTAGTTTGGTTGGTTTGTAATGAAGGAGAAGCTGTCCTGAATTTGGGAGCCAAGGCTCTAATTTGGTTGGTTTGTAATGAAGGAGAAGCTGTCCTGAATTTGGGAGCCAAGGCTCTAATTTGGTTGGTTTGTAATGAAGGAGAAGCTGTCCTGAACTTGAGAGTCAAGGCTCTAGTTTGGTTGGTTTGTAACGAAGGAGAAGCTGTCCTGAACGTGGGAGTCAAGGCTCTAGTTTGGTTGGTTTGTAATGAAGGAGAAGCTGTCCTGAACTTGGGAGCCAAGGCTCTAGTTTGGTTGGTTTGTAATGAAGGAGAAGCTGTCCTGAATTTGGGAGCCAAGGCTCTAATTTGGTTGGTTTGTAATGAAGGAGAAGCTGTCCTGAATTTGGGAGCCAAGGCTCTAATTTGGTTGGTTTGTAATGAAGGAGAAGCTGTCCTGAACTTGAGAGTCAAGGCTCTAGTTTGGTTGGTTTGTAACGAAGGAGAAGCTGTCCTGAACGTGGGAGTCAAGGCTCTAGTTTGGTTGGTTTGTAATGAAGGAGAAGCTGTCCTGAACTTGGGAGCCAAGGCTCTGGTTTGGTTGGTTTGTAACGAAGGAGAAGCAGTCCTGAACTTGAGAGTCAAGGCTCTAGTTTGGTTGGTTTGTAATGAAGGAGAAGCTGTCCTGAACTTGAGAGTCAAGGCTCTAGTTTGGTTGGTTTGTAATGAAGGAGAAGCTGTCCTGAACTTGAGAGTCAAGGCTCTAGTTTGGTTGGTTTGTAATGAAGGAGAAGCTGTCCTGAATTTGGGAGCCAAGGCTCTGGTTTGCTTGGTTTGTAATGAAGGAGAAGCTGTCCTGAACTTGGGAGCCAAGGCTCTGGTTTGGTTGGTTTGTAATGAAGGAGAAGATGGCCTGAACTTGGGAGCCAAGGCTCTAGTTTGGTTGGTTTGTAATGAAGGAGAAGCTGTCCTGAACTTGGGAGCCAAGGCTCTAGTTTGGTGGGTTTGTAATGAAGGAGAAGCTGTCCTGAACTTGGGAGCCAAGGCTCTAGTTTGGTGGGTTTGTAATGAAGGAGAAGCTGTCCTGAACTTGGGAGCCAAAGCTCTAGTTTGGTTGGTTTGTAATAAGCAAGAAGCTGTCCCAAATTTGGGAGCCAAAGCTCTAGTTTGAAGTCACAAATTCAAAAGGATTTCCTAATGAAAGGTAAACTGCTAAACACTGTCAAAGCCTGCAGAAAATAAGCATTTCATGGATGCTTGAATCCTTCAAAGCCTGTAAACAGGTGGATTCAACTTCAAACATGCAACTAAGGCAGCACCTAAGTGCCCAGCAAAGCTGCTTTGGCTCCCTCTATGGCCAATAGCATCTCAAATTTCAAGGCACTTCTTTCTGCTGACTGTAGACAGAAGCAGCTCAGCTGCCTAAATTTAGTTACTGACCTTGGCTCTGATTCTTCACACCTATGTAATACCTCAGCAGGGAAACATCTCCAAGCTAAGAGCAACTTGTGAGGAGCTTGCTATTTATTTGGCATGTTGACTATTCCACACAGTTAAAATAAGCTAAAGTACAGGAAAACAGAAGAATAGCTCCAGTTCAAAGAACATTAAAAGCCAGGTTGCCTGCTGCTGATGTATGTACAGTCCTGGGAAATTAACCCCCACACACACACAGAGTCTACAACTTAAAGCAACTGTTGCCCTGCAGTGGTATTTCTGAGCACCCTCTATCCCTGCATGATAGCACAGGATTAAAAGAAGGCATTTAAGTGGCTATAGATGGTAGCAGATCAAGACTTAATGTGGGCCTTGGCAGCCTGATCTAGTTGGAGGCCTCCCTGCTCACTGCAGGGGTGCTGGACAAGATGACCTATGAAGGTCCTTTCCAGCCTGATGGAATCTGTGAATCAAGAGGATGTAGGTGACCCTTTCTCAGGCTGATAGTGAAACTACTCCAGATTTTGAAGAACAGAATCTGGAAACCAAACCACAGCTTTTTTTCTTGCAGATAAAAGCAGAACAAGAACCTCCTTCTGGCTTCACTCAATTTTTTTTTGCCTACCTTCTATTACAGTAGGCAGAGATTTCCACCCACCCCACCCCCTCCTGGCAGGGAAAGAAAGTACACTGATATATTCTGGCAAAGTCAGCCATCAGCATACGGTCTCCCACTGTTAGCAGGGAAGAAACTCAACTTGGGCATCTGGATGGGCATAGAAGGCCCAAAAGGACTGGAGTTTGTCACAGAGTTTGGGAAAGAAAGTGTTCTGCCAACAAACAAGCAAGTGTTTAATGGCAAATTGCTTAACTGAGTCAGAAAAACAGCCCTTCCTGAAAGCAGTCTTCAGAAAGACCTGGAAACATTTCAGCACCCACTGCAAGAACAGCCTGAGGAGACAAGAAGGCACAACCTCAGCGGCAGATGAACCTCCAATCTGTCTCATTGGCCAGGCAATAAGCTAAGTTTCCATGAGAAACATTTCAAGAGCATCAGTTTCAGCTATCATGTGGAGCTGCAAGAAAACAGTGACTGCAAATAAGGTAGCCCACAACTGCAGGTGTGCTTCTGCAATATACAAGGATGCCCCACTAATGCTTCACCTTATCAAGGATTGGACTCATTAGGTATCTAAAACTTAAGATAGAGTCTGCTTATTAAGCTGCACAACTCTGATCAATTGAAGTAATTAGTCCTCTGCTAAGCATAAGGGAAAGTCTTCCAACTGAAGGGGAAATTAAATGTGGATCTCCCTCTACTTTTCCCCTTTCCCACTAGATAAAGTGCTGTTTCTAAGATTGGGCTTCTCAGTTTGACTCAAGGAAGGACAGTCCCCTCCATTCCCCAAGGCCATTTTTCAGCTTAAATCTCATGCTTTGAATACAGTCACCTGTTTTAAGCCATGTTACTGTCATTAAAAAGGAACACTTAGATATGCAGGCTAGCACAGAAGGTTAGACTTGAGCTTTACCTTTCGCTTCTCATCATCTGGGTACGTCCAGTAAGAGACACAGTTTCCAGACAGCACACACCAGCGCCTGTGCCACGCACCAAATCCACTGACATCTTCAAACATGGTCTAGAAAAGAAACAAAAACAATGATGGTTAAAAAAAGAGGAGCAACACTGTGTCCAGAGAAGAGCAGCGAGGCTGGGGAGGGGTCTGGAGCACAGCCCTGTGAGGAGAGACTGGGGGAGCTGGGGTTGCTTAGCCTGGAGAAGAGGAGGCTCAGAGTAGACCTTGCTCTCAACAACTCCCTGAAGGAAGGTTGTAGCCAGGTGGGGGTTGGTCTCTTCTCCCAGGCACCCAGCACCAGAACAAGAGGACACAGTCTCAAGCTATGCCAGGGGAAGTTTAGGCTGGGGGGAAGAGAAAGTTCTTCCCAGAAAGAGTTAATTGGCCACTGGAATGTGCTGCCCAGGGAGGTGGTGGAGTCACCATCCCTGGAGGTGTTCAGAAAAGCCTTGGATGTGGCACCTGGCGCCATGGCTTAGTTGTCAGGAGGTGTTGGGTGATAGGTTGGACTTGATCTCTGAGGTCTTTTCCAACCTTATTGATTCTATGATTACACTGTGAGCTTGGTCTGTGCTCTATTTTTGTACCAGGAGGATTCTGCAAGTACAAGCAGCAAACTCAAGAGAAGGAAAGAAGTTTCTCCCAGGCTATTTTTCTTAGCACAGTATTTTTACTGTCCAAAGAGCACAGAAACTTATCCTCAACTTATCCTTCTCAAGCTTGCAGCCTTCCACCTGCTCCCAACTGAGAGGCATTCCCACTCTTTTAAGAAGATGGAGGATTACTTAGAGCAGACACATGAAGAATGGTTCACACAACACGCAGCAGCAGGCCCTCATTTATTATGTTTAGAATTTAAGGCATCTTTGACTTGCAAATTAGGATTGCTAAATGTTTGGCTGTTCCACAGGGTTACACTCAGAAGCCCAGGCAGTTTTTAACAGAAATTAGAAATTGATTTTTAAATGGTTTTTGTTGGCAGGGATTTTACTGGACAGAGGATTATGACAATTTCAAGCTCCATTTCCTCAGTACTGGAGTGAGAAGTGGTGAGCCTGACTGCTAGTCCTGCTCCCTCTTGAACTGGCACAGAATCTTCCAGTTAATTGCTGTGTGCTGGTGTTTTGCACTCTTCCCAAGTCACAGTTACAATCTTTAGGGGTGCAGGAAGCAACCAAACCCTGGAAAAAATATTAATCTCTCTCTACACTACTTTTCTAGTCTCACCTAATGAATAATGGAAGCAAGCAAGGACTTCCTTAATGCACAGAAACATGGGAGAGCAAATACCATAAGCACATGAAGTGTCTGCAGCTAAGGTAATCTCTTCAGCTACATAAAAAGGAAGCAGACAGCAAGAACTGCCTGGAGAGTCTAAAGAACTTGTGATGTCTGGAAACACCAAACCAGCAGCAAAGGTTCATGTTTTGCTGCAGTGTTTTCAGAGCACATTTACTGACATCTGCTGGCCATAATCTCAGCAGCTCCATCTATGACCAGCCCAAGGTTCGGCTATTGTCTAGGTCCAAGTTTTAGAGTACTGCTCAAGAGGATGCCCAAAACACTTTTGCTTCCTTGCAAGTCAGAGTCTCTCTCCCTACCTCCCACTGTGTTCATCATCTTTTGCTAGGGAGGATTTGGACATACTAAGCAAGAGAAAGTAAGTCCAAGGGAGGTGGAGGCGGCACTGTCCCTGGAGGTGTTCAAGAAAGGCTTGGATGTGGCACTTGGAGCCATGCTTTAGTTGGTAGGAGGTGTTGGGTGCTAGGTTGGACTTGATGATCTCTTGAGATCTTTTCCAACCTCATTGATTCTATGTCCTATAAGTATTTTGGGCAGATACTACTCTGAAGTTCAGGGTAACATGTGAACAGTGTTAAGAAGATAAAACAAGCTCCTAAAAGGTAGCTTTAATGCAGGCATTGGAGATCTGGTTCAGATGGGGGGAAATAATAAATTAAAATCAACCCAAACCAAACCCAAGCCAGTTTTAATAGCATCATAGGATCATTCAGGGTTGGAAGGGACCACTAGGATCATCTAGTTCCAACCCCCCTGCCATGGGCAGGGACACCCCACACTACATCAGCCTGCCCAGAGCCTCATCCAGCCTGGGCTTAAACACCCCCAGGGACAGGGCCTCAACCACCTCCCTGGACAACCCATTCCAGGGCTTCACCACTCTCATGGAGAAGAACTTCCTCCTCACATCCAGCCTGAATCTCCCCACCTCCAGCTTCATTCCATTCCCCCTAGTCCTGTCACTACCTGAGATCCTGAGCAGTCCCTCCCCAGCCTTCCTGTAGGCCCCCTTCAGATACTGGAAGGCCACAATGAGGTCACCTTGGAGCCTTCTCTTCTGCAGACTGAACAGCCCCAACTCCTTCAGTCTGTCCTCGTAGGAGAGGTGCTCCAGCCCTCTGATCATCCTTGTGGCCCTTCTCTGGACACCTTCCAGCACCTCCACATCCCTCTTGTCATAGGGGCTCCAGAACTCCAGGTGGGGTCTCACCAGGGCTGAGCAGAGGGGGAGAATCACCTCCCTCGACCTGCTGGCCACACTTCTCCTGATGCAGCCCAGGATCTGATTGGCTTTGCAGGCTGCAAGTGCACACTGAGAGCTCATGTTGAGCTTCTCCTCCACCAGCACCCCCAAGTCTCTCTCCTCAGGGCTGCTTTCCAGACAGTCACTGCCCAGCCTGGATTTGTGCCAGGGGTTGCCTCAACCCAGATGCAGGACCCTGCCCTTGGTCTTGTTGAACCTCATGAGGTTGGCTTGTGCCCACCTCTCCAGCCTGCCAAGGTCCCTCTGGATGGCCTCCCTTTAAGCTTCACAAATCACTGCAAAGCTGCACGAAGTTAAAGTAGTGACTGCATTTTAATAGGACCTGTAGCTTCCAAGGAAGGCCTCTAAAGTGAATGCCTTACCAAGAACCCTTTCTCCTCCACAGAGGAGTCCACTTGACATTTTAACTTCAGATATATATGACCTTCCAGAGGAGACAGAAAAGGAACCTGCAGGAAAAGTAAAACAATTATTAGTCCATTAATTGTGTGCACCTCTCAAGTCTCAGCAGCTCAAGCAAGCCACCTGCACCAGGATTTTAGCACTGCCTTGTTCTTAGGGTTGCCAGCCAGAAAGAAATGGTCAGTCTCAAGCAGGAACAGTAGCAAACACTTTTTGATTCAAGCTCATTTAGAAGCTTTTCAAGGCTTGCTTGCTTAGGACATAGGCACAAACATGCTTCTGTCTAGGAAAAAACAAACAGCTGCACCAAGAATGGTTAACACCACCACAAGGCACCAGTCCACATCCTGCAAACTTCTGCCTCAGTCTGACATTAAGCTGTTTGAAAACATCAAAGTGGGCTTGAAGAAGATTGGTACTTGGATGCCATAAGCACTTTTAGCAGACACTGATGTTGTAGAGCCTACTCAGATTACTTTTTCTCCCCCTAACTTCTACACAGTTCTGAAAGCAGCTCTTCCCAGCTGCCACTCCAGGTGTCAAAGACTCATGTTGAGTCATTTCAACAAAATCATGCTCCAAGCCCTATTGTCTAGCCCTGGAAAAAACAAAACCCAACAGCTTAACCACCACACCAGGGGCTGGTTAAGTGGTTATTTGACATTCAAGAGTTTGGGGGGAGGCAGTGGGTGCAACAAGGACTTGTCCCAGTCCCTGCACACACAGCATCCCACTGTGTTGAGGGCTCCCACCACTACTGTCAAGAATTTGCATCCCTTCATTTATTCCACAGGGAAGCAAAGAGACCAATTGCTAATTCAAGAAGCAAATGATGACCTGCAGGACATTCTATGTAACATATTTTGGTGCAAATCTGAATCAACAATACTGCAATGATCCTGAAGAAAAAGAATTAGAACATCAGGAGCATTGGTGCTTTGTCTGACTTGGGACAAAACACCAAGGATTGAGGGTGCTGCTCAAATAGAAACAAAAAAAGCCATTTGCCAGGGAACAGGCAAAGGTTCACAGTAATGAAATAGCTTTTGGAGTCATGGAATCAATGTTGATCAAACCAAATCAAGTTTTGCTGGTTGTTAAGAGGGGTAAGAGTAAGCCTCAATAGTTAAAAGTACACATCTGTAGGCCTTGGTGAACCCTGCAACACACTGAAATAGATGTGTTGGTTAGCAATAGATCACCTTTGACCTGCAGGCACACTGCAGCTTCCTCCCAGGCACAGGAGCCAGACATGCACACAAAAGAAGTTTTTACATGTTACATGTACTCAGCTGAGCACTGAGCAGGAGTCTGTCTGCATGACAATTTGAGAGGCAAAAAGAGAAATGATTCCACCAGTGCTGGGGAGTTCTTTATGAGCAAAGACAACTACAACTCCAGATGCTACAGCAGGGAGCCTTGGCTTGTGTCTTACCAAACCACAGCGAAACCTATTGCTGAACAAAGGCCTCCAGGCAGCTTGGCCAGTTTCCCCACTTGAAGGCTGTGGGTTTTGCATTCCTTTCTGATTTCTGTCAGGAAAGCAGCTGCCACTCTGTGGCTGGTGAAGTTTGCCAGAGAAGGGCTGTGTGACCCTACAGCAAAAAGGCTGCATAACAAATGGCACATGGCACTTCCACAGAGCCTGCAGCACCATCACTAATTACCAACACCCTCCTGTACCCAAAGAGAAAACCACTACATTCTGCTCAACACTATATCCCTTTCAAAGGCAAGGGAAAGAAAGCAATTGGTTGAGTGTCCAACTAGATGAAAACTAAAGCTCAGGACCAGGCTGGCTTGCATTCTGCTGTGATCAATCAGGTATCTACCTTAAGAAGCTGACAAAGATTTATCTGTAAAGGTACTCATGATAACTCAGAAAAAAACTGGTTGCAAAAAATTGAGTGTTTAGGAGAGTTTTGAGTACAACCTGAAGGGAACAGGTACTGTGTCCAGTGTCAGTGGACAGTAGGGTGAACATGAGCCTGCAGTGTGCCCAGGTGCCCAAGAAGGCCAATGGCATCCTGGCCTGCATCAGGAACAGTGTGGCCAGCAGGAGCAGGGAAGTCATTCTGCTCTGTGCTCAGCACTGGTAGGTCACACCTTGAGTCCTGTGTCCAGTTCTGGGCCCCTCAGTTTAGGAAAGATGTTGAGTTGCTGGAAGGTATCCAGAGAAGGGCAACAAAGCTGGGGAGGGGTTTGGAGCACAGCCCTGTGAGGAGAGGCTGAGGGAGCCGGGGTTGCTTAGTCTGGAGAAGAAGAGGAGGCTCAGGAGAGACCTTCTTGCTCTCTACAACTCCCTGAAGGGAGGTTGTAGCCAGGTGGGGGTTGGTCTCTTCTCCCAGGCAAGCAGCACCAGAACAAGAGGACACAATCTCAAGCTGTGCCAGGGGAGGTTTAGGCTGGAGGTGAGGAAGAAATTCTTCCCAGCAAGAGAGATTGGCCATTGGAATGTGCTGCCCAGGGAGGTGGTGGAGTCACCATCCCTGGAGGTGGTTTAGGAAGAGAGTGGATGGGGTGCTTGGTGCCATGGTTTAGTTGATTAGCTGGTGCTCGGTGCTAGGTTGGACTTGATGATCATAGAGGTCTCTTCCAGCCTGGTTGATTCTAGTCTAAAATTGCCATCAGCTTAATTTTGAGAGAAAAAATATACATAAAAGTTGTCTAAAACACTCTGAAGGATCCAAGTTAACTAACAACTGTTTTCAGAGGTTGAAGACCAATGATTTCTTTTAAGCATATCAATTTATGTAATTCTTAAAGCCAAACATCATATTTCAACTGCATTGGTTGTGCTGCTTGGTACTTTCCAAAGTTTAGTGTTTCATGGTCAGTTTCTGCTTGGAAGATAAAAGGTCTTGGCATAACAAGGCCTTGAGAAGAAGCTCATATTTTAATGTTTAGTCCTTTAAGATCACTTTCTGGCTAAATAACAAAGGTCTGGATGGGTCTTGACAAAACAAGAAACAAGGTATTTAGTTCCTGAGGGTTTTCAATCAGTGGCAACAGCTAAAGTTGAACCAACATTTAGGCCACCAATTACTTTTCCCTGGTGCTCTATCAGTGGAGTATCCAATTCTATGCTCTCTGCAGCTATCAATCTTTAAGAGACAAGTTGATTGGAAGCAAGAAAATTCCCTTTCTAGAGATCAAGGAAGTGGGGAAAAAACCCAACCATGCTATTTCAAGGAAAAGCCCTGCATGGCCTAAGTAACTTCAATTCTAGAAGCTTGCTTATTACTGTAAAAGACAGGGAGTAGAATTCTGCAAGTCTTAAAGGCTTCTAATGTCTTGTGTTTAGTTAGTTAATCTTTGTAAGCATTTTCTCAGGAGAACTAAATAGTGCAGAGAGGCCAGAGAGGCATCAGCAACATGCACTAGGAAGCAGTTTCATGTTTGAAGTCATAGAGGATCATAGCAACCTTCTCCTGGAACATAGAGCCCAACAGTTCTTTTTCCTCCCCTTCCAAATTTATCTAGGGAAAAAAGAAACATGCTCAATGCAATTAGTGTAAAGTTAGAGTCTACTAAGAAAGAGATAATAGTTATTTAGTCCTTTCTATTTTGCATTCAAAAGGCAGGGATGAAACTCCAAAATCCCACTGTAGCAACAGTTTGATCTGTATTAGAAATGCAGAGAGTGAGGTAAAAAGGATGGCAGTTTCACCCCAAACCAGTAAACCTAGACTGGTATTTGTATTTCCAGTAGCATGGAACAAGCTCTGGGCTAGTAATCAATAATTTCCATACCTTGTTCAGTGCAAATTTGGTATTTCCTACAGAAGACAACGACAGCTTGTGAGACCCAACGAGGATGAAGTTGGAAGTGCGAGCAGCATGAGGACCACCTGGGCTGGCCATGGCTGTGCAGAAAGAAGTTAAAGTCAATTGTATCCCAAACAGGATGCTGCAAGGTTTAGAAAGGGCTTTATTTGTACTATTGGCTGCTTCTCCAGGAGAAGCCCTCTTTGGAGTGTACATTCAAACAGGGTCTTGAAGCACACAACCCCTTCTCATCAGAGCTTTTCTTACAGAAAGCAGCTTTAAAGTATTTACCAAAGACAAGACAAAGCCCCTTAAGACGTCTCAGGGGGACAGAGAGCACTCTAGGGCACACCACAACACACTTATAGAAGCACAGAATCAACCAGGTCAATCAAGTCCAACCTATCACCCAGCCCTAGCCAATCAACCAGACCATGGCAACAAGCGCCCCATCCAGTTTGTTCTTAAACACCTGCAGTGATGGTGACTCTTCCCAATATCCAGCCTAAACCTCCCCTGGTGCAGCTTGAGGCTGTGTCCTCTCCTTCTGTTGCTGGCTGCCTGGGAGACCAACCCCCACCTGGCTACAACCTCCCTTCAGGTAGTTGTAGACAGCAATGAGGTCTCCCCCCTGAGCCTCCTCTACTCCAGGCTAAGCAAACCCAGCTCCCTCAGCCTCTCCTCATAGAACTTATGTTCCAGGCCCCTCACCTGTTTTATTGCCCTTCTCTGGACACAGGACTCAAGGTGTGGCCTAACCAGTGCTGAGTACATGGGAAGAATAACCTCCCTTGTCCTGCTGGCCACACTATTCCTGATAGAGGCCAGAATGCCATTGGCCTTCTTGGCCACCTGGGCACACTGCTGGCTCATGTTCAGCCTACTATCTACCAGCACCCCCAGGTCCCTTTCTGCCTGGCTGCTCTCCAGCCACTCTGTCCCCAGCCTGTAGCACTGCTTGGGGTTGTTGTGGCCCTGCAGTAGGAACTTGACTCTCAGACCTCTTAATCTCTCCAAGTGACATGCTGCAGTCCTCCAGAATTTGTATGCCTGTATTCCCCCCTTTGCATGAAAGCTCAACAGAAACAAGCACTGTGGTGCAGGCACAGGAGTCTGCAGCAGCATGGCAGACATTCCAGAGTTACTCCACGAGCTCCTTATTCCTGCAGCTGGTACTAAAGCCAGCTCCAGCACCTCACACTGCAGTCAGGCAAGTGTGTAGCATTTTTATATAGTTAAAAAAAACCCACTCCAAGGTGCTGCTCTGCCCCAGAAGTGTCACAAATCCATAAAAAGGTACTGACACCACCACAGACAAGCAATACTTGTTCAGATCTGCAAGTTTGCTCAGTATTGCTCTGTTGACAGGAGACTCTAGTTTCAAATCTCTGAGTTCACCTTTTCAGGAGAAGAATGTGAGCCACAGGCATCTGATCCCAGATACTTATTTTGGTTTTGTGAAGGGACCTTCCACTAAAGGTAATGGTGACTCATATGAACAGAGGGGCAGCTTCTGAACTGGCAAACTGACAGAAATCTTTATTACTCCAAATGATCATCTCAAGGTGAGGAGAAAGTTCTTCCCTGAAAGAGTAATTGGACATTGGGATGTGCTGCCCAGGGAGGTGGTGGAGTCCCCGTCCCTGGAGGTGTTCAGAAAAGGACTGGACGTGGCACTTGGAGCCGTGGTTTAGTTAGGTATTAGGTAATAGGTTGGACTTGATGATCTCTGAGGTCTTTTCAAACCTTGTGGATTCTATGATCTGGTACAAGTATTATTCACTGATATATTGCTTTAGACAGCAAGCATGGATTAGTCACCCTGGCATAAGATATTTAGATGTCACTTACCTGGAGTAAGAAGGGTGCTTTTCTAGGAAAGAGAAGAAAGAAAAGCTTAGCTGAAAAGTAATCTGGCAACTTCTACAGGAGACTAAGCTAGGTTAGCAGGAAAAACCAACACACACACAAAACCCAACCCAAAAATCCTAAACAACAAAACAAGACCCAAAAATGAACAAACTTGAGCAGAAAGTCCAAATGAAAAACGTGGCAACTGCATATCTCCAGCAGTACAAATTTGGAGCTGTTAGCCATTTGTTGAGCTCCTGGGTGAAGAGCTTGGCACTAAGTTGGACACTAACTTCAAGTAAAGGACACAAAGATGCCACTGTGAGCACAGCCTTCCTTATTCAATGTGAAAATGTGACCTTTGCAAGTGTTCATAAGCAGACCTTGTGACAAGGTGACATTTATACTTACAGAGGTAATAGATGTTAACAATCTCTTTGGAGTGATCACCTACAAAAGAACACAAGATGACAAATGCATTCACCACCAAATTTCTGCATCCTGTTAGTGTAAGAATTAGACAACAAAACTGCTGAAAGGCTTCTCTAAGTAGATTTTGAAAGGACAGTAGCTGTTTTAGGAGGTTTGTCTTGGTCTTTAACTGGATGCAATGCGTTCAGTGGAAGGAATGCCACATATCAGGGAAATATTTACCCCCAGGAAAAAGTTTAAGCATGCATTAGCCTGAGATGGGCAGCAGGCCTTTGAAAAAAAAAACCCAAATCATAGACCTTTTTCCTTCCTGTAACAGGGCTTCATAGTTAAGATTTGCTGTGAACACAAGAATACAAGTACAAAGACATACAGCAGGTGAAAATCTCAACATTCAAGTGAGACTGTTTATTGAAAATGAACTGGAGTTATCCACATCTAGTCTTGAAACAAAGACAAGTTTGAGAAGCCTGTCAGAAAGCAGATACATCAGCAACTTACCTACAGCAGCACAGTAAAGAATACTCTAAACTATAGCACAGGGGAGAAAAGAAACCCTGGGCTTGATGGGTTTTATGGCAGGATCAGTGGAAGCACACTTTCACTGTGCCACAGTCATAAAAATGGAAAGTTCCTATTACTGCTTGCAGGGACAGGATGAATGTGCACTTTCCAACTGTTCTGAAAGACCCATGAGTTTCTTGAGTTCAATAAGTGATAGATACCTTGACAAGGAGGAAATCAGGCCTAAAAATCTCTAATACACTGTGTGCCCAGCTATTGAAATGACAAGAAGAAAAACAATCACCAAACCACACAGGAACAACAAGCAAATAACCCAAACCTAAACCCACCAACAAACCACCTCCAGAAATCCACTGGCTTGTTTAGGGTCACAAACCCTTAATAAAGCACAACCACTCGAGGTGTGCACCCTATCCAAGCTAAAATGTTTATATCCTGGGAGTTCTTACAATGTTTGCTTTAAACTAAGCATCTAGTGCTTTTATTTAAGACTGGGAGCACAAAAAAAGGTTGCAGCTGATCAATAGAGCCTTGAAGATAAATCGGGCTGCAGGGTATGGGATACTGACTGGTGTGGTTTAAGGGCACTAAATCACTACCAGAGGCCCCATGCCTAATAAATCTAAGTTTGCAAGGAATAGCATTCTGCAGAACTAGTGAGACAATTTCTTCCCCTCCAATGTATTTCAGACTCAACCAAGTGCTGCGGGTCTAATCTACTAATAGCAGCAGGACTCCATAATCCATCTGTCACTGCAGATGTTCCAAGAAGGAATAAGGAGCAAGAAGCAAGCAACAGATTGTCCAAGACTATTAGTCAGCTTTCCCTGAACACTGCAGTCTTCCTAGTGTACCTCCTGTTGAAGCACAACATGCTGGGTCTTGTTTCATTTACCTTAGATTTATTTGCCTTTTTCCTTTTATCAGTGCTTGTAGTTTCCTTTCTCTGTACCTGCAAGGCAAGAACATAGTAAGAAATTGCAACACATCATCCTCCTCCCTCACACATCCTCTCGACAGGAACTGATACATACCAAACTGTAAACTTCTATATTTATTTCAAAGTCATTTGACACATCATGCCTAAAAAGGGAGGAGGGAAAAAAGAAATAAGTTAAACACAGACTAAAGCAAAAAGGGGGCAGGGTGGGGGAGGGGGGAATTTGTGTGCTTTTTGGTTTTAGTAGTAGTATTTTCAATCACTTCTTTACTTTTCCCTTCTTCTGATCCTTAAAACTGCCCAGGCAACAGCTAGGTTCTAAGCAAAAGAAGCTTGTCCATACTGCTCACCATTTCTTAGCAAGTTCTAGTTTGCTCCTACAAGCTAATAGGGCTGGCTGAGATCCTTTCAGTTCCACAGTAGCTCTCCAGCAACATTGCTGTTTTTAAGACTTGAGATTATTAGTATTTCAAGATTCTTTCTAGAACTCAAAGAACAAAAGGGGAGAGAGGACAAGGGGCAAGACAGATCACAGCTACCATTCCACAGATCACACCCCTGAGGCCACTACTGGCACAATTCCATCAGCAACCTGCTTACTCAAAAAAACCCAAACCACCCAACAACACAACACAAAACAATTTCTAAGTGAAAATTAAGACATGGACGTTAAGAAGGGAGTCTGCTTTTTTGTTTTGAACTACTGTTGCTAGGAAACAGCCATTTGAAATCACACCACCTTTTTAGCTCACACCTGAGAGTTGAAGTTTTAACTTTTCAGAGCACATTTTTTTTTTCTCCAGATACCAAAAACCAAACAGGTAGAGAAAAAGGTGGTTTCTCTTTTGCAGCAGCTCAGGCAGAGCAATCCATCTGTCACTGCAGGTGTTCCACCAGAGAACAAAAAGTAGCTGATGGATGGTAGAATAAGTCTAGATTGCTCTTTTAAGCTACCTGTATGAGGCAGGAAGATCTCACCATGTTTGTTTGCAGAATACAAGATCCTTACTTAAAGGCTTCCAATGTTTTTATGCATGCCCCACCATGAGAGATGAAGCTGGTTGCAAACCAGTTTCTTTATACTCACATAGTGAATGTTGTAGTAAAAGTAAGAGCATCTCCATTCAGGGAGCTGGCAGTACTTGCTAATGGAGTTGCAACCATGTTTTCTGCTCCAGATCTCAGTATTATTACATAGTAGTAATTGGTTGCTTCTGTAAATACAGATCAGATGGGTTTGTTAGCCAGATGTGTTCAAGTATCTAAAACCCCTCAAGTACTGCATTTCCTTTAAACTCTTGGCTACAGTCAATATTTGCTCATAAACTCACTCTTAGAACAAGTTTTTCTTCCAGCTGTGCCCACTAGTAAGACTGTCTCCATAGGGTTCATAACTGCAGTACTGCCTGAGGCATCTCAGGCTAGACCTGCACTACCCAATGTGAGAGAGGGAAGAGGAGGTTGCCCAGGGAGGTGGTTGGAGCCCCATCCCTGGAGGTATTCAAGATGAGGCTGAACGAGGCCCTGGGCAACCTGATCAAGTGGGGGATGTCCCTGATGACTGCAGAGGGAGTTGGACTGAATGACCTTTGGGCCTTCCAACCCAGACCATTCTATAATTCATTCTAGGAAGAACTTCCCAGGCAGATTTAGCAGTGAGCCTTAGTTCTTATTCTCTGTTGCTCTTCTCTCTAGGCCTGCCAGCTTAACCAAAGAGCAGCAGTGAAAGCACTGCTGTCAGTCCTCATGCTTTTTTCAGTCCTGTGAGGGAATTAGTCATCCTGACAACTCATTCACCTAACTTTTCACATAAGGGCAGAGCCAGAAAGAAGACCACAAGTCTACATCTCAGTAGTGTCAGGAGAGGATTTGGAGTTTACTGTTCAGCAATTTGCTCCACAAAGCAAAAGCATTGCATCATATCATCATAGTATTATCAGGGTTGGAAGGGACCTCAAGGAACATCTAGTTCCAATCCCATTGCCACAGGCAGGGACACCTGTGATGGTTTAACCTGAAACTGTCACAACACCTCACACCAGATCAGGTTGCTCAGAGCCACATCCAGCCTGGCCTTAAAAACCTTAGAAAAACCATTAGAAAAGGAGAAATCAGGACAGTTTTGGTATGCTCTGTTGTACAGGACAAGTCATAGCTTTCAGAACAACTGCTGAAGAGCCCAGCAAGTTGTCCTCTTTAGAGATGAAAGTGATTAATAGAGCTTCTGGTGCACAATGTGTAAGGAATGCTGCACTTCCAGAATAAACTTATGATGACAAGTAGCTCACAGTGGCATATTTAGACAATTTGATTTTAAGAATTACTGGCAGAAGCTACATTTTATGTTTGTGTAAACAATAAAGAGGCTTTCCTATAACAGAGATAAATTGCCTCGTCCCCAAACCAGTAACATGTCAGGAGTGGGGTGGAAATCAGATGTTCTTTGCTGTGGTTTTGTTTGAAGATATAAAGATGCACTTCATATTTCATAAGACAGTTACACAAGAACACAAGGCTACATATAAATTCATTAATTAAAAGGTTTCCAATCTTTATTAAACAAGACCTGGCCCAATAACTTCTGTCCTGAAGTTTTAGTGAGGCAAGAAGTAGGAACTTGTCCACTTACAAGCATATTCTGTGGCTAAAAATAAACAAACTTCAATTGGTTTTGTGCAGATTCTTTAGCAACCACACTACAGAAGCTTACAATGTTCCTGGGTAAGTGTCCAGAACTACAGAGATGATTTATTGCCAGGTATTCTTCTGGAACAAAAGAAACTAATCCATCTTTTAACACTTTGACTTTAATATGACAAGATGATGGTGAACTAGTCTTTGGAAATTAAGTATTTGGGGATGATAACAGAAGGCCTGAAAGGAACCCTGAGGCTTACTGAACATTTCACAATAGCAGAGGGTCAGAATTTGTGTGATAGTGATACTTGTATTAGGCTGATATCCACCAAAAACATTTCAAGGCTGCAAGAGAAAAGGCAATCTGAGCTACAAAAATTCTACTTCCTCCCCTAAAATCCCTTGGTTACAAAGGACCACAAAGACCTTTAAAGACTGGTTGGAACAGCCTTGAGAAGTCTCTTGAGCCAGAAGAGGACACACCAGGGAAAAGAAGGTATTGAAAAAGCTCAGATCAATTAAGTGTAACTCCTAGATTTTGCTTGGCCCCCAGGGTAAAGAAAGAGAACCAAACTGAGGAGAACAAACTGGAAATATATGTAAGGAGGATGAGGTGGGGGGAAAGGGTAAAGTTTCAGGTGCTAGCTTTACCTGGCTTGTGCACTGTACCACATACAAAGTCTGCTGTTAGAGGTAGACGCATCTCTGAAATGGAAACAGAGCCCCTGGAAGGAGCAAATTCAGTGGGTGTTGAAGCAGCTTTATTCCTTCTGCTCTGAGGTCCCTCACTCTTCAGTTTATTCAGTTCTTCCAATAAAGCAGTTCTCTTCTCAGCTGCAGAACAAAGTTAAGAGTTCTAACTGAGGAAAAAGTACTACTGCAAAACTTGTTTTACTGTATGTAAAATGCAACAGAAATGTTAACAGTCTTCCAGACTGGCAGGAATACAGAATTAACCAGGCTGGAAAAGACCTTTGAGATCAAGTCCAACCTATCACCCAACACCATCTAACCAACTAAACCATGGCACCAAGTGCCTCAGCCAGGCTCTTCTTAAACACCTCCAGAGATGGTGACTCCATCAACTCCCTGGATAGCAGATCCCAATGGCCAATCAATCTTTCTGAGAAGATTTTCTTCCTAACATTCAACCCAAACCTCCCCTGGCACAGCTTGAGACTGTGTCCTCTTGTTCTGGTGCTGCTTGCCTGGGAGAAGAGACCAATCCCCATCTGGCTACAACCTCCTCCCTTCAGGTAGTTGTAGACAGCAAGAAAATCTCCCCAGAGTCTCCTCTTCTCCAGGCTAAGCAACCCCAGCTCCCTCAGCCTCTCCTCCCAGGGCTGTGCTCCAGACCCCTCCCCAGCTTTGTTGCCCTTCTCTGGACACCTTCCAGTATCTCAACATCTTTCCTAAACTGAGGAGCCCAGAACCAGACACAGGACTCCAGGTGTGGCCTAACCAGTGCTGAGCACAGGACACAACAACTTCCCTGCTCCTGCTGACCACACTGCTCCTGATGCAGGTCAGGATGCCCTTGGCCCTCTTGGCCACCTGGGCACACTGTGGGCTCATGTTCACCCTACTGTCCACCACTACCCCCAGGTCCCTATCTGCCTGGCTGCTCTCCAGCCACTCTGACCCTGAATTAGGGAGAAGAATAATACCAAAAATGTCCTCTTGATAACAGAGGTTAAGACAGAACAGATTCAGTATTCCTAAGGTTGGAAGGGACCTCAAAGATTGAGTCCAACCTGTCACCACAGACCTCATGACTAGAGTAGGGAGGACACTACTGCCCACTGCAGGCTTTGAACTCACCACCTTCCCATTAAGGGTTTGATGCACTACCAACTGAACCACCTCTCCTATCTTCCAGGTGAAGAACTAGAACAAGTGACCACAATCAGCATAATAAATGCATTGCCAGAGTTCCTCAATTCTTCCCTAAATGTTCATGACAAAGAATTGAGCCTGAGCCTAAAAACCTACTTGCAAGCAGAAGAAGTCTCTCTGCCTCTGCTTCTTCTTGTGACCCTTTTCCATGCTCCTCATCAAAGCAGCAGTTCAGAGCTTGACTGGCTTGATGGATCACTGTCTGCTGCATGTTGATCTCGTTATTCAGCTCCTGAAGTAAGTCAGTAGGTAAAAGAGTTAGCAAGACTGGAGACTTAGTGTTGCATTGCAACAAGGCAGTTTCTTCAGAGTAGCATTTTTAAGGTTATGCCTCACAAAACTCAGACCACTTAAACAGCAAACTGCTAAAGTCTTGCAGTTCAGTTGCTTCTGCAAAATACGGCAGCACAACTTTTTTGACCTCAGAGGTCATTTATAATGAAGAGTGAATTGTTTCAATGCCTGCATGCCCCATACCCAGTCTTTAAGCCTTTCCTTCACCAGGGGAGGCAGCAGTTAACCTGAAATCCAGCAAGGTGAATGAAGAACCAGTGAAGATCAGAATATTGCCTGCTAAAATTAGTTATGAATTTAGCCTAATTTGAAGGAAGTAATAAGACAGAGTCCTCTCATCCCCTTTTCAAATCAATGACTTGCTTTCTTCAGACTCTCTCAACAGCATGATCCTTTCAAGGTGTTTAAATTATGCAGTATCATTCCCTGCAGGTAGATATTTATGCTAAACAACCTAACTGCAGTCCTAAGCAGTATGTTAATGGCCTGGACATCCACAGGGGAAGTTAACTGAGGAAACAAGAAAAGCAGAAAGAGGATGCTAAGAAGTATATTAGATTAGATACCTGCATTTTCTTTTTGATATTGACTTGCTCAGAGGGGCCATTCTTTTTCATTTCCAGTTTGGAAGCAACATCTTCTCTGCGAACAATTATTTGCTTTATGGAAGGGCGGTCGGTTTCTTTGAACCTCTGAGACCTGTATGCATCAACACTGTCAAGAGAGGAAACCCCATTGAATGCTTCACAGCTGTGCCAAGCTTGGATTTTTTTTAGTATATATACATATTATAGAATCAACCAGGTTGGAAAAGACCTCGGAGATCATCAAGTCCAACCTGTTACCTAATACCTAACACCTCCTGACAACTGAATCATGGCTCCAAGTGCCACATCCAAGACTTTTTTGAACACCTCCAGGGATGGTGACTCCACCACCTCCCTGGGCAGCACATTCCAATGGCAAATCTCTCTTGATGGGAAGAGATGTCTCCTCACCTCAAGCCTAAACTTCCCCTGGCACAGCTTGAGGCTATGTCTTCTTGCTCTGGTGCTGTTTGCCTGGGAGAAGAGACCAACCCCCACCTGGCTACAGCCTCCTTTCAGGTAGTTGTAGAATAGAATAGAATTAACCAGGTTGGAAGAGACCCTCGAGATCACCAAGTCCAACCTATCACCCAACACCATCTAACCAACTAAACCATGGCACCAAGGGCCTCATCCAGGTACCTCTTAAACACTTCCAGGGATGGCGACTCCATCGCCTCCCTGGGTAGCACATCCCAACGGCCAATCTCTCTTTCTGGGACAAACTTCTTCCTAACATCCAGCCTTAACCTCCCCTGACACAGCTTGAGACTGTGTCCTCTTGTTCTGGTGCTGCTTGCCTGGGAGAAGAGACCAATCCCCACATGGCTACAACCTCCCTTTCAGGTAGTTGTAGACAGCAAGAAGGTCTCCCCTGAGCCTCCTCTTCTCCAGGCTAAACAACCCCAGCTCCCTCAGCCTCTCCTCACAGGGCTGTGCTCCAAATCCCTCCCCAGCTTTGTTGCCCTTCTCTGGACACCTTCCAGCAACTCAACAGCTTTCCTAAACTGAGGGGCCAGAACTGGACACAGGACTCGAGGTGTAGAGAGCAATAAGGTCTCCCCTGAGCCTACTCTTCTCCAGGCTAAAACCCCCCAGCTCCCTCAGCCTCTCTTCATAGGGCTTGTGCTCCAGACCTCTCACCAGGCATTGATGTTTTTCTACTTGCTTAGATGGCTTTAACAAAAGCTGAATCAATCATTCTCTCCACCCATTTTTGGTTTAAGCAACATAAAGACTACACAGAGACAACCTGTGGTAAAGGCTAAAGCCTTGGGAAAAAGGTTTTGTTTCTAGTTGAAGCAGTAGGCTTCAGTAAGAGTTAAGAAAAGGTAGTGCCTTGGTTTGCTGACTTTGGGAAGCAGGTGTGCTCGTGTTCATTACCTGTACGGAAGGTTGCGCTCATCGGACACAGAGCCGACGCTGTCTCCAGATTCTGCCCTGGGCACTTGGGTCCTCTGGAACTTCTCAGAGCTCAGGCTTACATCACTGATACTGCTAACTTCACCAGTTGACTTACAGGGAGAAATGAAGGCCTTGGGAGAAGGACAGGTTACATTACTGATATCTATCCACATTAATCACTATCTACTTTCTCTAACCTCAACTTGTTTTCTATATAAATAGTAAATTTATAGGCTGCTTTAAATCATTTCAAAGACATCAGCAGACTCAAGATTTCATTCTTAGTTTCCAAACTTGGTAGAGTTTCAACTTGATTTCTCTTCACATTCTCATCATTGAAAACCAGCACAAATAATATCTATCTATATATCTATACAGCCAAGGTGAATTGGCAGAGGTTAAACCACCCTTCTAGCAGAGCATCCAACATGCTGTGCTGTTCTCAGATGAAAACAACATTACCTTCTAGGTTTTCATTAGCAAACCACCATTTGCCACTTCTCCACTCACCCAGGTACCACAGCACAACAAGCATCACTGTCCACAAGTGTGCAATTGTACATCTTTGTGTGATAAACAAGCCTTTCTCCCCATCTCCTGAGAACCCTCACCTCTGGACCAACAGATTCCACTAGAGGGGTCAACAGAGACATTGATGAAATATTCAGCGACTCTTCATGCTCCTCATCACTTTCACCTTCCAGGCTCATGCTCATTTCTTTCTTCAGCTTTTCTATGTCTGGACCAGCCTCTTCAAGGATCTCAAAAATTTCATTGATCACTTTAGAGCTATTCATCTCATCACCCACACTCATTTCAGTTTCATGTACTTCATCTGGAAGGTGATGGTTTAAGAACATTAGTAGCATTCAGAATAAATTCTCCATTCTCTTCAACAGAGAGAGACTAACAGATAAGCCAAACAGTTATGCTCCTCAATTAAGCTTGATTAAAAAGCTAGGCATCTAGAACTCTGAAGTATACCTCCATGCTTATCTTCATATACCATTATCAAATACATTGCATAAATTGATACTTCAAACAAATTTCAACATTTCAACTTAACCAGGTCTGAACCCTAACTACAAGCCCCACAGAGCAGTCATTTCTGTCCTTTCCCAATGATCAGCATTTTAACATTCCTTGAAGGCTTGAATGGCATGAAAGAGGAGCTGCAAGAATGGAAGTTTCCTGTACAAGCCTCATAACAAGACAAGCAAGTGTCAGCAGATGTCTGGGGAATCCATTGTTTACACTTGCAGGATATTAACACTCCACTGCACAATTGGCAACAGAGCCACATAAACATCTACTCAATACAAACCTTTTGGTTTCTCTGCAAGTTGGTCAAGTTTTGAGACAGATGTCACTTTCCCAGGGCTCTTGGGCTCAGTGTTCATCAGAGGACTGGGTTTATCACTTTCTTCAGATTTAGCAGTATCTAAGTTTATAAAGCGAAGTCACAGAAGATTAGATCTAGCTTTTGAATTACAGTTAGTGAATTCTGGAGGTCTGGTAACACAGCTAGCCTACAAAAAGCCTGGAGAAGTGTGGCCAGCAGGTCGAGGGAGGTGATCCTCCCCCTCTACTCAGCCCTGGTGAGACCCCACCTGGAGTACTGTGTCCAGTTCTGGAGCCCCTAGTACAAGAGGGATCTGGAGGTGCTGGAAGGTGTCCAGAGAAGGGCCACAAGGATGATCAGAGGGCTGGAGCACCTCTCCTATGAGGACAGACTGAAGGAGTTGGGGCTGTTCAGTCTGCAGAAGAGAAGGCTCCCAGGTGACCTCATTGTGGCCTTCCAGTATCTGAAGGGGGCCTACAGGAAGGCTGGGGAGGGACTTCTCAGGATCTCAGGTAGTGATAGGACTAGGGGGAATGGAATGAAGCTGGAGGTGGGGAGATTCAGGCTAGATGTGAGGAGGAGGTTCTTCACCATGAGAGTGGTGAAACCCTGGAATGGGTTGTCCAGGGAGGTGGTTGAGGCCCAGTCCCTGGAGGTGTTTAAGCCCAGGCTGGACGAGGCTCTGGCCAGCCTGATGTAGTGTGGGGTGTCCCTGGCCATGGCAGGGGGGTTGGAACTAGATGATCCTTGTGGTCCCTTCCAACCCTGAATGATACTATGACAGATTAGGTCTTCCAGCTAGCCTGCATTAAAATACATGTCCTCCATAGCTAAACTTCTACGTTACAATCAGAAAATTCATAGCACAAGAAGTCGAGATGAAATCTTACACTCGAGCAAAAAAGGGAAAGTTTAAGCACAGTAAGAAACCCAGAATGTGACAGAGAAATATACTGCACCCAAATCCCAGCCAAGAGCAGGATGCAACCCTGTTTTTCTGGAAGTTCACTCCTCCTTCACACAAAATTGGAGGCTCTTCCACTCAGTAAGCACAGGAAAGGATGTTGCAAGCATCTTGAAATTCTTTTCACACTCTCTACTCTACAATCATACTGACAAGGGAAGAGTTCCTTCTCATTAGATTGTAGAAATTTAGCTACTCAGTTACAGTACACATTCACAGCATCACAGTATCACCAAGGTTGGAAGAGACCTCAAAGATCATCAAGTCCAACCTGTCACCACAGACCTCATGACTAGACCATGGCGCCAAGTGCCATGTCCAATCAGTCTGCAACTGACAATTGTGATTCACACTCCCTGCACTTTACATCAAAGTATGAAACACAGCTAAAGCCACTGAGAAACAGAGAGGCAGTCTTGCCTTGTGAGTCTTTCAAGTGGTTTAGGAGTGCTGAGTATCATCACCCACAAGATTTAGACAAATCAGAGCCCAAAGAAGAGGCCGAGGTCAGTGCATGCATCAGTGGGATTAGACTTATCTGCTCATGAACATCAAGGGCACTGCTTCAGGCCAGCATTAGGGACAGTTCTTACCTGAAGACTCCGTGCTGGGAGACTTCACTGGCCTGTCACATGCTGCTGTCTCTCCTGCTGATTCAAAAGCAGTGGCATCTGAACTGGGAGGACGTTTAGGACTAGTCTGAGATTGGCTTTCCTGGCAAAACCCAACACAATAGTAGGATTAGGAAGCAAATATTTAAAGTGACTAAAAAACCTGCAACAAACATTTTAACACTGCTTTGTCATTTAACCAGAAAAAGTTGTCTATCCAATATCAAAGAAGGACTATATATATATGTAAGAAATTCAGCTGAAGCACTAAATGCTAAATTAGAATCATAGAATTGTCAGGGTTGGAAGGGACCTCAAGAATCAGCCAGTTCCAACCCCCCTGCCATGGCCAGGGACACCTCACACTACAGCAGCTTGCTCACAGCCACAGCCAGCCTGGCTGCAAAAACCTCCAGGGATGAGGCTGCCACCACCTCCCTGGGCAACCTGTGCCAGTCTCTCACCACCCTCATGGGGAACAACTTCTTCCTAACATCCAATCTCAATCTACCCAGTTCTAGTTTTGCTCCATCCCCCCAGTCCTATCACTCCCTGACACCCTAAAATATCCCTCCCCAGCTTTCTTGGAGCCCCCTTCAGATACTGGAAGGCTACAATAAGGTCTCCTGGGAGCCTTCTCTTCTCCAGACTGAACAACCCCAACTCTGTCTGTCTCCATAGCAGAGCAGTTCCAGCCCTCTGCTCATCCTCATGGCCCTTCTCAGGACACCTTCCAGCACCTCCAGATCCTTCCTGTAATAGAGGCTCCCAAACTGGACACAGTGCTCCAGGTGGGATCTCAGCAGAGCAGAGCAGAGGGGGAGAATCACCCTCCTGGCCCTGCTGGCTCTGCTTCTCTTGATGCAGCACAGGATGTGATTGGCTCTCTGGGCTGCAAGTGCATTGAGTGTTTGTGTGTGAAGAGCTTTTTCCTTTTTAAAGTTGTAGAACATAAAACCCCTACACTTGGCATCAAATTAAATCAATTGGCTTAAAGCAGTTTCACTTATCTCCTTCATTCTGCAGGAGGTAAAACCCCCCCAAAATCTCATCATGTGTTAACAATCACACAAGCCACTTGGCAAGTGGTGCCTGGGCATTCACAAAGCACAGGTTTGTCTCTCTTGCATTTACAACTCTGTCCTGGCTTTCAGAGCACCTTAGAGCAATTCACAGCCTATCACCTTTAGGTAGGTGGAGGCAACACCTTACCATTTTTGCTTCAGGAATTTTTCTCTTTGAACTCTCACTTTTGTCCACACTCCACAGATTGCCCCTGTCGAAGCGGCCACGCAGGCAGGCGAGCTCTCGTTCACGCTCCTATGTGAGCAGAAGGGGGAAAGCCGACAGCTGTGAGATGCCAAAACATTTCAGCTGCCTCAGGTAGCTGCAGAGCAGCAAAAGAATCTTCCCCACGCTTACAGCAAGCTAGCAATGTAGCAAGTCATACCTGCTTAAGCTGAAGAGCTAAACTGGCAGTAGAGGAAGTTTCATTCTGTTTGAGAAGCCTCTCCTGGATGGTCCTGGTGTTTGGGGTGACAGTGGGAGTTCTGCACCCCGCAGTACTCGCAGCAGGACTCCGTGCACTGCGCTCTTGACAGCGCTCCCGGCAGCGCTCCCCAAAGCGATCCAGGAAGGGCTTAATTCCTGATCCCCCTGCAAGAACAATTGTTTTGCCTTCAAAGAATCTCTCAAAGACACAGGACGAAATCACTGCAGTTTTACATCTTGCTGAAGGCTCTCAATGAAGCAATTAAGCTGCCTCCTTTACAGCTCTTACTCTGTTATACAAACAAACTGAAGCTGGAAGGCAAATCACCACACTAACAGAACACTGATATTAATAAAGCAACATATCAAGAGCAAATAGATGTCCTTCTCTTACTAATATCCACGTGTGATCCACCACTTTGCTTTTGCAATGTTTCCTCCACAGTTAGCCTCTCTCACACCCTTCCTATTAATGCCTATCTAGTAAATAACATGGATACATTGTTCAGCATCCACCACTTCTGCTGACAATGAAAGAAAAGCTCAGTAATCTCGACACACACTTGTTCTACTCGTCATTATTTCAAGGAGTTCAAGCTGTTAGTGCAAGTTTCTGACCCAACAAGCAGTTGAATTTGATGATCAGTTACTTTGACATCAATGGTACCACTGAAAGGATAGATACTAGGAAAAGTTAGGAGCATTTAGCTTTGATTTCTTCTCACAGAAGAGTCTTCAAAGCTTCTTCTACAGAAGATATCTCCTTGTGCAGACTCTTTACCTCATATTGATTAGACACAAATAGCATCCACCAATTGGAAGGAGCTTTGAATAGTCTCAATCAACTGATGTTAGCAGAATACATTTTTTGTTTTACATAGAAAAGGTATAGGTTTTGGAAACTCTTGAGAGCAATCATGTCCATGTAATCACCATTGAGAAACATGGAAGCTCTTCATAATTATCACAGAACAATTCAGGACTTCACTTAGGTTACAGCAGAAACAGAAACCATATATTAAAGAGTATATGGTGCAAGACAGAACACATAAGCCTGAATGTGTCTTGAAGCTGAAAAAGCAGCTTACCTGGTGTTGTGGGTTTCCCCTTAGGTTCAAGTTGTACATGTGTTCCTTTGACTGGCTCTTCTTTGGACTGAACTGGTTGAGGCAAAGGTGGTTTTGCTGCCTGTGCACGCTTCTCAGCTTTCTGAGGGCTGCAGGGATTCTCCGTTAGCGGCTGTCGCACTTCAGATTCTTTAGAACAAGGAACAGTGACTCTTGAGGGTTGTGTTAAAAGACTCTTTGGATCCTTACAAAGGAAAAAGGAGTAACACTGAGATGAGGCTGTACATTCTTATTCTCACAGGAGGAAAAAGCATTGAAAGCATTCTGCACAGCATACTATAACATAACACAACATCTTTGCCCATCAACAACAGAAAGCTGGGCAGCTTTTTTATACATCCAATATTTCCTGTGGTTCCAGCATTTTATTCCAGGTGCCTTTGCCAGATACTTTAGGTTATTTTCCCACATTTCCTTAGACAGGGCTGCACAGGGCAGATATTGTTATTTCATAAACTGAACAATAGGTGTTACTATTCTGCCTGAATTTTCACACAGCAACAACATTTGCAATTTAAGTCAACAAACTGTATGAAGTGAAACCAAATGCCTCCAGAGGAAGCCCCCTCCAAAAGAGCAACAATTACTTTGACATCAACTTCTACAATGTTTATAAGCACACTCCTCTTTAAAATTCAGGTCTGCTATTAAAGAGAAACAGCATGCAGGGCAGAAATAAAGCAAAACCTGCAAATAGTCTCAGATTGCTCACACCACAACTTTAAATTCAGGTTAAACAGTTCGGAGTTAACATTTGTGTGTGTCTCCCCCCACACACACACACATTCAAATCAATTTTTAATCAGCAACTAAATCAGACACTCACCTCTATCTTTGAGTTTGCTGGTTTATTAATAGAAGCCTCAACAAGCCTTTGAGAACAGGATGCAGCTTCCTGCTTTACACTGCTACTATTGATTCTAGCAGATGCTCCACTTGTAGTGGACAATTTGGATAAACAAGTAGTGCCAGGCTGTTCTTGTGCATTGTTTTGCTTTGCAGATGGATGACTTAGGTCATCTTCCCAGGAACCAATGGTAGCAGCAAGGTTAGCTAAACGGCCCCTTCTCCCAATAGGGGTATCACTTGCCAGGGCATTAGATGTCTGCTTAGGTGGAGAAACAGACAGATCTTTTGACTGGAAGGGAGACAGAGCAGCACATTCAGAGGGATCTGGAAAAAAAGAAAACATGTTTATTCTGCTAATAAAATATATAGAGATATATCAGCATCTTCTGCATTTTGCTATACAGAGAGTTGATCAGCAGTTAGATACTCTTGCCATCACCAGAATCCAGCAACTAGCCCTGAAGACATTGAGACTAATCAAGTTAAACTAAAAGCTCACTGCAAAGCCAACATATTTGACCAAGTAGTTTCCTAGTTGTATGCCACTGTTGTGATGAGCAAAGCATCACACTAGTATAGGAGGTAAAAAACAATAAAACCCAAGGGTACAAAATTAAGCTATAATCAGTATCATTATTCTAAGTCCTGCCCACAGCTGTCCAAGAATTGCTTATGAAAACATTAGCATTCCACACAAAATCATCTTCTGCTAGCAAACCACCCTTGAGACAAACACTGAAAACCACCAGAAGAGCTTCACAGGTGAAACACACCCTCGGTGTCCCAGCAGCGCCGCTGTTCTGCCAGCTTCTGCATTCGTGTTTTGACTGAAAGGGCTGCAGGAGTTCCTGACTCCGTGTTAGTTTTCCCTTTCTCAAGGGGCTGAACCGAAGAAGACCTGTTAGAAGCAGCTATGTGCAACTGTGCAGTCCTCTCAGGAGAACGAGGGCTTGTGGAACTTGAAGGCAGTGGCTGTATGTTCTCTGAACTGGAAGTCTGAGCTTCCATGTTGTCAGGGCAGAGCCTCTTTGATGGCGATGGCTTTGTCCCAGGTTTCCCTGTACAGGTGAGAGCATTCAAGCAGATGAGTATTCAGAGTCTCTAAAATGTTTTCAGAGACAGCACAAAAGTGTCATGCAAACAACATGATGATTTATAAATATCCTGAGATGTGCCCCAGAACACTGCCCTTCCCAAGTTCCGCCAAGCACAAAGCACTATCACTGGCATGACACAACTACTTTTAAATAGCTTGCTAATTTCTTAGAGCCTCTGCTCTCAGGTTAAGCTAAACATCAGCCATGTGCAGTTCTAGTGGCCAGGTAATTGCCTCCATCACTGCTTAGTTTAAGATGAACACTGAGGGTTTTCACTTGCCCTTAGTAAAAAGGGGATGAGGCTCGTATCCAAAGGCATTTTTTATTAAACTTGTTGCACATACCTTCTTCACCTGGAGGAGGTGCCTGGTTGCCAGTCTCTAACAGAGGCTCTCTGACCCTCTTGTTCTGCATGGTGGGTCTCGCTCCCATCTTGGGCCGCTCAGCCATTTTCTTCTGCAGGTTCTCTCGCCTGGCACGAGTTCTTTCAAGGAGTTTCTGGGTAGTCAATAAATCATGGGTTACTATACACTGCAACAAGTGTGTTAACTAGCAATAGCTCAGATTTGAAATGTCTCATTTTATACAGCACATACTAAGATGTACAACCCCAGGCGCATACAGTGAAGCCACAGTAAGACAAACACACCTGTCAGATGTCACTACCTCATCTACTGTGACACAAACACTCAAGATCTGTTTCTCTCCTCCTAAAAGCAGCATTAACAAAATTTGTTTTCTACACTGGCAACTACATGGTATGCTGTGCACACCCTCTTCCTCACTGTGATAACCCCTGATCTCTATATTTTGATTTCACTGTTGCAATACCCACAGCTCCTCCCATGCTCAGCAAGTGCCTGTTGGATAACATGCAGCTCACACTGTAGCACATGCCAAGCTACTTCCTTGCTATCTGATCAGAGCACATTTGCAGGTTATCTGAAGTTCTTTGGCCTACCAGACAACAGGCTACAGCATTCTCTTTACAGAAACAATGGTTTGGGTCTTTTCACCCAGCCACAAGCTTTCATGAAAATTATAGAAGCACCTACCCTCAGCAAGAAGGGGTGAAGCTAGACAGGGGGGTCCAAAGTTCCAGTCATTAAATCCACTACTGTCTCCCAGTAGCTTGGCTTTCAAAGGAGACTAGGCTAAAGAGACACAACCAATAGCTACATTTTTGAAGAAAAAGAGCCTGAAGCAGTCAGAAATGCCTGGAGGTTATAACATCTTTATGACAGTCTTGAACTGCCAAATCTTGCTAGGAGGTTTGTTTGACACACTGCTAAAGTACATGGTCAAGTTCCCTGATTGAGACCAACCCTCCAACAAAATACACACTGAAGTGCTTGCCAAGGGGTCATAAGAAAACACAAACTCTGTGCCTGTTAACATTAAAAAGCCTGTTGGCATTACACCCTCTAAATCAAAAGGTGAGTTTCTCTACCTCAAGCTTAAGTTTGAAGAACAGATGCTGCAACTAGCTGTCTCAATCAAGAAGCTCTTTATGACAATATATCTGTATACAGCAGCACATACAAAATGATGCCCAACTGAGCTACCTGACAACATCCTCCTTGCTTCCCTGTCCTTTGGAAAGCTGGATACTGTGATCACTACTTCCACAAAATAGCTGGTTTAGCAAGTGTTCCAAATTAATAGAACATTATTTCATGTTGAATCCTCATTTGAAATCGCTTGAGATTGTGTTTCTTTTCATTACTACATTTATAAGTCATGATCACTCAGCTCAACCACATCTAAAGGATGCTTGGTTACTCCTCTGATCTGGATTTTAAAAGCACTTTGGGACAAGAAATTGTGTGACTGAACTAATGGCCTTTAAAGGGCAGCATATAAACTGCACTTGTTTGGTGGCACATAAATTACCACGAGAGCTGTGCCAGCCATTATCTGTCCCGTTGCACAGCAATTAAAAACACATTTCACATTTTTAACTGTCTAAAGCTGAAGTCTTGAACAATGTTCCATTGTAGGGCAACACAGGACAAATGGAATGTCAATCTCAACATTTTTTTTTTTTTGTGGTGAAAGCAAAAAAAAATCAGCTTCTCTAACTTCCATAGAAGCACCAGGAGGGCTTTCAACACAAGTTCCACGCTAGCTGTGGCCACAAGCCACGTTTCTTGATTTCAACCTCCCAAAGGCAGAGTTAAAGTGCAGGTTAATACCCATACAAACAAAAATCTTCAAGGCTGTCTAAATTAACAGCCCTTCTTGCACAACATTGAGTGCAAGAACAGTATTCCTACAGTTCTATTCAGATGCAGTCGCATTCCTTTCTGTTTTGTTAGCTGAGTGAAATGGAGTTTCAGTTGTCAGGAATAGGATGTCACTTCCCAAGAATGCACGCCTCTGTGGTAGAGCTCCAGCTCCCATTGGCTTTTTTGTACCTCAACTTTTCCATGCAACTGCCATAATTCAAATCTGCTATTACACATGATGAGTAAGCCAGTCACCAGGACCTGAGACTGACTTTTCAAGTTCATCAACAAAGTATTTGCCTCAGGCACGCCCTCCAAGTGTTCTGATGACAGCCAAAGTTTCAAAGTAGGACATATCTACTTAATTACATCTAGGAACCTGAGAACTATCATGTGGTAGTTATAAGATGCTTTTGCACCACAAACTGTCATCTTCTGAATATCAGGAAAGGTCTTCCTACTTTAAATGTTGATGGACAATCTTGGTTTTTTAAAAAGCATATTGAACAGTTCGTGTTGCAAAAGCATCTTCTAAAGATCAGGAAAGGTCTTCCTACAGTAAGCACTGATGGACAATCTTGGGTTTTAAGAAGTATACTTTAAAGTATATATTCAGCAGCCTCAGAGAAGACATGCTCACATGTGACCACAAAGATTTGTTCTAACTACTCTGCTTTACCAGCAGAATGCAGAACAAGAGGCAAAGTCATCCAGGACACTGAAGATGGAGCTAACTTCAAATTGCACACATGCAAATTTCCCCCTGAGCAACTTAGTGCTTTGGTCAGCCTCCATGACAGCAAACCAAACTTTGCTCTAGGAATGTTAACATGTACCTCAAAGCACAAAGTAAACTAGACTATTTCTAATCACAGAATGTTAGGGGTTGAAAAGACCCTTGAAAGATCATCCAGTCCAAGCCCACCCTGCCAGAGCAGGATCACCCAGGGCAGGTCACACAGGAACACATCCAGGCAGGTTTTCAGTGTCTACAGAGAAAGAGACTCCACCACCTCTCTGGGCAGCCCCTAATATCCTGTAGTACCAAACAAAGCCTTTTGTCCAAGAAAGGTGGTTTATGAAGTCAGCTAGAAAAGGAAAGCCACAAAGAGCATATCCATTGTGATCCTAAAAGAGTATTCACCACACCATCTCGTCAGTGTGCTCTGTATTAGTAATTTGGTTGAGATTCAAATGCTGTTGTTTTTTTTCCTTGCAATGCTAAGCAAAAGAAACTTTATTCCATAACTGTCTGATTTAAAAGCATTCCACTGAGTCTTACAGCAAGACTGAGCTGAGCTGAAACGCAGAGAGACCAGGGCAAAATTTGTTACTATAAAGTGATCAGCAAAGACAGAATTAATGGCATGCTTTGGATAATTAAGGCTCGAATTACAGTGCTTTACAGCAACATTTACAATGCCTCACCAGCTCCCTACAAGGAATGTAGGCAAAGATAACCTAAAAATAATTACCATGGTGATTTGTAGACAAAGATTATCTGAAAACACTTCAAACTAAGGAAAGGTTATACTAAAAGAAAAGAAAGACAGAACATAAATACTTCATAGTAGGTGGCAAAAGGCTTCCTTTTCAGATTGTTTCTTGAAGCTATTCAATTGCAATACTAACACACGCTGACAGGAGCCAGATTTTTACACAGCAGTGCAATCAACGCCCTCCACAGCATGAACATTTTTGATAAGGCAACGTTCTAGGCGCTCTGCAATACCAGCTAATGGTGTTTGAGTTGAAGTTTACTCGGAGGAGTGGCCTCACAGTTGGTCACAGCTTCTCAAAGTCAGTTACTTACAAGAAGGGTGTGTTGAGCTTGGAATATCTCCCAGCATTCAAAACCATTTTAAACTCGATTCGGCGGTCTGGACTTGAAGTTTATTTAAGGCTAGTTGGATCATGCCACTCTCTACCAATTAAGGAAGGTGGCTTCAAGATGTTTACACTTAGGAAGCCTTTACAAAGGGGTAGGGCAAATCTGCCTTGGCACAACACATTTTGTAAGTACGTTCAGATCAATAATTTATGTTCATTTTGGTAAACTGAATCGTTGTGGTCACACTCTTTGGGGGACACTCAGTTTATGTAAAGTAGGTCAGTTTGATAAACACATTGTTTCCAAGGTTTAGGCAGGCTGTGAGGCAAGTTAATTTTTACTATCATAGAACCAGTAAGGTTGGAAAAGACCTCAGAGATCATCAAGTCCAACCTGTCACCCAAGACCTCATGACTAACTAAACCATGGCTCCAAGTGCCACATCCAATCCCTTTTTGGACACCTCCAGGGATGGTGACTCCACCACCTCCCTGGGCAGCACATTCCAATGACTAACAACTCTCTCTATGAAGAACTTTCTCCTCACCTCCAGCTTAAACTTCCCCTGGCACAGTTTGACACTGTTCAAAGCAGTCATAGAATCACAGACTTGTCAGGGTTGGAAAGGACCTTAAGTTCCAACCCCCCTGCCATGGCCAGGGACACCTCACACTACAGCAGCTTGCTCACAGCCACAGCCAGCCTGGCTGCAAAAACCTCCAGGCATGAGGCTTCCACCACCTCCCTGGGCAACCTGTGCCAGTCTCTCACCACCCTCATGGGGAACAACTTCTTCCTAACATCGAATCTCAATTTACCCATTTCTAGTTTGGTTCCATCCCCCCCAGTCCTATCACTCCCTCACACCCTCAAAAGTCCCTCCCCAGCTGTCTTGTAGCCCCCACTCACATGGCAGCTGCACTGCTCTACAGGTCACACAAAATCAGACCACAGCAGAGGATCTTTAAGAACGCCAGAGATGCAAGTCGGTGAGCTCCAGCCATTGTTACACTGCAGCCTCCGACACTCGAGCACGCTACAAACAAATCCACCCTGACAAACGTCAATTAAACTCTGTTTTCAACAAAGAGGAGCTGCCTGCCGACCCAAGTGCCCAGTCACAGGTGGCAGTAACATCAAACAGGGCGCATTTTTAATCCGATGGTCGCTGCTTTGCCCGCATTTCACACTCGACCTCTAGGTAGGGCCGGCACAGCATGTGTCAAGACCACTCCCAACAGCTTCCAGCGCGCCCCCTGCTCCAGGCGGAGATCTTACCTGCCAAACGCTCATGAAAGGACAACACCAAAGCGCCAGTCAGGTAGCAGCCTCCTTTAGAACAGCTCCTCTCCTAAGCAAAGCCCTGCACCAATCACCCCTCCGTGCCCTCCTAGAAGAGAGCTGCCCCCCCCCCCCAACGCCCGGGCGACTACAACATGGGAGGCACCAGGACGAGAAAAACGAGCGGGCAGAAAGTCTCCCCCCGGCAGAGAAACAGGCTCCTGACAACCCCTCGAAGCACGTCACAGCCGGTGAAGGGCGCCGACAGGCCTGAACCAGGACTGAGAGAAACTATCTGGCCCCCCATGCGCTGACACAGGGAGCAGCTCCCCTGGCCCGGCCTCACCGCCTTCTGTCCCTACGGCCGCCGGCGCTGACAACTCGTCCCCTCCCCGGATCGTTCCCTCCACAGCTCCCAGGCCGGGGAGCGGCCCAGGCCGTGCCCTCACCTCAGTGAAGGGGTCCATGGCTGCTACTGTTGCTGGCCGCTCCCAGGCCGCCCGCGTCAGGCCGAACCTCCACCCCAACCGCTGCTGCGATTTGAATTTCAGCGCCCGCCGCGCCCGCGCATGCGCCCGCCCACGCGCGCCGCGCACGCAGAGCGTACCGGGGAGGCGTGCCCCACCCCGCCCCTCCTGACGTCACCGGTAGAGTCGCGCCCCGCGCCGCCAGCCGAGCACTGATTGATAGAAGCGCTATCCAATCCAACAGCAGTCTGCCATGACGGCCCTCCTCCCTGTGCGGACTGCCCTCCCCCTTAGGGAGAGGGCGGGAAGAAGGTGCTCAGGGCTTTGCGTAGCGGTGTGTAGTGTGGCTGCCGGGCTAGTCTGTGGCGATCCGGCTGGCTTTCCCCTTTCCCGGTGCTGAGAGACGGCCTGGATTCGCATCCTGCACCCCCCGGTCCGACCCCTGCCGCCCGGGCTGCGCGTGTGCTGGCGCGCAGGGAGCGCATCCAGCCGCGGCAGCCATGTCACCTTCCTTGTACACTCCTTCCACTCGTCCCTGTCAGCCCGGCCAGGCGCCAGTTGTAGGGGTATTCTGAATAAAACTCTCTGACAGGCAAGCAGAGCAATACTGTCTCTCTGACCCCCACGTCTTGCAGCAGCTGCTGGGTAGGGGTGTCCCGGGAGCCTGTAGATTTGCAGCTTCGCTTTTCAGCTGGCATCGACAGGGGAACCCTCTAATGCCTCCGTGTGACTGGAGCGGCTACTCAGGGCAGTTCTGGAACTCGCAGCTTTTCCCCCTGGCTTTTCATGCTTCTCCTTGCCTGACGGCCCGTGGTCTCAAAGCTCAGCCACCGCCCGGCCCCTCTGTCCATTGCGTTGCTAAACCTCTCTTCATGTGCGAGCGCTCGGGATGCTTGTGCATCCAGGGGGAGCAGAGGGCTGCAGCTGCTCTGCTGTGAGGATAGGCTGAGGGAGCTGGGGCTGTTCAGTCTGGAGAGGAGAAGGCTCCCAGGAGACCTAATTGTGGCCTTCCAGTGTGTGAAGGGGGCTACAAGAAAGCTGGGGAGGGACTTTTGAGGGTGTCAGGGAGTGATAGGACTGGGGGGGATGGAGCAAAACTAGAAATGGGTGGATTCAGATTTGATGTTAGGAAGAAGTTGTTCCCCATGAGGGTGGTGAGAGACTGGCACAGGTTGCCCGGGGAGGTGGTGGCAGCCTCATCCCTGGAGGTTTTCGCAGCCAGGCTGGCTGTGGCTGTGAGCAAGCTGCTGTAGTGTGAGGTGTCCCTGGCCATGGCAGGGGGGTTGGAACCGGCTGATCCTTGAGGTCCCTTCCAACCCTAACCATTCTAGGATTCTATGCTGAAGTGGCAGAGACCCATCACGAGGGTGCTCAGATCCAGTCCTTGCACCATCTCAAACACACTTCCCATGTTGAATGCAATCACAAATAGAGCTGTTGGGATTTTTTGGTCTCTGCTGTTCCCCCTGAGAGGCTGCTACAGGCCTGACTGCCCAAATGAGTAAAGCTCATCAAATTTCCAGTCTATCCATACATACTAGCACCCTTTTATACATGTTTCTTGCATACAAAGAGTGTTCATTACTCTGCACCACCGCCCTTCCTTAGTGCTGCGCTTCTTGCCAGCTGGATTATTTGTAGGCAGCAGCCATTTCTTCCAATCACTTTGCCTTGCTAACCATTCTAATTATCTCTCATTAGAAAAGCTTCCCAATGCCTTATTTACAAACAGCATGGCATCAGCATGCATCAGGATCTAAAAATAAAATAGCAAATAGAATCATAGAATCAGTCAGGGTTGGAAGGGACCACAAGGATCAGCTAGTTCCAACCCCCCTTGCCATGGGCAGGGACACCCCACACTAGATCAGGCTGGCCAGAGCCTCATCCAGCCTGGGCTTAAACACCTCCAAGGATGGGGCCTCAACCGCCTCCCTGGACAACCCATTCCAGGACTTCACCACTCTCATGGTGAAGAACCATTTGTTGTAGTGTAGCTGTCCCACCACCCTGAGCACAGCTCCCAGGACAAGGTGTAAGCAGGGGAAGACATTTATTATATTATACAGCAAAGTTCTCTAGTCTCTGAGCAGGCACATGTGTCACATCTCAATTGGCTCTTCCCTGCTGGCATGCCTGTCATCAAGGCACACAACAGGCTAAAATAACAAAACAATGTTTTAACACATCCAACCAAATTCTGCCCAATTTCACAGTATCTTAGAATCTTAGAATCACAGAGTCTTAGAATGCACTGGTTGGAAGGGACCTCTAGAGGTCATCTAGTCCAACCCCCATAATCCTTTATATGAAGAAATCTTTAGGGACTGGATGCCCTGGCTAACAAAGGTGCCTGCAAGGAAGCAGTAGGGAATCAGTGCAGGCAAAAAACAGGACACAAAATAGCTTATATGGAGCTCAAAGTTGTCAGCAGAAAATAAAGAGAGAATTACCATGAAGTCTTCTCTTTCCTCTGGCATCTCAAATGAAGAAAAACCATGCACTATTTGAGTCCTTTAAAGAAAAAAAAACCGATACAGAATTACTGCAATTTAAGTATGATACCTGCTTTACATGAGATTCATGCACTGTAGCTCCAGCTGTCATTGGTGGATTTCCAAAGGTGGTTCCACCCGTTGCTGTCGTCTTCCATATGATGTTCAGCCTGGGGGGGAGCAAGCAAAATGGTTGTTAGCTGCACTGTTAGTGTACACAACAATCTCATCTGCTATATATTATTGGGAATAAAAAAAAAAGTAAGGAAATAGCCATGCTTTATTCTGTAAAGTAAATTTCTTGTGAAAAAGCACACAATTGGAAGTGACCTCAAGGATCATCCAGTTCCAACCCCACCTCACACTACAGCAGGTTGCTCACAGCCATATTCAGCCTGGCTGCAAAAACCTCCAGGCATGAGGCTTCCACCACCTCCCTGGGCAACCTGTGCCAGTCTCTCACCACCCTCCTGGGGAACAACTTCTTCCTAACATCCAATCTCAATCTACCCATTTCTAGTTTTGCTCCATCCCCCCCAGTCCTATCACGCCCTGAAACCCTCAAAAGTCCCTCCCCAGCTTTCCTGTAGCCCCCTTCACACACTGGAAGGCCACAATTAGGTCTCCTCTGTTGTGAAAATGCGATTGAGAGTCCTGTGAGTGTATAACTGCTTAAAACACCCAGGCAATGTGCATGTGACAAATGACCTTTCCTCCTGGCAGCTACAGAGCCACTTATTTCTTCATCACTTTGATCCAGACTCAACAAGAGCCTGCCAGAATTAAACAGAACGCTTGGTTTCTCCTCTTCTCAAAGGGGTCACATCTGCCTTCCAGAAAAGCAATGGGCAGTAACTATATCTTAGCCTTTTCTTGCTCCAAAGAGCTGAGGAAAAGTCAGTCTGGGAATATAAAGTGGCCATGAGATCCTTCGGCTGTGTAACGGTGAGGAGCGCAGCCTGCAGCAACAGACTTTCCAGTCAATATTTATTTTTATTCCTTAATAAGTTAATCAAAACTATTTAAATAGAATAATAAACCAGGTTGGAAGAGACCTTCAAGAGCATTGCGTCCAACCCATCAACCAATCCAACCCACCCAAACAGCTAACCCATGGCACCAAGCACCCCATCAAGTCTCCTCCTGAATACCTTCAATGACGGCGACTCCACCACCTCCCCAGGCAGCCCATTCCAATGGGCAATCACTCTCTCTGTACAGAACTTCTTCCTAACATCCAACCTAAACCTCCCCTGGCACAGCTTGAGACTGTGTCCTCTTGTTCTGGTACTGGCTGCCCAGGAGAAGAGACCAACATCTGCCTGTCTACGACCTCCCTTCAGGTAGTTGTAGAGAGCAAGAAGGTCTCCCCTGAGCCTCCTCCTCTCTAAGCTAAGCAACCCCAGCTCCCTCAGTCTCTCCTCATAGGGCTTCTATTCCAAACCCCTCACCAGCTTCGTTGCCCTTCTCTGGACACGCTCCAGCAAGTCAACGTCCTTCCTAAACTGAGGGGCCCAGAACTGGACACAGTACTCCAGGTGTGGCCTAACCAGTGCAGTGTACAGGGGCAGCTTCTGGAGGAAACCAATTAACAGTTCACAATCTGAAGGCATAAAGAAGAAAAAAAAAAAGAACACACAGAAGAGGGAAATCAAATGCAGTGTTGAAACCAGCAGAACAATGAGCCAGCCCTGCCTGCTGAACAGCACCATGTTCTATGCCACCCCTTTTGAATTCCAGAGCTATGAATCACACCCTTCACTGTCTACTTAGAAAGAAGTTCTTCACAGACAGAAAGAGAGATTGGCCATTGGGATGTGCTGCCCAGGGAGGTGGTGGAGTCACCATCACTGGAGGTGTTTAAAAAGAGCCTGGCTGAGGCACTTGGTGCCATGGTTGAGTTGATTAGATGGTGTTGGGTTGTAGGTTGGACTGGAAGATCTCTGAGGTCTTTTCCAGCCTGGTTAATTCTGTATTCTGTATTCCCCACCCCATGTAAATGGTTTCAGATTATTCTTATTCTTCCCCAGGGGTAAGCTGATGAAAAGTAATCTCCTCTGTAACAATAAATAACACAATACAAAGCACTTTGGGGACGTTGGGGTGGGTGGGGTTGGGTTTTTTTGCTGCCTTGCAGTTTTCCTGGGAATTGAAGGCATGAGCATGGAAAACAGTCATTTATTTTCTAACATGGAAGAAAGAAAAGCATTTCTTAGTGTTCTGTCAAGAATTTTTGAAGCATATTGACTGTTTTCTGAGGAATATTTTCATGTTCAGAAGGTTACAGAAGTTTGCATCAACACTTCAATGAAACCCTTCCAGTCTCTCACAACCCTCATGGGGAAGAACTTCTTGCTAGCATCCAATCTCAATCTACCCATTTCTAGTTTTGCTTCATCCCCCCCAGTCCTATCACTCCCTTACACACCCTCAAAAGTCCCTCCCCAGCTTTCTTGTAGCCCCCTTCAGATACTGGAAGGCCACAAGAAGGTCTACTCAGAGCCTTCTCTTCTCCAGACTGAACAGCCCCAACTCCTTCAGTCTGTCCTCATAGGAGAGGAGCTCCAGCCCTCTGCTCATCCTTGTGGCCCTTCTCTGGACACCTTCCAGCACCTCCAGATCCTTCCTGTAACAGGGGCTGCAGAACTAGACACAGTGCTCCAGGTGGGGTCTCACCAGAGCGTAGTAGAGGGGGAGAATCACCTTGCTCGACACGTTTAAAACACTATGGATGCGGTGCTGAGGGATGTGGGTTAGTGGCAGTGGAAATGGAAAAATAAGGAGACCAGGAATGAGACAAAACTCATAGCTCATTAACTCAGCTTCAGAAAAAAATCCCTGGGTGGGTGAATGTTGCATTTTTACCAGGCTGTGGGACTTAAGGGACATTTGTGCACGCTGAAAGGATTTATTGTGCTCACAGTTTACTTGGTATAATATTGAGTTTGCATCACCAAAACATGCAAAGTTTCTCAGGACCTTTCATTTTGGTCTCCCAAATGATTTACAAAAGAGAAGGGGTAACAGACTTCATTCTTTTGTGTATCAGTTACAAAATAGTCACTTTTCTTTCTTTATCCATACAGTACAGGACACAGAGCTGTTGGAGTGAGTCCCCACCAAGATGATCCGAAAGCTGTAACACCTCTGTTATGAGGATAGGCTGAGGGAGCTGGGGGTGTTGAGCCTGGAGAAGACTCTAGGGGCACCTTGGAGGTGCCTTCCAATACCTGAAGGGATCCTACAGAAAGGCTGCAGAGGGACATTTCATAAGGGTGTCTGGAAACAGGACAAGGGGGAATGGTTTGGAGCTGAGAGAGAGCAGAGTTAGACTGGGGCTGAGGAAGTTTTTCAGGGTGGTGAGACTGTGAATTAGGCTGCCCAGGGAGGTTGTAGATGCCTCCCTGGGGGTGTTCAAGGTGGATGAGCAGCAAAATCTAGCTGAGAGGCATCCCCACCCATGGTGGGGAGGTTGGAGCAGATGATCTCTGAGGTCCCTTCCAACCTGAGCCATTCTGTGATTCAATGAAAATTACCTTGACGTTTTGAACACTGAAGTAGGTGCTCCAAGTTAAGCATAGTCTGTGGGCTTTGCTAAACAAAGAAAGGGCTAAGGATATGAAGTGGGTTTTACATCAGTTCATGATGTAAAACCCTTTGTAAAAAACTTTGGTTGGTTGGTTTTTTCCTTTCCGGGTCAATCCTCTGCAAAAATTCCACCCAGGAACATGAACTCTTCCCTGCAGTAGTGGCATATTTACACTAGAGGGTGTTACTTAGACAGGATTTCAGGCTTCTTAGCAATCTGGTCTGGAAATCTATCAATATATTGGAGGTGGGGGGAAGGAAATGCATACCTGAAAGAAGGAGCAGCTAGATTTGAACAAACACAATTAAAATGTAACAGAGGTGATATTTCCCAAGCATGTACCCATGAGGGACACTGGTAATAAAGTCACCTCAGCTTCAGTTGAAGCTAAAATATATAATTACACTGAGGTTGTGTTAGAGACAAGTAAATATCCCTAATATTCAGCCTGCTTTTGCTTAAAAATAAAGCTGTTGCGACATGGAAAATAGACTAACCAAAGGAATATGAGAATAACAACACATGGCTTTGTTAAAAGAGGGACAGAAATGTCTGATGGGGTGAAACTAAGTCTATAGCACAAATACAGTGCTGTCTGGGGCTGATGTGGTGGAGGGTTTCTCACCCTGCAATAAAGCATGAAAGAAGGCAAAAGCAATGGAAGTGCTCAAGGGGTTACTTTAAATAACTCTCTCCTTCTTCCAGTGGTGATGAGGATTGTCAGAGCCCTGAACATGTCTGCTCACAGCTCCAGGGACTTTGGCTGCCTGGAATCAGAGCTGACATGGAGATTGTGGAGGTCTTGAGCCACTGCACACTGACAGCAGATCAAGTAAGTGGCTTGGTATGGGTACCTTGTCTTCTTATACATCTTATCAAAAAAAAAACCAGCCCTTTAGAACTCAGCAGGTCTGTAAGAAGGCAGGCTGGTTTGTGCCCTGCACTGTCCCCCACTCAGAGGCTCTGAGACTCCAGCAACACCCTGATAAAGTGGTTCCAAGGAATCTCTAAATCCAGACATGGGAAGGAGGAGAACAAAGTCTGAAAAGAACTCTGTCTTGGCTTATGATTCTCCCAAACTTCAACACTATTTCCATCAGCTGAAGTTGTCACTAGTAGCACTCCAAAGGGATTATTCACCAGGGAGTAATTAAATTAGCCCCAGCTGTTTTTCAGTCCCACTAAACCCCCCAAACTATGCAGGAACCTGCAAGGTAAAGCTTGATAGCAGTGGCAGGCAAGTAATTGGAAACTGGAAAAAGAGAGTGGATTTATACCTCAGGTTCTGCTCCTCACTGAGCCCAGCACTTCTCCTCCAAAACAGGACTTACCAGAAGACACCACCTTCTCCAGATCAGACAAAGCTCATTCTGCTCCATCCTAAGTGAGAGCCCCTGGCTGGCTCATGGCATTAAATGCTTTGATGATGAAGTTGATCATCACTCTTTCCCCAGCTGCTAGGTCTTTGCTCACTGAGGTCAGCTGCGAAGAGTCCCCCACTCCCAGCACTAGAGCTGCAGCTCTTGGAGAGTGCTGGCCTGGGCATGCAGGTGAGGCCTCTTACAGCACAAGTTACATCATGTAGAAACCTGCTAAGACAGTGCTTTGTGTTTCTTGGATATCCCCTCTTCATATTCTAAGTCTGTTGTACAGCCTGGACCAGCAGAAAAGAGGGGACCAGGTAGGCAGTGTGGAAGAGGAAGGGATAAGGAAATGAACAGCAACAGGGAGAGGAACATTCTCCTTTTCTCAGGTTGGTTAAGAAAGAAGTGAAGTCCCCTCTTGGATCAGTCAAGAAGTGAAAACATTTGCTTTTCAACTGAAATTATCCCAGCACCACTAAAGAGTTGGCAGACTTCAAAAGGTCCAAAGGAAAAAGTATGAACACTTGGAAAGCTCTCATCCTTTGGGGACAGATTGCCATTAGCCCTGTCTGCCTGAGCTGGGGTTTGTGTTGCCACAGCAAATCATCTGTGACTCACCTGCAGGTGTGTGTGGCTCAGCAGGCTGCCTGCCAGTCCTGCCTGCCACTGCCCAAGGCAGCACCCTGCCTTTTCTCAGGACACCTGTACAAGGCATTGCTGCAGAAGGAGGCAGGCAGAGAGAGGAGGAAAGGAAAGGTCAAGAGGGGTGTTTTTGTCCATCAGTTCATAGTATAAGCAGGTACATGCTTGACTGTCATTGCTGTGTGTATATAACCCAGTTCTCTGCCATAGGGCAGCAGCCTCCTTCTTCTTAGTAGGTACAAGTGCATTTCTGAGTGTACAACAGACATCTCTAATGGTTTTCCCCTACATGATAACACTCAGCAGCCAGCTACATTTGTAGGGTCACATCAAGAGGATCTTACTCTGAGCTCTACTGCCCACACCTGTTTCCCCTAACAAGGGTTGTTCCCCAGCCTCTTGTTGGGCTGGGGTTACAGTTTTGAGCCTCCTTAGCATAAAGTGCAAACAAATTCAGTGCTTAAATCAATCTGAGTGCTGGAGCTGCATCAAATTGTGCTCTTCAAGGCATCTAAAAATAGCAGTCCCATTGAATAAGGCTGTGAGTAAGCAGCTCCCATGAGCATGTGCTGCTTTTGCTGGATACTACAAATGCAGGACCCACATGGAATCAGATGGCAATGTTAGGACAATGCAGGAGGAGTTTCTAGCAAGAATACATCTGGAAGGATGGTCAGCTGGAGTCCCTTGGTCAGAAAGGGGCTGGTTCAGCCAGCTAAGAGCCATCAAGTCAGGGAGGGGAGGCTAATCTTGCCAGTGTGATGGCAAATTATGCAAAGTTAGTTAAGGACTCTCATTCTCAGCTTTCCTACTTCCTCTTCAGCACACAGAAACAGAAGCAAGCTGTTGGTGTGAATATGGAGGAGGAAGCAAGTAAACCCCAACACCACAACTGCCGTGGGCTATTTAGAACCCCAAAGCACATTACACACATCTATTTATAGCTGTGTCTCTGCTTGGCACTCTTAGCTTCTGACAGCTGCAGGGATCAATAAAATGTACTACTGCTCTTCCAGACTCTACCAGCTGCAGATATTCCTCTAATGATACTCTTCTGCATGCAACACCTTGCAGTACAACCTGAAAATACCTCTGAAGACATAACCAAGGAAACCTGAAATGGTCTTCGGAAGTAATGTTATGTTGAAGCTGAAATGCAAGATGCAGGTCAGCTTTAATTCTGTCTCCTAAGCGTGGAAACATGGTATCAAGGCACAGATCTGTGTGGAACTGTATTATTTAAAGCTGTATTCCACAGATCTGTGTGGAACTGTTATTACTTAAGCTGTATTCCATAGATCTGTGTGGAACTGTATTATTTAAAGCTGTATTCCATTGATCTGTGTGGAACTGTATTACTTAAGCTGTATTCCACAGCATGGCTCATCCAAACCTTACCATTTGTCCCCATGTCCCCTCACTTCACTGCAGTGTGATCCATGCCAGCAGCACTGATAGCCTCCAGGAATTTTTTTCATGACAGAGTAGCTCACTGCCCAGACAGACAGACTTGCAAGCTAAGATGCCTTTGAGGTCAGAACTGTTAGGGGTACATTAAATGTTTATATAGCATCCTTGTCATATTGAGATACTTGGTAATGTTTTTCCTGACTGAGCTTTCCATATTATATTTTTAATCAATAAAGGTGACAAAGCTTGCTCAGAGCCAAAAGAGAAAAGAGAGGCAGGTGGCCTTTTAGCCTCCCTCCTCTGTGCCTTCTGCTGCTGCCTTTGGCATCCTCCTGCTACAGCCTGGAGCTAGCCTGACCTAAAAAAACCTTCAAGCCACCCAGGAAAGGAAAGAGGCTAGCAGGACAAGAAAACATAAGATGGAAGCAGCAGATTCAGGGGTGACTGAATGCCACAGCATGTGGTGAGAAAGGACACCCAGACACCAGGCAGGGGATGAGAAAGGCAGAGAGAAGGCAAGCACTGGAAGGAGCAAGGGAAGAGGACACATGTCTAAAATACACATCAAAAGCTGGAGTTACCAATGTCATCCCTCTGGCTTCTACGCATATGTGAAGAGCATCACATCTAAGAGGAGAATTTAGGGTCCACACAGCAAAACTGTTGGGGAGTTCTGGTACAATGCTGCATTGACTTCACACCACAGCTGTGCTGATTATTTGCAGGGCTAGAAAAAGATTCACCAGTTTGAACTATTTTTTTCTGCAGTTGCCATGCATCACAAGCAAAGCCTAAGCCATTTGTGATGGCTTTGTCTCTCTACATTTAAAAGTGTTTATTCAGTTCCCACAATGTGAGCCTGCAGGTTGCAGATCCTGCAGCGTTGGCAAAGTACTTTGGAGTCACTTTAGGGTTTCAGGTTAAACTTAGACACCTTGACAGAGGAGAGATCTTCTCTGTGCCTCAAAGGATTCGAGTTGAAAGGGACATCAAACTTGTCAGCTAGGCAGAAGTGTGTTTCAGCATTAGCTCCTTATTAGCATGACACCTCAGCCCTTTTTCATCTGGTCTTTGATTGTGTGGGGGGACAGTGCTGGAGAAAATGGAAATGCATGCTTTAAACTTTTGAATTATGGCCTGTGAAGATTTATATGAAAGCAAACACAACTAGCTGGTCTGCCACATGATTGCATATGTGCAAGTGCCTACATGTAGGATTCATGAAGGTCAGTAGAATCTTTCCAGGTAGCACACAAAAATGAGGTTCCCAGGTAGGACACAGAAAGGGGGTCTCATTATTATCCACGAGCTGTGAGCTGTGGAATTCCCATCTCTGCTACCTGATGATACATCCAGATCTTCTACCTCACAGGATGGTGTTATGGAGACAATCTGTGCGTGCATTGCACTGCAAGCATGAGTTTATCAATGGGAGGGAAGGTGGCAGACATCCCACCAAAGCAGCACACAACTTGCCAGCTCTCTTCTCCCTGGCAGATCACTGCATTCACATACTGTGTGCTGGGCACCAGTGTGCAATTTAATTGCTTTCCCCATTAGGTGTTGACCACCTAGACAAGTAACTGCACTGACACACTAAAATAAATCCATCTGTAACCTGACCTAAAGCCATACAACTTGCTGTAGGTATTGCTGAGTGGGAAAGGTGGCCAGAGCTCTGTCTCCATACTGACTCGTGGATGGTGGCAAATGCCCTGTGGGGGTGGTTACAGCAATGAGAGCAACTGGCAGAGACAACAGCTCCTTGTCCTGTGTACCCAGGGTGGTGGATGCCCTGCTGAGCACTTTTCCTATCTGCCTTAGATACAGCAGATAATTGTCAATTACACCAATTATAATAGTTGATAATAATCAGTGTACTGCAATGCAGTCTCTGGATGCAGTGCATGTTATGCCTGCTAGACTCTGGCAAAGGATGGTGGTGAAAACCCACTGATGTTCATAGAATCACAGAATGGTTTGGGTTGGAATGGACCTTTAAAGTTCATCTTGTCCAACCTCCCTGCAGTGAGCAGTGACATCTTCAGCTAGATCAGGTTGCTCAGGGCCCCATCCAGCTTCACCTTGAATGTTTCCAGGGATGGGGCTTCTACCACCTCTCTGGGCAACCTGGGCCAGTGTCTCACAACCCTCAGTGTAAAAAATTTCTTGATCATACATAGTTGAAGTCTCCTCTCTTTCAGTTTAAAACCATCACCCTTTGTTCTATTGCAAGAGGCTCTCATACAAAGATTCTCCCCGTCTTTCTTACAGGCTCCCTGGAGCCCCTTACATACTGAAAGGCTACAGCAAGGTCTGCCCGGAGCCTTCTCTTTTCCAGGCTGCACAACCCCAACTCTCTCACCCGGTCTGGACAGCAGAGGTGTTCCAGCTGTCTGACCGGTTTTGTGCCCTCCACTGGACCAGCTCTAACAGGTCCATGTCTTTCCTGGGCTGAGGGCTCCAGAGCTGGACACAGCAGTGCAGATGGCTTCTCAACCTGCTGGCTGTGCTGCTTTCGATGCAGCCCGGGTACAGTTGGGCTTTCTGAGCAGTGAGCACACGTTGCTGTCTCATCTCCAGCTTTTCATCCACCAGTACCTCAAGTTCACCCCAGGGCTGGTCTCAATTCCTTCATCCTCCAGCCTGGATCAATACCAGGATAGCTTTGCCCCATGTGCAGGACATGACCTCCTGAGGTTCACACGGGCCCACTTCTCCAGCTTGTCCAGGCGCCTCTGGACCTGTTGCTGGCACCTCACGCCGAGCCGTCCCGGTGTGACACGGAGGACGATGTTTTTTTGGCTGCAGCTTGGTACTCAGCTGGCCGGGGCCATCCCGGGACACCGATGTGGCCTCTCCATCCCCCGCACTACAGCTCCCAGGGTGCAGCTCGCCCCTGGCCTGGCCACGCCGCAGCTCGGGCGTCCCGGAACCTGTAGTGTGCAGGGCGGGCCGGGCGCTGGCCGCCGGGGCCGGGCGCTGGGCTCCGGGGCCGGGGCGGCGGCAGGGCGCGGGTGAGACGGCGAGACCGGCAAAGCCGGCGCCGCGCCCAGCGCCGCCTCCCCCCGGGGCTCGCCGCTCCTCCCCGCACAGGAGGCGGCAGCCCACCGCCCGCGCGGGGCGGGAGGCCAGCGGGGAGAACGGCGGCGGTGCCGGCGGAGCACCATGCTGGAGTCCATCCGTGTCACCGGTGAGTACCGCGCCCGGGCCGGCAGCCTGCGGCGGGACCGGGCACCGGGCGGCTTGGGCGTTACCGGCTCGGCGAGGGGCTTGCGGCGGCAGGAGGAGGGGGCACTGGGGCGCTTTGACGCCCGGCCAGGTGCCGAGGGGTGTCCGTGAGCGTAGCCGCTCCGTGGGGAGCGGGGCACGGTGCCTCGCATCTCCCTGTCCCGAGGAAGGGCGGTGCGAAGCTGGCTGCCCGAGGGCCCTGCGGCCGGCCAGGCACAGCGGGGAGCGGACACCCAACTATCAGCGGAGCGAGGGGTGTAAGGTGCAAACAAAACCGCTGGTAGAGCGTAGTACACATGACGTGGGTGCCTTTCCCGGCTTGACTCTCTGCTTTGCCGTTTTTGCAGCTAACTTGCCAAATCTTTATGACCCGCGCCTATCACACCTTGTATTTCGACTACAAAAGCCTAAGGTGGAAGGAAGGGGCTTGTGTGGTGTCAAACCCTCTTCCCATCAGGGCTGGGTGTATCTCTGGTATGCAGGAAAAATCTGCAACACCGTTGCTGCTGCTGAATACGTTTTTCACTCGGATGTTTTCCTTGTCTGCATTTGGCATCATCTCATTGTGTCATTTCTTCAGCTGCCTCAAGCCGATGTTATTCTGTCGTGGGGAAATCTGTCTAGATGAGAGCTAGTGGAGAGATCTTCCATCTCACAGAGGTGTCTCACCATCCCCTCATGCACCACTGTCCCAGTCAGAATCAGTATTTCTTACAGCTACTCTTTTTGTTCGGGTGTGTAGTTTACACACTGCTCCATCTGTGCGTGGGTAGGAGTAGAAATAAAGTCCGTGGAATCAGACAGAGCATCCCTAGGGCTGTGCAACAAGAACTGCAATCTGTAAGGATTAAGATTGCTCAAAAGGAAAGAGTTATTTGAGGTCTATCCTCCCCCATCAAATACTCCTGCACGTAGCTGGGCTGCAGTTGAGCACGCTAGAGATCTGCTTGGATGGGAATTTCATCCTGGGTCTAGTCTGTCTATAAATCAATTGTGTGATTAGATCCTGGGTCTATTAAATGAAGCAGAGTTTGTTAGTTGATTCCATTAGGGCCAGTTCTTCACTTCTAGTTGTTGTTACTGTGCTATATAATTTAATTTGAGAGAGTTGGCAAGTTATTCACAGACACTGGCAGTTAATAAATCAGACATAAAAAGCTGGCTTGTGGTTGAAACATGCCCTTGTTCTTGCAGCCCTGTTGCATGACTGGAGGAAAGGAAGGAGGTGGATATTTTTTGAGGGGGAAATTCTTAGGTTAAGCATCAAAAGAGTTAACCACTAGCTGTGAAAGTAGAAAGTATCGCAGCACAGAATCACAGAATTGTCAGGGTTGGAAGGAACCTCAAGGATCAGCCAGTTCCAACCCCCCTGCCATGGGCAGGGACACCTCACACTACAGCAGGATGCTCAGAGCCACATCCAGCCTGGCCTTAAAATCCTCCAGGGATGAGGCTTCCACCACCTCCCTGGGCAACCTGTTCTGTGAAGCTTTTTACAGGAGCTCACTGGCTAATTCTACAGCAAAACCATTTCCAGTCACGGACAGACCTTCTAGTGCTGTGGAGTTTGAGTTGCCTCACCCTTTCTGATCAAATCAAGGGTGTTTGTAAACCTTCAAGGTGTTTTATAGTGATGAGAAAACATAGTGTAGATAGATAGATGTATAGATAGAGGGGATTCTGATCAGATTCTGTTGTTCCACAGGCACAAACCTGTAGTATTTGAGAGGCAGTGGAACAGTATGGATACATAAATCTCTCCATTGCCTGCTTGTTGCAGGATATTCCTTTTACATCCCTCTGCACCCACAGACCATAGAGCCTAGGGCTCATAAGCTCCCTGTAGCTGTTAATCCATTCACAGCACCTCATTATTGAAGCTTACAAAAGGGTCTTTGCAATGTAATTGTGCATTTGCAGAATGTGGCAAAGGAGGAATCTTGCTTGCCATGTCTATATACTTTCCTCTCTTTTTTCTCAGTTTCAAATGCCACTGTCTCCTTGTTGCTCACATTGCTTGAATTCCTGTACATTAGAAAAATCAACTCAAACCTCTTTGGTTTTGATTTTGGACAAAAAGAAATTGTAGAATCAATTAGGTTGGAAAAGGCCTCAGAGATCATCCAGTCCAACCTATCACCCAACACCTCCTGACAGCTAAACCATGGCTCCAAGTGCCACATCCAGTCCTTTCTTGAACACCTCCAGGGATGGTGACTCCACCACCTCCCTGGGCAGCACATTCCAATGGCCAATCTCTCTTGCTGGGAAGAACTTTCTCCTCACCTTGAGCCTAAACCTCCCCTGGCACAGCTTGAGACTGTGTCCTCTTGTTCTGGTGCTGCGTGCCTGGGAGAAGAGACCAACCCCCACCTGGCTACAACCTCCCTTCAGGGAGTTGTCGAGAGCAAGAAGGTCTCCCCTGAGCCTCCTCTTCTCCATGCTAAGCAACCCCAGCTCCCTCAGCTTCTCTTCATAGGGCTTGTGCCCTTGTGTTCTAAAATGCTCACTGCCCAGCATCCTGGTGGTGTGTTTGATGCTCGCACCCTGGCTGCATGTTTGATGCTTTTTCCTTCCGATGGGAACTGTGGTTCCTCACCATGACAGCTCCTGGTAAAGCAAGGTAAGCCAGGCAGGCATGTTGTCTTGTATGTAATGAGGGGGATCTGACAGAATTTGAGCAGGAATGCCAAGGAGCACATTCCTGTGCCAAGTGTAGAAAGAGGATTCACAAACTTACTGTGACAGAAAACTGAGTTTGCATTCTTTAGTAGGAGAGAATGATGCAGTGCTCCTATCTCCTCTCTACTCCACTCTGCTGAGACCCCACCTGGAGCACTGTGTCCAGTTCTGGAGCCTCTGTTCCAGGAAGGATCTGGAGGTGCTGGAAGGTGTCCAGAGAAGGACCACGAGGATGAGCAGAGAGCTGCAGCTGCTCTCCTATTAGGACAGACTGAGAGAGTTGGGGCTGTTCAGTATGGAGAAGAGAAGGCTCTGAGAAGACCTAATTGTGGCCTTCCAGTATCTGAAGGGGGCTACAGGAAAGCTGGGGAGGGACTTTTGAGGGGGTGGGTCAGGGAGTGATAGGACTGGGGGGAATGGAGGAAAACTAGAAATGGGTAGATTGAGATTGGATGTTAGGAAGAAGTTGTTCCCCATGAGAGTGGTGAGAGACTGGCACAGGTTGCCCAGGGAGGTGGTGGAAGCCTCATCCCTGGAGGTTTTTGCAGCCAGGCTGGATGTGGCTGTGAGTAAGCTGCTGTAGTGTGAGGTGTCCCTGGCCATGGCAGGGGGCTTGGAACTGGCTGATCCTTGAGGTCCCTTCCAACCCTAACCATTCTGTGATTCTATCTCTCTTTTTCCAGTGGAGAAAATGCCCAGGCTATAGCTTTCCCTTCATATGCTCATGCAGATGGGACCTCTGTCTTTTTAGGACAGCATTTTTCAGGAGAACCAAAGATCACAGATTGACATGGAACTGACACAGAGGTCCAGGAGCATAAAATAAGTTGTCCTGGTGCTTGTGTCAGGAGCAAAATCTAATTTTCCTTTGAAAACCAAGCTGAAATGAAGCTACCATAAATTAAACTACCATAGATTATTAATTTATTCCCCCCCCCACCCTAGGAGGCATGTAATGATTTCTTGCTAATGTTCCATTCAGAGTATAATTACTGTATGTGAAGTAATTACAGCTCAGCTATGTATATCTGTGGGCTAAAGCTCAAATCCCTTTTGCAGGCTTTAATCAAGCTCTGGCCACATCTCCTGCTCTTTGGATCCTTTTGTTTTAGGAGCAGCAACAGCAGGCATTTCTCTGTGGCAGGATTCATTTGTGCCATTCCTCCCAGCTCATAGAATAAAAGAGAATAGAATAGACCAGACCAGACCAGGTTGGAAGAGACTTTTGAGATCATCAAGTCCAACCTATCATCCAACACTATCTAATCAACTAAACCATAGCACCAAGCAATCCAAGTCTCCTCCTAAACACCTCCAGTGATGGCATCTCCACCACCTCCCCAGGTAGCCCATTTCAATGGGCAATCCCTCTCTCTATAAGGAATTTCTTCCTAACATCCAGTCTGAACCTCCTCTGGCACAGCCTGGGCCTGTGTCCTCTTGTTCTGGTGCTGGTTGCCTGGGAGAAGAGACCAGCCTCCACCTGTCTACATAGCTTCCTGCTCAAGGAGAGGGGGGTTGACTATAGGACCTTCAGAGGTCCCTTCCCATCCCTATCATTCTGTGATTATCAGTTTCACAGGTAGCCAACTCAGGTCAGCTGTTCTGGCTGACTCAGAGATGCTAGCAACCTGCAGACCATGGCTAGTCTAGGATCCTGTTCCAGGAAGACCAGGACAATGGCACAACAACTTTCCCAATAGTCAAGAAGGTTTTCAGTAGGAAGCTAAGAAGACTTTCAGTGTACTTAGAATCTAGTACTCATACACATCCATAGTTTTAGATACTGAAAGATTCAGTTCTGGAGCCCATATTAAAGGAAGGATCTGGAGGTGCTGGAAGGTGTCCAGAGAAGTGTTCTAGGATGAACTGGTTGGTGAGAGATAGAGATGGTTAGAGCTAGCTAGTGAAGAGAGATCACTTCTTTCTAACAAACCAGGACAACCAGCACAGTTTTAAACCTCAGTGACTTTTTTGTGTGCAGCTGCTCTGTGCCAGAGACCTGGCAGAGCAAGAGAGGTGGCTCCATGCACTGAAGGAATCTTACTTGCATAGAATCCTAGAATGGGCTGGGCTGGAAGGGACTTCCGAAGGTCACCCAGTCCAACTCCCTCTGAAGTCAGCAGGGACATAGAATCTTAGAATTGTTAGGGTTGGAAGGGACCTCAAGGATCAGCCAGTTCCAACCTCCTGCCATGGCCAGGGACACCTCACACTACAGCAGCTTGCTCACAGCCACAGCCAGCCTGGCTGCAAAAACCTCCAGGCATGAGGCTTCCACCACCTCCCTGGGCAACCTCTGCCAGTCTCTCACCACCCTCATGGGGAACAACTTCTTCCTAACATCCAATCTCAATCTACCCATTTCTAGTTTGGTTCCATTCCCCTCAGTCCTATCACTCCCTGACACCCTCAAAAGTCTCTCCCCACCTTTCCTGTAGGCCCCCTTCAGATACTGGAAGGCCACAATTAGGTCTCCTCAGAGCCTTCTCTTTTCCATACTGAACAGCCCCAGATTCCTCAGTCTGTCCTCACAGGAGAGCAGCTCCAGCCCTCTGCTCATCCTGGTGGCCCTTCTCTGGACACCTTCCAGCACCTCCAGATCCTTCCTGTAATAGAGGCTCCAGAACTGGACAGAGTGCTCCAGGTGGGGTCTCACCAGAGCAGAGCAGAGGGGGAGAATCACCTCCCTGGCCCTGCTGGCTCTGCTTCTCTTGATGCAGCCCAGGATGTGGTTGGCTTTCTGGGCTGCAAGTGCTCACTGCTGGCTCCTGTTGAGCTTCTCCTCCACCAGCACCCCCAGGTCCTTTTCTTCAGGGCTGCTCTCAAGCCAGTCCCTGTCCAGTCTTTATCAGTGCCTGGGATTGCTCTGACCCAGCTGCAGGACCTTGCCCTTGGTCTTGTTGAACCTCATGAGGCTGTCATGGGCTCAGCTCTGCAGCCTGTCAGGGTCCTGCTCATGTAATAGTAAACAGAAAGTCCTACACTTGTTTTGCTGGATCTTCTAAGCCTCATTCTGATTGTCCAGAAGTGATAGACACACACAAGCCCCCCATGTGTCTAGAAGTCAAGATTAACTTGGTGTGCCTGCAGTTCAGTTCTGTGTTTCATTTATGTTGCAGTTCTGAGTTCTTAAGGTTAGTTTTGCTGTGTGAAAGGGCCAAACTTGTCCTCAGCTTCTCTTTATGTTTTGTTTTCCCTTCTCCCCTCAATGCAGAAAAACTTCACTGGCCTAAGACAGAGCTTTCTAAGAAATCAATCCTGAGCCTACACAAGCTGAACATCAACAATGAGAACAGCCTCCAGCACCCGCCACCTGGCATCCTCAAGGACATCTTTACCACCGGAACCAGCAGCTACAACGTCCTCCTGCAGAGCAAAGAGGAGAAGAAGCACCACGCTCAAAAGCAGCCGGCTGCTCACCACAAGAAGCACAGGAAAGCCCCCAGGTGCTCTGCCGCCTCCCGGGGCGGCGAGCAGCGCAAAATCCCGGGGCCGCTGCCCTTGCTGAGCGGCGGCTGGTACCGCGCCGGCCCCCAGCCCTCCGCCGGCCTCCCCGGCCCGGGCTCCGCCGGCGGGAAGCTCCCCGGCAGCATCGCGGTGTCGGGGGGCGGCGCGGCGCTGCCTGCCCGACCCAGAGGCAGAGCCAAGAGGCATTTACACCCGGCAAAGCCCAAGCAATCGCAGAGCTCGAAGAGCCCCGGGAAAGAAGGGGATGCCCCCGGGCAGAAGCTCTGCTTGCTGACTGCCATCAAGCCTTGCAACGTGGAGAAGGAGAAGGAGAAATTCTTCAAGTCGGACTTCACGTACAACCCTCAGTTTGAGTATGCCAATCCTGCTCTGCCAAACGTGTTAGCTAAGCACAGTCATGCATCTGACAGGTTTCTTAAGCAGGTATAGTTACCTTGCCCCCTTCCCACCCTCTCATTTTCCACTGATTGGTTTTTTCCCTCCATCTCTTAAGGTGCAGTTTGGCTTTCTTTGTGGCAACTTGCTTCTCCTTTGCATCCTCCTGCATCCTGCATTGATGAAAGATGACAATGCAGTAGTAGAACTGAACATGGGTTTTTTTTGTTGATTAAAAAATGGAAAGCTTTTCTAATGTTTCCAGGCTTCTGTAGGGAAAGGCACAGTTCCTTATCAAATGGGTTTACAGGAAACATAATTGAATTCCAGAAAGCCTTTTAGGCAGTGAAGCAGAGGCCAGTAGAGGGGGAAATGCCTCAATAGGCTTTAATGAAGAGAGGGGAGGGGAAAAAAGCCAAGTGGAAATCCTGCCAATCCTCTTGGTGACACAGGGATTGGGAGGGGATAGGAGTTATTTGAGGTCATAGTTATTGGATAAGCATATGTTGATGTTCCTTCTTTTAATCAACTTTGAAAGGATATTTGCATATACATTAAGCTCAATCAAGCAGTGCTAAATTTCATTCTAGAGGGAAGTAACATTTTAAAAGACTCTCCCTCCTTGGGTGTTTTTTTCTTTCCCTTACTCTGCAGCCACACTGCTAACGTGCTACAGATGCTCCCATCCTGTGTAACTCATTCCTTGGCTTCTCTGAGTTATCAAAACCGAAAACCCTGCAGGAGCAACAAACCCCTGCTTTCAACTTTGACCTGAGTGACAAAAAACCACTGCTTATTAGAATAAACCTTTATTTATTTAGAATAAACCAAACCAGGTTGGAAGAGACCTTCAAGATCATTGTGTCCAACCCATCAACCAATCCAGCCCACCCAAACAGCTAACCCATGGCACCAAGCACCCCATCAAGTCTCCTCCTGAACACCTCCAATGACGGCGACTCCACCACCTCCCTGGGCAGCACATTCCAATGGGCAATCACTCTCTCTGTATAGAACTTCTTCCTAACATCCAACCTAAACCTCCCCTGGCGCAGCCTGAGACTGTGTCCTCTTGTTCTGGTACTGGCTGCTTGGGAGAAGAGACCAACCTCTGCCTGTCTACAACTTCCCTTCAGGTAGTTGTAGAGAGTGATAAGGTCACCCCTGAGTCTCCTCTTCTCCAGGCTGAGCAACCCCAGCTCCCTCAGCCTCTCCTCATAGGGCTTGTGTTCCAAGCCCCTCACCAACTTAGTTGCCCTTCTCTGGACACATTCCAGCAAGTCAACCTCCTTCCTAAACTGAGGGGCCCAGAACTGGACACAGGACTCAAGGTGTGGCCTAACCAGTGCAGTGTACAGGGGCAGAATGACCTCCCTGCTCCTGCTGGCCACACTGTTCCTGATGCAGGCCAGGATGCCATTGGCCCTCTTGGCTGCCTGGGCACACTGCAGGCTCATGTTCAGCCTACCATCAACCAGCACCCCCAGGTCCCTCTCTGCCTGGCTGCTCTCCAGCCACTCTGACCCCAGCCTGTAGCTCTGCATGGGGTTGTTGTGGCCAATGTGCATATCATACTAGGACCAGTCCTCTTTCCACTATTAGGATGAGTATGTTTAAGTCTAACAAACTTTTCTAAATGGAGACTCTTGTTTCAAGTGATATTTAACTTGTAAAGAGCTCCTGCTGCACCATGAGTTATCCTTCTTTATAATATGAATATTGGCCATTGGAATGTGCTGCCCAGGGAGGTGGTGGAGTCACCATCCCTGGAGGTGTTCAAGAGGGGATTGGATGTGGCACTTGGTGCCATGGTTTAGTCATGAGGTCTTGGGTGACAGGTTGGACTTGGTGATGTTTGAGGTCTCTTCCAACCTTGGTGATACTGTGAAAATACAGGCATGAGAACAGCTTTATAAAAAGCAGTGAAGGCTTTAAATAGTCAGAGAATCATAGAATGGTCTGGGTTGGAAGGGACCTCCCAAAGCTCCTCCAGTCCAACCCCCCTGCAGTCAGCAGGGACATCCTCCACTAGCTCAGGTTGTCCAGAGCCCTGTTGAGCATCACCTTGAACATCTCTAGGGATGGGACCCCAACCATCTCCCTGGGCAACTCGTCCCAGTGTTCCACCACCTTCATGGTGCAGAACTTGTTCCTAGCATCCAATCTAAATCTACTCTTCTCTCATTTCAAACCACTGCCCCTCACCCTGTCCCCACAGGCCTCTCTAAACAGTCCCTCTGCAGCCTTCTTGTAAGCCCCTTCAAGTGCTAGAAGGCTGCTCTTAGACCTCCCAGATTCTTCTCTTTCCCCAGGCTGAACCACCCCAGCTTCCTCAGGCTGTCCTCATAATCTAATGTTTCCTGCACCAAGGAGGATGCAAATTCTTTCATAGAATTGAATTGAAGCTGCAGCAGGTCTCAGCAAGAAAAGCTTTTCTTCAAAGATCAGCTCCTCAAAATGCTGAACACCCATATCTTGCTCTTGACATAAATGACCAAAAAAAAAAGCAGCTTTTAACACAGCTCCCAGCCCAGCAGATGGCACTCACTCAGTTTTGTCTACCACTAGCTTCAGAAATGTTCCTCTCCATGCAGATCTGAGTTTACAGGAAGGCAGGAAGCCTATTTTTATACAGACAGGTTGGATGAGGTCTTGAGCAAGCTGATCTGGTGTAAGGTGTCCCTGCCCATGGCAGCAGGGTTGGAACTAGATGATCTTTAAGGTCTTTAGAGCTACTAGGATGATTAAGGGACTGGAGCACTGCCTGATGAGGAGAGGCTAAGAGATCTCTGGAAAAGAGAAGACTGAGAGAGAGCTTAATAAATGTTTATAAGTATCTGAGGGCTGGGGGTCAGGAGGGAGGGGACAGGCTCTGCTCAGTTGCACCCTGGGATAGGGCAAGGGGCAGTGGATATAAATTACAGCACAGGGGGTTCCACCTCAACATCAGGAGGAACTTCTTCCCTGTGAGGGTCACAGAGCACTGGAACCAGGAGTTTGCAGTCTGCCTCTCTGGAGATATTCAAAACTCACCTGGATGTGTTCCTGTGTGATCTGCTCTAGTATATATCCATTGCCCCTTGTCCTACCACAGGGTGCAACTGAGAAGAGCCTGCACCCTGGGATAGGACAAGGGGCAGTGGGTGTAAGCTGCAGCACAGGAGGTTCCACCTCAACATGAGGAGGAACTTCTTCACTGTGAGTGTCACACAGCACTGGAACAGGCTGCCCAGAGAGGTTGTGGCATCTCCTCTTGAGACTTTCAAGCTCCATCTGGCTGTGTTCCTGTGTGACCTGCGCTGGATTCTATGGTCCTGCACTAGCAGGGAATTTGGACTTGGTCCCATCCTGTGTCCCTTCCAACCCAAACCATTCTATGAAGCTATTAATATATATTGATAATACTTTTGTTATGGAAATAATCTGCCCCCATGAGAGCAAACCAACCAACCCCAACACACCACCACCACCATACACCAGGAAACCACTACCAACCCAACCCCTTGCTTTCAACTTGGACCTGAGAGACAAACCCCAGTGCTTATCTGTATAATGACAGAACCAGTCCTCTTCCCACTCTGGTTATATCACCATGCTTTGGAAAGGCAGTATGGAACTCTGACAAGCTTTTCCAAACAGGGAACCTCATGTCACAAGGGATACAGGACAAGGGGCAGCGGGGACAAACCAGAACACAGGAGGTTCCCCTCTGAACAGGAGCAAATATTTCTCTGAGGGTGCCAGGGCACTGGAAGAGGCTGCCCAGAGAGGTTGTGGAGTCTCCTTCCCTGGAGACTTTCAAACCCCAGCTGGACACAATCCTGTGCAACCACCTCCAGGTGAACCTGCTTCAGCAGGGGGATCGGTCTGGATGATCTCCAGAGGTCCCTTCCAACCCCCTCCCATTCTGTGATTGTCTGAACTGGTGGCACAGATCTGCAATAACCAACAACAGCTTTCTGTTTACACCTCACTTTCTGATTCATCATTGGTGCTGTGCAGCATAAGCCCTCTGCTCCCATGTAAATAAAAACTTAACTGTGGAGTCTCAGGTGCACTGAGAATGGCAATCACAGCAGTGAGACCCAGCAGGTAGATTCTTTGCTTGCAGATTGCTTAACACCCCCAAAATGACAGCCCTCTTATTTTTAAGCTAAGCCAAGCCTTTGTGTTGAAATAATCTACTCTAATTGTGCTTCTTGAAGAAGAAATTCAGATCCAGCTAGGAGGCCCTTCCAGCTTAACAACAAGTATTAGAGGCAGGCAAAGAAATGCTAAACACCAGGTGCAGTATTTCTTTGGCATTCAGGTAAGCGATAGCCAGCAGGATATGGGAGGTGATTATGCCCTTCTAATCCACTCTGCTGAGACCCCACCTGGAGTACTGTATCCAGTTCTGGAGTCTCCATTACAGGAAGGATCTGAAGGTGCTGGAAGGTGTCCAGGGAAGGGCTACAAGGACAAGCAGGGCTGGAGCTGCTCTGCTATGAGGACAGACTGAAGGAGTTGGGGTTGTTCAGTCTGGAGAAGAGAAGGCTCCAAGGAGACCTAATTGTGGCCTTCCAGTATCTGAAGGGGGCTACAAGAAAGCTGGGGAGGGACTTTTGAGGGTGTCAGGGAGTGATAGGACTGGGGGGGATGGAGCACAACTAGAAATGGGTAGATTCAGACTGGATGCTAGGAAGAAGTTGTTCCCCAGGAGGGTGGTGAGAGACTGGCACAGGTTGCCCAGGGAGGTGGTGGCAGCCTCACCCCTGGAGGTTTTTGCAGCCAGGCTGGATGTGGCTGTAAGCAAGCTGCTGTAGTGTGAGGTGTCCCTGCCCATGGCAGGGGGGTTGCAACTGGCTGATCCTTGAGGTCCCTTCCACCCCTGACAGTTCTAGGATTCTATGATCTCTCTGATCACTTTCCTCCCGGAGTTTAAGAGTGCATCTAGCTGGCATTTATGGATTTTGGTAGCAATCTCAGGGTTGCTTGGTTTCAGCTTGAGAATTAAATAAAAGGATCAGAATGAGATGGTTAGTAACTGAGAGCTAGAACATGAATCCTAATTTTTGTGGGCAATAGGCCAGTCTGGAAACAACAAGCATCTTACAACAGCTTCATGCAAGGATCTAAATGTGCTCTGTAGAAAGAGATTCAGTCTGCAACATTTTCACCTTCATTAGCAGTGCTTTCTTTGCAGGCACAGCAAGGTTGGACTTGATGATCTCTGAGGTCTTTTCCAACCTTATTGCTTCTATGATTTTTAGTTTTTTAAGAGTCATATCAGTAATTCTATTTTCTCTGTGAGGTTCTTGGGAGCTTCTGGTGCCTTATCTATGACAAAAGCTGTTCCCTGTAGCTGGGCAAGAAGCATATTCTAGGCCACAACGGTGGAAAATGACATGCTGGGAAGGAGGTTCCTGGGGAGGAGCATTTGGTACCTCACCAGGAACACCTTCAACACACAGAGCTCAGATCACCTTATAGGCATTGTTCTGTTCCATGCCATATTTTCTTCTAGGGGTGTGAGATGACACACTGGGAGGTAAATTTCTGGGCATAAGCATTTGGTACCTCACCAGTCACATCTTCCACATGCAGAGTTCAGATCATAGGCATGGTGCTCTGCCTTCCACCCACAAGCAGCAGAAGTGTTGATCCTGCTTTGTCTGTCTAGTGCAACCTGCCTCTGTCATTTGGAGGGAGGTATGATGATTTAAATTAAAGGTTTCATTGAAAGCTCTGTGATTGAAGTTTCCTCTTCTCTCCCTTCTCCTTTCTGAAGGAGAATTTCATGGCAAGGAGATATTTTTTTGGTAGAAATACTATTATTCTAGTTACAGGTCTGCCTGGCTAAGACTCAACTTTCCTGGATTAGAAACTGCCAAGAAATGAAGCCAGGTGGCAGTCATAGAATCACAGAATTGTCAGGGTTGGAAGGGACCTCAAGAATCAGCCAGTTCCAACGCCCCTGCCATGGCCAGGGACACCTCACACTACAGCAGCTTGCTCACAGCCACATCCAGCCTGGCTGCAAAAACCTCCAGGGATGAGGCTTCCACCACCTCCCTGGGCAACCTGTGCCAGTCTCTCACCACCCTCATGGGGAACAACTTCTTCCTAACATCCAATCTCAATCTACCCATTTCTAGTTTTGCTCCATTCCCCCCAGTCCTATCACTCCCTGACACCCTCAAAAGTCCTTCCCCAGCTTTCTTGTAGCCCCCTTCAGATACTATCATTGCTGATCTTTGTGAACTTCTTCAGAGAAGCATAAAAAGAAACCTGCTGGCAATCTGCAAATGTCTTTATGACGAATAGAATAGAATAGAATAGACCAGACCAGACCAGACCAGACCAGGTTGGAAGAGACCTTCAAGATCATCACATCCAACCTATCAACCAATCCAACCCACCTAATAACTAAACCATGGCACCAAGCACCCCATCAAGTCTCCTCCTGAACACCTCCAGTGACGGTGACTCCACCACTTGGTACATCTGCTGAGACCACAGCTGGAATATTGTGCCCAGTTTGGGCCTCCCCAGTTCAAGAGAGAGCTGCTGGAGAGGGTGTAATGGAGAGCAAAACTTGAACATCTCTCCTATGAAGAGAGCCTGAGAGTCCTGAGGCTGTTTAATCTGGAGAAGAGAAGGCCTGTGAGAGATGTGATCAATGTCTATCAATAGCTGAGGGGTAGGTGTCAGGATGAAGGTGCCAGGCTCTGTTTAGTGGTGCCCAGTGATAGAGCAAGGAACAAGAGGTACAAGCTGGAACACAGGAGGTTCCACCTCAGCATGAAGAGACACTTCTTTGGGTGAGGGTGCTAGGGCCCTGGAGCAGGCTGCTCAGAGAGGTTGTGGAGAATTTCAAAACCCTCCTGGATGTATTCCTGTGTGGCCTGCCCTGTGTGATCCTACTTTGGCAGGGGGGTGGGCTGGATGATCTCTGGGGGTCCCTTCCAACCCCTAGCATTCTGTGATCCACAAGGCAACTGTGCAACATTCCCCAGTTTAAAGAGAAAAGAGGTAAACATGACATTGATGATCTGGGTCAAGCTGATGCACATGGGCCCAAGATGGGCTGATCAGAATCTTTCCCCCCAGTACTTTGGGGTTAGTCTGAAGCTGGTATAAACTGATTCCAGAGTGTGTCAGCCTGTACCTAATGACTGTGGCTCGATAGTGACTCCCAATGAGTTAGGGGAAAAAAGCAGAAAGATTTAAGAAAACAAACAAGCAAAAGAGATAATGAGAGGGAGGGAAGGATATAGATCTAGCAGCCTGATCTAGTGTGAGGTGTCCCTGCCCATGCCAGGGGGATTGGAACTGGATGATCATTGAAGTCCCTTCCAGCCCTAACAATTCTACCCCAGGATAACTACACACTGCTCAGACTCCCAGAAAGGTGAGATGGATTAGGAACTGGTTACACAGTAGTCCAAAGAGTGGTGATCAATGGTGCCAAGTTCAGCTGGAGAGCTGTTAACCAGGGGAAGGCCCCCAGGGATCAGTGCTGGGGGTTGGAACTGGATGATCCTTGAGGTCCCTTCCAACCCTGACAATTCTGTGATCCCATGAATGCCTATGGCCAGCCTGACACAGTCTGAGGCTGATGCCTAGGAAACTTTCCACAGATTGAGTTCATATTTGCTGTGCATTTGTGTTTTGTAGTCTATTAACATTATGGAGAGGACACTGCAGAAATATGGAAGCTATGAGAGGTTTGAGCAGGCCACTGGAGGCAGCTTGCTGACCAAAAGTCGCATCTGGAATCACGTCAGGAAGTACATGGTGAAAGAAGGCTGTCTTGGGGAGGTAAGTCCTGCACTGGGTCAGGAAAGAGACAGTTCTGAGTTTGGGAGCTTGATGGAAAAACCCCAAGGGTTCCACTACCAGAAGAGTTTTTGTTCTTCTGAAGTGATGCTGCAGGCGCTGAGCTCTCAGCCTGTGACAGGGGGGAAAGGGTGGGGAAAGGATAGCTGCTTTAAAGCACAGAGCTGCAGAACTTGAGAGCTCACCTGTCAGATACTTGAGGTAGAACTGAAGAACAAGTGATAGAAGGAGTAGACATGGCCTCAAGCTGCAGCAGAGAAGGTTTAGACTGGACATGAGAAGAAACTTCTTGTCTGCAAGGCTGCCCAAACACTGGAACAGGGGAGGTGGCCGAATCCCCAACCCTGGAGGTGTTTCAAAGAGGCAGAGGAGTGGTGCTGAGGGTCATGGTTTTGCCCCAGCCTTGGCAGAGCTAGAGAATGGTTGGACTTGATAATCTTCAAGGGCTTTCCCCACCCAAATGAGTCTATGAGTGTATGATCTCTGCAGATGTTAGACCTGAGGGCCCATTTGGGAGCCCGTTCCTCCATCACTAGAAGATTATTCCATCCATTGCATTTTGACCCTGGCTGTGCCCAGTCTAACTCTTGACCAGCTGAATGCAGCAGCAATAGGGGTGAGAGGAGAGCCCTTTGTCTACCTGCCCTCTCTCATTTCCAGATCGTGGTCCACCTGACAGAGGACCTGCTGTCCCGAGCCTCCATGACGGTGGTGAACGGCCGCCCCACGCTCACCATCAACATCTCCACTGCACGAGAGCACTGGCTGGAGGGGATGCTGAGACACGAGATTGGTATGAGCAGGGCACGGGGCAGGGCCTGCAGGCATGCTGGCTGCCTCTGCAGGGATGGGCCAGGCACTGCACAGACACACCAGCAGGGAAGGGCCCTCTCTAAAGAACCTGGGCTGGAAGTGTCCCTGGGGGAAGGAGAAACCTCTTGAATCACAGAATGTTAGGGGTTGGAAGGGGCCTCCAAAGAGATCCAGTCCAACCCCCCCTGCCAGAGCAGGATCAGAGAATCCAGCACAGGTCACAGAAGCAACACTTGCTGGAGCGTGTCCAGAGAAGGGCAACAAAGGTGGTGAGGGGCTTGGAACACAGCCCTGTGAGGAGAGGCTGAGGGAGCTGGGGTTGCTTAGCCTGGAGAGGAGGAGGCTCAGGGGAGACCTCATTGCTCTCTACAACTGCCTGAAAGGAGGTTGTAGCCAGGTGGGGGTTGGTCTCTTCTCCCAGGCAACCAGCACCAGAACAAGAGGACACAGTCTCAGGCTGCACCAGGGGAGGTTTAGGCTGGAGGTTAGGAGGAAATTCTACACAGAGTGATTGCCCATTGGAATGTGCTGCCCAGGGAGGTGGTGGAGTCACCATCACTGGAAGTGTTTAGGAAGAGCTTGGCTGAGGCACTTGGTGCCATGGTTGAGTTGATTAGATGGTGCTGGGTGATAGGTTGGACTCGATGATCTTGAAGGTCTTTTCCAACCTGGTCTGGTCTATTCTATTCTAATGAAGTGCATCAGACCTGCAGAAGCCCTGCAGTGGCCTTGAACCACTCTGACTCACATTGTGAGGGGACACACCCCTGGCAAGGATGCAGTAGGGCTCTTCCAGCAGGCAGCACTTCTGCCCCTTGCCTTCAGTTCTGCCCACCACAGTGCCTAGCCTGTGCTAGAGGCATTCAGTATGTAAGAGACTTGGAGAATTCCTTGCCACTGATGTGGGGAACTCAAGTCCTGCTGCCATTTGCATTTCTTAGGCATTTTTGGGAGCCCCACTTGCAGGCAGTTAGGATGTTAGGAGCAAGCTCTGCACCACGAGGGTGGTGGAACACTGCAACGGGTTGTTCAGGGAGGCGGTTGAGGCTCCATCCCTGGAGATACTGGACAGGGCTAGTTGAGGATGCTCCTGCTGACTGCACAAGGGGTTGGGACTGGATGACCTTTGGAGGTCCCTTCCAACCCAGAGCATTCTACGATTCAGTAGGTGAATAAATGCCCTGTGCCAAGCTTCCCCCACGGCAGAATTCTCTGTTGCAGACCAGGCTCAGCTTGGCACTTTCCCCAGTGCCCAGCATCCTGGACTGGGCATCCCCTTCCTTTCAGTTTGCATTTTCCTCTGCTCATCGGGTGCCACCGTTCTCAGTCCCTCCTCCCTTCCTTGCTTGGCAGGCACCCATTATTTCCGGGGGTTCAACAACAGCAGCCAGCCCTGGTGCACGTGGCACGGGCGCCGGAAGCACGGCCTGAAGCCCATCAACCCCACCGAGGAGGGCCTGGCCAGCATCCACAGCGTCCTCTTCCGCAAGGACCCCTTCCTCTGGAGGGCTGCCCTGCTCTACTACACGGTCTACCAGGCCAGCCAGATGTCCTTCAGCCAGCTCTTCCAGGACGTGGGCAAGTTTGTCAAGGACCCCAACACGAGGTGGGACTACTGCGTGCGAGCCAAGCGGGGCTGGACCGACACCTCGCAGCCAGGTGGGGCCCCTCTGCTGCCCTCCTGCAGCCTCTCACACGGTGACACCTTTGCAGAAGGGACAAGTGGGAGGCACAGGATGGATCTGGTTGGAAGAGACCTCTCCAAGCTCATCCAGTCCAGCCCTCGACCCAGCACTGAAGGGTCAGCACTAAGCCATGTCCCTGAGCACCAGCTCCACAGGCTGCTGCAGCACCCCCAGGGGTGGTGACTCCAGCACTGCCCTGGGCAGAACATTCCAAGGTTTGAGAACCCTTCCAGGGAAGAAATATTTCCTAGCATCCAGCCTGAACCTCCCCTGGTGCAGCTTGGAACCATTGCCTCTGGGCCTGTCTCTTGCCAAGGAGCAGAGGCTGCCCCCTCCTCATTCCAACCTCCCTCCAGGTAGTTGTAGAGAGCAATGAGGTCTCTCCTCAGCCTCCTCTTCTCCAGGCTGAACACCCCCAGTTCCCTCAGGTGCTCCTCCAAGGCCATGTGCCCCAGGCCCTTCTCTAGCCTCATGTTTGGTTATTTTCTCTGGCTGGAGGGTTCAGCCTTGTGGTTAGTTTTTGGGAAGGCTTTCAAGGACTGGGATTTAAATATTGGGGGGTTTTCATAAAGCTGTGCTGCTGATAGAATCTGAGAATGATTTGGTTTGGAAGGGACCTCCAGAGGTCATCCAGTCCAGTCCTCAACTAGATCAGCTTGCCCAGAGCCCTGTTGAGCCTCACCTTGACTATCTCCAGGGATGGGGCCCCAACCACCTCCCTGGGCAACCTGTTGCAGTGTTCCACCACCCTTGTGGTGCAGAACCTGTTCCTAACACCCAATCTAAATCTGCTCTTCCCTAGTTTGAAGCCATTGCCCCTTGTCCTGCCACTGCAGGCCTTGGTTCTGCCCAGAGTGGCTTTTGAGAATGAGCCTTGAACACCCCCTGACAGAGTGCAATGTATCTTGGTTCCTTTCAGGCTGTTTCAACAAGGACCAGGTGTACCTGGATGGCATCCTCCGAATCCTGAGGTACAGGGAGTCCATTGATTTCCATCTCCTGACAGCCCTTGGCAAGGTGGGTGGACTCCCTTCTCCCAAGGGGCACAGTTCTGTCACTGGGGCAGGCCTGCCTGGAAGAAGCTCTTGAGTCACTGTGCTCTGCTCTGGAAAGCTCTCTTCTGTGCACCACCTTGCATTAACACCCTGCCAGCTACAACATATCTGCAGGGCCTAGAAGAATTTCTACCAGATTTCCTTCATTCCTCACTTGCCAGGTTAAGATTTTGTGGTCCTATGTCTCAGCCTTTCCTTTCCTCACTTTACAAGGCACTGGGAAGGACCTCAGAGATCATCTGCTCCAACCTCCCCACCATGGGCAGAGACACCTCTCAACTAGACTCAGCTGCTCAAGGCCTCATCATGCACGAGGCAGCCACAGCCTCCCTGGGCAGCCTGTGCCAGAGTCTCACCATCCACATACTGAAGAACTTCTTCCTAAGCTCCAGTCTAAACCTCCTCTCTCTCAAGATCATCTAGTCCAAGCCCCACAGTTAATGAAGTGGGCTCAGCTAGACCAGCTTGCCCAGGACCAGGTCCAGTTAGGCTTTTGGAGTATCTCCACTTCTTTAATACTTCCACAGCCTCCCTGGGAAGCCTGTGTTTGAAGCACCCTCACTGTGTTCAGACAGAATGTTGTGCCCCCCAGCTCTTGCCCTGCCAGTGGGGAATGCAGAGGAGAGCCCAGCTGCTTTGTCAATCCTTGCTCCTTGCCCTCAGGTGTTTCTACACACTGGTAAAGTCCCCCTGAGCCTTCTCTTCTCCTGGCTGAACAGTCCCAGCTTCCTCAGCCTTTCCTCATAGGAGAGATGCTCCAGTGCCTTAATCCCCCTAGTGACCCTCCCCTGAGCCTGCTCCAGTCTCTCTCCATAAACTCTCAGGAAAAACAAATTCTGTGAGCAGAGAAATGTGAAGTTTGCCCTGAGACCTAGCCTGTGGCCATTAGGGGTTTATCCACACTCTAAAGAGTGATTTCCTTGTTTGTTGAGGGTAGAACAGGAGGACCAAGTCATTCCAAAGGGAGTATTAAGCCCAGCTGGTGTGTCTTCCAGGCTAAGAGCAAAGACACAGAAATTAAACATGGAAAAGCCCAGCAGAGGGGGGGGGGAAATTCCCTGCCTTCTGAAGAGTCTCAGTGCTGCATTGCAGCAGCAGCTCATCCTTCTCAGCATGCCTGCCTTGGGCATGGTGCCCTTGCAAATGCAACCCAAGCCAGCAGTGTGCCCAGGTGGCCAAGAGGGCCAATGGCATCCTGGCCTGCATCAGGAACAGTGTGGCCAGCAGGAGCAGGGAGGTCATTCTGCCCTGTGCTCAGCACTGGTTAGGCCACACCTTGAGTACTGTGTCCAGTTCTGGGCCCCTCAGTTTAGGAAGGATGTTGACTTGCTGCAAGGTGATCAATCTGCACACAGCTTGTTTCAAAAGCCCAAGAGCTCTCACTTGGCAGGAGCAGGAAGATGTTGAGATGCTGGAAGGTGTCCAGAGAAGGGCAACAAAGCTGGGGAGGGGTCTGGAGCACAGCCCTGTGAGAAGAGGCTGGAGGAGCTGGGGTTGCTTAGCCTGGAGAAGAGGAGGCTCAGGGGAGACCTTCTTGCTCTCTACAACTCCCTGAAGGGAGGTTGTAGCCAGGTGGGGGTTGGGCTCTTTTCCCAGGCAAGCAGCACCAGAACAAGAGGACACAGTCTCAAGCTGTGCCAGGGGAGGTTTAGGCTGAGGGGTGAGGAGAAAGTTCTTCCCAGCAAGAGGAATTGGCCATTGGGATGTGCTGCCCAGGGAGGTGGTGGAGTAACCATCCCTGGAGGTGTTTAGGAAGAGCTTGGCTGAGGCACTTGGTGCCATGGTTTAGTTGATGAGATGGTGTTGGGTGATAGGTTGGACTGGATGATCTCAAAGCTCTTTTCCAACCTGGTTAATTCTGTATTCTGTAAAGCCTGGACAGAGCAGGGGACAAAAGCAGCCCCCTGGGTGCTTTGGCAAGTCGGTGAGACAGCTGTGAAATCACAGCCCTGCATTTCAGACAGAGCAATGCCAAAGCCTCTGTGTCCTCTGCTCCCATCTGAGTGCTGGAGCCCTGGGCTGAGGGGGGCAGCCATGGCTCCCTGGTGCTTCTGACACTGCTTTCAGTGTGGCAGAGAGCAGTGTGTGGAAGCAGAGCCCATGCAAGCTCTTCAGTGTACCTAAAAGTGACTGAGGAAAGGGCTTGAAGCCTGAGGAAAGAAGCTTTTAAGAAGCAGCAGCTTTAAAGCTGCAAAACATTCCTGTAGCAACCACATGCAGGGGAAGAGAGCTGGAGTGCAGATGCTGGAGTGCAGATGCTGGAGTGCAGCATCTCTGCCAGAGTCTGAAACAGCAAAAGCAGCCAAGTGTCACCTCCTACTGTGTTTCCCACAGATGTGAGCATGTGGCCTGGTTTAGCCTCAGTCTTTCTTAACCTGGGGCAATGATTTCAATTCCATGTGGGAAGGGAGACAACCTCTTGGCACAGTGGGTGAGATTTTGTGTTCAGGCTCCTCAGGATGTCAGCTTTGTCTTTTTGTTTTAGCAATTGCAAGGCCTGAGGCAGTTCATCCCATTCAAACCATGCCTGGGGTCACAGGGCCTTGTTTCTTGCTTGCAGCAGTAAATCATAGAATCACAGAACTGTCAGGCTTGGAAGGGGCCTCAAGGATCAGCCAGTTCCACCCCCCCTGCCATGGGCAGGGACACCTCACACTACAGCAGCTTGCTCACAGCCACATCCAGCCTGGCTGCAAACACCTCCAGGGATGAGGCTGCCACCACCTCCCTGGGCAACCTGTGCCAGTGCCTCCATGTCACCAAAGATGTTAAACAAGACTGGTCCCAGTACTGATCCCTGAGGGCCTCCACTTGGCCAGGAGAGGGAAAGGTTCCTTTCTCTTTCCTTTGGGAGGAGAAGAGGGAGGATTTCAGGGTGAGGCAGGAAGGAAGGTCAGTGTTTAATCTCTTTTAGTGCTGTTATCTCCAGACTGAGAGGAGACAGCTCCTCCACATCCACTTCCACGTGTGGTGTTCAGCTCTCATGCCGCACCACCTTCAAGCAGCAGCCTGGGCATGGCTGTGGGTTTGGGTTCTGTCACTGCAGCTGAAAACACACACAAGGCTACCCAGATGCACCTTCATTCTCCTTTTGGGCTTTCCTGCCAGGAGCCTCAGTGAGATGCACCTGTCTCTGCCTGCCCCTATGGATCAGACTTAGCACCCAGAATGACACTGCCCTGCCTTTCCAGAGAGCCCTCCTGTGCCCCTCACACCTTGGTGGATCACTCATGCTCACTTGAATCTTTCCTGAACAGAAACCACCACCTGCTGTGGTGGCAGGTTGCTTCCAGGGAACCCAAGCTGGGCACTGCTCAGCTCCTGAGAAGGAACATGGGCTCAAAAAGGTTGAAAGGAGCAAGCTTCACCCTCAAGCCACCTGGCACAAGCCTGTGGGGAGGAAATAGGCTGTGCCAGTCAGCAAGCAGAGCCAGGCTGGTGGGCTTTGCCAGCACATATGCTTCTATCTGTAGGGTGCCCAGCAATGCACAGCTTGTAGACAAAGCAGCAACCACACACATTTCATCAGGCTGGAGAGCTGCCCAAAGAGTCCTCTGCTGGGTTTGCAGGGCAGCTTGTGTAGCTGTTGCACAGCCAAAGCTTTCATCCTTTCTGCACCATCATTTACAGCACCTTGAGCTGCTGCAAGCTCAGGACTTGAAGTCCTAATTTGCAGCACCATAAGACTACAGAGAAGATCTCAGCAGTCATTAGAAAAAGGCCCTCTAGTAGCTGGGAAATGTCTGAGTGCCACTCCTGCACCCAGAAGGTTCTGATGCCAAGAGGCAAACCCAATCTCTACCCTGTCATTGAATCATAGAATCAATAAGGTTGGAAAAGACCTCAGAGGTCATCCAGTCCAACCTATCACCCAACACCTCCTGACAACTAAACCATGGCTCCAAGTGCCACATCCAAGCCTTTCTTGAACACCTCCAGGGATGGTGACTCCACCACCTCCCTGGGCAGCACATTCCAATGGCCAATCTCTCTTGCTGGGAAGAACTTTCTCCTCACCTCCAGCCTAAACCTCCCCCGGCACAGCTTGAGACTGTGTCCTCTTGTTCTGGTGCTGCTTGCCTGGGAGGAGAGACCAACCCCCACCTGGCTACAACCTCCCTTCAGGTAGTTGTAGAGAGCAAGAAAGTCTCTCCTGAGCCTCCTCTTCTCCAGGCTAAGCAACCCCAGCTCCCTCAGCCTCTCCTCCCAGGGCTGTGCTCCAGACCCCTCCCCAGTCTCCTTGCCCTTCTCTGGACACGTGTGCCTGCCCATGGCAGGGGGGGTGGAACTGGATGATGCTTGAGGTCTCTGTGATGCTAAGAGGATTCATTGTTGCAGCAGAGAGGGGCCAGGACTATAATGCACAACTCAGCCACGTCCTTCCTTGCAGATCTCCTACGAGGACGTGGAGCGCCTGAAGGGCCTGGCCGTGACCGAGAACAGGAGGGTGCCACACTTCCTGCAGGACCATGCCCGCTACATGGAGCACCTGCAGAAGATCATGGAGGTCAATGAACTGACTGATGAGGAGCTCCAGGATCTCATCAATTAGCCACAGGAGCCCACCAGCCCCTTGACTCTGGGAGGCTGTGCATCTGCCCCTCCCAGAGCTTGCAGAAGTGGACTTCTGAGAGGTGGGGAGGGAGGGGAAGGGTGGACAGAACATGTGGAATTGAGAACAAGGCCTTTTGTGTTCCCTTTGGATTGTGAGGCCACACTGATTATTTTTGAAGAGTTTGTGCTTTGGTTTAGAATTCAGCTTAGGAGTTCCCCTGCAGTGCTGTGTCCAGCCACCTACTCTGGTTTGTGTGCTTGGGTGTGGTGCTTGACACTGCCTGTGGTAATATCCTGCCTTTTCCCACAGGTTTAGAGGTGGAGGAGGTGAGAAAGAGGAGAAATTCCCCCTGGTACATGGCTTTCACAGCTCATGACAGCAGAAGTGCTGTAGATCACTCTGCATTGCTGTCTGCCTCACCCTTACCCACCAGGTCATCACTGGAGAGAGAAAGCCTTGCAAACACTGCACAGAAGCAGGGGTCTGAGCTCTGTGGTGCTACAAAAGGGTTTTGCTTTACTGGCAGACTCAGCTTTTACAAAACCCAAGGCAGGTGTTGCTGTTTTAAAGGCTGTCAGCAGGTAGCAAAGTTCTCCCCCAGTATCCCCTCAGAAAGGGACACTCTTCCACCTCTTCAGCTGTCCAGTGCTCAGTCTGGTTAGCTGGACTCTGAAAAGGGGCAGGAGCAGAGCATGCCCAGGAAGTTCAACACAGCAGAGTTTTGGGAGGAGAGCTGGGCAGAAGTGTGGGGTGAGCTGCTTGAAGTAAATTCAGGGACACGATTCACCAGAGCTAGCAACACTCACAGTATCACCAAGGTTGGAAGAGACCTCAAAGATCATTGAGTCCAACCTCTCACCACAGACCTCATGACTGGACCATGGCACCAAGTGCCACATCCAATCCCCTCTTGAACACCTCCAGGGATGGTGACTCCACCACCTCCCTGGGCAGCACATTCCAATGGTTAAGGACTCTCTCAGTGAAGAACTTTCTCCTCATCTCCAGCCTAAACCTCCCCTGGCACAGCTTGAGACTGTGTTCTCTTGTTCTGGTGCTGGTTGCCTGGGAGAAGAGACCAACTCCCACCTGGCTACAACCTCCCTTCAGGGAGTTGTAGAGAGCAATGAGGTCTCCCCTGAGCCTCCTCTTCTCCAGGCTAAGCAATCCCAGCTCCCTCAGCCTCTCCTCACAGGGCTGTGCTCAAGGCCTCTCCCCAGCCTTGTTGCCCTTCTCTGGACACCTTCAAGTGTCTCAATGTCCTTCTTAAACTGAAGGGCCCTGCTCTGGGTCAACTTTTCGAGCAGTACCTCCATGCTGCAGCAAGCTTGAGCTGGCAGAGCTTGTTGAAGAAGCAGGATGTGAATGGGAGGGGGGTGGGAAAGAAAGACTCACAAGTGCCCTTTTCCTCTGTTCCAAGGGAAGTGCTGCACCACTCTGAAGCAGCCTTACCTCTGTGTTACCTGCTATAGCCTGAGGCAAGGATCAGGGGTGTCAGAGTTGGAAGGGACCTCAAGGATCATCCAGTTCCAACCCCACCTGCCATGAGCAGGGACACCTCTCAGCCAGACTCAGCTGCTCAAGGCCTCATCCAACCTGGCCTTCAACACCCCCAGGCAGGAGGTAGCCACGGCCTCCCTGGGCAGCCTGTTCCAGAGCCTCACCACCCTCCTACTGGAGAACTTCTTCCTCAGCTCCAGTCTAAACCTAAGCTCCAGGCCAAGTCAATGATTGCAGTCAAAAGCTCTCTTGGGAGTAAATCAGGCAGAGCTCTTCTGAGCTACTCCACAGCACAGTGTGTCTCACTTTGCTGGCCAGGGCCAGTCCTTCATGAAGGGGATACTTCTGAACTGATTTTGTTCTTAGAGGAGAGATCCCCACCTTCCTCCAGTGACTTCTGCACAAGCAAAGTGCTTTTCTTTCTCCCTCAGTCTGTCTGTGCTGTGTCCTGGAAACCAGGAGGCTGTGCTTGGTCACCCTGCTTTGCCATCAGGTGCCATGCCTACAGCCCTTCTTCCAACAGCCAGCAGGCTCCTTTCCCTGCTCTGGAGCCCTAAATGTGACCTCAGCCCTTCCTGCTGTCCTCAAAGACCTGCATCACATTCTCTTGAAAGCAGGAGGTGAAGAGGTCTGCCCAGTGCAAGGCTGGAGTCTGGAAGTGGCCTTTTCCCCAGTGGTACTGTAGCAAGAGGGGAAGCAGTCAGCCTCTGGCTTTGGCATCAGCTTTGTCCTTCCTCCTTTTGTACAAGGAATTTGGCACTGTGGCTTCTGTACATTTCCCCACCTTGGTTTTTCCCCCACTGTCAAGAAGTTGGTTGCTAAGGGCATAGATTCATTGATTGGATTGAAAGGGACCTCAAAGATGATCTATAAATGCTAGTGAGAGGCACTCCTAAAGCCCTGTAGAAATGTGATGAGAGACAGAGATCATAGAATCATCAGGGATGGAAGGGACCTCAAGGATCAGCCAGTCCCAACCCCACCTGCCATGGGCAGGGACACCTCACACCAGCCCAGGTTGCTCAAGGCCTCATCCAGCCTGGCCTTGAACACCTCCAGGCAGGAGGCAGCCACAGCCTCCCTGGGCAACCTGTGCCAGTGTCTCCCCACCCTCACTGCAAAGAATTCCTTCCTAATCTCCAGTCTCTATCTGCCCTCTTCAAGCTTCAATCCATTCCCTATCATCCTAGCACTCCAAGCCCTTGTCAAAAGTCCCTTCCCAGCTTTCCTGTAGCCCCTGGAAGGCCAAGTTGTGCAATAAAGAGCATGGAGAGCAGTGCAGGTGAGCTCCCACCACTGCACCTCTGCCTGATGTTGGGGATGAGCTGACAGCCTTCCCTAGCAGCCTGGCTGAGTTGCTTTGCTGTGCATCCACACCTCACCACTTCTGTGTACTCCCTACCCAGGAACCTGGTCAGACCTGGCTGGAGCAGTCTCCTCCTTTCATCAGAGCCCTTTGAAAAGGCATTTTGTACAGCTTTTACAAATAAAGACAAACCCATGCAGGACAGAGCTGGGAGGACTCAAGTGTTACACACCCAGCTGTGGTGGCTGTCTTTCACAGGGTGGGAAGGGGTTGGGAAGGGACCTCTGGAGATCATCCAGTCCAACCCCCCTGGCTCACCTACAGCAGGTTGCACAGAATCACATCCAGGTGGGTTCTGGATCTCTCCAGAAGAGGTTCCACAGCCTCTCTGGGCAGCCTGATCCAGGCCTCCCTCACCCTCAAAGGGAGGAAGTTTCTTCTTGTGTTCAGCCAGAACCTCCTCTGTTTCAGTTTGTGCCCACTGCCCCTTGTCCCATCACTGATCAACACTGACAAGAGCCTGGCCCCAGTCTCTGGACGCCCACCCTTTAGATATTGATGAGCACTGGTAAGATCCCCTCTGTCTTCTCCAGACTGAGCAGCCCCATGTCTCTCAGCCTTCCCTTGTAAGAGAGATGCTCCAGACCCCTCTTTGCAGCCCCCCACTGCAATCTCTCCAGCAGGACCCTGTCACACTTGAGCTGAGGAGCCCAGAACTGGACACAGTGCTCAGAAGCAGCCACACCAGGGCAGAGGGGGAGGAGAATCACCACAGTCACAGAATTGTCAGGGCTGGAAGGGACTTCAAAGATCATTGACTTCCAACCCCCCTGCCATGGCCAGGGACTCCTCACACTGCAGCAGGTTGCTCACAGCCACATCCAGCCTGGCTGCAAAAACCTCCAGGCAGGAGGCTGCCACCACAGCTTCCTGACAGGTTCCAGAGAGCCTCCCTTGAGCTGCTGCTCACACTCTTCTTCATACACCCCAAGCTACCACTGCCCTTCCTGCCTACCAAGGCACACTGCTGCCTCATCTCAGGTCACAGAATCACAGAAACACTCAGGATGGAACAGACCCTCAGCATCACCAAGGCCAACCCAGAACCCTACCCTACAAGGCTCACCCCTAAACCAGAGCCCCAAGCACCACATCCAAACCACCTTCAAACACAGCCAGGCTTGGGGACTCCACCACCTCCCTGGGCAGCTCATTCCAATCCCTGACCACTCTTGCCATGAAAAAATGTTCCCTACTGTCCAGACTGAACCTACCCAGTCACAGCTTGAGGCCATTGCCTCTTGTTCTATCCTTAATCACCTGTGAGAAGAGACCAGCAGCAGCCTCTCCACAATGTCCTGTCAGGGAGTTGTAGACAGCAATGAGGTCTCCTCTCAGCCTCCTCTTTTCCAAACTAACCATTCCCAGCTCCTTCAGTTGCTCTTCATCAGATTTATTCTCCAGGCCCTTCACAGCTTCCTTGCCCTCCTCTGCCCTGGCTCCAGCCCCTCCACATCTCTCTTGTACTGAGGTGCCCAAAACTGGCCACTATACTCCAGGTGTGGCCTCCCCAGAGCTGAGTGCCAGGGGACAATCCCCTCCCTGCTCCTGCTGGACACAGCATTGCTGATCCCAGCCAGAATACCTTTGCCTTCCTTGGCCACCTGGGCACACTGCTGGCTCCTATTCAGTCACTTCAGGCCCTTCCCTGCAGAGCTGCCCTTTGTGCCACCTCCATGGTTGCTGCCAGGGCAATGCAGCTGCAGGCAGCTGGACCAGCCTAGCTCCTCCTATGAGCATCTTGAAATCAAATGTGCCAGGCAGGTTTGCTCCCACAGCCACAGTCACCACTTCTGATTCTGAACCACCACAATGTGACAAAGTCTTTTGGGAACTCTCAACCCCCTCATGGTCCTCCAAGGAAGTCACACACCCACAGAAAGCAAAGCAAGCTCCTTAACACCAGTGGAACCCTTGAGCTGTTCAGGCAATGCAGATCCACAGCACTCAGGCACTGAACTCACACTGATGCCCCACACAAGGCAGAGCTCCCCCAGCAGCTACCCAACTCCTCCATCCTCCTCCTTCTGACCCCGTAGGACTCACCTGACTCCAAGGCCTCTTTCTGTTCACCCAACAATCACCTTTGCAGAGCTTCCCCACTTTCTCCTGGCAGGCTGGGCTGGGCATAGCAATCTCATCAACCTTCCTTCCACCTCACTCATGGCTTATAAGGGTTGGCTCAGCTCCTCTCCCCCACCTGGCAGCTCATGCTAATGAGCAAGGGCCCCTCCTGCAACTCTGAGTACTGCTGCTGGCAGAGCATCACCTGCACAGGAGACCTCTCCAGGCACTGATGCCCCTGCATTTAGCTACACCTGCAGCAGGTTAAATGGGATCTGCTCCTTTCAGGTTTGATTTTCCAGAGCTATGAACTCATTTCAGCCTCCAAGCACATTTAAAGCAGGGGAGCACTACCAAGCACTGGGCCAGGGCTTCACCACCTTCAGTCTAAAGAAATCTCTCCCTTCCACCTAGTATAAATCTCCTCTCTTGCAGTTTCAAACCCCCACCCCTTGTCCTGTCACAGCAGGCCCTGATCAAATGATGGTTTCAGTCTTTCCTGAAGGCCCCCTTCAAGTATTGTAAGGCTTCAATAAGGTCTCTTGGGAGCCTGCTCTTCTCCAGGCTGAAGACCCCCAGCTCTCTCAGCCCTTCCCCACAGCAGAGCTGTTTCTGATCACTGTTGTGGCCTCCTCTGGACCACTCCATCACATTCCTCACCTGGATTTACAGTGTTCCAGTGAGAGCTGCCTGGGGGGGTCTGGTGGTCCTCAGGCTGGGGCTGGGGGGAGGAAGAGCAAAACCATGCAAAGCAGCAGGACAAAGCAGCAGCAAGGATCCAGAAGGGAAGTGGGTGGCAAGATCCCCTGCTGGCTTCTTTAATGACCAGAGACAAATGCCTGCACCTCCCATTTTCAGGAGGGAATGCTGAGCAAGTACAGCTCCAGCTTTGCTCTGGACTCTTTCACTTAACCTCCTGCCCCACCAGTGAAATCTCCCTGGGTCTGAGAGTCACACCCAGAGAGTGAGTCCTGCATGCAGTCAGGAAAGCTCTTTGACACATTCAGCTGAGTGGGGTTGCATTCAGCTGCCACCCCCTGGAACCAGATGACACTCCAGGAAGCTGGAAGCAAGGAGAATGCTCCAAGCATCCAGCACTGCTTTGCTCTCAACCCCTCAGTGAAGACCTCTCCTTTGGTCTGGCACTGCTGTCAGGAGCAGTTTCCCCCTTCGGGCCCAATGAGCTGTGCCAGAGGTCTTTCTTTACAACTCAGCAGCAAAATGTGTGCTCAGCTGCAGCCTGGAGCAGAGGGGGCTGGGCTGGGGCGCAGCTCAGCACCTTTCACACTCCACCAATTGCTTCTGCAGCTGCTGATTTGCTTTTCCCAGTCCTTGCAGGTCTCCCTTTGAGGTCACTGTTTTATTAACTGCTTGCTTGAATGATTTTATGGAGGTAGCAAATCCAGTGCTCCATCCTTGGCACCATCCTGGCAGCTTGCTGAGTGGAGCTCTTCCTACCTAGGACATGCAGGGAAGTAATCCTCACTCCAGCCAGGGCTTACCTTACTCAGACCTTACTGTGGCCTTCCAAGATCTGAAGGGGGCTCCAAGAATGCTGGGGAGGGACTTTTGAGGGTGTCAGGGAGTGATAGGACTGGGGGGAAATGGAGCAAAACTAGAAATGGGTACATTGAGATTGGATGTTAGGAAGAAGTTCTTCCCCATGAGGGTGGGGAGAGACTGGCACAGGTTGCCCAGGGAGGTGGTGGAAGCCTCCTGCCTGGAGGTTTTTGCAGCCAGGCTGGATGTGGCTGTGAGCAAGCTGCTGTAGTGAGGTGTCCCTGCCCATGGCAGGGGGGTTGGAACTGGCTGATCCTTGAGGTCCCTTCCAGCCCTGACAATTCTGTGATTCTACCCCAGGATGACCACACACTGCTCAGACTCCCAGGAAGGTGAGATGGATTAGGAACTGGTTACACAATAGTCCAAAGAGTGGTGGTCAATGGTGTCAAGTTCAGCTGGAGAGCTGTTAACCAGTGGAGTCCCCCAGGAATCAGTGCTGGGTCCAGCCCTGTTCAATATCTTCATCAAGGACACTGATGAGGGAGAGACAGAGTCTGCTCAGCCAGTCTGCTGATGACACCAAACTAGGAGGCTTGGCTGAGACACCTGAAGGCTGTGTGGCCATTCAGAGACTTGGACAGACTAAGAGCTGAGCAGAAACCTGCTGAGGGGCAGCAAGGTTGAGAGCAGAGTCCTGCAGCTGGGAAGGAAGAATAAACTGCAGCAGGACAGGCTGGGAGGTGAACTGCTGGAGAGCAGCACTGGGGAGAGGGACCTGGGAGTGCTGGTGGACAAGTTCTGCATGGGACAGCAATGTGCCCTGGGGGCCAAGAAGGCCACTGGGTTCCTGGGGGGCATTGAGTGTGTCCAGCAGATCCAGGGAGGTTCTCCTCCCCCTCTACTCTGCCCTGGTGAGGCCACAGCTGGAATATTGCATCCAGTTCTGGGCTCCCCCTTTCAAGAGGGACAGGGATCTGCTGGAGAGAGTCCAAGGGAGGGCTACAAGGATGCTGAAGGGACTGCAGCACTGCCTGGGGAGGAGAGGCTGAGCCCTGGGGCTGTTCAGTCTGGAGAGGAGGCTGAGAGAGGATCTGATCAATGTCTATCAATAGCTGAGGGCTGGGGGTCAGGAGGGAGGGGACAGGCTTGGCTCAGTTGCACCCTGGGATATAGGACAAGGGGCAATGGATGGAAACTGCAGCACAGGAGGTTCCACCTCAGCATGAGGAGGAACTTCTGCACTGTGAGGGTCACAGAGCCCTGGAGCAGGCTGCCCAGAGAGGTTGTGGAGTCTCCTTCTCTGGAGCCTTTCCAGCCCTGTCTGGATGTGTTGCTGTGTGACCTGTGCTGGATTCTCTGGTCCTGCTCTGGCAGGGGGGTTGGACTGGAAGATCTGCAGAGATCCCTTCCAACCCCTAACATCCTGTGAGCCTGTGAACTGCCTGGTCCTCCAGAATAATCTGAAACCTCCTAAAGGATTGATGGGCAGAGTTAGATGCAACAGGGGCATCAGTCTTTGTAAACCACATGACTGTGGGCTCATCTCCAGCCCTCCCACCAGTGTGTGACCTGTTTCTGCCCCATGCAGCGCCCTGACTCCTAGACAAAGATTCAAGGCTCTTATAGAATGCTTTGGGTTGGAAAGGACTCCAACTCCCCCTGGCAGTGAACATTTCATTAATGCCAGTTGCAGGGCCAGAGGACAAAGGCTGCTCCTGTAAGAACCTCACCAGGGAGCAAAGCAAAGGACACTGGATAAGTGGTCCAGGCTCTGCAGAGGGACAGGTCAGTGGCTTCCCAGCACCTGAGGGCTATCATGCAGGACAAAAATCCCACACTGAGTGCTGCACACCAAACAAAAAGCTGAAACCAAGCTCCAGGAAGCCCTTGTGAGACCTCATTGCTGTCCACAGCTACCTGAAAGGACATTGTGGAGAGGCTGCTGCTGGTCTCTTCTCACAGGTAATTAGGGATAGGACAAGGGGGAATGGCCTCAAGCTGCCACTGGGTAGGTTCAAACTGGACACTAGGAAACCTTTTTTCATGGCAAGAGTGGTCAGGGATTGGAATGAGCTGCCCAGGGAGGTGGTGGAGTCCCCAAGCCTGGCTGTGTTTGAAGGTGGTTTGGATGTGGTGCTTGGGGCTCTGGTTTAGGGGTGAGCCTTGTAGAGTAGGGTTCTGGGTTGGCCTTGGTGATGCTGAGGGTCAGTTCCAACCTGAGTGTTCCTGTGATTCTGTGAAAACAGATCCTGCCAGGAGCATAAGGAGAGAGGAAGGGAAGGATGAGAGGTACCCACATCCATAGGGGGCTGTGGAAGGATGGAGCCTCTTCTGCAGAGACTGCTCAGGCCTCCTTTCAGCTCTGGCAGCCTTTGCAAGTGCTGAACCATATTTGCTGCTTGCCAAGACCTTCCATTGGTACCTCTCTTTTGGAGGAGCCTCTCTTCTCTTCCCTGGAGTTCCAAGGAAGCAAAGGCAAACAGCCATCACTTTCCCCTCCCCCTGCCAGCACAGCCCTGCCCAGCTGCCTGTCAGCACGGACCCCACGGAGTATTAAAAGTACATTTTATTTCCTGTACAGTTCTCAGCCAAATCTCCAGGTGGGGAAATCTCCAGGACAGGAAGTCTCCAGGCATGGAAATCTCCAGGTGTCCTCGGACCAAGCTGCAGCTTGCTGTGCTGCCCTGAGAGCCCTCACCAGTGTCCAGGAGGGGCACCAAGCCGGCGCCACCCAAACCAAGGGCTGATGCTCCCTAGGTGCAGGTAGGAGAGCGAGGAGCAGAGGGAGGGGAGTCAGTCCTGCTGTGCTGCTGATGCATGTGTGGCAGAGGCTGGAGCTGCCCCCCGGGGAGCAGCAGAGGAGCCCTGCCGTGGGTGTCACCGCTCGTGCCTGGCGTGGCAGTCGCTGCGCTCCACCGTCAGCCCGTTCCCGTTCCGCGGCACCTCCTTCCTGCTCCACTCCTTCTCCAGGTAAAATTCAGCCAGCACAGGGCAGTGGTCTGAAGCCACCCCGCCCCAGGACCAGTTGTCAGGGATCCAGGGGTTCGTCAGGCCTTCTCTCACCACAGCCCAGTGGCCTGCATGGGATAGAATCACCAAGAGAAGCAAGGTTAGCCCAAGCCTGGCCCTGGCTGCCCGCCCACCCCAGGCTGTGTGCCAGGTTACACCCAGCCCTGGAGGGGCTGAACAGAACCTAGCCCCCAGCTGCACAGAGAAACCTCATCCAGGTGGGCAGAGGGAATTGCTTCCCCCTCTCAGGGGTCCATTCCACTCCCCCTTCCTGTCCAGCAAAGCCTATTTAAGGGGAGCAGATGAATGCAGAAGCTCCTGAACTTAGGACAGGGGGCAATGGATGGAAACTCCAGCACAGGAGGTTCCACCTCAACATGAGGAGGAGCTTCTTCACTGTGAGGGTCACAGAGCCCTGGAGCAGCCTGCCCAGAGAGGTTGTGGAGTCTCCTCTGGAGCCTTTCCAGCCCTGTCTGGATGTGTTGCTGTGTGACCTGTGCTGGATTCTCTGGTCCTGCTCTGGTCCTGCTCTGGCAGGGGGGTTGGACTGGAAGATCTGCAGAGGTCCCTTCCAACCCCTAACATCCTGAGAGCTGTGATCGATCCTGTGAGCCATTTCCTGCCCCTTCCTCTTGCTCCTGCTCCTTGCATGCCCCACAGACCCTTTGCTGCTCCTGCTCCTGCCGCTGCCATGTGGTGAGGCCTGCTCCATGCTGCCATCCACACTCCTGAGGACTGCATCTAAGGAGAACCCACATTTCCACCCAGAGAATCCTGTGCCAGCTGGGCCTGGCTTTGTAGATTTTCTTGATTTACCTTTTTTCCTTACACCTTTGTAACTTCCCTTTTACTCAAATCACAGAATCACAAAACTGTCAGGCTTGGAAGGGACCTCAAGGATCAGCTGTGGGCAGGGACACCTCACACTACAGCAGGCTGCTCACAGCCACAGCCAGCCTGGCCTGTGGATTTTGTTAAACTTAACCTTTTTTCCTTCCAAACTGATTCCAGAATGTTGCTTTTGTGGTTTTTACCTCTTTTTTTCCTCCTGCCTAATCTGCTTTTCCCCTCCTGGGAAGCAAGGGAGAGGGAAGGCAATCTAAATCTGTTCCATTTGGGAATCATAGACCCAATAAGGTTGGAAAAGACCTCAGAGATCATCCGGTCCAACCTATCACCCAACACCTCCTGACAACTAAACCATGGCTCCAAGTGCCTCATCCAAGCCTTTCTTGAACACCTCCAGGGATGGTGACTCCACCACCTCCCTGGGCAGCACATTCCCATGGCCAATCTCTCTTGCTGGGAAGAGCTTTCTCCTCACATCCAGCCTAAACCTCCCCTGGCACAGTTTGAGACTGTGTCCTCTTGTTCTGGTGCTGGTTGCCTGGGAAAAGAGACCAACCCCCACCTGGCTACAACCTCCCTTCAGGGAGTTGTAGAGAGCAAGAAGGTCTCCCCTGAGCCTCCTCTTCTCCAGGCTGAGCAACCCCAGCTCCCTCAGCCTCTCCTCACAGGGCTGTGCTCCAGACCCCTCCCCACCTTTGTTGCCCTTCTCTGGACACCTTCCAGCATCTCAACATCTTTCCTAAGCTGAGTGGCCCAGAACTGGACACAGGACTCAAGGTGTGGCCTAACCAGTGCTGAGCACAGGGCAGAATGACCTCCCTGGTCACGCTGGCCACAGCAGGACTCCAGGAGAAGCTTAAACCACAACAGGGATTGACCACCTCAACCCTACCTGTGAAAACCTTCTTCAAGCTCCTACTGATCCAGATGTTATCCAGGGATTTGGACCCCTGGGGGTTCTTTGTGCTGATGTTGGTGAAGGTGCTGGAAGGCACCAGGTGATGGAACTTCTCCTTCTTCAGGATGTCGTGGTCACTGCTGTCCGGAGCCTGGTTAAAGTCTCCCAGGATGATCACATCTTTTTCTCCTAGCAAAGAGAAGTAGAAATAGAGCCATAGACTCAATAAGGTTGGAAAAGACCTCAGATATCATCAAGTCCAACCTCTCACCCAACACCTCCTGACAACTAAGCTGTGGCTCCAAGTGCCACATCCAATCCTTTCTTGAACACCTCCAGGGATGGTGACTCCACCACCTCCCTGGGCAGCACATTCCAGTGGCCAACCTCTCTTGCTGGGAAGAACTTTCTCCTCACCTCCAGACTAAACTTCCCCTGTTAGGAGGGGGGAGACTATTTGCAAAGGCCTACAGGGATAGGATGAGGTGAAATGGCTTCCAACTAGAGAAGAGCAGACTTAGACTGGATGTGAGGAACAAGTTCTGCACCATGAGGGTGGTGGAACACTGGAACAGGTTGCCCAGGGAGGTGGTTGAGGCCCCATCCCTGGAGATATTCAAGGTGAGGCTGGACAGGGCTCTGGGCAGCTTGATCTAGTGGAGGATGTCCCTGCTGACTGCAGGGGGGTTGGACTGGATGAGCTTTGGGGGTTGGACTGGATGAGCTTTGGAGGTCCCTTCTGGCCCAGACCATTCTATGATTGATTCTATGATTGCTCTGCCATGGAGCTCATGGCTAAAGCACCAATTCCTGCTGTTGCTGTAGGAGCAGCTAGCCAGAAGAGGGAGCAGAACAACGACAAAATCCATCCCACTGCTGCTTGGCAGAGCATGGAAGATGAATTGGGGAAGGACAGGAGAGCTGCCAGATGGATAGGATGTGACTTACAAACCCTAACACTTCAAAACTTGCTGCCTGCTAAGGTTTAGAAGAGGGCTGATGACAAGGCAGTGAAACTGTTTGTAGTCCCTCTACCCTTGGCAAGTCACAAATCACCCTGGAAATGACAGGAGGTTTAAATATCATTCTCTGAAGTGCTCATTACAGTGACCTTTAAAAGCAGCAACCCTCCCCAGACCTGAACCTCAGCTGGTTGCATCTGCATCAGAACCCAAAAAGCCAAACCAGCTCTTGTCAAGAGGGCTGACAGTGCCTGCTGGGAGGTGGTCAATCTGCACCCAGCTTGTTTCAAAAGCCCAAGAGCTCTCACTTGGCAGGAGCAGGAAGAGGTTGAGATGCTGAAATGTGGCCAGAGAAGGGCAGCAAAGCTGAGGAGGGGTCTGGAGCACAGCCCTGTGAGGAGAGGCTGAGGGAGCTGGGGTTGCTTAGCCTGGAGAAGAGGAGGCTCAGGGGAGACCTTCTTGCTCTCTACAACTCCCTGAAGGGAGGTTGTAGCCAGGTGGGGGTTGGTCTCTTCTCCTGGGCAAGCAGCACCAGAAGAAGAGGACACAGTCTCAAGCTGTGCCAGGGGAGGTTTAGGCTGGATGTTAGGAAGAAGTTCTTCCCAGCAAGAGAGATTGGCCATTGGGATGTGCTGCCCAGAGAGGTGGTGGGATAAACATCTCTGTGGAGGTGTTTAGGAAGAACCTGGATGAGGCACTTAGTGCCATGGTCTGGTTGATGAGTTAGGGTTTGGTGATCAGTTGGACTTGATGATCTTTGAGGTCTCTTCCAACCTGGCTGATTCTGTGAGAGACTAAGCCAAGACCAAGCAGGCTGTGGTGCTGTGCCTACGGTTTGCCAGCACAAACATGGCAGAGGAGCTGTGGTTAGGGAGCAAGACCTGCATCCCATGAGGATGGAGGAATCTGAACCTCCCCTGTTGTGAAAGACTAAGCCAAGACCAAGCAGGCTGTGGTGCTGTGCCTACCATTTGCCAGCACAAACATGAGAGAGGAGCCCCAGCACTGCCAGGCTAAATTTAGCTGTGGTGGGAATGCAGCTTTCAGCAGAGCTGCACATTGGTCTGTGCCTCACTTCAGCCTTGGGGGATTAAACCAACAATCCTTTTGTTGACTTTCACCCTTTCCAATTTCAAGGTACATGCACAAACACTTCCAGCAGTGGCACTTAAAAATAGCTCTGGCTGGCTTCTTGCAGCTCCAGAGGGAACAAAAAACTACCCAGCAGAGGGTGCATAAAATGCCTGCAAATCCCTCTGGTGGTAATGCTTCCATGTGACCAACCTGGCTAATCTGGGCCAAACTGACAGCCACAGGATCACAGGATTGTTTCTGTTGGACAAGACCTCTGTTTTGATTTCACAGCATCCCAGCTCTCATCCCCCTGGTAAGCCCAGAGCTGAGCTGCAGGCAGCTCTGCCATCCACAGAACCATCTAGGCCTGGCTGCATGTGTTCTGGGGAGGCCTTTCCCTTGTTCTCTTTAAGCCCACACCAGTGGCTGGCTGCTGGTACACTTCCCATCTGTGCTGCCCCATCTCTGGTGTGTGTCCATCCCACAGACCAAGGACTGGGTACCTGCAGCTGTTGTCTCTGTAGTTCCTGGCTCTCAGCTGCTCTCTCTCATGGGTTATATAGCCAGAGACTCATAGAATGCTTTGGGTTGGAAAGGATCCTTAAAGGTTCCTAGTCCAACATCCCTGCAGTGAGCAGGGACATAGTATCATAGAATCAGTCAGGGTTGGAAGGGACCACAAGGATCATCTAGTTCCAACCCCCCTGCCATGGGCAGGGACACCCCACACTAGATCAGCCTGGCCAGAGCCTCATCCAGCCTGGGCTTAAACACCTCCAGGGACGGGGCCTCAACCACCTCCCTGGACAACCCATTCCAGGGCTTCACCACTCTCATGGGGAAGAACTTCCTCCTCACCTCCAGCCTGAATCTCCCCACCTCCAGCTTCATCTTGAACTCCATCAGGGTGCTCAGAGCCCTGTCCATCCTGACCTGGAATGTTTCCAGGAATGGGGTTTTTACCACCTCTCTGGGCAAGTGCACCACCAGGGGAGGTTCAGGCTGGATGCTAGGAAATATTTCTTCCCTGGAAGGCTTCTCAACCACTGGAATGTTCTGCCCAGGGCAGTGCTGGAGTAACCATCCCTGGGGGTGTTCCAGCAGCCTGTGGAGCTGGTGCTTAGGGACATGGTTTGGTGTTGACCCTTCAGTGCAGGGTTGAGGGTTGGACTGGATGAGCTTGGAGGTCTGCTCCAACCAGATCCATTCTGTGACTAGGAGAGTCTAGAAGACAATGAGCAGAGGAGAAGCACATTTGCCAGGCTATGGACTGCTCAGACTCAGATAGCAGCAGTGACACATGAAGCTGAATGCAGAATACAGAATTCACCAGGCTGGAAAAGACCTTTGAGATCATCGAGTCCAACCTATCACCCAACACCATCTGATAACTAAACCATGGCACCAAGTGCCTCAGCCAGGTTCCAGGGATGGTGACTCCACCACCTCCCTGGGCAGCACTTTTCCAAAGGCCAATCTCTCTTTCTGTGTAGAACTTCTTCCTAACATCCAGCCTGAACCTCCCCTGGCACAGCTTGAGACTGTGTCCTGGTGAAGGTATCTGTCAAACCTCCACTGAGGCAGATCTTTTGTATCCAGTGCCTGTTGATTGACCACATGCATGTGATAGGTGCTAGTTAAACCCCCCTCCCCCAAACCCCACGGCCTGTACCTTTGAGAGTCTCCTGCAAAGTCTGTGCAAAGGCTGCCAGCTTGTGGCTGTCGTGGTTCTTCCCGGTGCCGTCCCCCGCCGAGGGCGGCAGGGCCAAGTGCAGGTTCACCAGCGTCAGATCATTCAAACCAACCTGGCAGAGGGAGGAGGAGAGATCAATGCCACGCAGGCAGGGCAGGGCAGGGCACCAAGCAAAGCCACGTGCTTGTTCCCAGCCCTTTCAGGAGCAAACCTGAGCGAGCAGGGGCTGGGGTGGCTCCCTGCGAGGTGTGCTTGGTTGGGGCTGGTTTTAGGGAGGGCAAAGGGCTTTTGGCAGCTCTGTGTGCAACCTTTTCAGTTCTGGGGGAACTGGTTTGCACAAGCAAACAGCCTCTTTCCACCAAGGGAGCAGAAAGGAGCTGACTGCTTTTGAAAGCCAGTTGTTAATAAGCTGCAAATGACGTGGTGGTCATTACAAGGCTAATTAGGACTCCTGTGATTAGCCTGGGCTCGTCACAGGCACGAACCAAGAAACTTAATGTACCTTGAAAGGAGCTCTTGGCTCCCTGCCACCTTACCTTCTGGGACTGACTTTGTCACCTGGCATGAGTAATAGAATCTCAGAATCATAGAATGGTCTGGGCTGGAAGGGACCTCCAAAGGTCATCCAGTCCATCCCCCTTCAGTCAGCAGGGATATCCTCAGCTAGGATCAGGTTGCCCAGAGCCCCATCAAGCCCCACACTGATTGTCTGCAGGAATGAGGCCCCAGCTACCTCCCTGGGAAACTTGTGGCAGTGTTCCACCACCCTTGTGGTGCAGAACATGCTCCTCATACCAACCTGGTTAGGTTATTATTTAATTAATCTTAATTATCAATGGCTATTTATAGAATGCTAGACTGGTTTGGGTTGGAAGGGACAGGTTGTGCAGATTGTAATAACCACAGCATCATTTTTTGTTCCCTGCTGAGGAAGGGACTGATTGTCTCTACTCTGCTCTGCTGAGACCCCACCTGCAGCACTGTGTCCAGTTCTGGAGCCTCTGTTCCAGGAAGGATCTGGAGGTGCTGCAAGGTGTCCAGAGAAAGGCCACAAGGATGAGCAGAGGGCTGGAGCTGCTCTGCTGTGAGGACAGACTGAGGGAGTTGGGGTTGTTCAGTCTGGAGAAGAGAAGGCTCTGAGGAGACCTAATTGTGGCCTTCCAGGATCTGAAGTGGGCTACAAGAAGGCTGGGAAGGGACTTTTGAGGGTGTCAGGGAGTGATAGGACTGGGGGGATGGAACACAACTAGAAATGGGTAGATTGAGATTGGATGTAAGGAAAAAGTTCTTCCCCACGAGGGTGGTGAGAGCCTGGCACAGGTTGCCCAGGGAGGTGGTGGAAGCCTCATGCCTGGAGGTTTTTGCAGCCAGGCTGGCTGTGGCTGTGAGCAAGCTGCTGTAGTGTGAGGTGTCCCTGGCCATGGCAGGGGGGCTGGAACTGGCTGATCCTTGAGGTCCCTTCCAACCCTGACAATTCTGTGACTGTGGTGATCTGCCATACCCATAAAGGCCAGGTATGGGAATGTCTCATGGCCTTGACCTCTACCAAAGCGTGAGACTGTGCTGAAGGGATGGGATGGGTTGAAACCTCATGCAACCTTCTACCTGTTAGAGGACTCTGCATCTTTAAGGCAGCATCTTACCCCAACATTTCTTAACACAAGCTCAGTTCTGCAAGGGTTGGTGGTGGGCACAGTGTCATTTACCTTGAAATGTGCCAGGTATGGGTGAGGGTATGAGTGCCTCCCATTGCCATTGGTCTGGGCAGCCTCCTGAGATGAAGCATCTTTCAGTTCAATGCCAGCTGTGGTATCCCACAGGAAGCCAGAGTATTCAGCTCCCTGCAATTAGAAAAGGAAGATAATTGAGCAAAGCTAGTAGTAAGAAGGCTAAACCCAAACCATTCTGCCCAAACCCAGCTCCTCAGGTGGAACTTTTGCCCCCTGTTGGGTGTACACCACCCCCCAAAGACACAGAGGCAGTACAAGCTGAGCCACCCAGGCTTGGCTCCTGCTGAGAGCAGGAAGCTCAACTTGCTGTGCACAAGTGTAAATGAGAAACAGAGGCCTAGGCTACCAGGAGGAGATAAAGAATCAAGCAGAAATGCTTCTTTATCTCATCCCAGATGCCTGAGGAGTGCTCCCTGGGCAGCCCCACACTGAGCTGAATCCCATCACGGCCCATCGGGCACCCAAGGATCTCATCCTCTGGTTTATCTCTGTCCTGGTCTGAGCTAGAACAGAGCTAATTCTGTTCAGTGGTTTTACTTCTCAGCTCAGTCCCTTCTGACTGACAGCACTTTCTGAGCACTTTCACATAGTGTCTGCTTCCAGAACACAGCTTGTAGCTGCTGCCAAGGACTGGGACACAGAAAGGCTCTTGCTTGAACTTGCTCTGATGGACACCAAGGTCACTGCCACACCCTGTGTGCCATGCTGGGGGTGCAGTAAGAGGTAGCACTTGCAAGAAGGAGTGGACAGGAGAGACTGACCCTAAACTGACCAGCAAGGCATTCCATTCCATGTGCATCATATTCAGGATAAAGCTGAGGGATCACCAGGGTCAAAGCCTCTTCAGTGGTCAGTGCTGAGACTCAGTTCTGCCTTCAATCCCAATCTGTATGTTCCTGAATCCAGCTCCTATTTGTGTTGAGCCCAGCCTGGGACTTCCCCAGTGCCTGCCCACAGCACCACTTGAACGTGACCAGAGAAGGGCAACAAGGCTGGGGAGAGGCCTTGAACACAGCCTTATGAGGAGAGGCTGAGGGAGCTGGGATTGCTTAGCCTGGAGAAGGGGAGGCTCAGGGGTGACCTCATTGCCCTCTACAACTACCTGAAAGGTGGTTGTAGCCAGGAAGGGGTTGGTCTCTTCTCCCAGGTACCCAGCACCAGAACAAGAGGACACAGTCTCAAGCTGCACCAGGGGAAGTTTAGGCTTGAGGTGAGGAGAAAGTTCTTCACTGAGAGAGTCGTTCGTCATTGGAATGTGCTGCCCAGGGAGGTGGTGGAGTCACCGTCCCTGGAGGTGTTCAAGAGGAGATTGGACGTGGCACTTGGTGCCATGGTCTAGTCATGAGGTCTGTGGTGAGAGGTTGGACTTGATGATCCTCGAGGTCTCTTCCAACCTTGGCAATACTGTGATACTGTGACCAGTGGTGACAGTGACATAAATGCCATCAGAGCTTGGGTTCAATACTGCATGCATTTGATTGTTATTATGCTCATCAAAGCTCTTCAGTTTCCTTTTCCAACCAGTATTATGGAATCATAGAATTGTCAGGGCTAGAAGGGACCTCAGGGATCAGCCAGTTCCAACTCCCCTGCCATGGCCAGGGACACCTCACACTACAGCAGCTTGCTCACAGCCACAGCCAGCCTGGCTGCAAAAACCTCCAGGCATGAGGCTTCCACCACCTCCCTGGGCAACCTGTGCCAGTCTCTCACCACCCTCATGGGGAGCAACTTCTTCCTAACATCCACTCTCAGTCTACCCATTTCTAGCTTGGTTCCATTCCCCTCAGTCCTATCCAGTCCCCCCTGACACCCTCCAAAGTCCCTCCCCAGCTTTCCTGTAGCCCCCTTCAGATACTGGAAGGCCACAATTAGGTCTCCTCAGAGCCTTCTCTTCTCCAGACTGAACAACCCCAACTCCCTCAGTCTGTCCTCATAGGAGAGCAGCTCCAGCCCTCTGCTCATCCTCATGGCCCTTCTCTGGACACCTTCCAGCACCTCCATATCCCTCTTGTAATAGAGGCTCCAGAACTGGACACAGTGCTCCAGGTGTGGTCTCACCAGAGCTGAGCAGAGGGGGAGAATCACCTCCCTGGCCCTGCTGGCTCTGCTTCACTTGCTGCAGCCCAGGATGTGACATCTCTGTCCCTTATTCCCTTTGGGAAAGGGAGAGGGCTTAATAAAGATCCTCTGTCACTCATCTTGTGGCTGGCCCAGCCCTAACCCTTTGACACAATCCTCTTCCCAAAACCAAGTGCAGAACTGAGCTGAAAGCTACAGGAGCTAAGAAAAGCCAAGAGCTGCCAAAGGAGGTTTGCAAAACGTTTCACTGTCAATGCTCAAAACACATTAGAGGGGTGGGGGGGGAAAGAAAAGCAAAGGCAAAAGCTCAGCCTCAGGGATGAGTGTACCTTGTGGAGCTGGCCTGAGAGGTTTTCAGACACAACACCCTTCCAGCATCCTCTCGAGCCCTTCCACCTGCGGATGTTTGGCAGCGTCGGCTGGTTCAGCTCCATACAGAACTGCAGAGAGAGGAAAGGAAGGAAGACAAAACCAGCAATTAATATATATATATATATATGTGTGTATGTATAAATCAGCTTTGTGTGATTCTTGTAAAAATTGCAAAACAAAGCATGAAGCAAGGCACTGGTAAGAGGCACCTTGGAGCAGAGGCTGTGCTGCTGCCCTCCCTCCCTGAAGGCTCGCCCGGGAGGTGGTCCAGGCAGCACCCCAGGCTGACTCAGCTCTGACTGGACACCACTGGGAGGGAAATACAAGTTAGAATAGAATAGAATAGAATGGAATGGAATGGAATGGAATGGAATGGAATAGAATAGAATAGATCAGGTTGGAAGAGACCTTCAAGATCATCGTGTCCAACCTATCATCCAACACCACCTAATCAACTAACCCATGCAATCAAGCACCCTGTCAAGCCTCCTCCTGAACACCTCCAGTGATGGTGACTCCACCACCTCCCTGGGCAGCACATTCCAATGGCCAATCACTCTCTCAGTGTAGAACTTCCTCCTGATCTCCAGCCTAAACCTCCCCTGGCGCAGCTTGAGACTGTGTCCTCTTGTTCTGGTGCTGGTTGCCTGGGAGAAGAGACCAACCTCTGCCTGTTTACAAACTCCCTTCAGGGAGTTGTAGAGAGCAAGAAGGTCTCCCCTGAGCCTCCTCTTCTCCAGGCTAAGCAACCCCAGCTCCCTCAGCCTCTCCTCACAGGACTGTGTTCCAAACCCCTCACCAACTTTGTTGCCCTTCTCTGGACACCTTCCAGCAAGTCAACCTCCCTCCTAAACTGAGGGACCCAGAACTGGACACAGGACTCAAGGTGTGGCCCAACCAGTGCAGTGTACAGGGGCAGAATGACCTCCCTGCTCCTGCTGCCCACACTGTTCCTGATGCAGGCCAGAATGCCATTGGCCCTCCTGGGCACACTGCAGGCTCATGTTCAGCCTAAAATAACTCAGTGCAAATGCTGGCAGTGGAATTGTGCCCCATCAGACTCATTTTTTCCCCTCTACATCTACTTGTTTGACTCATGGTTTCTTCTCTGCTGCCTCCAGAGATGCTGGCTGCCTGTACTGCACCCACTGAGGGGCTTCACAAACACTTGCTGAATATTCCCAGGCCTAGGATGTTTTTGTTATTCCATTTTGACTTCACAGCATCCCAGCTCTCATCCCCCTGGTAAGCCCAGAGCTGAGCTGCAGGCAGCTCTGCCATCCACAGAACCATCTAGGCCTTGCTGCATGTGTTCTGGGGATGCCTTTGCCTTGTTCTCTTTAAGCCCACACCAGTGGCTGGCCGCTGATGGAGTTCCCATCTGTGCTGCCCCATCTCTGGTGTGTGTCCATCCCAGGTGTGTGTCCATCCCACAGACCAAGGATTGGATGCCTGCAGCTGTTGTCTCTGTAGTTCCTGGCTCTCAGCTGCTCTCTCTCATGGGTTATATAGCCATGGACTCAAGAGGGGACAGGCTCTGCTCACTTGCACCCTGGGATAGGACAAGGGGCAATGGATAGAAACTGCAGCACAGAAGGTTCCACCTCAACATGAGGAAGAACTTCTTCACTGTGAGGGTCACAGAGCCATGGAGCAGGCTGCCCAGAGAGGTTGTGGAGTCTCCTGCTCTGAAGCCTTTCCAGCCCTGTCTGGATGTGTTCCTGTGTGACCTGTGCTGGATTCTCTGGTCCTGCTCTGGCAGGGGGGTTGGACTGGAAGATCTCCTGAGGTCCCTTCTATCCCCTAACATCCTGTGACTCTGTGACAAGGAGGCATGCAGAAGGTTTTCATGCTCTCATCTCATCTGATTGCCACTTTAACACACACAATAAATCACAGCAGCAACCATTATTCACTCCTGATGGCATTCTGATGACTGCAAGCAGCATCAATTTGGTGAGTTTCCTAACATCTGAATAACTTAAACTAGCAAAAAAAAAAGCAAGCCCCACACAACATTGTTGGAATTAAGAGTTGAACTGTGGCCCCAACAAAAGAGTTATCTGTGGGTTGGAGCTGCCTGGAGAGTGCAGCCAACCCAAAGTACACAACGGGGCTGAGTAAATCCAACAGAATCCATCTCTTTATTAGAAAGGCCAGCTGCAGCTGACTAGTTTGAATCCATTCTTTCCTCCCTCCACATTGAAATGATTTTTAAGGCCTAGCCTTAACTTTGCTCCAACACAAAGATGACAAATAAGATTACATGGCTGACTCAGAACAAAGCCAGCGGCCCCATCCCGGCTCGGCTGCGGCAAGAGGGAACTTGGCTGCCAGCAGCTGACTTTAATCTGTGCCCATTTTGCAGGGCTTAGAGGCACAGAGATTTGGAAGCTGTGACAGCAGACTTGCTTAGGTCATGGGGATTTGGGTTGTCTGTTGGGGTTTTTTTTTGCTGAAGGGGGAAGGGCATTTCTCAAATCATGTTACTCTGCCCACAAACCCCAATGTCAAACAGCATTACGCTTCCCCTCGTGCAGTGAAAACAGACAGGCAAGCTTGGGGATGAGAGAAAAAGAGCCTTTCCTCCTTTGCACAGTCCAGACAGAGCTGTGTCTGTCCCCTTGGAGGAGCAGATCTTCAACTGGTTAAAAAAAAACCCATCAATTAATATCTGAGTAAGACTTCCTCCCCCCTCCGCTGCCCCCAAATCCTGCTCAGGCAAAGAAACTTGGAGCTGTTCCTCTCTGTAGGGATTTTCCAGGCTGCAAGTTTCCTGACATTCATTCAACACAGTCAGGATTTTTCTTCAGAAATAATCCAAGGCCTCATGGGCACAGACAACACCTCCATGTGCCTCTGCATGCTATGGCTACAGAAAGCTCATTTGTAGGGATAACATCCATGCATGTTGGGGGTCCCATCTGAAGGCACCTACGGCTTCTCCACCAGCTCCTTCTTTCCTGGGCAACTGCACCTTCTGCTTCTTGAAGAGCATCCCAGTCATTCAGACAGACACTTGCATCAGCTCTCCAAGCCCCTTTGTGAGCCTGGCTGTGTTTGGGAGCAGCCCATAGCTGTGGATCCAGCTGGACACCAGCCTCTGACCTGCTGCTGCTGCGTTACTCACCCACTGTACTCCATGAAAGTGCAGGAAATCATTCTGGTGCTTAGCTGAACCTTATCTCACGAACCAACAGTGTGGAATGATTTCTTTCCATACACAAAACCTGCTTGAATCAAGTCAGGCTTCAGTTGGAGATCAGTTGGAGAGTGCTAGCAGGGTGAGTTTGCACTCCCAAGTTATTTGCTTTCCTTTTCAAGTACTTCTCCTGGAAAAAATGAGCTGAGCTTCTATGCTGCCCTCCCAGGTGAATTGCAGCCTACCACAGGCATCCAACTGCTGCACTCCTTGGAATATCCAGAGGAAATGACTCTCTTTATCTTCAAATGTGTGAGTGAAAAACCAGACTGGAGCCTACAAAACCAGTTCTTTTGCTTGCCTCTGACCACAGTGTTCCCAGCACAACAATGCAGATCATTCCCTGGCACGTTCCCTAACCTTCATCCCAAACAACAAGTGGTTATTTATATCAACAATGTCTTTTTATAGACCTTCAAAAAGAAGACAGGGAGACCTAATAACAACCTTCCAGTACCTGAAGGAGGCCTATAAGAAGGATGGAGAGAGACTGGTTACAAAAGGCCTGCAGGGATAGGATGAGAGGCAATGGCTACCAACTAGAGCAAAGCAGATTTAGATTGGATGTGAGGAACTAAATTCTTCCCCATGAGGGTGGTGGAACACTGCAACAGGCTGCCCAGGGAGGTGGTTGAGGCCCCATCCCTGGAGATATTCAAGGTGAGGCTCAACAGAGCTCTGGGCAACCTGATCTAGTTGAGGATGTCCCTGTTGACTGCAGCAGGGGTTGGAGTGGATGAGCTTTGGAGGTCCCTTCCAACCCAGACCATCCTATGAAACCTTTACTGCAGACCAACAGAACAACATCAACAACTGGAAGACATAATCCAGTAACTCTTCTAACACATTTTAAGTGTTAGAAGACATTCCCATTGATGGATTATGGGAGGCTCAGCTACCAGCTGTCCAAATGGGATCCTAACATCTGGTGAGGCTCTGGAACAGGCTGCCCAGGGAGGTTGTGGCTGCCTCCTCCCTGGGGGTGTTGAAGGCCAGGCTGGATGAGGCCTTGAGCAGCCAAGTCTAGCTGAGAGGTGTCCCTCCCATGGTGGGGAGGTTGGAGTAGATGACCTCTGAGGTCCCTTCCAACCTGAGCTTTCAGTCAGTCTGCCATTTCCTCTGAAGGAGCTGCCTTCAGAGATGTGTGGTAGGAATCTACTCTGTCCTTTCCCTAGCAAATGCCAACACTGCCCACCCTCCATGCAGGAGAAGCTTTGTAGGTTGTTAATTTCTCATGTTTCCAGTCACAAGTTGAGATTTTTTTCCTTGCACTTCTGAAGGGAGGTTGTAGCCAGGTGGGGATTGGTCTCTACTTCCAGGCAACCAGCAGCAGAACAAGAGGACACAGCCTCAAGCTGTGCCAGGGGAGGTTTAGGCTGGATGTGAGGAAGAAGTTCTTCATAGAGTTATTTGCCACTGGAATGTGCTGCCCAGGGAGGTGGTGGAGTCACCATCACTGGAGATGTTTAGGAAGAGACTTGATGGGGTGCTTGGTGCCATGGTTGAGCTGGTTAGATGGTGTTGGGTGATAGGTTGGACTGGATGACCTCAAAGCTCTTTTCCAACCTGGTTAATTCTGTTCTATTCTATTCATGGGACAGACTCATTTCATAAACAACATTTCCTGACTGCTACTTTTTGTCCACTTAGGGAGTCTTTTTTCTTTTGTTTTTAAACACAGTGCAGGAGTTCAGGCTCAAGAGGTTGTCAAGGACGGTCACGAATCTTCACCATTTATTCTTCAAGCCTTTCCCAGGGAGTGTTTCATCCTGCACAAGCAGGCAGGATAATCACTGCCAGGAATAAGGACATGCTAAAGGAACTGATGTGATCTAAAAGAATAAAAGGAAGACCTCATGACTATGAGGCTGCCTTCCTCACCAAGCTGCTTTTGTGAAAGATGAGTGGTTGAGTTCAAACATTTGCCCTGCAGTGGCATCAAACAGGGCTGCTCAACAGCACAGCTGTGCTGAAACTGCAGGCACACCATGAAGCCATGATGTGCTTTCATAAGATGGAAACACTCAAGTGAGAGTGATGCTGCTGGCCTGGGCTACACCTGTAGCCAGCTCAGCTCAGCTGCCCTGGCTGACAGCCTGCAGACCACAGCTGACCTAAGATTCTGTCCCAGCAAAACAAGGTCATGCAGCTACTGCTGCAAGCAGTGACTGGCACAAACCAAATCCAACTCTTGCACAAAGTAAGCCACTGCACAGCTAGCCAGAGGAGACTTCGTTATCAGCAGTGTGCCCAGGTGGCCAAGAGGGCCAATGGCATCCTGGCCTGCATCAGGAACAGTGTGGCCAGCAGGAGCAGCGAGGTCATTCTGCCCCTGTACACTGCACTGGTTAGGCCACACCTGGAGTCCTGTGTCCAGTTCTGTGCCCCTCAGTTTAGGAAGGAGGTTGACTTGCTGCAAGGTGATCAATCTGCACACAGCTTGTTTCAAAAGGCCAAGAGCTCTCACTTGGCAGGAAGATGTTGAGATGCTGGAAGGTGGCCAGAGAAGGGCAACAAAGCTGGGGAGGGGTTTGGAGCACAGCCCTGAGAGGAGAGGCTGAGGGAGCTGGGGTTGCTTAGCCTGGAGAAGAGGAGGCTCAGGGGAGACCTTCTTGCTCTCTACAACTCCCTGAAGGGAGGTTGTAGCCAGGTGGGGGTTGGTCTCTTCTCCCAGACAAGCACCAACCAGAACAAGAGGAAAGCCTCCAAAAGATTAAGACTCAATGGATCTTGAGATAACCTTTTCTAGTGCTGAGTGAGGAAGCTGCTTCTAACATCTGCTCTGAAGAACTTGAACCAGCCAATTGCCCACACTTACTGAAACAGGAAGTGAAATGGAGAAAGGAGGTTGTAGCCAGGTGGGGGTTGGTCTCTTCTCCCAGGCACTCACCACCATAACATGAGGACACAGTCTCAAGCTGTGCCAGAGGAGGTTTAGGTTGGATGTTAGGAGGAAGTTCTATACAGAGATAGAGATTGGCCATTGGAATGTGCTGCCCAGGGAGGTGGTGGAGTCACCATCCCTGGAGGCACCTGGTGCCATGATTAAATTGATTAGATGGTACTGGGTGATAGGTTGAACTTGATGATCTCAAAGGTCTTTTTCAGCTTGGTTAATTCTGTATTCTGCTTTAATCCCTGGCAGCCACTGCTCCCCACGGCCATGCAGTGTGCAGCAGATGCTGGGAGGCTTAAGCTCTGTGCTCCTGTGGACTAGCTAGAAGGCAATGTGCAACCAGGAGCTAAGGGCTTCCTGGGAGCTCCTCTTATTTATTTTTCTCTTTAATCTCTGGGCCAATCTTTTCCTCATGAAACCTGAACGTCAGGAATCCGCTCCCGCCGCAGCGCGGTGTAAAACCATGCACAGCTTTACTCACCCAGCACCCACTGGGACTGCACAAGGTGGAAATCAGTTTATCAGATCCTAGCCCTTAGTAGGAAAGCAAATAGAAAAGTCACCCTATGAGTCACGAGACCCAAAAGTGATAAGAAAGAGTGTTCTGTTCACCAACTGAAAAAGCCACCACCAAACAAAGCAGTCACTGAGCTGTGTCGATGTGCCACGATCTGAACCTCCCTGCCTGCACTCTGCCTGCAGCCAGAGGGAAAGAGGAGGGGGGCAGAAAAATGTGCTAATACAAAAGAAGAACAAAGGGAACAGAGCAATCACCTTTTGAATGTTAGTAATCAAGGACAGCTGCCTAAGCATGTAAGATAACCAGGCTGTACCAGAAGATGTGTGACCAGCAGGATGAGGAAGATGATCCTCCCTCTCTACTCTGCACTTGTGAAATGCCACCTGGAGCACTGCATTCAGTTCGGGTGCCCCCTGCACAGGAGGGACATGGAACTGCTGGAGGGGCTCCAAGATGATCAGAGGGCTGGAGAGCCTCCCCCATGGGGACAGGCTGGAAGAGGTGGGGCTGTTCAGCCTGGAGAAGAGAAGGCTCTAGGGAGACCTTAGAGCAGCCTTACAGTACCTGAAGGGGGCTACAAGAAAGCTGGGAAGGGACTTTTGACAAGGGCTTGTGGTGATAGGATGAGAGGGAATGGACTGAAGCTCGAGGAGGGCAGATTGAGACTGAAGATTAGAAAGGAATTCTTTCCAGTGAGGGTGGGGAGACACTGGCACAGGTTGCCCAGGGAGGCTGTGGCTGCCTCCGGCCTGGAGGTGTTCAAGGCCAGGCCGGATGAGACCTTGAGCAACCTGGGCTGGTGGGAGGTGTCCCTGCCCATGGCAGGGGGTGGAACTGGATGATTTTTGAGGTCCCTTCCAAGCCAAACCACTCCATGATTCTACTCCATCCCCACTGTGAGAGCATGCTTGTTTCCAAAGGGGTCAGCAAGTGATCTGGGGAGGTCTGTGAGGTTTTAGCTGTACTTCAGAACTGTGCCCTTCTGGCACATACCTGGTGGTGAGGACCACAGTGGTGTGCAGGATGAGAAGGAGTAGGAGCAGTGTGTTGGGAAAACTGCAGTGACCCAAGGGAAAAAGGCACAACAGTTATTACACCACCACAATGTGGCCACCTCTCCAGAGCCTTCCATCAAAGCCAGTTATTCCCTGGGCATTTTACTTTCCTGCTGGTGGTACTAGTGGTTTCCCCAGCTGATGTCCATCTCTGCTAAGAGCAAGCATTCTTTCCCATGGTGAGAACACAAGAATGAGGAAGAGAAATATATATATATATAAATAAAATGACTCATGACTATTGCCAGCCTCAAATATTTATTCTTCCTGCAGGCACTGATTACAGCACCATCCAGAAGACTCTGCCCCATTCTGTGAAGTCAGTTAAGTCTGTCTCACTTTTAATCATTTTATTCCATTCCTCATTTTCTTTTCCCCCCTCTGGATGTTTATCAGTAAGAGGAACCCTTCCAGGCTGCCAGCATTAGGATGTGAGGAGATGTCAGCTCAGCTCTTTGAAAAACAAAACCTCATATGCTACTTCTATTCTTTTGCATACCTCCAGCCTTTGAAAAGCCCAATTTGGCACCAAATTAACACATTCTCTACTCACAGGTCAGCATGGTAGATGGGTTTGTGTCCAGCATGTCCTCTACAGACTTCACTGCACTGTCCCCCACCACTGTCCAAAGCTCATCCATAGAATCATAGAATGGTTTGGGCTGGAAGGGACCTCCAAAGGGGCAACCAGTCCAACCCCTCCCTGCAGTCAGCAGGGACATCCTCCACTAGATCAGGCTGCCCAGAGCCTTGTCCAACCTCACTTTGAATACCTCCAGGGATGGGGCCTCAATCACCTCCCCGGGCAACCTGTTCCAGCGTTCCACCACCCTCATGGTGCAGAACTTGTTCCTAACATCCAATTTAAATCTCCCATTTCAAACCATTGTCCTCTGTCCTATCCCCACAGGCCTTTGCAAACAGTCCCTCTGCATCCTTCTTGTAGCCCACTTCAGATACTGGCAGGCTGCTATTAGGTATCCCTGGAGCCTTTTCTTCTCTGCAGCTCCCACAGCCTGTCCTCATAGCAGAGCTGCTCCAGCCTCCTGAGCATTTTCCTGGCCCTCCTCTTGACCTGCTCCATCAGGTCCATGTCCTTCCTACACTGAGGGCTCCAGAGCTGGCTGCAGCACTCCAGGTGAGGTCTTACAGAGCAACATGGCAGACCATTAAGAAAGGCATCAAGCAGAACTGGCCCCAGTGCTGACCCTGGGGAACATCACTTGGAGCTGGCTGACAGCTGGAGTTAACTCATAGAATCACAGAATCAACCAGGATGGAAAAGACCTCAGAGACCATCAAGTCCAACCTACAACTCCATTCACCAGCACTCAGGGCTTGGCCACTCAGCCAGTTTTTGACCCAGCATGCAATCCAGAAGCCATGTGCCCATGCTTACCCTCCTGCAAATGGAAAGCTGCACCTGCCTCAAACATCAAGAGGTCTGGAGCACAGCCCTGGGAGGAGAGGCTGAGGGAGCTGGGGTTGCTTAGCCTGGAGAAGAGGAGGCTCAGGGGAGACCTTCTTGCTCTCTACAACTCCCTGAAGGGAGGTTGTAGCCAGGTGAGGGTTGGTCTCTTCTCCCAGGCAAGCAGCACCAGAACAAGAGGACACAGTCTCAAGCTGCACCAGGGGAGGTTTAGGCTGGAGTTTAGGAAGAAGTTCTACACAGAGAGAGTGATTGCCCATTGGAATGTGCTGCCCAGGGAGGTGGTGGAGTCCCCATCCCTGGAGGAGTTCATAGAATGGCTTAGGCTGGAAGAGACCTTGGGGAACATTTAATCCAACCTCTTTCCCCCAAGCAGGGACATCACTCAACTAGCCCAGGTTACTCAAAGGAGGTGTTCAAAAAAGGATTGGATGTGGCTCTTAAAGCCATGGTTTAGTTGCCAGGAGGTGTTGGGTGAGAGGTTGGACTGGATGATCTCTGAGGTCTTTTCCAACCTGGTTGATCCTATGACCAAAGTGCTTCTGGGGGCAGCCCCTCACAGATAAACAACCTGCCCTGCTCTGAGAGGCATTTTATAAAGAACTGGGATTACAATGGGCTTAATCATGATTAAATACTGATCTGGCTCAATCTGCTCAAAAGCAGACAAAAGAGAAATCAAAACCTCCAGCAGATGCATTTCATCCTGGAAATTCTGGAACCGCGATTGACGTCACACTTTTTATGTTCAGATAATATCTGGAGGAAACAGCAATGCTGGATGGAGAAAACAAAAGCCAATTTCTAGTTAAAATTCTCCCTGTGCTGCTGAGAAAGGAGAAGGCTACAGCAGGGAACACACACAGGGGCAGCTCAGCGTTTCACAAGCTCGTCTTTGACCGCAGCCGAAAGGGCAGCGGCAGAGCGATGCTGCCAGGAGGGAGCAAGCACTCCCTTTTGTCCTCATCTCCTGGGGCTCACCCTGGAGAGGGGACCAACACCAGCCATGGCATTTCCCCTCAGACAGGAGCTGCTTCTGATCAATGACAGGCAGCCTAATGCTGTTTTGACTAAAACAGTGTCACCAGTTCAAGAGGGACAGGGATCTGCGGGGGAGAGTCCAAGGGAGGGCTACAAGGATGCTGAAGGGACTGCAGCACTGCCTGGGGAAGAGAGGCTGAGAGCCCTGGGGCTGATTAGTCTGGAGAGGAGAAGGCTGAGAGAGGATCTGATCAATGCCTATCAATAGCTGAGGGATGGGGGTCAAGAGGGGTGGGGACAGGCTCTGCTCAGTTGCACTCAGAGATAGAACAGGGAGTAAAGGATATAAACTGCAGCACAGGAGGTTTCACCTCAGCATGAGGAGGAACTTCTTCCCTGTGAGGGTCACAGAGCCCTGGAGCAGGCTGCCCAGAGAGGTTGTGGAGTCTCCTTCTCTGGAGCCTTTCCAGCCCCATCTGGATGTGTTGCTGTGTGACCTGTGCTGGATTCTCTGGTCCTGCTCTGGCAAGGGGGTTGGACTGGAAGATCTGCAGAGGTCCCTTCCAACCCCTCACCTATGGTTACACTTGCTTCTTCCCAAAGCAGCCTTACCTTACAAAAACCTGGCAGAAGGTTACTAAATAGGATGCTGTACAGATCATTTCATTTTTCCTCCATAACCTACCTCCTGAAGGAGAACTGTGCTCAAGAACCTCAGGTTATGACCTGGGAAGTGCTGGGCATTGGGGGGGGAGGAGGAGAGGGGAAGAATCAGAGACTGCAAAGAAATGTTTGTTTTTCTTACACACCCTTGCCCATCCTGCTGGCACCAATGAGAACAATCACTGTGGCATACTTGTTGCCTGTGGAAAAAGGACTTACAGATTTATCCTGGCTGTCAATAAAGACTGAGGGAAGAGGTGATAGGAAGCAGCCCTCTGGAAAAGGCCTTGGGGGTGCTGATGGATGAGCAGCTGGACATGAGCAGGCAGTGTGAGCTTGCAGCTCAGCAGGCAAATCACAGCCTGGGCTGCAGCACAAGATGCACTGCCAGCAGATCCAGAGAGGTGGTTCTGCTCTGCTCTGGTGAGACCTCCCCTGGAGTGCTGCAGCCAGCTCTGGAGCCCACAATATAAGAAGGGCATCACAGAATCACCAAGATTGGAAGAGACCTCAAAGATCATCAAGTCCAACCCATCACCCAAGACCCCCATGACTAGACCATGGCACCAAGTGCCACGTCCAATCCCCTCTTGAACACCTCCAGGGATGGTGACTCCACCACCTCCCTGGGCAGCACATTCCAATAGTGAACAACTCTCTCAGTGAAGAACTTTCTCCTCACCTCCAGCCTAAACTTCCCCTGGCACAGCTTGAGACTGTGTCCTCTTGCTCTGGTGCTGGTTGCTTAAGAGAAGAGACCAGCTCCCTCCTGGCTACAACCTCCCTTCAGGTAGCTGTAGAGAGCAAGAAGGTCTCCCCTGAGCCTCCTCTTCTCCAGGCTAAACAATCCCATGGACATGGACCTGATGGAGAGTGTCCAGAGGAGGGGCAGGAAAATGATCAGGGGGTTTGAGCAGCTCTGCTATGAGCACAGGCTGAGGGAGCTGGGGGTGTTCAGCCTGGAGAAGAGAAGGCTCCAGGGAGAACTAGTAGCAACCTGCCAGTACCTGAAGAGGGCTGCAAGAAGGATGGAGAGAGACTGTTTGCAAAGGCCTGCAGGGATAGGGCAAGGGGCAATGGATTCAGACTAGAGAAAAGCAGATTTAGATTGGATGTCAGGAACACATTCTGCACCATGAGAGTGGAGAAACGTTGGAACAGGTTGCCCAGGGAGGTGGTTGAGGTCCCATCCCTGGAGATATTCGAGGTGAGGCTCAACAGGGCTCTGGGCAACCTGATCTAGTGTGAGGCTATCCCTGGTGATTGCAGGGGAGGGTTGGAGTGGATGAGCTTTGGAGTCCCTTCCAACCCAGCCCATTCTATGATTCTCTGATTTGAATGCTAAAACAGCCACCAGTGTGAAATGTCACCTGGTTAGGCAGTTCAGCCTGCTAATTACTTGCACAGATTTATTTTTACACTAGGAAGACAGCATGTTCCTTGGGAGGATTATTTATATTTCCCCCCCCTTCCCCCAAATAAATACAACTAACACTTCCCCAAGTGGACTTCTTCAGCTGTAATTAAGGACTTCCCAAAACAAGACTTGAGCAATGTACTCAAAACCACGCTGGGGCAAGAAGCGTCCCTGGGGCTCGCTCTCTCCAGGGCTGTTCCTCTGGAAGAGGAAGAGCTACTTCATGCAGGACACAGAGCCAACAAAGCTGCGTGCCTGGGAGAGCTCCTCCTGAAGCCTGAGTGGCCTTGAACCCTTCTGGGGGGATGAGGCTGTCGTGACTGCAAGCCCTCCTTTGGCACCTTCTCATCACAGGATGTTAGGGGCTGGAAGGGACCTCACAGAGGGTTGGTTGCCTTCTTCTCAAGACCCCAGCAGTTCAACCTCTCACCCCCTAGAGAATCATCCTGGGTTTGAGAAGGCTACAACAGCAGTGCCAGAGAATCACAGAATCAACCAGGTTGGAAGAGACCTCCAAGATCATCCAGCCCAACCTAGCACCCAGCCCTATCCAATCAACCAGACCATAGCACTAAGTGCCTCATCCAGGCTCTTCATAAAGATCTCCAGGGATGGGGACTCCACCACCTCCCTGGGCAGCACATTCCAAGGGCAAATCTCTCTCTCTGTGAAGAACTTCTTCCTAACATCCAGTCTAAACCTCCCCTGGCACAGCTGGAGACAGTGTCCCCTCCTTCTGGTGCTGGTTGCCTGGGAGAAGAGACCAACCTCCACCTGGCTACAACCTCCCTTCAGGTAGTTGTAGAGAGCAAGAAGGTCTTCCCTGAGTCTCCTCTTTTCCAGGCTAAACAACCCCAGCTCCCTCAGCTTCTCCACATAGGGCTTCATAATCTTCTGATGCTGTCTCCAGGCCCAACAGACTCACTACATGCATGCTTCACTTCACTGGGGCTTGATTTAAAGGAGCTAGTCAGCAGCACAAACATCAGTGAGTGCCCTCAAGCCTTTTCAGGGGGCCCAGTGCTTCCAACTCCCTTTGGGTTTCCCTGCTAAGCATCAAAAATATATAACACCACCTTCAAATTTGTGAGAAACAACCTCACAAAAGTTCCAAACCATCTGTGACAGCCTAGAAAGTGTCTGATAGGAAAAACACTTTTAGGTTACTGTGTTTAAGCCATAACTAAGAGAGATGTTGAGATGCTGGAAGGTGTCCAGAGAAGGGCAACAGAGCTGGGGAGGGGTCTGGAGCACAGCCCTGTGAGGAGAGGCTGAGGGAGCTGGGGTTGCTCAGCCTGGAGAAGAGGAGGCTCAGGGGAGACCTTCTTGCTCTCTACAACTACCTGAAGGGAGGTTGTAGCCAGGTGGGGGTTGGTCTCTTCTCCCAGGCAAGCAGCACCATAACAAGAGGACACAGTCTCAAGCTGTGCCAGGGGAAGTTTAGGCTGGAGGTGAGGAGAAAGTTCTTCCCAGCAAGAGAGATTGGCCATTGGGATGTGCTGCCCAGGGAGGTGGTGGAGTCACCATCCCTGGAGGTGTTTATGAAGAGCCTGGCTGAGGCACTTGGTGCCATGGTTGAGTTGATGAGATGGTGTTGGGTGATAGGTTGGACTTGATGATCTCTGAGGTCTTTTCCAACCTGGTTAATTCTGTATTCTGAATGATGTTTAAGAGAGTGTCCCTTCAAACCCCAGAAAAGTCAATCTTGCAATGAATATTAAAAGATTCTAATGGAATACTCTTCTCTCCTCCTGCTCTGTAAGACAGGTAACTGATGATTTCCAAGTACAAACCTCAGCACATGTGACTCTGCCAGTGGGCAGGACAAGGAATTTGTTCTACTCTGGTTTATCATTTATTTATTTATTTCCTTTTGCCCCTTCCTGTATTTAAAAGAATAAAGACAGCCAAACTCCTTTGAATTTCCAGAATTCCACTCTGTTATTTTCCAGAAGGGCTAAACTGCCCTTTTAAGTGCTTTGAGCTTGGCAGTGTATGAAAGCAGATATCAAATACTCAGAGAGCTCCATTTAGAAAGATCATTTTTCTGAGGCTGAGCCTTTCTGAAGAGCTTCCTGCACAACTCCAGACAATGCCTCCAACAGCCATTCCCACCAGGCTTAGGTCACTCACTCACTTCCCAAGCTGTGTTTTAGGAGGCACTGGGCCAAAGGGAGGTGCAGGCCTGACCGAAAGGAGATAAGTGCAGGGGGTGTGAGGTGCCAGGGAAGCAGCCTGCTGCAAACAAGGACAGTTGGTGAAGATTAACCTGTTTGGCAGAATGAGTGGTGGAGAAACATCACCTTGGCATGCAAAGCAGCTGCAGTACCACCTGCAGAGTCCTCTCTCCCTGCCTTTGAACAAAATACAGAATGGAATACAGAGTTCACCAGGTTGGAAAAGACCTCAGAGATCATCAAGTCCAACCTATCACCCAACACCATCTCATCAACTCAACCATGGCACCAAGTGCCTCAGCCAGGCTCTTCTTAAACACCCCCAGTGTTGGGGACTCCAACACCTCCCTGGGCAGCACATTCCCATGGCCAAATCCCAAACCAGTGAGGAGATGCCACCCCTTGAATTCACTGGGTTGTAAATAGGACCTCTGTTAAAGACATCTCCAGTCAGAAAGCTGAAGCACCTCACAGCCTCTCAGGGTATTAGGCGTTGGAAGGGACCTCTGCAGATCTTCCAGTCCAACCCCTCTACCAGAGCAGAACCAGAGAATCCAGCACAGGTCACACAGGAACACATCCAGACAGGGCTGGAAAGGCTCCAGAGAAGGAGACTCCACAACCTTTCTGGGCAGCCTGCTCCAGGGCTCTGTGACCCTCACTCATAGTGAAGAATTTCCTGCTGATGTTGAGGTGGAACCTCCTGTGCTGCAGTTTCCATCCATTGCTCCTTGTCCTATCCCAGAGTGCAACTGAGTAGAGCCTGGCCACTCCCTCCTGACCCCCACCCCTCAGCTATTGATAGACATTGATCAGATCCTCTCTCAGTCTTCTCCTCTCCAGACTGAACAGCCCCAGGGCTCTCAGCCTCTCCTCCCCAGGCAGTGCTGCAGTCACTTCAGCATCCTTGTAGCCCTCCCTTGGACTCTCTCTCAGTGATGAAGTTCCTCTTCAAGTTGAGGTGGAACCTCCTGTGCTGCTGGATTCCATTTCACTCAGTATTCCTAGAGTACCCAGCACTTGCAGCCTTAACAGAGTGCTGCAGGACCTTCCCCTTCACACAGACAGGATGCATTTGAGGAGGGAGAAGGTGTTCTCCTTCCTTTCTGAGCTTTCCCGGGTCACTCATGGGTAGAGAGGAGCTGTTTGGGTCAGCACCACTTCAATGCACTGCCATAAGGCAGCAGTTTACCCAGCAGGGCTCTGCATCCTACCAAGCCTCTCCTATTTCCATGCTGCCTCCTTGGACTTCCAGATGAAGGAGGAGGTACAGAAAGTGAATGGAAACCACCAGTCCCAGCATGGGTAGTGGGAGTCCAAAACCAGAATCACAGAATGCTGGGGACTGGAAGGGAGCTGAGAGCAGGAACACCCAGAGCAGGTCACACAGGAACATGTCCAGGTGGGGTTTGACTGTCTCCAGAGGAGGAGACTCCACAACCCTTCTGAGCAACCTGTTCCAGCACTCTGTCACCCTCACAGGGAAAAGGTTTCTACCTTCCAGGCCAGCAAACCCACAAACCAGTCAGGTATACAACATTTGATTCTTCACACAGAAGGTAATGATCTACAGGGTACTGCTGGGGCTGCAATTCCCTTAGCTGAAGACCACCACCAGGTTTTGTTATCGTTGAATCAGAGCCCTGTCCAACCTGATCTTGAATGTTTCTAGGCATGGTGTGGGGTGTCCCTGCCCATGGCAGGGGGGTTGGAACTAGATGATCCTTGTGGTCCCTTCCAACCCTGACTGATACTATGATACTATGGGTATTCCACCACCTCTCTGGGCAACCTGTACCAGTGTTTAACCACTCTCAGTGGAGACAAAAGCCATCCTTTATCTAGTCTAAATCTCCCCTGTTTTAGTTCAAAACCATCACCCCTTGTCCTGTCACAACAGGCCCTGCTAGAAGGATTATGCCCATCTTTCTTGGAGGCCCCTTTTTCAGTACCAATAACTTACCAAGCCTCCAACCTTTTTCTTTTGTGGCTGCTGGCTTTGCTGAGCCTTGGCTGAGCCAAGAAGTAGTCTTAGCCACTGGGTTAGGGAGATGTTCAGGGTTGGAGGTGTTCAGGAGGAGACTTGATGGGGTGCTTGGTGCCATGGGTTAGCTGTTTGGGTGGGTTGGATTGGTTGATGGGTTGGACATGATGATCTTGAAGGTCTCTTCCAACCTGGTTTGGTTTATTCTAATAAAGGTTTATTCTGTGACATGCACCCCCTGAAGAGGACTACATTGCTTGGATGTAGGAAGCCATGAGCTCAGCACTGCTCTGCCTCTGTGACTGACATGAGCCAAGCACAAGGTGACTGCAAACCACACCACCCCTGGGCCAGTTGATGGACAGCACATCCCTCAGCTCCCTGGAAGCCCAGGCTTTGAGGCAGCCCTATCCCTTCACCAGGCAGACAGGAGGAGAGCTCAGGCTAACAGCCATAAGGATGGTGTTGAGCTGTGAGTTGCTTTGATCCATTCATCACTAAATTAAACCACACTTCTGCCAAAGCATCTCATAGAATCAATAAGGTTGGAAAAGATCTCCAAGATCATCAAGCCCAACCTATCACCCAATACCTAATACCTCCTGACATCTCAACCATGGCTCCAAGTGCCACATCCAAGCCTTTTTTGAACACCTCCAGGGATGGTGACTCCACCACCTCCCTGGGCAGCACATCCCAATGGCCAATCTCTCTTGCTGGGAAGAACTTTCTCCTCACCTCCAGCCTAAACTTCCCCTGGCACAGCTTGAGACTGTGTCCTCTTGTTCTGGTGCTGGGTGCCTGGGAGAAGAGACCAACCCCCACCTGGCTACAACCTCCCTTCAGGGAATTGTAGAGAGCAATGAGGTCTCCCCTGAGCCTCCTCTTCTCCAGGCTAAGCAACCCCAGCTCCCTCAGCCTCTCCTCTTGCTATTCCCCTGAGGTGGATGGTCAAAAGTGGCTCCTTGGGCACTTTCTGCTTCAGACACTCATCCCTGTTGGTTCAAATTGTCTACTTAGCAGCTGGAGTAACTCAGGGTGCTTTTAAAGACTGAGTGTATTAAGATAGCTGTGTTAGACAGATATTTTTAATACCTTTTCCAGGGCTTCTCTATCGACCAGCTCCTGCACAGCCAAAAGCTTGATACTGCAAGAAAAGAGGAGAAAAAACAACAACAAATCACTCAACTGCAAGAATTACAGCAACACAAAAAGACAGCAGCACCGAATCTCTCTTTTTATCTTCTCACTTCACAAAGAGGTCTATGTAGAGGCACAAATAGAACAAAAAGAGTGCTCAGGATGTACCAAAGTAAAACAAGAGAGGCCCAGTGTGACTTGGTTTGCTTTGAATTAGCTGTTCCAATTACTTTCTGGATTAACCTTACAGAGAAGCTGCACTAATGATCATGATCAATACCCTCCATTAACACAGGGTCTGCTGAAGAACACAAGGAAACCACTCTGAATATTTCCATCCCCTTCAAGTTGAACTTTGTCCTTCAATATCAACAGGTTTCTGTGGGTCCCACATCAGACATTGCCAGGCATTGAGAGGACTGTGTCCAGTTCTGGGCTCCTCAGTGTAGGAAAGATGTTGAGATGCTGGAAGGTGTCCAGAGAAGGGCAACAAAGCTGGGGAGGGGTCTGGAGCACAGCCCTGGGAGGAGAGGCTGAGGGAGCTGGGGTTGCTTAGCCTGGAGAAGAGGAGGCTCAGGGGAGACCTTCTTGCTCTCTACAACTCCCTGAAGGGAGGTTGTAGCCAGGTGGGGGTTGGTCTCTTCTCCCAGGCAAGCAGCACCAGAACAAGAGGACACAGTCCCAAGCTGTGCCAGGGGACGTTTAGGCTGGAGGTGAGGAAGAAATTCTTCCCAGCAAGAGAGATTGGCCTTTGGAATGTGCTGCCCAGGGAGGTGGTGGAGTCACCATCACTGGAGATGTTTAAGAAGAGCCTGGATGAGGCACTTGGTGCCATGGTTGAGTTGATGAAATGATGTTGGGTGATAGGTTGAACTCTATCATCTCTGAGGTCTTTTCCTACCTGGTTGATGCTATGGCTCTATGACTGTGTATGAGGTACAGTAACTAAGACAACCCAGTTCAAGACATTTAAAGGAGAGATAAAGGAAGCAGAGAGAGAATCCATAATTCTAATTCCTGTAAAGCCATTTGTATCATCAACTCCAGATTCCCCCATTTACTGAACCTTAGCCTGAGTGTACCTCTAGAGGATAAATCCTGCACACTAAATTTCATTCACCTCAATAAGATAATGGAAGTTTCTCACACAGGAGTTTGCCCTGTAGAACGGCTGAGGTTGGAAGGGACCTCAGAGATCATCTGCTCAAACTTCCCCACCAAGGGCAGGAACAGCTCTCAACCAAACTCAGCTGATCAAGACCTCATCTAACCTGGCCTTGAACACCCCCACCCGGGAGGCATCTACAGCCTCCCTGGGCAGCCTATTCCAGAGTCTCACCACCCTCCTGCTGAAGAACTTCTTCCTAAGCTCCAGTCTAACCCTGCTCTCCCTCAGCCTCAAACCATTCCCCCTTGTCCTGTCTCTAGACACCCTCATGAAAAGTCCCTCTGCAGCCTTCCTGTAGGACCCCTCCAGCTATTGGAAGGCAGCTCTGAGGTCCCCCTGGATTCTCCTCGAGGCTGAACACCCCCAGCTCCCTCAGTCCATCCTGCACCTTGCTCAGAGGTGAAGAACCCACACAGAATGTTCACATCCTAAAAAGCACAGGGAGGGCCAGAAGCAAATCTGGACTGACCACTGCTGCATGATTTGCAGCAGCAGTGGCTTGCCCCTTGGTGAGAAAAAGGCTCCCCTCTGCTGTCACGAGTGTGGAGACTGCCCAATAGGTGGTTTTTCCTCTCTAGTGTCTTCAGGTGACATCAGATGTTTTTCCTGGGTCAAAAGGAGTCAGGAAAAACAAACACCAGCCTTTACACAGCCAGCTGCAGGATGCTTCTCTCCTTGAAGCACCGTCAGGGACGCTGGCTCTGCCTACTGGATTACAGTCAGCTACCTGCAAAATTGCTCCTAAGAGCCAGTTCTTTACAGCTTCTCCCTCCAGCAATTCCCAGCACCATCAGGAGGTGCTCCTTTACCCAGAGTGGACATGGCAATGCAGCTCCTTTCAAGGCTGATGTGGTGGGGTTTTTTTTTGGGGGGTGTTGTTGATGCTTGGGAAGGAAATCAGGCTGCTGAATTAGGCACTACACCAGCAATCCTGCAAACACTGCAAGCAGCTGTTTGCAACTTGTGCTCACCAAGGGTTTCACAGTAGATGGGAAATAAAACCAGACAGAAGAGGGGGTGGGAGGAAAGAAAAATCTCTCTAATAAAGCAGAAATGCAAAAAGAGTCACCAGAAACCAACGCTGAAGCCCAAGCTCTTGCTGCCTACAACACTGCGGCACTTAAGGACTCCGTTTCGTTGCTGTGCTGGCACAGAATAGAATAAACCAGATCAGGTTGGAAGAGACCTTCAAGATCATCATGTCCAACCTATCATCCAACACCACCTAATCAACTAAACCATGCAACCAAGCACCCTATCAAGTCTCCTCCCAAACACCTCCAATGATGGTGACTCCACCACCTCCCTGGGCAGCACATTCCAATGGCCAATCACTCTCTGTGTAGAACTTCTTCCTAAACTCCAGCCTAAACTTCCCCTGGTGCAGCTTGAGACTGTGTCCTCTTGTTCTGGTGCTGCTTGCCTGGGAGAAGAGACCAACCCCCACCTGGCTACAACCTCCCTTCAGGCAGCTGTAAACAGCAAGAAGGTCTCCCCTGAGCCTCCTCTTCTCCAGGCTAAGCAACCCCAGCTCCCTCAGCCTCTCCTCACAGGGCTGTGCTCCAGACCCCTCCCCAGCTTTGTTGCCCTTCTCTGGACACATTCCAGCAAGTCAATATCCTTCCTAAACTGCGGGCCCAGAACTGGACACAGGACTCGAGGTGTGGCATAACCAGTGCTGCTCCTGCTGGCTACACTGTTCCTGATGCAGGCCAGGATGCCATTGGCCCTCTTGGCCACCTGGGCACACTGCAGGCTCATGTTCAGCCTGCCATCAACCAGTACCCCCAGGTCCCTCTCTGCCTGGCTGCTCTCCAGCCACTCTGACCCCAGCCTGTAGCACTGCATGGGGTTGTTGTGGCCAATGTGCAGAACCTGGCACTTGGATGTGTTCAATCTCATGCCCTTGGCCTCTGCCCATCTGTCCAGCCTGTCCAGGTCCCTCTGCAGAGCCTCTCTACCCTCCAGCAGATCAACTCCTGCCCCCAGCTTGGTGTCATCAGCAAATTTACTGATGATGGACTCAATGCCCTCATCCAGATCATCAATGAAGATGTTAAAGAGCATGGGGCCCAGCACTGATCCCTGGGGGACACCACTGGTGCCTGGCTGCCAGCTGGATGTGGCACCATTCACCACCACTCTCTGGGCTCAGCCCTCCAGCCAGTTCCTAACCCAGCTCAGAGTGCTGCTGTCCAAGCCATGGGCTTTGATCCTCACTTGCAGCATGCAAATGCTAACTCCTGAATAAAGCCATGGGGGGAAAAAAAGTCTTTTCTCAAGGAAACCTTTCGGTTCCTGGAGCACCTGCTCTAATCTATCCTCTCTGAAGTAGCCTGCTAAGCAACTTGCAGTGCAAATTACCCCTGCTGCCCTGCTGGAAGTGGCCCCTGAAAGCCTATTACAAACACTCAATGACTTGCAGGACCTATTTAAACACAGCTATTGAAACGAATACCCTGGCACCTCAGGCACACTGGAGGTACTCGAGAACACCCAGCGATGGGGATGAAGGGCTCTCCCCCAGCAGCAAAAACACACAAACATGATGTGCTGTCAAGGAAACACATGACTCCCTGGGGTGTTTTTTTGGCCAGGAGTGCTGGCATGGCATCCTCCACTAAGGGAATTCCTTCTGGTTTCCAGGAGATTAGTCACGGTGCTAAGTGAATGCCTTCAGCCACAGGCACATTTCTACTCCTCAGGGTAGAATTGCAATCCTTTCCCTCCAAGCTCCTCTTGGAAACAGGGGTTCCTCTCTCCAATCCCTCCTACACAGTAATAGTTTAAGCTGTTCTAGCAACTTTCTGCAAGGCTGCAAGCTTGCTGGTAGGTCTCTTGCTGGTTAGCAGCTTCCTATTCACCATCAGCACATTTACTATGCATGCTGCTTCAAATCCCAGCTGGAGTCCACATGGTCCAGAGAATTCCATCTGCTCTTGCAAGAAGGAACGCCAAGGCCTTCCCTAAAAACCACCCCAGGGTCATCTGCTTGCAAAGCACTGAACCCATGGCTGTGCAGCAAGGCAGGTGGGGCTCAGTGAAACTGCTGCACGAGGCAGAGCCAACATCCATCCATGCAGAATGCACCTGAGCTCTTAGAAGCATAGAATCAACCAGGTTGGAAGAGACCTCCAAGATCATCCAGTTCAAACTATCACCCAGCCCTATCCAATCAGCCAGACCATGGCACCAAGTGCCTCATCCAGGCTCTTCTTAAACACCTCCAGGTACAGTGACTCCACCACCGCCCTGGGCAGCACATCCCAATGGGCAATCTCTCTTGCTGGGAAGAACTTTCTCCTCACCTCCAGCCTAAACCTCCCCTGGCACAGCTTGAGACTGTGTCCTCTTGTTCTGGTGCTGGGTGCCTGCCTGGGAGAAGAGACCTACCCCCACCTGGCCACAGCCTCCCTTCAGGGAGTTGTAGAGAGCAAGAAGGTCTCCCCTGAGCCTCCTCTTCTCCAGGCTCAGCAACCCCAGCTCCCTCAGCCTCTCCTCACAGGGCTGTGCTCCAGACCCCTCCCCAGCTTTGTTGCCCTTCTCTGGACACCTTCCAGCATCTCAACATCTTTCCTAAGCTGAGAGGCCCAGAACTGGACACAGGACTCAAGGTGTGGCCTAACCAGTGCTGAGTACAGGGCAGAATGACCTCCCTGCTCCTGCTGGCCACACTATTCCTGATGCAGGCCAGGATGCCATTGGCCCTCTTGGCCACCTGGGCACACTGCAGGCTCATGTTCAGCTGCTGTCAACCAGTACCCCCAGGTCCCTCTCTGCCTGGCTGCTCTCCAGCCACTCTGACCCCAGCCTGTAGCACTGCATGGGGTTGTTTTGGCCAAAGTGTAGAACCCTGCACTTAGCCTTATTAAATCTCATCCCATTGGCCTCTGCCCACCCATCCAGCCTGGCAAGGTTGCTCTACCCTCCAACAGGGCAACACCTGCTCCTAACTTGGTGTCATCTGCAGCAGACACCTAAGGAAGAGAAGCTGCTTTCTCCCAACCCATCTTGAGTGGTGCAGGGTACAGGGTTAGAGAGGATTTAGGACAACAGCCAGCTTCTGGACCATCCAGCATTGTAGCCATTATGGATGCAGGTCACTTGGCTACCACTGTCGAGGAAGAAAGGCTCCAGAGCAGAGCACTACATCAACGAGCAGAGTGACTTGCATCTGCTGAGCTGACCCCAGACCGGAGCTGGGGTTCCCATTCTGTGCAGAAACTGGGAATTGGCAGAAAGAGGAGAAGGTGAGGGAAATGTGAAGCATTAGGTTCAGTGATCAGAGAGCCTCTGAAGCCTTTAAGCAAACGCTTGGCCCCATGATGGCATCCCACAGAAGCTTCTGTGCGCTGCAAAGGTAGAGCAGCCAGAGCCCAGCTGGATGCTGGCACTCCCAGCACCTGTGCCTGAGCTCCCCATGCCTTGCAAGCCTGCAAACAGCTGGTGCATGGTGGTTCTCCAGGCATGCTAGCACAGCTTTTCCTCCCTGGCAGCCAGGCTCCCTCCTTAGCCTGCAAGAGCAGAGCAGCTTGGGCAGCCAGTGCTGCATGCTCCCTGCCTGCAGTCCAGGGCAGCTCTCAGCCAGCCACCACCAGGCCCAGTTTGCCATCCAGCAGCCATGTCAAATGAGGATTGGTCTACAAATTTGCTTTGCAAGCTTACACATCTTTGCCTGGGGCCTGAGCTTTTCCAAAGCCCTCCTGCTTCCTTTTAGTCAGTGCATGAGGATGCACTGAAGTTCAGAACAGCAAAAAAATGCCCTTTGACTTCTGAGTCTTCTGGCTCTGCAGCATCGAGCCACGCTGAATCATGCTTCAGCTGGACTCACAGGCACATAAATAACCTGTGCAAAACACTCACCCCCAAACTATTACTCTGAACATCATGAACTCATTTTCTCCTTCCTCCCTTGCAGTCCATAAACTTCTCCTCTTAGCTCTTGAGATAAAAGCCCATAGCCTGTTTATGGCCCCTGGTGAAGGTTTATGGTTGACTTACATATCCAAGAGTAGGGAGCATAGAATCACAGAATTGTTTTGGTTGGAGGAGACTTTTAAAACCATCAAGCACAACCACTAACCCACCACTGCCAAGTCACCACTGAAGCATGTGCCTCAGCACCACATCTGCAAGTCTTTTAAATATCTCCAGGATGATCAGGGGGCTGGAACACCTCTGCTACAGGGACAGGCTGAGGCAGCTGGGGTTGTTCAGCCTGGAGAAGAGAAGGCTTCAAGAAGACCCCGTATAGAGACCTTCCAGTACCTGAAGGGGGCTACAAGAAGGATGCAGAGGGACTGTTTGCAAAGGCCTGTAGGGGTAGGACAAGGGGCAATGGTTTGAGATGAAAGAGAAGGAGACATAGATTGGATATGAGGAACAAGTTCTGCACCATGAGGGTGGTGGAACACTGGAAGAGGTTGCCCAGGGAGCTGGTTGAGGCCCCATCCCTGGAGATATTCAAGGTGAGGCTGGACAGGGCTCTGGGCAGCCTGATCTAGTGGAGGATGTCCCTGCTGACTGCAGGGGGGTTGGACTGGATGACCTTTGGAGGTCCCTTCCAACCCATTCTCTGTTGACTCCACCACTTCCCCAGGCACTCTGTTCCAGGGCTTGACAACCCTCTCGGTGAAGAAATTTTTCCTAGTATCCAGCCTAAGCTTCCCCTGGCACAGCTTCAAGCTTTGAGGCTGTCCCATCACTGTGTAACAGAAGTGCCTGATGACAGACTCAGGCTGGGTTTAGTTAACCAAAAGAACAGGCCAGGATCCCCTGGGTCATCAAATTTGTGTGCTAGAATTGGATTTGCATATCTGCCCAAACTGACCTTGCTCATCAATCACTGCTACTCTAACAGATGGGCATGAAACATGGAAGGGAAAAGAAGCCAAAACAAAGGCAGCTGAGCTGTGCTAATGCCCTTTAGGTGCCTGGGAGGGAGCACTCCTCATCAGCTGCCTGCTGTCCCCAGAGCTGCCCTCAGTCCCCAGAGGAGGAGGACACGCTACATTTCACCACCGTTCACACCACAGCCTCTGGCCCTCTGCCGTTTGCCAGGTGACAAGGTGAGGAGAGATAAGGCACAATCTCCCTGCAAGGGCTGTGGCATGTCCCAGCTGTTGACAGCCCGAGGTGAAGGGCTGTGACTAATTGTTTTCTAATTGTTTTAAGCAGGGGCAGCAACTTAGGCACCGCCAAGCAGGAGGTGCGAGGGGAAATGGAACAGCAAAGAAGTGGCAAGCACAGAAAAGGAACTCATGCTGCTCAAGTGAAGTGGGGGGAGGGTTCTTTGGGTTGGGAGGTTTGGTTTGGGGTGCTTTTTAGGTTTGTTGAGGTATTTTTTGGTTGGTTAGGGTTTTCTTTGTGGTTAGTTGGGGTTATTTTGTGGAATGGTTGTTTTAAATCAGAGCTGCTGCTGCTGTTCTTGGAGTGGTCCCTCGCTGCTGATGTCTATCCTGCAACCTGCCCTGGGTGCACCAGATCATAGAATCACAGAATTGTCAGGGCTGGAAGGGACCTCAAGGATCAGCCAGCTCCAACCCCCCTGCCATGGGCAGGGACACCTCACACTACAGCAGGCTGCTCACAGCCACATCCAGCCTGGCTGCAAAAACCTCCAGGGATGATCTCAGATCTCCAGAGGTCCTTTCCAAGCCTCACCACTGTGATTTCTGTGAATAAGACCCAAGACTTGCCTTGCACAAAGACAGGTGAAAAAAAGGCAGGCTTCCATTCACAGCACAGTGTCCTACACTTGACATGGGAGGATGACTGATGGGCAAATCCCTAAGCACCAACTCAAGCTCCAGCACTGGGGAGGGGGTGCAGAGCAATCTGTGCTGTACCCTCCTCCGCAGGTCTGCCCACACCTCCCAGAGCAATGGGTGACCTATGTGGCATTCTTCAATGTATGCACTGACAAACCATCTCACTTCTGCTGGCACCTCCCAAGCCAGCCTCATGAGGTTCAACAAGACCAAGGGCAAGGTCCTGCAGCTGGGTCAGGGCAATCCCAGGCACTGATATAGGCTGGGCAGGGACTGGCTTGAGAGCAGCCCTGAAGAAAAGGACCTGGGGGTGCTGGTGGAGGAGAAGCTCAACAGGAGCCAGCAATGAGCACCTGCAGCCCAGAAAGCCAACCAGAGCCTGGGCTGCAGCAAGAGAAGCAGAGCCAACAGGGCCAGGGAGGTGATTCTCCCCCTCTGCTCTGCTCTGCTGAGACCCCACCTGGAGCTCTGTGTCCAGTTCTGGAGCCTCTATTACAGGAAGGATCTGGAGAGGCTGGAAGGTGTCCAGAGAAGTGCCATGAGGATGACCAGAGGGCTGGAGCTACTCTGCTGTGAGGACAGACTGAAGGAGTTGGGGTTGTTCAGTCTGGAGAAGAGAAGGCTCTGAGGAGACCTAATTGTGGCCTTCCAGGATCTGAAAGGGGCTCCAAGAAAGCTGAGGAGGGAGTTTTGAGGGTGTCAGGGAGTGATAGGACTGGGGGGGATGGAGCAAAACTAGAAATGGGCAGATTCAGATTGGATGTCAGGAAGAAGTTGTTCCCCATGAGGGTGGTGAGAGACTGGCACAGGTTGCCCAGGGAGGTGGTGGAAGCCTCATCCCTGGAGGTTTTTGCAGCCAGGCTGGAGGTGGCTGTGAGCAAGCTGCTGCAGTGTGAGGTGTCCCTGGCCATGGCAGAGGGGTTTGAACTGGCTGATCCTTGAGGTCCCTTCCAGCCCTGACAATTCTGTGATTCTATGATTTGTACAGCTATGATTTCCCCTCCAAAGAGCCTGCTCACTCAAACCCTAGCAAAACCCAAAAGCAGACAGAAGGGGGGGGGAGGAGAAAAACAACAAAAAAGCATGCTTAATGACTTTCAGCCTCATAAAACTTCCTCCCTACAAAGTCTGACATGGAAATAGAATTGGTTTCTCCTTTCCCCACTAAAAGCATCTGCACCCCCTCCATCACTCCTTAAATGGATGGAAAAATCCTGTCCACTGCCACGTCCTAACAGCTGCTGGAAGCTATCAGAGAGCTTATGAAGGAAGCTAATGGGCTTGGATGGGAATACCACACCATATTGCTCTGGGACTAGCTGCCAGCTAATGACACAACAAAATTACTCGGAAGAGCCTGAAGGGGGGGGAAAAAAAAGAGCTATAGCTACAGTAAGAAGAAATTAGGATAAAATCAGGGAGAGCTGCATGGCCTTTTAAAACATATTTTGCTTCCTAGCCTTCTCCTTTCTTCCTGTCCTTCATAAAATTACATGTCCCATACACATGTAAACTTACTGAGGGATCTGGTTTGTTGCAGTTGCCTGGTTTGGATGAAAGCAGCAGATCTCTGATGTCTGCTCACTGGTGATTTGCCTCTGAACAGCTGGTCACCCACAAGCAGATCCAGGCACTGCAGACAGGAGCCAATGGGAGAAGCTGAAATCCATCCAGCAAATTGCTGCCTTGGAACTAAAAGAGGGCAGATTTAGGCTAGACAGAAGGAAGAGTTTTCTTACACTGAGAGAGCTGAAGCACTGGCATAGGTTGCCCAGGGAGGTGGCAGAAGCCCCAGTCCCTGGAAACATTCCAGGTGAGGCTGGATGGGGCTCTGAGCAACCTGAACTAGTTTGGAGATGTCCCTTGCTCACTGCAGGGGTTTGGACTAGATGAGCCTGGGAGGTCCCTTCCAATCCAGACCATTCTGTGAACCCAAAGCATTCTATGCTCTTCTTGGTTGCACCCTGTGACAGGACAAGGGGCAATGGATATAAACTCCAGCACAGGAGGTTCCACTTCAACATGAGGAGGAACTTCTTTCACTGTGAGTGAGGGTCACAGAGCACTGGAGCAGGCTGCCCAGAGAGGTTGTGGAGTCTCCTTCTCTGGAGCCTTTCCAGCCCTGTCTGGATGTGTTCCTGTGTGACCTGTGCTGGATTCCACACTCCTGCTCTGGCAGGGGAGTTGGACTGGATGCTCTTTGGCGGTCCCTTCCAACCCCTAACATCCTGTGAGCCTGTGTGTGACTGAAGGTTGGACTTGATGGTCTTAGAGATCTTCTCCAACTCTTTTTCCATTTCAGCCATTCCTTGGCTCTCTCTTTCCTACACCTGCAGCAAATCCACCATGTTGAAGGACCTATGAACTTTGCATGGAGGGTCTGATTTAGGTTCAGCTGATGTTGTGGTTTCAGCACAGCTCTACCATGTCAGGAACAGAATGAAGATTCATAAACCTTGGATGTTTTGTATTCCAAAAGAGGAGCAAGAAACCAAGAAGGGAGGTTGCAAGAACAGCACACTTATAGAATCATTAGGGATGGAAGAGACCTCAAGGATCAGCCAGTTCCAACCCCCCTGCCATGGGCAGGGACACCTCACACTACAGCAGCTTGCTCACAGCCACAGCCAGCCTGGCTGCAAAAACCTCCAGGGATGAGGCTTCCACCACCTCCCTGGGCAACCTGTGCCAGTCTCTCACCACCCTCATGGGGAACAACTTCTTCCTAACATCCAATCTCAATCTACCCACTTCTAGTTTTGCTCCATCCCCCCCAGTCCTATCACTCCCTGACACCCTCCAAAGTCCCTCCCCAGCTTTCTTGTAGCCCCCTTCAGATAGTGGAAGGCCACAATTAGGTCTCCTTGGAGCCTTCCCAGCAGTCCAGAGGGGAGTTAAGACATGCTCACAACCTGACCCAAACCACAGCTAGCAGCAGAAAGCATGAATCCCCCCTAACAATGGGAACACCCCTAGCACCCTCTTTTCCACAGGGGTGAAATCCACACTGTTGCACAGACATTTCCAACCTCAGCAAGCAAAGCAAGTCACACACAGTGCAATTAGGAGGGGAGCTGCTCAAAACTCCAAGGCTCCGAACTTCACTCTTTGCTTGTCAACCTACCCAGAAAACACGTGTGACACCTCAAGAGGCTTCTTCTGCAGATTCTTGAGGGTTCTACCATAGGATAAAGAGGAGCAACATTCTATTTACCAACTCCTCTACTCACAGGATCATGCCTCAAGCCCAACTGTTGCTTTTTCCACCCCTCCTTATTATGTAAAGAAACAAAGATTGGACATTGTCTACTTATTTCCACTTGCAGGAAGTCTCCCTTTCCAGAGAACCCATAGAATAGAATAGAATAGAATAGAATAGAATAGAATAGAATAGAATAGAATAGAATAGAATAGAATAGAATAGAATAGAATAGAATAGAATAGACAGACCAGGTTGGAAAAGACCTCAGAGATCATCGAGTCCAACCTATCACCCAACACCATCTCATCAACTAAACCATGGCACCATGTGCCTCAGCCAGGCTCCTCTTAAACACCTCCAGTGATGGTGACTCCACCACCTCCCTGGGCAGCACATTCCAATGGCCAATCTCTCTTTCTGGGAAGACCTCAACATCTTTCCTAAACTGAGGAGCCCAGAACTGCTCCTGCTGGCCACGCTATTCCTGATGCAGGCTGATAGGAGTTGCAGAAAGAGCATCCTCTCAGGTGCACATAAATACCCTCACTCATCACTAAGTTCACTGAGGTTCTCTAACCCTTCTCAGGCTGGGGTGCAGAGCACTGAAGTCAAGTGCTCAGCTAAGTGCAGACATGCTCAGCTAACTTCTAGACCATCCTGTGGCCTCTCCTCTTGCTGTCCTCCTGTTGTTCTCTGCTGTTCCCCCTGCAAGCTGGTGCAATGCCAGGAGCCTGGCAGCAGTTAGAAAAGTTAAGAGTCATGGAAGGCTTCCAAGGGCCTCAGAAGAAATGCTGGTTAATAAGGGCTGGGATACATTGCACTTGATTGAGCAGAACTAAAGCTGATTCCTCAGAGGCAAAGGTTAATTAGACAAATGGCTCAAAAGGATCAGTCTGTTCCAACTCATTATTTGTTGGGTTTGGTTTATATATATATATATATATATATATATATATTAATTTTAAATGGGATGAGGCAGTTGAAAATAACCTCCAAAATCCCAAATGCATGAGATGAAACCATGGAAGGCCTGAAGCTGCCATAATGACTACAGAGTGGTAGCCTAATGAATAAAGCAGCAGCAAATGAAACACCTACATCCAATGACATTCATGGAGTCCAAGAATGGCTCAGGCTGGGAGGGACCTCAGAGCTCATCTGCTCCAACCTCATCACCATGGGCAGAGACACCTCTCAGCTAGACTTGGTTGCTCAAGGCCTCATCCAGCCTGGCCTTCAGCACCCCCAGGGAGGAGGCAGCCACAGCCCCCCTGGGCAGCCTGTTCCAGAGCCTCACCACCCTCCTACTGAAGAACTTCTTCCTAAGCTCCAATCTAACCCTGCTCTCCCTCAGCTCCAAACCATTCCCTCTTGCCCTGTCTCTAGACAGCCTCAGGAAAAGTCCCTCTGCAACCTTCCTGCAGGATCCCCTTCAGCTATTGAAAGGCAGCACCAAGGTCCCCCCAGACTCTTCTCTTCTCCAGGCTGAACACCCCCAGCACTGACTGCAGCAATCTCATCTGAACATATCTACCAAAGGGACCATTTACAGGCAGTGGCAACACAGTTTAAATCCCAGCAGTGTTCAAAACTCATGGTGACAATCCAGAAAGCCTCTGTCACCACTTCCACCTACTGCTTCACTGATGACTCCTGTGCTCAATGCTTCACTATATGGTAACTCCAGCAGCAGCAGAGACCGAGAAGCAGACCAACAACAGCACCAGAACAAGAGGACACAGTCTCAAGCTGTACCTGGGGAGGTTTAGGCTGGATGTGAGGAAGAAGTTCTTCATAGAAAGAGAAATTGGCCATTGGAATGTGCTGCCCAGGGAGGTGGTGGAGTCACTGTACCTGGAGGTGTTCAAAAAGAGCCTGGCTGAGGCACTTGGTGCCATGGTTGAGTTGATGAGATGGTGTTGGGTGATAGGTTAGACTTAGTTTCATAGTTTCATTCAGGGTTGGAAGGGACCACAAGGATCATCCAGTTCCAACCCCCCTGCCATGGGCAGGGACACCCCACACTAGATCAGCCTGGCCAGAGCCTCATCCAGCCTGGGCTTAAACACCCCCAGGGACAAGGCCTCAACCACCTCCCTGGACAACACATTCCAGGGTCTCACCACTCTCATGGTGAAGAACCTCCTCCTCACATCCAGCCTGAATCTCCCCACCTCCAGCTTCATTCCATTCCCCCTAGTCCTATCACTACCTGAGATCCTGAGCAGTCCCTCCCCAGCCTTCCTGTAGGCCCCCTTCAGATACTGGAAGGCCACAATGAGGTCACCTGGGAGCCTTCTCTTCTCCAGACTGAACAGCCCCAACTCCTTCAGTCTGTCCTCATAGGAGAGGTGCTCCAGCCCTCTGATCATCCTTGTGGCCCTTCTCTGGACACCTTCCAGCACCTCCACATCCCTCTTGTAATAGGGGCTCCAGAACTGGACACAGTACTCCAGGTGGGGTCTCACCAGAGCTGAGCAGAGGGGGAGAATCACCTCCCTCGACCTGCTGGCCACACTTCTCCTGATGCAGCCCAGGCTCTGATTGGCTTTGCGGGCTGCAAGTGCACACTGAGAGCTCATGTTGAGCTTTTTGTCCACCAGCACCCCCAAGTCTCTCTCCTCAGGGCTACTTTCCAGCCAGTCACTGCCCAGCCTGTATTTGTGCCTGGGATTGCCTCGACCCAGATGCAGGACCCTGCACTTGCTCTTATTGAACTTCATGAGGTTGGCTTGTGCCCACCTCTCCAGCCTGTCAAGGTCCCTCTGGATGGCCTCCCTTCCCTCCAGCGTGTCTGCTTGATGATCTCTGAGGTCTTTTCCAACCTGGTTAATTCCTTTCTCTTCACTCACAAAACAACCAACCAACCCACCCACCCCAAAACACAATCCCTGAGTTGTTTCAAGTCCCTTTTGACAGAGAGCAAACCAAACCCAGTTGCTGGGATTAAACAGAGAGAATGAGGGGGTTGGGTTGCAGTTTCATTTAGGTAGTGATAAAATGCATTCTTCTTCTCCCCCCAGGCTGCATTGCTTCACTATATCTATCTAGAAGTAATAGCTCCCTGCAAAGCAGTTCACCTTGTGCCCAGTGGGCTGGAAATTGCAGAGAATGTTCTGTGTAACATTCACAGCCTCAGGATTTTGATTCTTTCCTTTTTCAACAGATGCTTGCTTGCCTAATTCTGCAGGATGAGAGAGAGAGAGAGAGAGAGAGAGAGGCTCACAAGGAGGGTTGTGTTTGCAGCAACATTGATTTCTTCTGAGTCATTACAACTGGACCTGGTGGAGCTACTTAGCTTGCATTGAATGATTCCAATCTGGCCAGCAAGGGAGGAGACCAAGACTGAAAGCAAAAATTCAGAGGACCATTAAAAAGAGAGGGAAAAAATAATCAAAAGGTGACTTGGAGCTGCCAAATATAGGCATTATGTTAGAGTGCAACTTCTGGCTCTTCTGCTGGGTTTTCTGAATCATTCCCTGCTGGGGTAAAGCTTCTTGACTTCAGAAAGAGCAACTGCTCCAATCCAGCCCTGCCCTACTGCAGCAGTGGAAAAACTGAGCAGCCCTTCATGTGTGGTGGGCACACCATCATGGCAGAGAGAGGTTCTCCTCCCCCTCCACTCAGCCCTGCTGAGGCCACATCTGGAATATTGTGTCCAGTTCTGGGCCCCTCAGTTCAAGAAGGCCCTCAGGGAACGGCTTGAAAGAGTCCAGTGCAGAGCCCCAAAGATGATGGAGGGAGTACAATATCTTCCTCATGAGGAGAGACTGAGGGCTCTGTAGCTTGGAGCAGAGGAGTCTGAGAGGTGACCTCATTCCTATTGATAAAGCTGTGCAGGGTGAGTGCCCGGAGGCTGGAGCCAGGCTCTGCTGGGTGATGCCCAATGGCAGCACAAGGGGCAGTGGTGAAAGCTGAGGCAGAGAAAGTTCCATGGAAACAGGAGGAAAAATTATTTCCCTGTTATGGTGACAGAGCCCTGGAACAGGCTGCCCAGGGGGGTTGTGGAGTCTCCCTCTCTGGAGGTATTCAAAACCTGCCTGGATGAGTTGCTGTGTGATCTGCTCTTGATGACCCTGGTCTGGCAGGGGGGTTGGACTGGATGAGCTTTCAAGGTTCCTTCCAGCCCCTAACATTCTGTGATCATTCTGTCTTAAGGAGCAAAGCTACCAGCAAAATTGTGGGGCCTTGGGAGGCAAAGTGATGAATAGAGACTCTACTTGAAGCATTAAGCCGTGTCCCTGCAGAACAGACCTGAACTTGGGAAGCAATAAAAAGAGGTTTGAAATAATTTGCTTCCATCTCTCTGTCAGGTGCATGAAGCATCTGCTATCAGGCTCTTCATATCCCCTTATTTGCTCTCAGAAACTGAATCATAGAATCAATAAGGTTGGAAAAGACCTCAGAAATCATGAAGTCCAACCTAACACCACCTGACAACTAAACCATGCCACATCCAAGCCTTTTCTGAACACCTCCAGGGATGGTGACTCCACCACCTCCCTGGGCAGCACATTCCCACAACCAATCTCTCTTGCTGGGAAGAACTTTCTCCTCACCTTGAGCCTAAACCTCCCCTGGCACAGCTTGAGACTGTGTCCTCTTGTTATGGTGCTGGTTCCCTGGGAGAAGAGACCAACCCCCACCTGGCTACAACCTCCCTTCAGGTAGTTGTAGACAGCAAGAAGGTCACCCCTGAGCCTCCTCTTCTCCAGGCTAAGCAACCCCAGCTCCCTCAGCCTCTCCTCACAGGGCTGTGCTCCAGACCCCTCCCCAGCCTCCTTGCCCTTCTCTGCAGTGCTGCCTTGTCACACATGCATGTCCTGCTCTCAGGGAAATCAGTGTGCCCATTTGCAAAGGACCCCAGGGGAAGCCCGTTTGCTTCACTCTCCTTTCCCAGAGGCAAGCCTCCACACTTGCCCCTGTTGTAGCAGAGGAGATTTAGCTCATGGGGCACTTGGAGTGCCACTGATGTAACTTCAGCCCAAAGAGCAGAGCAGACACTCTGTCAGCCCAGTTGTTTTCTGCTTTACTAATGACTTTGAAGGTCATGAGGGCTATGCAAAGCTTAAGCCTTTGCTTAGCCAAAAGCCACAACCTCACATAGCCTTTGCCCTGCGTATCAGAGTAAGGCTGAGAGGTTTTGATTTAAACCTCCAGAGGATGCATCACATCGCTGCAGCTCTAATCTGGGAGAGAATTAATCCTTCCTCAACGTTCAAAGTCAGGAAAATACCAGCTGAGTCAGCAATCTCCCAGCCAGCTGCTCTCCTCCAACCAGCCTCTGCTCACCTTGCTGCTAGGATTCCCCAGCAGACCGCTGCTGAGCAGAAGGGACAGACCAATCGAAAATGAAAGGATGGAACCTAAACACAGAGCAGAGCAGAGCAGAGCAGAATGTGGCCTAGTTCCACAAGCTGCTGCCAAACCCTGAGGTGCAGTAGGAAAAGGAAGTTCCTAGGGACTCCATATGGCAAAGAGAAGGATCCCCCATCAACCAAACCCTGGGGCTCTGCCTCCAGGACTGCTACAGAACCACAAACACAGCAACATCACTCAAAAGAGACAGTCTGATGCAACCACCCCCTCAACAGCGGCCTATCATGAGGTCAGCTGTGGCTTGAAAGCCTCCAAAAGACTAAGACTCAATGGATCTTGAGATAACCTTCTCTAGTGCTGAGTGAGGAAGCTGCTTCTAACATCTGCTCTGAAGATCTTGGGCCAGCCAATTGCCCACACTTACTGAAACAGGAAGAGAGATGGAGAAAGGAGGTTGTAGCCAGGTGGGGGTTGGTCTCTTGCACTCAGCACCAGAACATGAGGACACAGTCTCAAGCTGTGCCAGGGGAGGTTTAGGCTGGAGGTTAGGAAGAAATTCTTCCCAGCGAGAGCAATTGGCCATTTGGAATGTGCTGCCCGGGGAGGTGGTGGAGTCACCACCCCTGGAGGTGTTCAAAAAGGAATTGGATGTGGCACTTGGAGCCATGGTTTAGTTACTCATGATGTATTAGGTAATAGGTTGGACTTGATGATCTCTGAGGTCTCTTCCAACCTGAGTGGTTCTATGGAAATGAGGGTCAGGGGAGACCTTCTCACTCTCTACCATCACCTGAAAGGAGGCTGCAGTGAGGTGGGGGTCTCCAAAGGAACAACAGATAGGACAAGAGGAAGTGGCTCCAAGTCACAGCAAGGAATGTTTAGGTCTCCCTGGAGCCTTTTCTTCCACAGACTGAACAGCCCCAGCTTGGGCTTTCAATGATGTGTAGGTGTGGTGCTGAGGGACACGGCTCAGTGGTCAGTTGGCAGTGTTGGATTAATAGTTGCACTTCATCATCTTGAAGGTCTCTACCAACCAAAAGGATGAGGAGACCTAATTGTGGCCTTCCAGTATCTGAAGGGGGCTACAAGAAAGCTGGGGAGGGACTTTTGAGGGTGTCAGGGAGTGATAGGACTGGGGGGGATGGAGCAAAACTAGAAATGGGTAGATTGAGATTGGATGTTAGGAAGAAGTTGTTCCCCATGAGGGTGGTGAGAGACTGGCACAGGTTGCCCAGGGAGGTGGTGGAAGCCTCATCCCTGGAGGTTTTTGCAGCCAGGCTGGATGTGGCTGTGAGCAAGCTGCTGTAGTGTGAGGTGTCCCTGCCCACGGCAGGGGGCTGGAACTGGCTGATCCTTGAGGTCCCTTCCAACCCTGACAATTCTGTGATTCTATGATTCAACCTGCAGGTAAAGGACTATGTCCTTCCTTTTGAACATCATAAGGCTGCTGTTGACCCAGCTGAGTCTCACCAGGATCTTCTGAAGTGAATGGCTGCCATCTGCCACGGCAGCCACACCCTCACATTACACACTGCTATGAAAATATAATCACTTCTCACCCCTCATAAAGAGCAATAACCCCATGTAGCAAATAGCACCACAATGGCTGTGTTGACATAGGAAGAGCTTTATCTGACCAGACAAATCAGTCATGTAATGTTTGCTTTCTCCCAACCCAGCCACAGCTTGTGCCAGGTTCTCCAGGGGACACAGGGAGACACACAGGAAGGAAGACAATCGGCTTCTCTGCTTGTCTCCCCACTCTCCCACCACAGAGCAGGATGCCACCACTGTCCACACAAACATCTCATTTAGTGGTTTCCCAAGCTTGCTGGGCTGCAAGCTGCTGTAAAGATTGGAGCTGCTCTCCACAGATTATAGCTTGATCAAAGACCCTAGATAAAACCATGGTCATGTCAGCCACACCTCAGCAGCAGTGGAGGTGGAGGGCAACTAATCCTTTATTGTTTTATTGATAGTGAGGAACAATCCTCACTATCAATACAGACTGGCAGAAGAGCTGATAGAAACCAACCCTGTGGAAAAGGACTTGGGGGTGCTGATGGATGAGCAGCTGGACATGAGCAGGCAGTGTGAGCTTGCAGCTCAGCAGGCAAATCACACCCTGGGCTGCATCAAAACCAGCCTGGCCAGTAGCTGGAGAGAGGGGATTCTGAGACTTTGCTCTAGTGAGACCTCACCTGCAGTACTGCAGCCAGCTCTGGAGCCTTCAGCACGGGAAGGACATAGACCTGATGGAGCAGGGATACAAAAATGATCAGGGGGTTGGAGCAGCTCTGCTATGAGGACAGGCTGATGGAGCTGGGGGTGTTCAGCTTGGAGAACAGGAGGCTCTGGGAAGACCTAAAGAGCAGCCTGCCAGTACCTGAAGGAGACTAGAAGAAGGATGGAGAAAGACTGTTTGCAAAGGCCTGCAAGGACAGGATGAGGGGCAATGGATTCCAACTAGAGCAGATTTAGATTGGATGTGAGGAACAAGTTCTGCACCATGAGGGTGGTGGAACACTGGAACAGGTTGCCCAGGGAGGTGGTTGAGGCCCCATCCCTGGAGATATTCAAGGTGAGGCTGGACAGGGCTCTGAGCACCCTGATCTAGTTGGGGATGTCCCTGCTGACTGCAGAGGAGTTGCACTGGATGAGCTTTGGAGGTCCCTTCCGACCCAGAGCATTCTATGGTCTGAGCTTCTGCTGAGCACCTCAGCAGTGTGGTGACGTTTCCTGGCAGGGACCTGCTGACGTGCTGTGCTAAAGTTTCCCTCGAGGCCAGCACAGCAGGAGACTTTTCCCTTGTTCTAATGAGCACTTAGAAAGAAACGTGTAGCTGACTTGTTTTACACTTAGTTATCCCAGCAGCCTTCTTGTTCCACTACCTGCTGACCTGGAGATCAGAACAAGCTTCATCAGTTAAGGAACCTCATTAAAAGGGTCTGCTCCTGCCACAGAAGAGGAGAAACAGGAAGCTTCTGTGATGGAAGGGATCACTGAAAGCTTTGAACTGTGGAACACTTTCATGTGGAACCAGTTGCAAATCAAGAGTGTCACAGGGAGAACACACAGAGGGGCTCCTGTCACTGGCACCCACAGGCACCATCACAACAGCAGAGTTCCCATTTCTTAGCCCATGTCTGCAAGAATCCTGCGTCCAAGGGGACACCTTGCCAAGGCTTCCCTGCAGCTGAGGGCTGCACACAGGAACAAAGCTGCTCACAGTTTCTCTTTGGTCAGCAGGAAAAGTGTTGTGGAAGCTCAAGGAGACTGTAAGCAAAGTGGAGCCTCCTGGGAACTGCTTGAAAGAGTCCAGCACAGAGCCACAGAGATGGCAGTGGAACACCTCCCTGTGAGGACAGAGCTGGGGCTCAGCAGCTTGGAGCAGAGGAGCCTGAGGGGTGACCTCATTCATGCTGATCAAGATGTGCAGGGCAGGGTCAGGAGGATGGAGCCAGGCTCTGCTCAGGGATGTCCAAGGACAGGACAAGTGGCAGTAGGTGCAAACTGCAGCAGGGGTGGTTCCACATGAACATAAGGAGAAACTTTTTCCCTGTGAGGGTGCCAGAGTCCTGGAGCAGGCTGCCCAGAGAGGCTGTGGAGTCTCCTTCTGTGGAGACATTCCAAACCCACCTGGATGGGGTCCTGTGTAACCTGCCCTGGGTGATCCTGCTCTGGCAGGGGGGGTTGGACTGGATGAGCTTTCAAGGTCCTTTCAAACCCCTAACATTCTGTGGTTCTGTGACCCTCCAGGCAAACAGAACAGCCATGAAGCCAGGAACTCATGTCATTTCTAGAACAATTCCTGGAAGCTCAAGGGCATCAGCTAAGACTCTCCCACTTCTCCATAACAAACAGAACCACTGCACTTGATAGAAAAATAATAATTAACACCAACAAATGCCTCAGAGTCTCCAAGTGCTCCAGTTTGATAAGGAACAGGGAGGTGTGGCTGGGCATTATCAAGCAGAGCAAGATCATGCTGAAAAATGACAGAACCACACAGGCATCCTCCTCCCAGCAGCGGTGCCACGACCATGCTGGCCACATCCACCCTTCTGGGATGCTCTCTGGCCCCAACAGAGAGCAGTACTGCCTAGATGCCAGAGGACTGCTGGTGAAATTCTTCCCAGGTCATACCCCCACCACAGAATCACAGAATCAATAAGGTTGGAAAAGACCTCAGACATCATCAACTCCAACCTATTACCTAACACCTCCTGACAACTAAACCACGGCTCCAAGTGCCACATCCAATCCCCTCTTGAACACCTCCAGGGATGGTGACTCCACCACCTCCCTGGGCAGCACACTCCAATGGGCAATCTCTCTTGCTGGGAAGAATTTCTCTCTCACCTCCAGCCTAAACCTCCCCTGGCACAGCTTGAGACTGTGTCCTCTTGTTCAGCTGCTGGTTGCCAGGGAGAAGAGACCAATCCCCACCTGGCTACAACCTCCCTTCAGGTAGTTGTGGACAGGAAGAAGGTCTCCCCTGAGCCTCCTCTTCTCCAGGCTAAGCAACCCCAGCTCCCTCAGCCTCTCCTCACAGGGCTGTGCTCCAGACCCCTCCCCAGCCTCATTGCCCTTCTCTGGACACGTTCAAGTGTCTCAATGTCCTCCTTAAATTGAGGGCCCCAGAACTGGACCATGCAGCAGCTGTGAGCAGATGCCACAAGTGCCCACCCAATGGACCCCACCCCACAGCACATCCCCACAGTGTGTGCCACCCCCTGCCTGTGTATTTCACACTGGGGTCTCTCCAGCCCATCCCCTGCAGGCCTCCACACCTTTCACCATGCTCCCAGCAGCACTGCCCTCAACACCTACGACCAGGGCAGAGTTTGGCTTCCTCTTGAGGCCGCAGATAGAGTGGCTTGAGCAGTGCAAGCCCCAGACAGCAGCTCTTTAAGGGAAGCCAATTTACCTGGCAGACAAGAAGCTCCCAGATTAACCTGGATCAGCTCCTGGCCCTGAGAAGAGGAGAAGCAAAGTAGCTGGCGTGAGGCGCTCTGAAACACGTGGCACTGAGAAGGTGATGCCACTCACCCAGGGGCATGGCACAGCTGGGGATGGGGCAGAGCCATGGTGGACATCCTCTTAGACCACCTCACTTCTTAGTGTCTCCTTTGGAGATTTTGCAGTGCATGAAAGCATACACATCAGATGATGCTGGTTACACAGCCTGCTCTGCCCTGCTGAGGTCACACCTGGGATACTGCAGCCAGGTCTGGGCATTTCTCTGGACAGATTCAAGTGTTTCAGTGTCCTTCTTTTTGTCTTCATTTGGCCAAATAGTTCCTGGTTATAATTTTTTATTACAATGTGCCAACACTGCTTTGTGGAGGATTAATTATGGTGGGGGAGGCAGGGGAAAAACCCCAGTGGCTGATCAGTGCTAGTTCAGAAGCACAGTGTCACAGTCTTCCCCTTAACAAGACTCTCTCAAGCAGCAGAAGATTTAGGCTGCCAGTTTCTCAGTGTCTCCTCTAGTGTGAGGTGTCCCTGGCCATGGCAGGGGGGTTGCAACTGGCTGATCCTTGAGGTCCCTTCCAACCCTGACAATTCTGTGATGCTATGAAATCCCCAAGCACTGAACAGCTCCAGCTTAGGCTTAAAAGTGCCAGCAGCTATTTAAAACAACAATTAAATCAAGCAAACAAACATGCAGAGTAAAAGCAGAGCACCTGAGGAATCCCACAGGCTGGGAGCAGGGAAAGGGACATTGCATTGAGAGACTCTGCAGCTGCATGGTGTGATGGTGGAGGGGGAACCATCTCTTCTCCTAACTAGCATGTGGTAGGGAACCACCCTCAAAGTGCCCCAGAGGAGGCTTCCAGCTTGGACATTGGGAAGTAATTCTTCACAGAAAGTGTTGTCAAGGCCTGGAACAGGCTGCTGGGGAAGTCACCATCCTTGGAGAGATTTCCACGGCACATAGGTGTGGTGCTGAGGGACACAGCTCAGTGGGGACTTGGCAGTGCTTGGCATGGTAGGACCTGATAATCTTAAAGGTCACTTCCAAGGAAAACAACTCTGGTATCATCACACAGCTCTCATTAAACACAGATGCCTACAAACTGCTGCAGCTGTGGCAGGACACAGCCAGCACACAGTCACCATAGGAAGCTACAGAAACACCAAAGTTACACATACCAAGGAAACACCACAGGGCTGTGTCTAAGGAGGTGTCTTGAATGCTATCCTGCTACTAGCCACCAAGTTCCCCAGCAAAATTTAAGGTCTACAGCAAGAAGGACTTGTATCTGCTTCACCAGATGCACAACAGAGGATCATAGGATCACAGAATTGTTAGGGTTGGAAAGGACCTCAAGGATCAGCCAGTTCCAACCCCCCTGCCATGGCCAGGGACACCTCACACCACAGCAACTTGCTCACAGCCACAGCCAGCCTGGCTGCAAAAACCTCCAGGGGTGAGGCTTCCACCACCTCCCTGGGCAACCTGTGCCAGTCTCTCACCACCCTCATGGGGAACAACTTCTTCCTAACATCCAATCTCAATCTACCCATTTCTAGTTTTGCTCCATTCCCCCCAGTCCTATCACTCCCTGACACCCTCAAAAGTCCCTCCCCAGCTTTCCTGTAGCCCCCTTCAGACACTGCAAAGCCACAATTAGGTCTCCTCAGAGCCTTCTCTTCTCCAGACTGAACAGCCCCAACTCCCTCAGTCTGTCCTCACAGCAGAGTAGCTCCAGCCCTCTGCTCATCCTCATGGCCCTTCTCTGGACACCTTCCAGCACCTCCAGATCCTTCCTGGAATAGATGCTCCAGAACTGGACACAGTGCTCCAGGTGGGGTCTCAGCAGAGTGGAGCAGAGGGGGAGAATCACCTCCCTGGCCCTGTTGGCTCAGCTTCTCTTGATGCAGCCCAGGCTCTGGTTGGCTTTCTGGGCTGCAAGTGCTCACTGCTGGCTCCTGTTGAGCTTCTCCTCCACCAGCACCCCCAGGTCCTTTTCTTCAGGGCTGCTCTCAAGCCAGTCCCTGCCCAGCCTATATCAGTGCCTGGGATTGCCCTGACCCAGCTGCAGGACCTTGCCCTTGGCCTCGTTGAACCTCATGAGGTTGTCATGGGCTCAGCTCTGCAGCCTGTCCAGGTGCCTCTGGATGGATCCCTTCCCTCCAGAGGATGACAAAGCTGGTTCTGCTGTGTGACCTCTCTAAAGGCAAACCTTTGGTGTCAGAGGACACAGATAACAGCACAAAACCCCCAACCCAACCCCTTCTGGTTTCAAAAGGCTTGGTGGGGATTTACAAAAGTTTAAAAAAAAAAAAAAAAAGAAGATCATATAAAACAAATATTTTCCAAGCCTTCCAAACAGCCATGAAAAGGAGATTTGGTTGAACAGATGATTTTCCCCCTCTCCTTAAGCTGTGGGCAGGCAGCGTGAGCTGGGCAGAGAGTTAAGGCGCTTTGCAGGCTGGCACGAGCTGCCCGAGCGTGAACTCCCTGAACTGGAGTAACCCTGTGCAGACAGGGAGCCAGCCAGACATCTTTGGGGTTACTAGGATGCATGCTCAAAGAGGAGAGAAACACTGGCTCTCTCTCTTTCACCAATAAGGATTGCCCAAGGCAGATGTCTCCACGTGCTGCAGTCCCGGCGGAAGCTCTGCGGCCGGCGTCGCGCTGCCACAGGGCTTAATAAGGGGAAGTTTTCTTATCTGCCTTGGCAGGCAAAATGAAGGTGACTCAAAAATCCACCTCTTCCCAGTGTTACAGAGAAGAGAGAAAGCCAGCCCCCACGTCACAGCCCCTGCACCAGCAGGGAGGAGGGAGAAGGAAGCTGCCGGTGTTACGCAAGTCCCAGTGGCACAGGAAAGGTTAACAGAGTTTACTTGACTAGGGGCTGGCTCTGGCATGGCTTCCCAGCCCATCCACATCAACACTGCAGCTCAGGAGGAAATTCTTCACTACAAGGATGCCAAGGCTCTGCAATGGATTGTCCAGAGAGGCTGCAGGTGCCCCCTCCCTGGAGATGCTCGAGGCCAGGTTGGATGTCAGGAAGAAGTTGTTCCCCATGAGGGTGGTGAGAGACTGGCACAGGTTGCCCAGGGAGGTGGTGGAAGCCTCATGCCTGGAGGTTTTTGCAGCCAGGCTGGCTGTGGCTGTGAGCAAGCTGCTGTAGTGTGAGGTGTCCCGGCCCACGGCAGGGGGGTTGGAACTGGCTGATCCTTGAGGCCCCTTCCAACCCTAAGAATTCTAGGATTCCATGGTGACTCCACCACTTCCCTGGGCAGCCTGCCCCAGGGCTTGACAACTCTAGCAAAGAAATTTTGCCTCACATCCCTCCCTGCTGTGACTTGAGGCCACTTCTTGTCCTATTGGTTGTTACTTTGGAGACCCCCACCTCACTGCAGCCTCCTTTCAGGTGATGGTAGAGAGTGAGGAGGTCTCCCCTGAGCCTCATTTTCATAGAATCACAGAATCACCCAGGTTGGAAAGGACCTCAGAGATCATCAAGTCCAACCTATTACCTAACACTTCCTGACAACTAAACCATGGCTTCAAGTGCCACATCCAATCCTCTTTTGAACACCTCCATTGGGCCAGTTGAGAGGCATCCCTGCCTGTAGCAGGGAGGTTGGATTAAATGATCTCTAAGGTCTCTTCCAGCCTAAGCCATTCTATGATCAAAAAGGTGATTTCCTTTCTTTCCTTGCATATTCCTCCATGGTGTGGATGTGGTGCTGAGGGCCATGGTTTAACAGTGACCTAACAGTGCTGGGTTAATGATTGGACTTGATGATCTTAAAAGTCTCTTCCAGCTAAGCAATTCTATGGTTCTATGACTAAAGCCTTCTGCCTCCACACCCATTCTCCTTGGAGTCAATGACTAACTCCCCCTGCCATCTGCCATGACACAGAAGGGCAGATATGTGCACCACCTGTAAGGCACTGGTGCTTAGAGACACACACCACACTGGTTCCTCCAGTAGGGCTGATTTGGAATTGCAACCCAGCTGGCCAGAGCATCCAGTGAGGAGCAAACCTCCACATCTCCTCCCAGTGAAGGCAAGTCAGAAGGTGCCTGTCCTCCAGCCAGCCTGGCTGCTCTCCCACCATGGTGCCAGCCAGGCATCTAGAACAAGGCAGCAGCCAGCCACCACAGGTCCTACCTAGAGCCCTTTGGCTGCCCACCAATCTTCCACTGCTTTAAGCAATCAACTGTTCTTCAGATGGTAACTCTACTACATCACAGATGTAAAAGACAAAGAAAAGCATTCCCTCCCCTGTGCCCCTGACCCCAGTACTCAGGAGAAGCTCAGCCATGTCACAGATGATGAAAAGAAAGCAGGGACAGCAGCACTCAGCTGCACTTCACTGAAGGGAAAAAGCTGAGCAGAAGACTGCAGTTTGGCACCTTGCTCACAGTAAGGTCCCTGGAGGGCAGCACTGTCCTCAAAGGAGCGAGTTCAAGGAAACAAAAAGGGAGTCTTAACACAGAGGAAGAGTAGGATGGGTCTCTGGGTGACACTGCTGAGCAAAGCCCATCTGTTATTGAGCCTCCATGGCTCAAGATGAATGAGTTCAGTGCCTGAGCCTGGGTGATGCCACCTGGGATCACACTGCTTGTGCAAACAGCCACATCGTGACACAGGGGGATGAGGGAAGGCTGTAAACAAGAAGAGGTGGCAGGCATCCCTTCCTCTTGTAGGAGAGCACAGAACAGACATGACAACATTTGTAACACCCCATGACACCACCACAGAGAAAAAGCAGAGTGGAAGAAAATAGCAGGAAGGAGAATTTCAGGTTTTCCTTGAAAGAAAAGAACTCAGGCTGGGGCTGAAGTATAATTTACTAGTCAGGATGGACAGACAGATCCATGCATGGAGAAAGAGGGTGAGCAGTCACTGGAGCAGACCCTCAGCAGAGATGCTCCACACTTCACTGCAGAGAGAGGACCCTGGGTTGGGTGGCAGGGATGCTCTCTTCCCATAGACCCAGAAAGCAGCATGAGGATCACCACCAAGCCTCCCACCAGCTGGCACAGACCACAGAGCAGGCACCGCCAGGCAGTGAGCACTAAATGGCCTGCTTGATGCCAATGCAAAGCAGCCAGGTTACTGCAGAGCAGCTGCCACTGCCTGAAAGACAAAGGCAACCTTTGTGGTATTGTTTTCCAGGTCTGTAAGAAGCTGCTCTCCATATGCAGGCATGGCATCACAGAATGGCTTAGCTTGGAAGGAGCCTTAGAGATCATCATCATTTTGTGCCCAGGTGGCCAAGAAAGCCAAAGGCATCCTGGCTGGGATCAGCAATGCTGTGTCCAGCAGGAGCAGGGAGGGGATTGTCCCCTGGCACTCAGCTCTGGGGAGGCCACACCTGGAGTATTGTGGCCAGTTTGGGGCACCTCAGTACAAGAGAGATGTGGAGGGGCTGGAGCCAGGGCAGAGAAGGGCAAGGAAGCTGGGAAGGGCCTGGAGAATAAATCAGATGAAGAGCAACTGAAGGAGCTGTGGATGGTTAGTGTGGCAAAGAGGAGGCTGAGAGGAGACCTCATTGCTGTCTACAACTCCCTGAAAGGACATTGTGGAGAGGCTGCTGCTGGTCTCTTCTCACAGGTAATTAGGGATAGAACATGAGGCAATGGCCTCAAGCTGTGACTGGGTAGGTTCAGTCTGGACAGTAGGGAACATTTTTTCATGGCAAGAGTGGTCAGGGGTTGGAATGAGCTGCCCAGGGAGGTGGTGGAGTGACCAAGCCTGGCTGTGTTTGAAGGTGGTTTGGATGCGGTGCTTGGGGCTCTGGTTTAGGGGTGAGCCTTGTAGAGTAGGACCTGGTGATGCTGAGGGTCTGTTCCAACCTGAATGTTTCTGATTCTGTGATCTCCTCCAACCTCCCATGGGCAGGGACACTCAACTAGCCTCAGCTGATCATGGCCTCGTCCAACCTGGCCTTGAACACCCCCAGGCAGGAGACATGCTAGATGGACAGGCTCACAGTGTTGTGATCAACAACTCAGTGGCCACACAGAGACAAGTGACAAGTGGAGTTCCTCAGGGGTCTGTACTGTGTTCAGTGCTGTTTGCCAGCAACGGGGACAGTGGCATCAAATGCCGCCTCAGCAAGCTTGCTGGTGACACCACCCTGTGTGGTGGCCTCACTTGAGGGCAGGGATGCCATCCAGAAGGACCTTGACAGGCTCGAGAAGTGGGCCAGTGCCAGCTGCATGAGTTGCAGCAAGTCCAAATGCAAGGTCACACATGGGGTCAGGCCAGTCCCAGGCACAAATCCAGGCTGGGTGCAGAGTGGGTTGAGAGTACCTCTGAAGAAAGAGACCTGGGGGTTTTGACTGGTGAGAAGCTCACCACGCCGCTCAGCCATAAAGCACCCACGTCCAAGTCAAGGTTGGTTACCCTGGCACACAGCAAGAAAGCCAGCACGTGGGAGACAACCTCCGCTGATAAGTAAGCAGGGCTGAGGTGTGCCTGCACAGAAGCAAGGCCAGCAAGCAAAGGGAGCTGGGTAACACCAAGAGGTGAGCCAACACTTGGCTGGGATCAACCCCCCAGCGAGAACACACTGCTATCATGAATTAACCACGAACTACCTCACTGCCAGCTCCCTGCTGAAGAAGCCTCTCATGTGGTGGGCAAACCAGCCCATTTCCTAAGTCAGCAGAGCCAGGGTGTGCTGAGCTTTTGCTTTCCTCTCCCTCCCACCCCCATCCCAAACACAGTAACGCTCCAAAACACCCTTTCAAGAAGGGGAACACCCATCATGTCTACAGGATGTGAGAGGCAAAAAGGGATGTGGGTTAGCTGGAGGAGGTGCAGCAATGTGCCTCCTACTGCTGTGCTTTTCAACTCATACCAGGATATGCCCCAAAGCTCACAGCAGACAGCAGCAATCTCACAATCAACCAGGTTGGAAGAGACCTCCAAGACCACCAAGTCCAACTGATCACCCAACCCTATCCAATCAACCAGACCACGGCACTAAGTGCCTCAGCCAGGCTTTTCCTAAACACCTCCAGTGACACTGACCCCACCCCCTCCCTGGGCAGCACATTCCAAAGGCAATCTCTCTTGCTGGGAAGAACTTCTAAGATCAAGCCTAAACTTCCCTCTGAGCAGCTTGAGCCTGTGTCCTCTTAGTTCTAGTGCTGCTTGCCTGGGAGAGGAGACCAACCCTCACCTGGCTACAACCTCCCTTCAGGGAGTTGTAGAGAGCAAGAAGGTCTCCCCTGAGCCTCCTCTTCTCCAGGCTAAGCAACCCCAGCTCCCTCAGCCTCTCCTCACAGGGCTGTGCTCCAGACCCCTCCCCAGCTTTGTTGCCCTTCTCATGCATCAAGGTGTGGCCTATCTGTGCAGCATCCTACCCACCTCCCATGTCAGCTCTCCTTTCCCTGGGGCAGAACGCAGCCTATGGCACAGGGCACAGCTCTGAGGGATGAAGGCAAAGGGGTGAGATCATGGTGGATGACAAAACTTGCCACTGTAGCCCCGAGTTAATCCCATTACTGTTTTTAGAAGCTACCTTCACAACTGTTTGGCTGTTCAGAACAGGTAGTTCTTGAAGCTTAGGGCTCAACCCAGCAAAGGTGACTCCCATATCTATATGCCACCAATTCAGGGATCCCAGCTGAGCTAGCTGGTGCCCACAGGCAAAGTTATTTACAGGCTCTTGTAATTGGAAGGAGATACAGTGAAGAAACCCCAAGCTATCAAACTAGAAATACAAGCTCCTCTAGCACACCTCTGTGCACCTCACAGCACAGCTTCATTCCTAGCTCAGCCTGCCTCTCCATAAATCAGCTCCTTTAGGCCACAGCTAATAATATCAGAAGGTGCAGCAGAGCAAACAGAAGCGTAGTTGTGCTTACTGGGAGAAGTTCTCCCTTCACCTGAGGTGCCAGAAGGCAGGAAGAGGCCAAACCACAGAATCATAGAGAGGTTTGGGTTGGAAGGGATAGATCATCAAGCCCATCCTCCCTGTAGTGAGCAGGGCCATCATCAACTACAGCAGGTTGCTCAGAGTCCACCCAGTCCACGCTGACCTGGAATGTCACCAGGGATGGGGCACCTACCACCTCTCTGGGCAACTTGTTCCAAACAAACTTAGCCAGAACTGATTTCCTTTTCATCCTTTATTTGCTGTCTCCTTAGACTTTGAGAGCTGCACACAGTCTCCTGGAGCAGCACCTTTGGGTAGCAGGTTGGTTGGCCTTGAGGTCATCTTGCCAAATGGTGCAATCCAAGCCTCCAAGGTCAAATCCCTGCACTGAAAGATGTCCTTGTAGAGGCATTTGAATATATTTATATATCCATTGCCTTGTTCTTTCCCCTCTCTCCTTGTACCTGAGTTTGGGAGTCCAAAGCTCCCCTCCTCCCTGTGCCATTAACCTGCTTTTATCTCCCCTGGCTACAGAAAAGAAATAGCAAAGCAGCAGCAAATCTCCCCCTGAGCAACTGCAAGCGGAGTCAAGAGCGAGGTGTCATTTCTTCCTGCCAAAACCTTGCAGCCCTGGCACACTGAGCATTTGTGCTTCTGGATGGCAGGTCAGCAAGCAGAGGAAGGGAGCACTGCCATGAGCCAGCCCAGTGAGCCAAGCACCCCTGTGCTGCAGAGCAGAGCGCTCGTACCACCCTCACGCCACGCAGCCACCCTCCTCCGCCTTGGCTCATCCCTGATGCAGGGTTACGCTGTTCCCATGAACTGCTGCTTGTCTTCCTGCCTGGAAAGCCAGCAAAGGAACATGCTAGCCTCCCAAAAAACCATACTCTATGAGGAGGAGGGGACTGGGAGGGAACAATGTTGGAGTGTCTTCAGTCAGCTGGATGCGATCCCAGCTTCCAGCTGCACAATGACCATGCAGGAAGGAGATCTGAAAGCTTCCCAGTCACAGAGTAGCCCTGTGTGCCAGGCTCAGAGATGTCTGGACATAAGAATGGCCTTTAAAGCATAAGGATGCAAGAAGACTACAGAGCCCTGCACACAGAGGAGCCCTTGCACAGCAGGGAAGGGTGGTTCGAGCTCAGCTTTTCCTTCCTGGCACTGGGTGCTAATTGTGTAGTTCATATCCTTAATCTTATTTAGGTCAAAAGCTCTCACACAAAACAGTCTTCTGTGGGAATGGGACAGCCTGACCATCCAGACCCAGAGCTCCCCAAATACTGGAGCTGAAGAGGCATGTTAGGAAGGGGTGACAGGAGGAGATGGGCTGCAGACGATGGGGCAGAATCCTGCCTCGTGCAGCTCTACACCATTCACATGGTTTGTAACAAGCTCCAAGGTGGATAAAGCAGCTCTGAACCAACTACACCTAGGGCATGAAACAGGATTGTATGGGTGCTCTCCATCAGTTGGCCTCAATGCCCTGCCAGCCACTGAAATGCCATCCCCTTCCTCCAGTCTGCCACAGATCATCTCCCGCTTGTGGCTCTGAGCAACCTGCTGTAGTGTGAGGTGTCCCTGCCCATGGCAGGGGGGTTGGAACTGATTGATCCTTGAGGTCCCTTCCAACCCTGACAATTCTATGGTTCTATGATAATGGGTGATAACCCCCCAAAAGTGGTGGGGAAATGGCAAAGGCAGCAATACAAACATCCTCTGGGAGTAGGAGCAAGAACACTGCGGGCTAAGCCCCAAGGACTATTTCATTGGATTCAATATTAGACACAAAGCAACATAAAAGAGGGCTCCAGAGATGCTTCTCAATGGTACTTATGCACCTACAAAGTCCACAGAGCAGAAATTATCCCTTCCACAACACTGCTCTCATTCCCATATCTCAGTTATTCCAAGGGGGAAAAAAAAATACCCAAGTAATGATTGCTCCACAGAAAATACCTCAGGTGATTGGAAGAGCTGTGCCTCACCCAGGGTCACTGTCTCCCAAAGCTGTGCCACAGAAACAATCCATTCCAACAATTAAACCAATGGTTTAGAATAGAAAGAACCAGGTTGGAAAAGACCTCAGAGATCATCAAGTCCAACCTATCACCCAACACCATCTCATCAACTCAACCATGGCACCAAGTGCCTCAGCCAGGCTCCCCTTGAACACCTCCAGTGATGATGACTCCACCACCTCCCTGGGCAGCACATTCCAATGGCCAATCTCTCTTGCTGGGAAGAGCTTCTTCCTAACATCCAGCCTAAACCTCCCCTGGTGCAGCTTGAGACTGTGTCCTCTTGTTCTGGTGCTGGGTGCCTGGGAGAAGAGACCAACCCCCACCTGGCTACAACCTCCCTTCAGGGAGTTGTAGACAGCAAGAAGGTCTCCCCTGAGCCTCCTCTTCTCCAGGCTAAGCAACCCCAGCTCCCTCAGCCTCTCCTGGTAACACCTAAAGGCAATAACCCAGCACTAAAACACCAGACATGCCATGGATGCCAGCATGGAAAACAGGAGGGAGCAGCAGCATTTAACTGAATGCAGCATCCAGGAGGATAGAAATATGGGAACAAGTAAACTGTCCAAAATTTCACCACCAATTTGAACAAACTCCTGGATCTGGCAGCAATTCCCCAGGGGCAGACCTGGGAGGTGAAGCTTGAGGCAAGCACTGGGAATGATAAAAATGGAAGGAACAATCTGTGTGCTCTTTAGATGGTGGATAAAGAGCTTTTGTGCCACCCTTGCTCCTCATGAGGAGGGAAATAAAGAAGTCAGTCTCCCAGACCCCAGAACATTGGCATTGTCACATGGCAAGACTGTGCTCCAGGAGGCCTGAGCTTTTCAGACCATCATACTTAGGCTCCTAGCAAATCTCACATGTACTGAAAGAGCCCCAACATTTAAAGAATCACAGAATGAGTTTGGGTTGGAAGGGACCTCCAAATCTCCTCCAGTCCAAGTCCCCTGCAGTCAGCAGGGGCATCCTCAACTAGATCAGGTTGCTCAGAACCTTGAATACCTCCAAGGATGTGGCCTCAACTACCTCCCTGGGCAACCTGTTCCAGTGGTTCCTAATATCCAGTCTAAACCTTCCTATCTTGATCTAGCTCCAGGCTCCAAAACAGACCCCCCAAATGTGCCAAGAAATACTTTTAAACCTGAGGCACAGGGGTTCTTGCATGGATAACTCAGGCTCTCCCCTGCAAATCTTAGAATGGTCTGGGTTGGGAGGGACCTCCAAAGCTCATCCAGTCCAACCCCCTCTGCAGCAAGCAGGGACATCCTCCACTAGATCAGGCTGCTCAGAGCCCTATTGAGCCTCACCTTGGATATCTGCAGGGATGGGGCCTCAACCACCTCCCTGGGCAACCTGTTCCAATGTTTCTCCACTCTCATGGTGCAGAACTTGTTCCTAGCATCCAATCTAAATCTACTCTTCTCTAGTTGGAAGCCATTGTCCCTCATCCTGTCCCTGCAGGCCTTTCCACATAGTCTCTCTCCAGGCTTCTTGTAGCCCCCTGTGGGTACTGGCAGGCTGCTCTTAGGTCTCCCTGAAGCCTTCTCTTCTCCAGGCTGAGCACCCCCAGCTCCCTCAGCCTGGCCTGATAGCAGAGGCATCCCAGCCCCCTCAAGCTGTACCTCAGCACTGAAGACAAACGCTGTGGCCATGACAAAGCTGCTAAATCCTCCAGCACCTTCTATTTTTAAGGGCCTTTCTGAACAGCATGCCATGGTGAAAGGCTGCTAGACACCAAGATCCTTCTGATATATAAATTCAATCTCTCCTCACAGAGCTGACGTCTCCAGACACTATCTTTAGGAAGATAAGATGCATGTGGAAGAGGAATTGTAACGTGGCAGCGCAGCCTGCACCCACAGAGCATCATCAGATGGGCTCAGCTGAAGATAAGGGGGGAAAATGAAGGCTGAGGGCTTGTGCTGCTGAACTCCTAACATCCATACAAACTCCTTCTGAGCAACCCCTCTTGGAGGTTAAACATCATCCCACCTCCAGCACAGCTGGAAGTTCACAAGGTTATTTTTCTGCAGAGCTTTAATGACATCTGAGGAAGAGAACTGAAAAAGATTCATACCTTTTTTCCCTCTCTTCTCCTTTAAAGCAATGGTAGAGGAGCCTCCTCTGTTTGCCAGCATTTATAACATCCCCTTGGCACAAAAGGCAAAGCTGCACTTCCCAAGAAGATTCTTTTTTTTGCCTGAAACTTGAGATATCTCTAAAGGTGCTGATTTTCAAACTGTCTGGCAAGAGGCTTCAGCAGAGGAGAACAAAACCACTGCAGCACATCTTGGAACGAGAAGACAGGGGCAGAATGGTCTGGGGAGAGGGGGAATTACCACAGGGGATCACAGAACAAAAACACTGCAGCACATCTTGGAACGAGAAGACAGTGGCAGAATGGTCTGGGGAGAGGGGGAATTATCACAGGGGATCCATAGAAATTGAGGTCCTTGGCCTTATAGGTGGGAGGTGACACCATTGAAACCTCGTGGTATGAAAGTAAAGGCTTGATCAAGAAGCACTTGCAATAATTGGAAGCACTCAAAGTCTGGCAAGACAGGTTAAAAGCCAAGCAAAGCCATTAAAGGCTTCAGGTTCATAGAATCATAAGGCTTAGGAAGGGACCTCAAGGATCATCCAGTTCCAATTCCCCCTTGCCATGGACAGGGACAATTCACACTCGATCAGGCTGCTCAGAGCCACAGCTCAGCATGACCAGAAAGAAATAGGTCAAGGGGGAGAGCTCTCTACAACAAGCTGAAAGGAGACTGTAGTGAGACAGAGGTCAATCTCTTCCCCCAAGCAACAAGTGATAGAGAAGCAGCCTCAAAATTAATACAATAGAATAAACCAGGTTGGAAGAGAGCTTCAAGATCATCACGTCCAACCCATCATCCAACACCACCCAATCAACTCAACCATGGCACCAAGCACCCCATCAAGTCTCCTCCTCAACACCTCCAGTGATGGTGACTCCACCACCTCCCCAGGCAGCCATTCCAATGGCCAATCACTCTCTGTGTAGAACTTCTTCCTAACATCCAACCTAAACCTCCCCTGGCACAGCTTGAGACTGTGTGGGGTTTCCAGTTGGACTCTGGGCAACGTGATCTAGTGGAGGATGTCCCTGCTTATGTCAGAGGGGCTTGGACTAGATGACCTTTGGAAGCCACTTCCAATCCTGACCATTCTATGACTCTACCAACCCAAATGATTCTGTGATTCTATGCTCAAGCTACAAGAACAAGCTTTGAAGGTCAGGTCAAGGGTAGAGGAAGGTTTGTGAGGCAATTTCCTTCAACCTGTGGGAAACCCCAACACAACAAGTGCCCCACTTCTTACTGTCCCTTTCTTCTTGCCACAGGCTGGGTGACACAAAGGGCTACCACCATCCCTGCACACAACTCCTCCAGAAAGCTGCTCTGCTCTACAAGCACACACAACAAGAACTACAAGTGGATGGAGAAGCAAATCAAACCACAGCCAAGTCCAAGTGGTCTCAGATTAAAGAAGAAAAACAAAGAGAAATGGGAAACATCACATGCTTAGAGGTGGCTTTTGCTTCTGCAGCACAACCTTCATCCACCAGCAACACTGCCAGAAGCTTTTCACTGCCAACAGCAATGTGTGGAAGTCATCCAGATTAAAGCCAGAAGCTGCTGACTGAGGACTGCTCAGTCGCTGAACCTTTACCTTGTCCTTTAAGCCATGGCTTCCCTCTCTGCAGTGATCCCAAAGCAAAGCAATTAAAACAAGAAATCATGGGGGAGATTTTTTGGTAACCAAAGAGTAATCTTTATGCAGAGACCAAGTGCAAGGTCTTGCAGCTGGGTCAGGGCAATCCCAAGCACTGACATAGGCTGGGCAGGGACTGGCTTGAGAGCAGCCCTGAAGAAAAGGACCTGGGGGTGCTGGTGGAGGAGAAGCTCAACAGGAGCCAGCAGTGAGCACTTGCAGCCCAGAAAGCCAACCAGAGCCTGGGCTGCAGCAAGAGATGCATAGCAAGCTCACACTGCCTGCTCCTGGCCAGCTTCTCACTCACCAGCCCTGCTCCTCAGGGCTGCTTTCTATCCCCTCCTCCAGCAGCTGGAGCTGATGGAAGGGGGGAGACCAAGAGGGGGGAGACCAAGAGGGGGGAGACCAAGAGGGGGGAGACCAACGAACCCTGACAATTCTGTGATCCCTCAAAGACATGTTGGAAACAGGATTGGGCTACCTGGCAGCAGTATCAATCCCTTCACCCCCACCCAGGCCAGATGCTGTTTGTTGCTCAATGCAGAGCAGGCAGCACAGTCTGCACTGATGATGGAAGTGGAGCACAAACACAGCTAAAGATAAGGAAAGGATCCATACAAAGGACTAGCAGGAAGATATAGACAGGCAGATAACCAAAGCCTGCACTCCCACTGGTGCCAAAATCATAGGTAACCTTGGGCTGGTCGGTGTAAAGGGTGCACAGGGCAGTCAGGCACCACTGCAGCATTTTCCTGCTGATAACATTTACTTTAGCACTTCATTCAGCAGCAGCTCTGATGTTTTACACATGGTGGAGATCTCTTGCAGACACAGTGTGCTTCCTCTCCCATGTATTGTTGTGCTGGTATGAGCCTCTCCACCATCAGCCCCACGTGCCAAAAGAGGCAAACTACTCACAGACTTGCCTAAGGTGTGGTCCTCCTTGCTGGTGGGACCCCAGGGCTGCCTAGGGTAGCTTAAGATCCCATTTCCACTGGAACACTGCTGCCTTGGTTCAAAAGCAAACTATTTTAAATCCTAAAATAGTCAGGGTTGGAAGGGACCTCAAGGATCAGCCAGTTCCAACCCCCCTGCCATGGCCAGGGACACCTCACACTACAGCAGCTTGCTCACAGACACATCCAGCCTGGCTGCAAATACCCCCAGGCATGAGGCTTCCACCACCTCCCTGGGCAACCTGTGCCAGTCTTTCACCACCCTCATGGGGAACAATTTCCTAACATCCACTCTGAATCTCCCCATTTCTACATCAAGTAATCTGGGTCCTCCCCAGCTAAGGCCTCCCTGACAGCTTCACACTTTCCCATATTCTTTTGTCTGCTTGGAAGGAGAGAGGGATAAAAAGAAAAAGAGAAGACTAAGACAATAATTTTACATGCTATGAGCAGCAGGTTTGACAGTACAGCTATGGAACTGTCCTTGCAAGCATTAATTAGGCAAGTTTCTGTCTGTTGGGTTCGTTTTTCAAGGGCAAATTAGAGCTGCTCTTGCCACAACCCTCTAGAGTTCACTGGCAGGGAGCTGGAGCCACGCTTGGTCTCATTTGCCTAAACTGAATAAAGAAACCAAAGACAAAGCTTCTAAGTTAACACCCAGTGCATACCCAGCAGCAGCAGGCTGCTTTCAGCTGGGCAGAGAGCTGGCTAAGCTCTAGGCCAGCCAAGCCTGGGAAAGGGAGGGAGGGAGGCAAGCAGGGCACTGACCGGCATCGCCCTGAGCAAGGCTGGAGCAAGGCTGAGGAAGCAGAGAGGGGAAAACAAGGCTACAAGCATAAAGGAATTTAAAGAGGATGTAGTCAGCAGGTCAAGAGAGGTTCTCCTCCCTCTCTACTCTGCCCTGCTGAGGCCACATCTGGAATCTTGTGCCTGGTTCTGGGCACCCCAGCTCAAGAAGGACCTCAGGGAACTGCTTGAGAGAGTCCAGCGCAGAGCTGCAAAACTGATGGAGTGGAACATCTCCTTTATGAGGAAAGGCTGAGGGAGCTGAGGGCTCTGTAGCTTGGAGAGGAGACTGAGAGGTGATTTCATTCATGTTTATAAAGCTGTGCAGGGTGAGTGCCCAGAGGCTGGAGCCAGGCTCTGCTGGGTGATTGCCTCTTGTGCTGGCATTGGGCATGGTGTAAGCTGAGGCATAGGAAGTTCCATGGAAACAGGAGGAAGACTTTATTCACTGTGAGGATGACAGAACACTGGAACAGGCTGCCCAGGGGGGCTGGGGAGTCTCTTTCTCTGGAGATATTCAAAACCTGCCTGGATGCGTTCCTGTGTGACCTGCTCTAGGTTGATCCTGCTCTGGCAGCGGGGTTGGACTGGATGATCTCTCGAGGTCCCTTCCAGCTCCTAACATTCTGTGATTAGTCTAAAAGCAACAGCAGCAGCCTCTGGGTGCTCCAGCCCCACAGGATAGGTTTATGCCACCCCACCCCCCCTCCTTGCTAAGCCAAGGGTGGCTCTGCAGGGCTGGCAGCGTGTCGCAAGCACGAGGGATTTAGGAGAGGGAGGCTGCTGCCAGTGCCACAGCAAAAGCCTTGCTGATCAATTAGCTGTTCAGTAACCCACTAAGGACCTGTTCAGCTGTGAACAGATTGGACAGCTGCTGTAGCTAAATTTGCACAGGAGCTGGAGCACGTTACCTGAAACGCCTATAGAAACACAGCAAAAAATAGCCAGGCAGAAGCAAAAGGGAGAAGTTTGCAACTCCTCCTCCTCATCCATAGCCATAAACCCACAGCATGGACTGCTCCCAGGAATAGCTTTGCCCCATGAGATGTTCCCTACAAAGAGTAGGAAGGCATTACTGTGCTCTCTCTCCTCCTCAGTGGGTGAGGGGCATGGAGAGGGGACAGGTGGACAGCAGAGCCTCGAGGCTCAGAGGTTCTCCAACCCACTCTGCATAAGCTGGCTGCACTTCCTCCAGTGCATTTGGTAATCCAGCCACCCTCAGCAGAGATGGCAAGATAATGCCAGATCTATTTCCCCCCCAGGAGTTAATTTTTTTAGATGATTTTTTATACAGAGTTGTACTTCTGGAATATGCAGAGGGATGGGGCACAAGCAGAGTAGTCACAGAACTGTCAGGCTTGGAAGGGACCTCAAGGATCAGCCAGCTCCAACCCCCCTGCCATGACCAGGGACACCTCACACTACAGCAGCTTGCTCACAGCCACAGCCAGCCTGGCTGCAAAAACCTCCAGGGATGAGGCTGCCACCACCTCCCTGGGCAACCTGTGCCAGTCTCTCACCACCCTCATGGGGAACAACTTCTTCCTAACATCTAATCTGAATTTACCCATTTCTAGTTTTGCTCCATCCCCCCCAGTCCTTATCACTCCCTGACACCCTCAAAAGTCCCTCCCCAGCTTTCTAGTAGCCCCCTTCAGATACAGGAAGGTCACTATTAGGTCTCCCCAGAGCCTTCTCTTCTCCAGGCTGAAGAACTCCAGCTCCCTCAGCCTGCCCTCCTAGCAGAGCTGTTCCAATCCCCTGGCCTCTTCTGGAGCTGCTCCATCAGGTCCATGTCCTTCCTGTGCTAAGGCATCCCGAGCTGGCTGCAGTACTGCAGGTGAGGTCTCCCCAGAGCAGAGGAGAGTGGCAGAATCACCTCACTCAATGTGCTGGCAACACATCTTGTGATGGAGCCCAAAATACTGTTGAACTCATACGGGTGGAGGCCACACAGACAGCCCAAAGGAGCAACTACCAACAAAAAGAATCAAACAGAAAGTAGCAAGAAAATCCCACACAAACCAAACCAACCAAACAACATCCCAACCAAACAAATAACAACACACCAAACACAAGATGAAACCTCACTGCTGTCTACAACTCCCTGAAAGGACATTGTGGAGAGGCTGCTGCTGGTCTCTTCTCACAGGCAATTAGGGATAGAACAAGAGGCAATGGAATCAAGCTGTGACTGGGTAGGGTTAGAATGGAGAGTAGGAAACAGTTTTCCATGGCAAGAGTGGTCAGGGATTGGAATGAGCTGCCCAGGGAGATGGTGGAGTTCCCCAGGCCTGGCTGTGTTTGAAGGTGTTTTGGATGTGGTGCTTGGGGCTCTGGTTTAGGGGTGAGCCTTGTAGAGTAGGGTTCTGGGTTGGACTTGGTGATGCTGAGTGTTTCTCTTCCAACCTGAGTGTTTCTGTGATGCCATTTTTTGGTTGCCAGAGGCACTAGAAAGTGCCAGGGACTGGTGGCTTTGCATGCCTCTGTATTTCTGTGGCTCATTAAAATCCCTCAGCAAAGAGCACATTGAAGATACCATCAAACAATTCCTTCTTTCCTCTGGTTTTTCCTGAGGTTGCAGGAGGCAGGATTTCCTCCCTGTTGCATAAGGAGGAGAGGGTGTATTTGTTCTTTGGCCATGTAAGACTTATTAGCACAGACAGGTTACTGGAGCCAGGCCCTCTTTCCTGAGCTTTTCTTGCAGGGGAATTATTCTTGGCAAGGCTCCAGCGTCGTATTAACCCAGTGGAGAAAAAGCCAAGCAGCTGCAGAAAGTTAAGAGACATAAAACAGATGCACCCTGGGGCTCTGCTGGGACACCAGGAGCTGCAAGTGACAGAGTGGAAATCATAGAATCATAGAATTGTCAGGGTTGGAAGGGACCTCAAGGATCAGCCAGTTCCAACCCCCCTGCCATGGCCAGGGACACCTCACACTACAGCAGCTTGCTCACAGCCACATCCAGCCTGGCTGCAAAAACCTCCAGGCATGAGGCTTCCACCACCTCCCTGGGCAACCTGTGCCAGTCTCTCACCACCCTCATGGGGAACAACTTCTTCCTAATATCCAGTCTCAATCTACCCATTTCTAGTTTTGCTCCATCCCCCCCCAGTCCTATCACTCCCTGACACCCTCAAAAGTCCCTCCCCAGCTTTCTTGGAGCCCCCTTCAGATACTGCAAGGCCACAATAAGGTCTCCTGGGAGCCTTCTCTTCTCCAGACTGAACAACCCCAACTCCCTCAGTCTGCCCTCATAGCAGAGCAGCTCCAGCCCTCTGCTCATCCTCATGGCACTTCTCTGGACACCTTCCAGCCCCTCCAGATCCTTCTTGTAATAGAGGCTCCAGAACTGGACACAGAGCTCCAGGTGGGGTCTCAGCAGAGCAGAGCAGAGGGGGAGAATCACCTCCCTGGCCCTACTGGCTCTGCTGCTTTTGATGCAGCCCAGGCTCTGGTTGGCTTTCTGGCTGCAAGTGCTCACTGCTGGCTCCTGTTGAGCTTCTCCTCCACCAGCACCCCCAGGTCCTTTTCTTCAGGGCTGCTCTCAAGCCAGTCCCTGCCCAGCCTATGTCAGTGCTTGGGATTGCCCTGACCCAGCTGCAGGACCTTGCCCTTGGTCTTGTTGAACCTCATGAGGCTGTCATGGGCCCAACTCTGCCGCCTGTCCAGGTGCCTCTGGATGGCTCCCTTCCCTCCAGCGTGTCACAACAAATACAAACTACCAAGTAACAAATACAAACTGATGCTGAGCTTCCAAAAGACTCAAGCACAGCCATCACTACTGCTGTGTTCACAAGGGAGAGAAAAACCACCACAGAAATAAAGATACAAGATAGAGATCTTCACAAAGTTACCACTCAGCATCCCAGAGCATAATAAAAAACCAGCTGGAAAAGCTCTGCTGCAAACAGTGCCCAACAGGGTCACTGCCCTCAGCTCCCAGCACACTCTCAGGCAAGCAATTAGAGGATGCTCTGTGCATTGGCTGGGGTGGCACATGCCTGTGTCATGCTTCTTGAGGCAGTCACCCAGCAGGTGCCCTGGCACATGACTGCTGGAGGGAGCAGTCACAGCTGGGCATTAGAGTCAGGAGCTTGCTTTATGGTCAGGAAGTAGAGGCCTGGGGCAGGTAGAAATGAGGGGTGGAAAGAGTGTCCTTCCTCATGGATCTAGGCTATGGGGCAGCTCTGGAGTACTTCAGCCAGAGAAAACATCTCTGCTGGGGCTACTTATCCTCCCCACAGACACCTGCAGCCTTTCCCCTCACCTTGCTCACCCTTCCAATCCTGCTACCCCAGCCCTACACACAGGCAGCCTTTCCCCTCACCTTGCTCACCCTTCCAATCCTGCTACCCCAGCCCTACACACAGGCAGCCTTTCCCCTCACCTTGCTCACCCTTCCAATCCTGCTACCCCAGCCCTACACACAGGCAGCCTTTCCCCTCACCTTGCTCACCCTTCCAATCCTGCTACTCCAGCCCTACACACAGGCAGCCTTTCCCCTCACCTTGCTCACCCTTCCAATCCTGCTACTCCAGCCCTACACACAGGCAGCCTTTCCCCTCACCTTGCTCACCCTTCCAGCCCTGCTACTCCAACCCTACACACAGGCAGCCTTTCCCCTCACCTTGCTCACCCTTCCAGCCCTGCTACTCCAACCCTACACACAGGCAGCCTTTCCCCTCACATTGCTCACCCTTCCAGCCCTGCTACTCCAACCCTACACACAGGCAGCCTTTCCCCTCACCTTGCTCACCCTTCCAGCCCTGCTACTCCAACCCTACACACAGGCAGCCTTTCCCCTCACCTTGCTCACCCTTCCAGCCCTGCATTTTCCTGTCTTTCCTGGTGAGAAGTTGCTGCTTCCTTCCTTCCCTTGAGAAGGGGGAGGACATACAGGTCACCTGCACCCCAGCTCTGACCTGCTGACAGCAAACCCCAGATTTTCCAGACACCACCTGCAAGAAACCCCTCAGGTTTGAGGCAAATTCAGCCCAGATTGGACACTTTGATCCTGTTATGCATCACGCTCGCCTCCACATTCATCATCTTAATCCCTTCTAAAATTACCCTCTGGTCCTCTGAATGAAAACACCTCGTTCCTCCACTCCAAGCACTGTGATAAACATAGAACCCTGTAAGATGAGAAAGAGGGTGAGGACCTCGCTGTATTTCATTATTTTTGTACTGCAGTGATGAATTTCAAAATAGCTCAGCAGTAGTAGTCATGCTTACTGATTTGGGATGCGTTCCCCCTGCTGCTCTTCAGAAATTCACCACTTCTGGCCACCAGTAGGAAGGGTTAGGTTCAGGTTTGCTTCCCCTTCCCCCTCTTCAGGAGGATATTTTCTTGCCTTTTGTTTGTTTGGAATGAAGGCATGGGCCTCTTTCCTTCCTGCACAACGGTTTCCTCAGGGCAAAGACTGTGTAGGGCTGGAAGACCTTCATCTTCTAGCCTCACCTGGAAGTGAGCAGTAATTGTCCTGCTTGTTTATGCCCGAAAGAACAAGGCCAAGGCATCTCAGAGCTACCTGCTGTGAACTGGTCATGAATAAAAGAAAAACAAACCCCAAAGCAAGCCTTAAATGACCCTCTCACCTGGCACCAAAGTCCCTGAGCTCTCAAGATTCTTTAGGCAGTTTGAATGCTGTCTGCTGGACTTGCTGTGCTTTAGTCCTAAAAAGGACCTTCCCCTGAGGCAGGTCCTCCAACAATACTGCACCAAAGCAGTACTCCAGGTCCTTGAGACCACCCCAGGCTAGGAGAAACCAGCATGCAGAGGAGCACACGAAGGTGGTGACTGGGCACAAGGTGTCTCAGCAAGCAGCAGGTGTCCATGAGCTGGAGGTGGGGAGATTCAGGCTGGAGGTGAGGAGGAAGTTCTTCACCATGACAGTGGTGAAGCCCTGGAATGGGTTGTCCAGGGAGGTGGTTGAGGCCCTGTCCCTGGAGGTGTTTAAGACCAGGCTGGATGAGGCTCTGGCCAGCCTGATCTAGTGTGGAGTGTCCCTGCCCATGGCAGGGGGGTTGGAACTAGATGATCCTTGTGGTCCCTTCCAACCCTGAATGATACTATGAGCATAGCTGTTGAGAGCACTGCCTACTGTCTAGCTGAACAGCCTTCAGATCCACTGGGCAACAGCTTGGAGACTTCAGCAGCACTTGTGGGACATCTGCTGAGCACTCAGAGCACCTTAAAAACTCACCCCATGGGGCTGAAGCGCTGGTGAGCCCCATGCAGCAGTGTATTCTTGCTTGCAGAAGCCAGAGGTTTATTTCATCTGCTAAGTATCAACTGCAGTTGATTTACCTGGGCTAATATTAGCTTGTGAGGCATTTTGTCAGTTCCCAAGGTACACAACTGGAGCTGGGAGGGAGGAGACCATGGGGCTCACACACAGCAAGGAGGCAGTTGCTGGTCTCAGCTGAGGCTGGTTTCCAGCTGCAAAGCTCCCCTGCCCTCAGCAACACTAGCACCAGCAAGGGAATGCTCCTCCCTGAGGTGCCCAGCATGACTTTTCCCAACTTAAGACTTTTTCCTCCCCCTCCCTGCATCAAGCTGATTTTATTTGTTTGTTTCCCTGTTCCCACATTTGTTTTCCCACTAATGTTTTGCAGGCTTGTCTGTGGATGGACACAAATTTCCATTTCTTTCCAGCTTCTCACAATATCCCCAACAGTCAGAAAGTACAGAAAACAATGGCATTATCCTCTCCTGTGTGACTGCTGGCACACATGGGCTGCTTTTAAACTTCAAGGTATCCGAGAGACCTTTCACACCACCCTGTACAACCAAGTATCTGTTTGCTAAGCTGGATGGAACCCAAGCACCATGCAGTTTGAGAGTCCAAAATGCCTAGGGCCACACTCTGACTGCCCAGTGGCCAGCTTGGGCTAATGGAGGTTTACAGCCTAAGCCACTTTCTCTGCCTAGATGTTTTAAAAGGCTGGGAGGGGGCAAAAATGGGCTCAAAAAATACTGAAGGTGCAGAAGTAACAGATAAGACTGTACTGGGCAGGGTCCTTAAAAAGCTCACTGTGTAAGTAAGTACATGAAAACGAATCAAAGTCACTGTTCTTCCAAAACCGGATTCTGAGAAGAATCCTGAGGCTGCTGATAATCAGCAATTGTCTGCCTGCCAGTGCCCTCTCTGCCCATGCCCAGCCCCACCAGACTTCATCCCGAGGGCTGCTCCAGCCAACCACTGACTCAGGGAAGAACAGGAGCAGTGGCAAAGGGGGAAGGACAGGCTATCTGAACTAGCAGAGCAGCCAAGGAATACTGAAAGATCAATACTGAAGGGATCCTACAGGAAGGCTGCAGAGGGACTGTTTGTGAGGGTGTCTAGCAACAAAGCAAGGGGGAATGGTTTGAAGCTGAGGGAGAGTAGGTTCAGGCTGGATCTTGGGAAGAAGGTCTTCAGTAGGAGGGTGGTGAGACTCTGGAATAGGCTACCCAGGCAGGTTGTGAATGCCTCCTCCCTGGGGGTGCCGAAGGCCAGGCTGGATGAGGCCTTGAGTCTAGCTGAGAGGTGTCCCTGCCCATGGCCAGGAGGTTGGAGCAGATGATCTCTGAGGTCCCTTCCAACCTGAGCCTTTCTGTGATTCTACACCAGGCTGAAGCCATCAGTGTAACATGTGAAACACCCCTGCTGGGCTATCATCTCCATCTTGGCTATCACACAGCAACGACTGGGAGATGACAGATGCCTCCTAGGCGGGAGCACCGGGCTCCCAGGCAGCGCACAGCAGAGGATTCCTCAACCACAAACGCCGCACCGCAGGATGCCACATCACTGCCACTATCCTTCTCATCTGCTTGACCTCCACAATCACACCCACAAGAGCCATTATTCAGCACATTACTGGGGAAGGACAGAGCTCTCTGCGCCACCAGAGGTAACAGTCGATGAGCACTTCCCACAACGACCCCTTTGCAGAAGCCCAAGGGTCCCCTGCCCTGATTCGTTTCCAGATGGAAGTTTGAATAGCAGCCAGAGAGGAAAGTTTCCCTCTGCTGCAAAGGAAACAGCAGATCAGCTGGCACAGATTTCACACACAGAAGGCAAAGGGTTAGAGTTACTTCAGAATTCTTCTCGCATTCTTACATTTCTGTCTCCAGCAGAAAGTTCATCAAGAGAGACATCCCCGGCAATGTTAATTGCTTACCAAATGAAGAAAATGTAAGTCTCAGCTTCTCAGCAATTAACACCACGAGTACCACCTAACCACACCACAAACAGACCTTGCTGAGGGCACCCGGGGTCCCCGTGGTGCAGGGACAGCACGGCCTCCCCCGGCAGCATACCCAAGGATGAGTAGTCCCTCCAGGTCAGCAGATGCCCCATCACCTCTCGTTAACCAGCTGTGTCACGCCTGTGGCTCCAGCCCTGCCATTCCACACTTGTTACACAGCCCAAACCATCCTGACTGTGCTCTCAAGCCTTTTCTTATGTGGGGAGCACATCTGAGGGAGGGCAGACTACAGCCCTAATGCTGACGTTAAAGAGATCACCACTCAAAGGAGACTTTCTCCGGAGAAGAGGCAGCGGCAGGTGTCAGCTTGGCAGCTCCAAACAGGCAAATCTAGTGCAGTGTCTTGCCTCCCAAAGTCATGATACGGTGCTCTGTGAAACACCCTAAGAAACAGGGTGCATGCAGAGCAGCCCTTGCCTTGCTATTTGCCCCCCCAAGTGCTGGCAGGAAAGACAGTTCAAAAAGCTCTTGAAGAGCCAATCCTTGACCAGTGTGACCGACTGTAACAGCTCAGTCCCCCTGCACACACGTGTGCACACGAACACCTCCTCAGGAGGCTCCCCACCTTTCAAGGCATACAGCAGCTTTATAAAGGGACAGGCACTACAAACCCAGCGTTAAGACTCAGCCAGGGTTCCATACAAGCATTTAGCAATCCCGGGAGCAAGAAGCCAGTCCCACTTGGGACTCTAGAGCGCCCAAACCGTGCACGGTGCTGGGCTTACAGGTCAGGTGCCACCCCTCACCTGTTCTCCAGAAGCGTCATGCACACCACCTCCCGCACGCCTGGGTTGTTGGCTTTCTCCACCGAGCAGCTCTGCAGGTTCCAGGTAGCCACCCTCAGGACAGGCCTTCCGTCTCTCACCCCACCAAACATCTCCACAGAGGGGCGAGTGGATATGAGCTGGGTCGGACCACCAGGAGGAAAGTCCAAGTCCTCACTCTGGAGGCTCAGAGAAGTGGGGCTGGGGTGAGGCTTAGCAGTGAAGTTGAGGCCACCGTTGGTGTTGGTGGAAGGAGGCCGGGACCTCTCTGCGAAGATCTGATGCCTGATTTTGTCCAGAAAGGAGGAATTGATGCAGTCCATCTTCACCAGGTCCTCGATACTTTTGAAGGGGCCGTGCTCTTTGCGGTAGTCCACGATGTTGTTGGCGATCTTCTCGGTGACGCCGCGGATGCTCATCAGCTGGGCCGGGGTGGCGGTGTTGATGTTGATCTTGGTGGCGGAGAGGTGGTGCTCGGAGGCCAGGTCCTTGCGCAGGGAGCTGGGCGAGTGCTGCGCCGAGCTGCCCTTGCTGCTCACGCAGATCTCGAACTTCACCTGCTCCAGCTTGGCCGCTCCCACCCCGCTCACCAGCGCCAGGTCCTCCACCTTCTTGAAGCCACCGATGTACTCCCGGTACTCCACGATGTTCTGAGCCACCACCCGAGTGACCCCGGGGAGGGTCATCAGCTCCTCCTCCGTGGCCGTGTTAATGTTGAGCCTCTCCTGGTTGACGAGGATGTTGCTGAAGTTACACGCCGCGCTGAACTTGCGGCTGTGGCACAGGTCCGCCGGGTCGCGGGGGATGGAGCGGTGGCAGCCCAGGCTTCCTCCCATCTCACCGCCTCCGCGGGCCGCCGCCGGAGCCGGGACAGCAGCGGGCGAGGGGCGCTGCCGGGGCTGCCCGCCCGCGACTCATGGAACCCCCGCTGGAGGCCGGCGACGCCCCGCGGCTCCTCGGCAGGGCACGGCGGAGCGCGGCAGCTGCGGGGCACCCTGCGCACAGACCCGGCACGGCCGGTCAGGCGGACCCCGCGCAGGGGACCCCCGGCTCCTTTCTCCTTCTCCCGCCTCGGCCGAAGGTGCCGCCGCAGACGCTGCGTGCCCGCCCGCCTGAGACCCGGCCGGCGGCTCCGCTCCAGCGCCCGGTGACTCCTCCCGCTGCCCCCGCCGGCGGTAGTAGTAGCTCGGCGGCAGCTCCCGCCCCTCGGCCGGGCGAGGCGGGGCCGGGCACCAACGCCGCCGCCTCCCTGCCGGGGCGTCACCGCGCCGCGCCCGCCTCCAGCCCGCCACCGGCGCGGCCTGCCCGGGGTGGCAGGGCGAGCGGCTGTGCTGGGGGCGCTCTGCCCCCACCCGGGATGCTGGCCTCTGCCCCGGCCCTGTCCCAGGCATGCAGCTGGCGAGCAGGGGTGGGCTGCGTCCTCTTCGCACGGGCGTTCAGCCCTAGGAGGAGGGCTCGGGCTCGCAGCACCCATGGGCACCCAAAATGGCCACCTGGCAGCGCGGGGCAGGCTTTTCGCTCCCATCGGGGGAATGGGAAGCCGGGGGGCGCCGGGGGCTCCGGGGCTCAGGCGCTCTCTGCAGCATCCCCATCCTTCGGGTGCCGTGGGCTAACCTCTCCGCGGCTGGCAGGGCATAAGCGGTGGGTTTGGCCAGGGCTGGCTTAGTGGTTGGACTCAACGATCTTAAAAAGCCTCTTCCAACCGAAACGGTGTGATGATTCTAAGTGTGTTTTTCAAGCCTCACCAGTCATCTCCACTCCCTGTTTTTTTTTGCTCTATGCTTTCATACAACCGAGAAAATTGCCTTTTGCTTTATTTTCTCCTTTTTTCTTTGCATTCCCTCCCCCCCGCCTTGTAAGAGTGCTGCCCAAACTGAAGCTCCCTACAGAATGATGCCTTTGGATCGATTAGATCTGCATACTAGGTCTGCCTCAGCCCACAGTCTCTGGTCTGTTGCCCCTAGCCTTTTCCTGAGATGGGTTCCACCATCCTGCACCAAAATCTTGGTCATCTACCACCCATGTGCCAGAGCTGGCTTTAACATACTCTGTTTGTACCCTCAGAGCCACCACAGTCCGTGCTGCTGAAGTATACCAGACAAATCCTGGGTTCAGTTTTGGGCCCCTCACTACAAGAAGGACACTGAGGTGGCCAAAGAAGAGCAGCAAAGCTGGTGTGGGGTCTGGAGGACAGAGGCTCATGAGGAACAGCTAAAGGAACTGGGGTTGTTTAGCCTGGAGAAAAGGAGGTTTGGAGGAGACCTTCTTGCTGTCTACAACTACCTGAAGGGAGGCTGTAGCCAGGAGGGGGTTGGTCTCTTCTCCCAGGCAAGAAGCACCAGAACAAGAGGACACAGTCTCAAGCTACACCAGGGGAAGTTTAGGCTGGAGGTGAGGAAGAAATTCTTCCCAGAAAGAGAGATTGGCCATTGGAATGTGCTGCCCAGGGAAGTGGTGGACTCCCCATCCCTGGAGGTGTTCAAGAAAGGCTTGGAGGTCTTTTCCAGCCTGGTTGATTCTATAATTCTATATTGAAGTAAGAGTCAGTCTGTTCTCCCAAATAACAAGTAGTAGGACAGGAGGACATGGCCTCAAGTTGCACCAGAGGAGGCTTACGTTGGACACTAAGGGAAGGGTTCTGAAGCACTGAAACAGGCTGCCCAGGGAAGTGGTGGAGTCACCATCCCTGGAAGGCTTTCAAAGAGGTGTGGATGTGGTTTGGTTTGGTGGTGCCCTGGCAGTGAGGGGTTAACTGTTAGACTCCGTGATCTTAAAGGTCTCTTCCAACCGAAAACGATTCTGTAGTTTACTCAGCGACTGCTGCATTGAGTCCCATGCTGCACTGTCTGCAATGCTATCTGGAGCCAAATTAGCTCATTTGAAACTAGCTTTACTGCCCACACAGGAGTGACTGCAATGTCAATGAATCCCAAATATAATCAGGGGGTGTAGTTGAAAGAAAGGGGGAGGAAGGACCGAGAGAAAGAGCAACCTAGGCTTGCAGATGCCAGCTACACACCCTGCTGCTGTCAGCACACATAGTCCTGTTAGCTGTACACCTATATTTTCAACATCCAGGCTCTTGCTTGGCCCTTTACTGAAAATTTATCAGCCCTTAATAGAATCATAAAATCATTTAGGTTGAAAAAGACCTTTAAGATCATCATATCCAACCATTAATGTGGTACTGTTGAGCCTGCCACCAAGCACCACAGCCAGCAGCTGATACATGCATAGTGCATGGCAAGGTAATGGGAATGATTTATGTTCACCTACAGTAAGAGGTTGCACTTGTTCAGCTTCTTGGGGAAGGAGAATGCAATATGGATAAGATCTAGGGAGGTTTTCCTCCCCCTCTGCTCTGCCCTAGTGAGACCTCACCTGGAATATTTCATCCAGTTCTGGGCTTCCCAGTTCAGGAGGGACAGGGATCTGCTGGAGAGAGTACAAAGGATGGCTACAAGGATGCTAAAGGGACTGGAGCACTGCCTGGTGAGGAGAGGCTGAGAGCCCTGGGGCTGTTCAGTCTGGAGAGAAGGTGACTGACAGGGGATCTGATCAATGTCTATCAATATCTGAGGGCTGGAGGTCAAGAGGGAGGGGACAGGCTCTGCTCAGTTGCACCCTGGGATAGGACAAGGGGCAATGGATGGAAACTCCAGCACAGGAGGTTCCACCTCAACATGAGGAGGAACTTCTTCACTGTGAGGGTCACAAAGCACTGAAACAGGCTGTCCAGAGAGGTTGTGGAGTCTCCTTCTCTGGAGACTTTCAAGGCCCGTCTGGATGTGTTCCTGTGAAACCTGTGCTGGATTCTCTGGTCCTGCTCTGGCAGGGGGCTTGGACTTGATGATGTTTGAAGGTCCCTTCCAACATCCTGTGATCCTATGATCAGGCTGCACCAGGCTTTCAGCTTGCAGAGGGACACTGGCATGAGATACTATGCTGCAGGTCACACATTTCTCCCCTCCTCGCCTGAGCAATGGAGCTAGCAAATGATCATTACGGGAATGGGTACTGGCTGCACCAGGGCACTGGCTCTGTGCTGGCTGCTGGAGTGGAGAAAGTGCTCGCTGAGGTGATTAAATGCTACCGCGGCTGCTGCAAAGTGCTCTGTGCAGGGCGATAACGGCCGCCAATGCAGCAGGAGCCCTGCTGGGCCGAATCCTGCTGGGATGCTAGCAGCACGGAGCTGGAAGCAATTAACCACTGAAAGGAGGAGTTCTTGCGAGGCATTATTATTATTATTACGGTAATAGCTCCACAAGCTGTTATCTCAACGGAGAATGTACTCCTCTGCTTTTTGCAGCAGGCTCTTTCGCATTGATCCAGGCTCATTAAAGAACTTGTGAAGCTGAAAAGCACCAGGAATTTATCCAGGGCAGTATCCACGTTGCAGGCAGTACTAGGGAGTTTTATGTTTTCCAGTAAGGAGCATCTCTAGAATGAAAACAACAAATGCCCTCTCATCCAGCACTTTCTGGTGTCAGCAGCTTCTCAGCATCTTTTGAATCTGCAGCACCTGGCTGACTTGGGAGATGGGATGCAGCAGAGGAAGCAGAGCTCAGAGGGATGCTCTGGGTGCTAGAATAGAATAGAATAGAATAGAATAGAATAGAATAGAATAGAATAGAATAGACCAGACCAGACCAGACCAGACCAGACCAGACCAGGTTGGAAAAGATCTTTGAGATCACTGAGTCCAACCTATCACCCAACATCATCTCATCAACTCAACCATGGCACCAAGTGCCTCATCCAGGCTCTTCATAAACACCTCCAGTGATGGTGACTCCACCACCTCCCTGGGCAGCACATTCCAATGGGCAATCTCTCTGGGAAGAATTTCTTCCTAACATCCAGCCTAAACCTCCTCTGGCACAGCCTGAGACTGTGTCCTCTTGTTCTGGTGCTGGTTGCCTGGGAGAAGAGACCAACCCCCACCTGGCTACAACCTCCCTTCAGGTAGTCGTAGACAGCAAGAAGGTCTCCCCTGAGCCTCCTCTTCTCCAGGCTAAGCAACCCCAGCTCCCTCAGCCTCTCCTCACAGGGCTGTGCTCCAGACCCCTCCCCAGCTTTGTTGCCCTTCTCTGGACACATTACCTATCCATCGAATGGTTTGGGTTGGAAGGGACCTGTAAAGGTCATCTATTCCAACTTCCCTCCACCCCCCACCCCTTGCATCTTCAAGTAGATCATCTTGCTCAGATCCCCATCCCACCTGAATCCAGAGTGTGAGCCCCGTTAAGGATGCAGGGAGGGAAGCTGAAGCATTATCACTTCATCAGCCCCTTAATTGTTGGTTTGTTTGGTTTTTTTTTGTCAAGGCCGTGGAAAATGACAGCTCCAGGGAGCTGACTGAGCTCCAAGCTGCCTTTTGACGTGGTCAGCACGTTGGGGAAGTTCCAAAAGATGTGCAAGAGGTACAAGTTCGATTTATTTGATTTATTTATTTATTTAAAGTTCATAAATAAATGAATAAAGAAAGAAAAAAGAGTGACAATAAAAGGAGTCAGCTGGCTTAGCAGCAGTGTTAGGCAACACCTTGACATGAGGAAGCTGAAAATGGGGTGCAGTCACTAAATGATTGGGGGGCAAAAAAACAGTGGTGAAATTATTGACAGCCAGTTGCAGGCAAGAGAAAATAAACCTTGTGAAACCTAGGCAGAGACTAGATTTTATCTGTGACCCAATCCCAAGCTCAGTCTACCTGAAGCTCGTCAAGGAATGGTTGCTCGTGGGCTGCTGCTGCTCACTGGCTGGCACGTAGCCTCCCGGAGCTGCTCAGCACCAAATTAATGTGGCAAGGGTCCAGGATTCCTGGAGCTCTGTCAGCCCTAGCAGGTTAGAGGGCTCTGAGAGGCCGTGGGTGGCTTGCTCCTGATCTTCCTCAGCTCACTGCCTAACCAGCAGCTGGCTGCCTGACAGAGCTGGCTGCAAAACCCCTCAGCAAAGGCAAAATTGAGTTTTGCCACTCTGAGGGTGCAAAGCCCTGCAGAGCCGGGCAGTAAAGGGAGAAAGGAGGAGCCCTGCAAAAGGTCCTCAGGCAGCAAGAGGGGGAAGGAGGACCCCTGCAAAAGGTCCTCAGGCAGTAAGAGGGGAAAGGAGGAGCCCTGCAAAAGGTCCTCAGGCAGTAAGAGGGGAAAGGAGGAGCCCTGCAAAAGGTCCTCAGGCAGTAAGAGGGGAAAGGAGAACCCCTGCAAAAGGTCCTCAGGCAGCAAGAGGGGGAAGGAGGAGCCCTGCAAAAGGTCCTCAGGCAGCAAGAGGGGAAAGGAGGAGCCCTGCAAAAGGTCCTCAGGCAGCAAGAGGGGGAAGGAGGAGCCTTGCAAAAGGTCCTCAGGCAGTAAGAGGGGAAAGGAGGACCCCTGCAAAAGGTCCTCAGGCAGTAAGAGGGGAAAGGAGGACCCCTGCAAAAGGTCCTCAGGCAGTAAGGGGAGAAAGGAGGACCCCTGCAAAAGGTCCTCAGGCAGTAAGAGGGGAAAAGAGGAGCCCTGCAAAAGGTCCTCAGGCTGTAAGAGGGGAAAGGAGGACCCCTGCAAAAGGTCCTCAGGAGCAGCCATTGCCCATTGTGCAGAACATTTCCATGCTTCACTGACAGTATGAAGGAAGCAGCTGTGGAACAAGAGTTTTATCACTGCTCAGCAGCCATTTGTTGATCTGGGACTTGCTTTGTCACTGCCTAGAGCCCTCCTAGGTTGAACAGCTCGCAGGTTCCTGGACAGCTGAGTGGCACTGGGACAAGCAGGGCTAGCACAGCATCACAGGATCACAGAGTGGTAGGGGTTGGAAGGGCTGTCTAGAGATCATCTAGTCCAAGCCCCCTGCTAAAGCAAGTTCCCCTAGAGCAGGTTGCACAGGACCATGTCATCTGCTTGCCAGCTCTTGAGGTTTCAGACTCCTCTTCCCTGCAGGGAAGATCAAACCTAAGCTTTTTCCATAGGTAGGAGGTTCTGCAGCACTTGAAGCTTTGAATGCACTTGAATGCAGTGCTTAAGGAGGATATGGAGTTGTTTGAACCACAACAATGGAGTGGGTGCAATGTCTTTTGGCTTGACTCATCCAAAGACTCAACCTAGAGGCTACTGCATTTCAAAGGCCTAACTCCTCAAGATTTTAAGATGGTCTTACCAAAAAAATCCCAAAGAAGCCACAAACCACCACCACTATTAAATCTGTTTTCACATTTGCCAAAATGCAGCATTGACACTGCAGAGACTCTGAACAAAGCAGCTCTGTTTCATCATGAGGGCTAGAGGGAGCCAGGAGATGTTGAGCTCCACAGATGGTGAGCTCCACAGAACACCACAGAGTTGCCCGCTGGTACCTGCCACCTTCACTCTTCAGGGCAGTAAGTGCAATTCCTACCAGCCCACCGTGTGACAGCAGTGCCTCTTCCAGCTCTGGCTTACATGGCCTTTGGGAGCAGAGAGCTTGGTGCTGAGGAGCAGTCCAACCTCTTAGGACCTGTGTTTGCAGAGCTGCCGCACAGGGCTGCTCTTAACGGGCAAGGACTCGAAAAGGCAGCTGCTGAGCTGCAGTGCCTGTGCTTTTATTGGAAGGAGTTATTAAAGTGATTGTTTTCCTTCAGAGAGGACTGCTTCAGTATCACTTGTAACAGATGCCTGAGGCAGAAGACAGGCAGTGTTTTTATGAAGACAAGTAGTAACAAGCAGGAGTTAGCAATTTCACGAGCAGTGGGACTCAGGAAGTCTGATTTCTGGTGGCTCTTTCCTCTGTTGGTTCTCTGATGTGGAATTGCAACCCTGAATATCACAGAATCTCAGAATGGGCTGGGTTGGAAGGGACCCCCAAAGGTCATCTAGTCCAGCCCCCTGTGCAGTCAGCTGGAGCATCCTCCAGTAGATCAGGTTGCCCAGAACCTTGTCTTGAATATCTCCAGGGATGGAGCCCCAGCCACCTCCCTGGGCAACCTGTTCCAGTGTTCCACCACCCTCATGATGCAGAACTTGTTCCTAATATCCAATCTGAATCTGCTCTGCTCTAGTTTCAAACCATTGCTCCTTGTCCTGTCCCTGCAGGCCTTTGCAAACAGTCTCTCTCCAGCCTTCTTGTAGCCCCCTTCAGGTACTGGCAGGCTGCTCTTAAGTCTCCCTGGAGCCTTCTCCTCTCCAGGCTGAACACCCCCAGCTCCCTCAGCCTGTCCTCATAGCAGAGCTGCTCCAACCCCCTGGGCATTTTTGTGGCCCTCATCTGGACTTGCTCCATCAGGTCCATGTCCTTCCTGTGCTGAGAGCTCCAGAGCTGGCTGCAGTACTCCAGGTGAGGTCTCATATCCTTAGTCTCTTAGTGGGGCCACTCATTTGGATGTCTCTGTTCTATGTAGCCATGATTTTTCGGGGCACTCATAGGAAACTCTGCATTCTTCAGACAATTTGCTGTCCAATTTGCTTGGAGTTAGCCCACAAGCTAATAAAAACCTGTGGGGAGGGGATGATGAGCACACAACCACATGAGCTTTTCCTTAGGAATCCAGTGTCTGTGGTGTGAGCTTTTTCCTGTAAGTCATTTTAGATGGCTGCCAAACTTGTTGCAGAAATGCTGAGTGATGTCACCAGTGCTGCACTGCCAAGTTACAAGTGTCACATCCTGCAGAGAAAAACAGTCAGAAAGGTGAGCAGAAGTGACTCATCCACCCTTACACCTTGGTTAGGGCTTCCTTTGTGGTTGGTGTTGGCTCTGAAACCCAGACCTCTCCATTCAACAGCCCCTGGCCCACTCTTCTCTCTCATCAGTGTGTGATGGAGTGTGCTACAGGAGATGTTGCCCAGCAGAGCTTGGGATGTGGTTTTCAGTTTCCTTAGGCAGCAGGGGGATTTGGTCCTCATCTCCCAAGTCTGAGGTGACAGTTACTGGAAAGGAATTAAAAAGATATCACAGAAATCACAGAATATTCAGGTTGGAACAGACCCTCAGCATCACCAAGGCCAACCCAGAACCCTACTCTACAAGGCTCACCCCTAAACCAGAGCCCCAAGCACCACATCCAAACCACCTTCAAATACAGCCAGGCTTGGGGACTCTACCACCTCCCTGGGCAGCTCATTCCAATCCCTGACCACTCTTGATGGGAAAAATGTTCCCTACTGTCCATTCTGAACCTACCCAGTGGCAGCTTGAGGCCATTGCCTCTTGTTCTGTCACTAATTACCTGTGAGAAGAGACCAGCAGCAGCCTCTCCACAATGCCCTTTCAGGGAGTTGTAGACAGCAATGAGGTCTCCTCTCAGCCTCCTCTTTTCCAAGCCAACCATCCCCAGCTCCTTCAGTTGCTCTTCATCAGATTTGTTCTCCAGTCATCCTCCTTTCATTCCATTCAGTCACTGAGTCCATGCTTACAGAAGCTTGCCTGTTCCAGGCCTCCAGGGATGGCATCTCCTCAACTTCTAAGATGAGAAACATGGGATACAGTGGACTTGTGTCACAAATAATGTTTTCTTTGATGCCTACTGTGGCAAACCTCTAGCAAAAAAAGCCTACAAATGACTGCTCAGTGGCTTTGGCAGGGGAGAGAGTCAGAACTTGTGACTTGGGAGCTGAGTCTAAGCTCTGACCTTGGACAGGCTTTCTGTGGCTCCACCCAGAAGAAAGCATCAAGTGGGTGTTTGTGGGAAGAGAGCAATGAGACTTTAGGCTCCTTAAGGTAAGCCACCATGCTGGAAAGTGACACTTATCATAGCATCCAGGGCTTTGGTTGTCAACAGTTGGCTGCTCAGCCTATCAAACTATCAGCCTATTGACTCTCTTCACACATCTTTAGGTGATGCCTCTTGGTGTCAGAGAGGTACTGGAAATGCAAGCAAGCCAGCTCCATGGACACAGGGAGTGCACTTTGTTAGGGCCCTTCTAAACATTTGCATTCCAAAGCTCAATGATGTTGAGTGCCAAAAATAATGCCAAGCACTGAGGCCTAGCTCCTGATCATTCTGCCAAAGCACTTCTGCCCACACATACAACTTCTGCTAGCTGGATGTTTGTTTTGCTCTGGGGTGGGGGGTTGGGATTTGGTTTTCATTGGGTTTTGTGTTTGGTTGGTTTGGGTTTAGGTTTTGTTTGGGGGGTTTTGGTTTGGGCTGGGTTTTGTGTTTGGTTGGTTTGGGTTTAGATTTTGTTTGGGGGGTTTTGGGTTGGGTTGGGTTTTGTGTTTGGTTGGTTTGGGTTTAGGTTTTGTTTGGGGGGGTTTGGGTTGGGTTGGGTTTTGTGTTTGGTTGGTTTGGGTTTAGGTTTTGTTTGGGGGGGTTTTGGTTTAGGTTGGGTTTTGTGTTTGGTTGGTTTGGGTTTAGGTTTTGTTTGGGGGGGTTTGGTTTAGGTTGGGTTTTGTGGTTGGTTGGTTTGGGTTTAGGTTTTGTTTGGGGGGTTTTGGTTTGGGTTGGGTTTTGTGTTTGGTTGGTTTGGGTTTAGGTTTTGTTTGGGGGTTTTTGGTTTGGGTTGGGTTTTGTTTGGGTTTAGGTTTTGTTTGGGGGTTTTTGGTTTGGGTTGGGTTTTGTGTTTGGTTGGTTTGGGTTTAGGTTTTGTTTGGGGGGTTTTGGTTTGGGTTGGGTTTTGTGTTTGGTTGATTTGGGTTTAGGTTTTGTTTGAGGGGGTTTTGGGTTGGGTTGGGTTTTGTGTTTGGTTGGTTTGGGTTTAGGTTTTGTCTGGGGGTTTTTGGTTTGGGTTGGGTTTTGTGTTTGGTTGGTTTGGGTTTAGGTTTTGTTTGGGGGGTTTTGGGTTGGGTTGGGTTTTGTGTTTGGTTGGTTTGGGTTTAGGTTTTGTTTGGGGGTTTTTGGTTTGGGTTGGGTTTCTTGTATGGTTGGTTTGGTTGGGGTTTTTGGTTTGGGTTGGGGTTTTTGGTTTTTTTGGATTTGGTTTGTTTGGGGGGTTTTGGTTTGGGTTGGGGTTTTTGTTTGGGGTTTTTGTTTGGTTTGGTTTTGTTTAGGATTTTTGGTTTGGGTTGGGTTTCTTGTTTGGTTGGTTTGGTTTGGTTGGGGTTTTTGGCTTGAGTTGGGGTTTTTGATTGTTTTGGGTTTGGTTTGATTGGGGGTTTTGGTTTGGTTTGGGTTGGGGTTTTTGTTTGGTTGTTTTGGGTTTGGTTTGGTTGGGTTTTTTTTGTTTGGGTTTTTGCCCTTCTCTAAAAACTTCAAAGTTCAACCTCCACTTCTCCTTCCCATGAACAGTTGTGCTTCATACCCTGAAATTATTCAGAGAGAAAAGACCTGGACTCTTAGTCCTCCTGATTTTCTCAGGTGTGAGGAGAGGTCAGCTCTCTGCCTCCTTTACTTTTCATTTGTTTCCTGCCTTGGCCTCTTCATGTATAAACCTTTGGTTTCTTAAGGAGAAGATAAACCACAGAAGCAGAGTCAGATTTTCCCTTTCCCAAATTCTCAGAGGAGCTCTGCAGAGGGCAGAGCCTCAGCATAGAGCCAGAGCTGTGTTGGGAATCAGGTCATTGGCTTCCAAGACAGTAAATGTTTTGTTTAAGCCCTTTCACACCAAACCTAGCATCTGGTGTAAATGAGCTGTGCTGCTGGGCAGCAGAGCATCTGAGCAACACTGGACTGGTGGAGGACAAGCAAGTGCCTAAGCACCAGGAGATGAACAGCTCTGTGCTATTGAAAACTGAAAGCAAAGCACCTATTAAACCTACCTTTGATCCCTGCAAACAAATAAGGATTTGAAGTTCTTTGAAGATAATTAGGTGTTAAAAAACCCCAACCAAACAAACCAACCACCAGCATGGCTTCACCCAACTTACTTTTTCCTTTAAGGAGGGAACTGGATTGAGGAACATGACAGAAACAGCCAATTAATGGGAGAGGGAGTGGAAGGGAATATACTTACAAAGCTGGTGGCTGGCACCAAGGTGGACAGGTGTGATCAAAAGATCAGAATGGTCTTCACAGAGGGATGCTCCAAAGCTGACAAAGACGAGTTCTGATAGACACCTGAGGAGGAGAACTCCCCTGCACCAGTTCAGACTGAGGCATGACTGAGCCACAGATGGGGCAGAAAAGGCTCAACCATGTAAACAGGTAGCAGTAGCAGCAGGGTTGCCCATTAGGTAGAGAACAAAGGCTGTTTCTAGCTGACCTCATGGATCCTGACTACATGATTAGGAAGACAGCTATGCAGTGAGACAATTACAGCCAAGAACATGATGCTTAGAGCCATCATACCAAAGTATTGAGGAATTACTGGCAGATGTTGTACAAGTTGCACAAAACCAAACAGCTCTCCCAACCCAGCCCCCCCCCCCCCCCAGCCCTGAAGTTCTTGCTGGTTTAAGCCTAGATCTGAGACCTTGGCTGTATCAAGCAATATGTACCCTGGTTAACAGCCTAATTGAAATCACAGGCAGTATAAAGTACTGTTGGAGAGCAATAAAGGTTGAACAGCCCTGGGTGAAGAGTTTACTGCCTCTATGAGGGCTTTGAGTAAGCCTTCAGAGTGTTCTTTCCACTGTAAGCAACACTGTGGCTGAGGACACGTCCACAGCTCCAAACCTTGCCCCAGCTAAGCATCAGCTGCTGTGGAGAGGCTTTTCCAGAGTTTGAAGAGCCACCAGGAAAAATAGCTGTCATCATCTGACACACCTCTGCACTGCACCAGCAGCATGAGCTCCCCAGGCTCTGCAGGACATCCATCCCTGCTCACCTGCTCTATTCCTTAGCGTGACTCACCAGGACAGCAGTGCAGCAGGCACTGCTCGGCTGGAACTGCCACGCAGACGTCATCCCTCAGCACTGGGGCACTTCTGTTTGTCCTGTGGTGGATTCTCAGGCTTTGCTGTGGTTCAGGAATGGTTTCCAGCACCTCCTCCTTCAACAGCAATCTCCCTTTGTATCCTGAAGTCAGGTTCTAATCCTTCTTCCAAGTCATCCTGAAGCAGGCAGTTGGTTAATTCTGCTTTCACACCACAGATAACCATGTCACACACACCCCCACACCCTTGCCACCCAGTACACAAGCCAGATTCCTCCCCTGTTAGTCATGAACCACATCTCCCATTAACCACCACCAAGGCAGACAATTATGGCCACAGGGAGCTCCTCCCATGACTCAGGAATCAGCTGTCTCCTGGCACTGCAAGGTGCTGGGCACCCCTTTCCTACCACCTGCTGAGCAACAACAGGGGATGCTCCTAGTGCCTCACCAGTATGACTCCTAAGGGAGGACAGAAGGAAGACAGGACACTCAGTGGGGACAGTAGGCTCGGCTTAAGCTGACTAAGGCCCCATTTCAAAGGTGCCAGCTGCTGAATCTGACACTTTCTCACATGCAAGCTTGTTTTCAGCCAGCCAAGGCATCACTTACACTAATTTGTTCCCCCCAACAGCTTTTCCCGTTGCATTTCACCACTGGCAGGCATTACTCTTAATAGCAGAGGACAGCAGGGTTTTCAAAAGGCATGTGCCCTATGAGGAGAGGCTGAGAGCCCTGGGGCTTTGCAGCCTGGAGAAGAGAAGACTGAGAGGGGATTTAATAGATATCTATCAATATCTGAGGGCTGGGAGCCAGGAGGGAGGGGACAGGCTCTGCTCAGTTGGACCCTGTGACAGGACAAGGGGTAAGGGATATAAACTCCAGCACAGGAGGTTCCAACATGAGAAGGAACTTCTTCACTGTGAGGGTCACAGAGCACAGGAACAGGCTGCCTAGAGAGGTTGTGGAGTCTCCTTCAAGACCCACCTGGATGCATTCCTCTGCTAGATTCTGTGGTCCTGCTCTGGCAGGGGGGTTGGACCCCATGATCTCCAGGGGTCCCTTCCAAGCCCTAACACCCCGTGGGCCTGTGCTGTTACCAGAGAACCCAGAATGGTCTCCACTAGAGCATTTCAATATAGCCATTATCTATCGTATCAACAGGGGGGTTGCAGGTGTCTAATGGCTGCTGGCCCAGCTCTGCAAGGTCTGTGGACCTGAGCCTGCCATTGCGTGCTGTGCCTGAGAAGCTGCCATCTGCACTGCCCCCACTGAACCCAGCTTTCTCTAGCATGAGTCCAGCTAGCTGGAGAGCAGGGAGTAACCCAAGCAGAGGAAGGGTATCAGCACGTAGCCCTCGCTGAGCGTGCTGGAAGCAGGCAGCCGCGCGTGCTGCCAGTTGGCAGGGACACTGCATCCACAGCCATTCACACCCATTGATCTTGATACCATCTGCTCCTCAAGGGGCTGACTCTGCCAAAGACAAACACTGGAGGGTTCTCACCATCTTTGTGGGAGATGGAAGAGAAAGAGGGAAGGAGTTTTGCTCCATCTGTGTCTGTTCTTTTGTCCCGGCTGCTTTTAGATAAGGCGACACAAGTGTGCAGATCCCCTTTGGATTTCAGCTGCTAATTGTTTTAAGGCACAATGATGACTCTGTGCCATGAGCACCACTCATGAAAGAAACATTGTTAGGGAAGAAATCCCTCAAAGCAGGGACAGCTCTGCATTTTCTCCTTCCTTAAGCTCTGAGCTTCATTTGAGTTTGCCACGCAGAGGCTTTAGCAGGGGGAACTTGGGGTGCACTGCCCAGCAGAGGCATCCCACCAACCTACTGCACCATCAGAAGGTGAAGTAAATCATCAGAGATGAGTTCTCCAAGGCTATTTCCAAGTCCCTCAGCAATGCCAGGGGCACTGTTCTCTCTGGATGTCAGGAAGGGTTAGAGAATCATAGAACCACAGAACTGTCAGGGTTGGAAGGGACCTCAAGGATCAGCCAGTTCCAACCCCCCTGCCATGGCCAGGGACACCTCACACTACAGCAGCTTGCTCACAGCCACAGCCAGCCTGGCTGCAAAAACCTCCAGGCATGAGGCTTCCACCACCTCCCTGGGCAACCTGTGCCAGTCTCTCACCACCCTCATGGGGAACAACTTCTTCCTAACATCCAATCTCAATCAACTCATTCCTAGTTTGGTTCCATTCCTCCCAGTCCTATCACTCCCTGACACCCTCAAAAGTCCCTCCACAGATTTCTTGTAGCCCCCTTCAGATACTGGAAGGCCACAATTAGGTCTCCTCAGAGCCTTCTCTTCTCCAGACTGAACAGCCCCAACTCCCTCAGTCTGTCCTCATAGCAGAGCAGCTCCAGCCCTCTGCTCATCCTCGTGGCCCTTCTCTGGACACCTTCCAGCACCTCCAGATCCTTCCTGCAATAAGGGCTAGAATCCCAGGAGCTCAGGCAAAGTGCAGTGCCTGAAAAGACAAGACAGGAATTGGTGTTACCTTAAATCAAGTTGGGGGGGAGGGGAGGAATCCAACAACAAAACCCAACCAAACAAAAAGACCAAAACCCCCCCAGAGAACAAACCAAGAGCTGGCTCTCTGTGGGCCAGCACAGGCGTCCTTCCCATGCTCCAGGAAGCTCTCAGTGCATTCTCTCAGTCTCACATTTTTAAATCAAAATGTTAAAACAAAAAAGATTCTGTCAAAGAGTTTCACTTGCCAGGACTGGAACATCCAATAAAACAAAAAGGTAACTTGAATCTGGACTTTAAAGGTTGAATTAAGCATTTAAAAGTAGTTAAAAATTGGTTGGGCTATTACTGGAATACCTCAACTCTAGCTCTTTTGTTTTTCAATTGGAAAAGGCTCTCTTGCTAAAAGTTTCAGTTGTTTGTGATGTCAGACAGTTGCTCCAAGCTCCCTGTTAAAAACAACAAAGCAAACCCCAAACTCTGAACAGACTTCATTGCTTTTTTCCCTCCAAAAGGCTTGAAAAATCATAGACTCAATAAGGCTGGAAAAGAGCTCAGAGGTCATCAAGTCCCATCTGTCACCAAACAGTAGAGTAGAATAGAATAGAATTAACCAGGTTGGAAAAGATCTCTGAGATCATTGAGTCCAACCTATCACCCAACACCATCTCATCAACTAAACCATGGCACCAAGTGCCTCAGCCAGGCTCTTCTTAAACACCTCCAGGGATGGTGACTCCACCACCTCCCTGGACAGCACATTCCAATGGCCAATCTCTCTTTATGGGAAGAATTTCTTCCTAACATCCAGGCTAAACCTCCCCTGGCACAGCTTGAGACTGTGTCCTCTTGTTCTGGTGCTGCTTGCCTGGGAGAAGAGACCAACCCCCACCTGGCTACCACCTCCCTTCAGGTAGTTGTAGAGAGCAAGAAGGTCTCCCCTGAGCCTCCTCTTCTCCAGGTTAAACAAAATTGGTGCTGATGGAGTGCTTTACCTTGTTAAGGCAGCCAGCTGTAAAGGGGTCCACCTCTTTCTAGGGTCAGATGTGTAATGCTCACATATTTTAATCTTCATAGATTAAATCTTTACTAGAGCACAGATGAGGAACCTAACACTCTCCACACTATGGCTTCACTGCACAGCCCCCTGGCTCATATGGATGCCATCACCAGAGGCTCACACCTGGGGCCACTGAGCAGTACTGAAGTACAAATTATCCAGGAGAAGCTCTTTTCTTTGCTCCCCACCTTCTGTGCCACCTACTTGCCTTTCTCTTGGCATCCACTCCTGCTCTTCAGAGCTGTTTCTGACTTGGAACTGGCACTGGCAGAGAAGTAGCAGCAGAAGCTGAGCTGGGTGAAGCAGCACAGGATGGCACAGGGGTTTCTTTCCTGGCACCCCAGCAGCCTCACAGTTTTACCTCCTCTTCACAGCCCTGCTCATAAGGCTCTGCCAGCTCAGTGCTGTGGGTTTGGGGTTTTTTTTTGTTCTCCCTGTCAACCAGGAGCCCCATGCCTCTGAAACCTGTGCTAAGATTAAAACTCAGTGCTAGGATTGCTGAGAAAGAGAGGACAGAGGCTCCCATGCCTGGATGCAAGAGGAAAAAAAAAATCATCTATCACTCCTAACCATGGAATAATAATAGTAACAGCAAGGAGAAGGAGAAGAGCAAGGAGGAGAAGAAGAAGAAGGGGAGCAAGGAGGAGAAGAAGAAGGGGAGCAAGGAGGAGAAGAAGAAGAAGGGGAGCAAGGAGGAGAAGAAGAGCAAGGAGAAGGAGAAGAAGAAGGGAAGCAAGGAGGAGAAGGAGAAGAAGGGGAGCAAGGAGAAGGAGAAGAAGAAGGGAAGCAAGGAGGAGAAGGAGAAGAAGGGGAGCAAGGAGAAGGAGAAGAAGGGGAGCAGGGAGAAGAAGGAGAAGGGAAGCAGGGAGAAGAAGGGGAGCAAGGAGGAGAAGAAGGAGAGCAAGGAGGAGAAGAAGGGGAGCTAGGAGGAGAAGAAGGAGAAGGGGAGCAGGGAGAAGAAGGGGAGCAAGGAGGAGAAGAAGGAGAGCAAGGAGGAGAAGAAGGGGAGCTAGGAGGAGAAGAAGAAGAAGGGGAGCTAGGAGGAGAAGAAGGAGAAGGGGAGCAAGGAGGAGAAGAAGGAGAAGGGGAGTAAGGAAAAGAAGGAGAAGGGGAGCAGGAAGAAGAAGGGGAGCAAGGAGAAGAAGAAGAAGGGGAGCAAGGAGAAGAAGAAGGGGAGCAAGGAGAAGAAGAAGGGGAGCAAGGAGAAGAAGTGGAGCAAGGAGAAGGAGAGTTTATTGTTATTGTTGTTATTAAACAATAATAACAATTAAACCCATTATTGTTATTACTAATAAAACTAATGATATTAGGCTCTAGAAATAGATTCCACTTCACCTGAAAATTCTGAGCAAGCTTTTCCCCTCCAAATATCCCCCTGAGCATGGTGTGGCCCTGGGGGCCAGGGCTCCAGGGAGGCTGAGGAATCCCTGTCCTTGGAGATGTTTATAACCATGCATGGTCCTGAGCAGTCGGGAGCAGAAGGTCAGGCTAGGTGTTCCTCCTTCCAACCTAATTTATTCTGCAGCTTTGTAGAAGATGATAGTCTTGCACTTGTTAGCTTTGTAAATAGGAGCTGTGGGAGGATATTGGTTACCTGCAGACAGCGCTGTGAGAAGGAGGGGAAGGGAATAGAATCATAGAATCAATAAGGTTGGAAAAGACCTCAGAGATCATCAAGTCCAACCTATCACCCAACACCTCATGACTAACTAAACCATGGCTCCAAGTGCCACATCCAATCCCTTTTTGAGCACCTCAGTAGAGGGTGGGTAGTATGGAACTGGTAGTTTTATGGCAGATCCATGGGGATAACCATCCCACTTTCAGGAGGTAGCTTACAATTAAAAGCTGGTTTTGATGAAGATGTGATCTAAAGTGAAAAGCCAACCCAAACCTAACAACCAACCCCTCCCCCCCAAAAAACAAACAAGCAATCCTCTCCCCCCAAAACCCCCCCTACAAACAACCCCCCAAAGAAAGCAACAACAACCAAAACCCCAAACCAACCAACACCCCCCCAAAAAAACCCCAAGCAAGCCCTCCACCCAAACCCTAAAAAGCAAACAAACAAACCAAAACCAAACCCCAGCAACAACAAAACAAACAAAGCAACCACCCACCCACCCACCAAGCAAACACTCCTCATCCACCTGCTCTCAACTAATGAAAGACAGGGAAGGAGATAATGGTTTGCTAATACTGCACAGGTAAATTCACAAGTCATAGAACCATAGGATTGTCAGGGTTGGAAGGGACCAGTCAGTTCCAACCCCCCTGCCATGGCCAGGGACACCTCACACTACAGCAGCTTGCTCACAGCCACAGCCAGCCTGGCTGCAAAAACCTCCAGGCAGGAGGCTTCCACCACCTCCCTGGGCAACCTGTGCCAGTCTCTCACCACCCTCATGGGGAACAACTTCTTCCTAACAGCCAATCTCAATCTACCCATTTCTAGTTTTGCTCCATCCCCCCCAGTCCTATCACTCCCTGACACCCTCAAAAGTCATAGAATTATAGAAGCAATAAGGTTGGAAAAGACCTCAAAGATCATCAAGTCTAAACTGTCACCCAAGACCTCATGACTACTAAACCATGGCTCCAAGTGCCACATCCAAGTCCCTCTTGAACACCTCCAGGTGACTCCACCACCTCCCTGGGCAGCACATTCCAATGGCCAATTACTTTCTCTGTGAAGAACTTTCTCCTCCAAGTCCCTCCCCAGCTTTCTTGTAGCCCCCTTCAGATACTGGAAGGCCACAATTAGGTCCCCTCAGAGCCTTCTCTTCTCCAGACTGAACAGCCCCAACTCCCTGGCGGTGGAGTCACCATAATTGGAGGTGTTCAGGAGGAGACTTGATAGGGTGCTTGGTGCCATGGTTTAGTTGATTAGGTGGGTTGGATAATAGGTTGGATGCAATGATCTTGAAGGTCTCTTCCATTCCATTCCATTCCATTCCATTCCATTCCATTCCATTCCATTCCATTCCATTCCATTCCATTCCATTCCATTCCATTCCATTCCCTCAGTCTGTCCTTACAGGAGAGCAGCTCCAGCCCACTGCTCATCCTTGTGGCCCTTCTCTGGACACCTTCCAGCACCTCCAGCCCCTTTGACAGTCCCTAATCAAAGCTCTGTTGAAATGGTCCAGCAGAGAGAGTCTCTAGTGAAGGAGAGCTGCCTTCTGTGGAGGAGCAGAGACATGGCAGCCTTCAACCAGCAGTATCACAGAGCTTTCATTCTGCTGTCACTCTGCATGATCTATGGGGTTAATTTTAAGGAGGGGGGGACCCCAAAGTGGCAGGCTTTGTTTTGCCAAAGAGGGAGAAGTTGGAGCACTTCAGCATAATGGAAGCAAAGAGAGCTCAAGGGAATTATTCCTCTTGTAAACAGAATTTGATTTTTCCAATGCAAAGAACAGGCTTTAATTACAAAGAATTGAAACAATGGGACATTTTCTTACTAAAACCTTTGAGGGTTTTGTGGGTTTGGTGGTTGTTGTTGTTTTTTATTGCTGTGATTGCTGCGCAAAGGGGAAGTGTGTGCTTAGGAGCCCCAGCAATTAGTGTAGAGTTTAATGTCAGCTAATGACTTGAGAAATACTGCCAGGACTGGTCTGATTTTTCTTGCTTCTCTTAAGGAATAAACACTGGACAGGAGCAGGCAGTCTGAGCTTGCAGGCCAGGAGGCCAGTGGCACCCTGGGCTGCATCAAAAGCAGCATGGCCAGAGGTGGAGAGAGGGGATGCTGCTCCTCTGCTCTGGTAAGACCTCACCTAGAGTACTGCATCCAGCTCTGGAGCACTCAGCACAGGAAGGACATGGACCTGATGGAGCCAATCCAGAGGAGGGCCAGGAAAGTGATCAGGGAGCTGGAACACCTCTACTAAAAGGACAGGCTGAGAGTGCTGGGGGTGTTCAGTCTGGAGAAGAGAAGGCTCTGAGGAGAACTAATAGCAGCCTGCCAGTGCCTGTAAGGGCTACAAGAAGGCTGCAGAGGGACTATCTGCAAAGGCCTGCAGGGATAGGATGAGGGGCCAAGGCTTCACACTGGAGAAGAGCAAATTTAGATTGGATATTGGGAACAGACTCTTTACCATGAGGGTGGTGGAACACCGGAACAGGTAGCCTGGGGAGATGGTTTGGGATATTCAAGGTGAGCCTCGACAGGGCTCTAGGCAACCTGATCTAGTTGAGGATGTCCCTGCTGACTGCAGGGGGCTTGGACTAGATGGCCTTTAGAGGTCCCTTCCAACCCAGACCACTCTATGATTCTATGAAACACAGATCCTGTGGTGTGATGACCCTTTCTTCATTTGAGAGCACAGCCCAGAGGAGAAGTCACACCACTGGATCTGCACAGCCATCCCTCAGAACTCACCTTGAGATTCTGCTCAATACTGGGTGAGACAGCCCTTGATAGCTTGCAGTCATTCTATTTGGTTGCATCTCTAATAAATAACCAGGTGATGACTAATTGGACAGCCCAGGGATCCATATATCACAGAATCAATAAGGTTGGAAAAGACCTCCAAGATCATCAAGTCCAACCTGTCACCCAAGACCTCATGACTACTGAACTGCTTTGCTGATGAGTTTAATTACTGTTATTTTGCAGATGATAGAATCAATAAGGTTGGGAGAGACCTCAAAGATCAAAGATCTATATGTATAAAAGAGATAGATAGATAGATAGATAGATAGATAGATAGATAGATAGATAGATAGATAGATAGATAGATAGATATACAGACAGACAGATATAGATCTTCATCAGGTCCATCATTTATTCCACAGCCTATGCTCTTTGCTTTCATGGTCCCTTCAGGAGCTGGGGACACTTGTACTGGTTCCTGGCATCACTGTTGGCAATGGGGGCTCCAAAACTGGAGGAAACTGAAGGAAGAAGAAGTAAACTCCCACGTTCCTGTGAGGCTTTCTGGGTATGACAACACTGCATGCCGTGGCTGCAGTCTAATTCACATTTAATTGCATTAACATTTAATGCTTGAAAATGTCAGGAAAGGACTTTGGGGGCTGGGGGGAGAGGGAAAAAAAGGCAAGGCAGAGCCGAGAATAGAGGCAGATGAGAGACACACACACACACACAGAGGTTTAAAAGCCTGATTTGGCTGCCTCCATTTCTCTTGTCTGGTGCCATCCTGCAAACAGAAATGTAGTGTTTGCTCTTAAAACGCCCCTGCCACCAGCTCGCCAAAGCAGTTGAAGCTCATCAGATGTAACTGCTGTGTCTAATGGACGTTGCTCCCTGGAATGCCTTTGGATAATGAAAATCGTGCTGGGGATAAAGCAGCTCCTGCTCTTCTGAGAGCTCTTGGGACTATCAGCTCTGCTCCATTGAACCTCAGTGCTCCTCCGAGCAGGGGCTTCAGGGAGTAGATGCACTCGGGGCTGAGGTAGGAGCTGGCGCTGCGGCTGCACGGCCGGGAGTGACTCCGGAGAGCTGCTGCTCGCAGGCAGCACCTCGCCAGGTAGTTTAGAAGCTCCTTTAGGATGCCAGCGATCTGTCAGGCTGAGAGGAGGTTAGACACAGGCAGTGCCTGCAGCTGAGAGGGCTCAGACGCTGTGTGCGTGGCCAGTCCTTGGTAATGGAAGAAGTCCTTTGCTGTCATCCTTTTCACCACGAGATTTTTCTCAGGCGGGAGCTGTACAGAAGATTCCGGTCCTGAAGGACCAGCCACACAAAGGTCAGGTGCAGTCTTTTTTTTTCCAGGGCTCTTCTTCAGGAAATATTTTTGACCACTTTAAAAATCATTAAAAAAAAAAAAAAAAGAAAGAAAAAAAAAGAAAGAAAGAAATTAAATTTAAAAGGTTACATGGAATTTAAAACAAAAAAAAATGATATCTAACTTAAGTTTCAAATCCTCCAAAGAAAGTTCTGAACTTCTAAATTTGAACAGACAAGAAAACTGTTAAACTCCAAATCAAGCTTTAAAACTCCAAATGGAAATGGCTGCATAAAAAGAAAACCAGCTGACTCAAGTTAGTTTTAGATCTGAAATTGTTGTGAGAAAGCTCAATGAAGTCATTTTAAAAACCTGAATTATCAAGTCATTTTAAAAAAAAGAAATCTCAATGAAGTCATTTTTAAAATCTAAATTAAATAATTTTAAAAGTAAAAAATAAATCAGTTTCAAAAGCTAAGTGAAATCAGTGTCAAAAGCTAAGTTAACTCAGTTTAAAAATCCAAAATCAGTTTCAAAATCTAAATGAAATAATTTTCAAAATCTAAATTAAATCAGTTTCAAAATCTAAGTTAATTCATTTTCAAAATCTAAGTTAAATCAGTTTCAAAATCTACATTAAATTGGTTTCAAAATCTACATTAAATCGGTTTCAAAATATAATTGAAATCAGTTTCAAAATCTAAATGAAATCAGTTTCAAAATATAAATTAAATCAGTTTCAAAATCTAAGTTAAATCAGTTTCAAAATCTAAATGAAATCAGTTTCAAAATCTAAATGAAATCAGTTTCAAAATCTAAATTAAATTACTTAAAAAATCTAAATGAAACCAGTTTCAAAATCTAAATGAAATAATTTTTAAAAATCTAAATTAAATAATTTAAAAAATCTAAACTAAATAATTTTCAAAATCTAAATTGCATCATTTTTAAAAAATCTAAATTAAATAATTCTTTAAAATCTAAATTAAAGCACTTTTTAAATGGAATTAAATAATTTTTAAAAATCTAAATAAAATTATTTATTACATCCAAATTCAATGATTTTTTTTTTTTAAATCCAAATGAAATGATTTTTAAAATCCAAATTAAATAACTTTTAAAATCCAAATGAAATTACTTTTAAAATCCAAATGAAATTACTTTTAAAATCCAAATGAAATTACTTTTAAAATTCAAATGAAATAACTTTTAAAATTCAAATGAAATAACTTTTAAAATTCAAATGAAATAACTTTTAAAATTCAAATGAATCATTTTTTAAATCCAAATTAATTGTTTGGGGTTTTTTTTAAGCTAAATCAAATAATTTAAAGAATCTAAATTAAACATTTGTAAAAACTAAATTAAATGATTTTTGAAAATGGAAATTAAATTAGTTGTTTTAGGAATGGAATCAAATTATTTTCAAAATCTAAATGAAATAATCTTAAAAATCCAAATGAAATTATTTTTTAAATGGAAATTAAATAATTAAAAAATCTAAATTTAATTATTTTAAAAAATCTAAACGAAATTATTTTTTAAAATTCTACATTAAATTATTGTTTTTAAATCTAAATGAAATAATTTTTAAAAGTTGAATTCAAGAATTTAAAAATCTAAATTCAATTATTTAAAAAAATCCAAATGAAATTATTTTTAAAATAAAAATTAAATAATTAAAAAATCTAAATGAAATTATTTTTAAAAATCTAAACGAAATTATTTTTTAAAATTCTACATTAAATTATTTTTTTTAAATCTAAATGAAATCATTTTTTAAAGTTGAATTCAAGAATTTAAAAATATAAAATGAAATTATTTTTAAAAATGCAAATTAAATTATTTTTAAATCAAAATTAAATAATTTAAAAATCTAAATTTAATTCTTTTTAAAAGCCAAACTAAATTAATTTTTAAATTCTAAATTAATTTTTTTTTAATTCTAAATTATTTTTTTTTAAAATTCTAAACTAAATTAATTTTTAAATTATAAATTAAATTATTTTTTTAAATTCTAAATTAAATTCTTTTTAAAATTCTGAATTCTTTTTTAAAATCTAAATGAAATCAATTTAAAAAGTTGAATTCAAGAAGTTAAAAAAATCTAAATTAAATTCTTTTCCAAATCTAAGTTAAATTACTTTAAAAATCCCAATGAAATTATTTAAACATCAAAATTAAGTCATTTTGGGTTTTTTTTTAAATGGAAATGAAGACCTTTTAAAGTTGTGGTTATTCTACCTCAAATCTCAGTGGCGTCTCCTCCATGGTAGAAGCTGCGCAGTCCTGGAAGGTCCAGGTGAAAATCGGTTTCACTTGGAGAATAAGGCTGCAGTGGGCTCACAGTGTGCAGGGCTTGAGCCTTCCTGGCCCAGGGAAATCACACTCAAGAGAGAGGATTCCCAGAGCTCATTCATTTTCCATGGAGACATCCAACACTCAGAGCTTTGTCTCCTCACTCCTGCGCCCAGCCTGCTGCCCCTGTAAGGAAGAGCAGAGCTGCCTCAGAGCCTCTCTGCTGCAAAGCTTCCAGGTCTATTTAGAATAAACCAAACCAGGTTGGAAGAGACCTTCAAGATCATCGTGTCCAACCCATCAACCAATCCAACCCACCCAAACAGCTAACCCAGGGCACCAAGCACCCCATCAAGTCTCCTCCTGAACACCTCCAATGACGGCGACTCCACCACCTCCCTGGGCAATCACTCTTTCTGTGTGGAACTTCTTCCTAACATCCAACCTGAACCTCCCCTGGCGCAGCCTGAGACTGTGTCCTCTTGTTCTGGTACTGGCTGCCTGGGAGGAGACCATCATCCGCCTGGCTACAACCTCCCTTCAGGTAGTTGTAGAGAGTGGTAAGGTCACCCCTGAGTCTCCTCTTCTCCAGGCTGAGCAATCCCAGCTCCCTCAGTCTTTCCTCATAGGGCTTGTGTTCTCTGTCTCTTCCCTTCAGTGATTTGACAGCAATGGATTATAATGAAACTAAACTGCCTGGAAGATTTCAGAACAGAAGTTTTTTGAGTCGGGCTAAGGGCTGCGTGGCCTCCATCTGCCTTCCCATTCTACACAAAGTCCCTAGAAAGGTCTCCCACAGACCATGGCAAAGCAGGGCTGGGGCCAGGGGGCTGAGGGCAAGAGAAGCAAGGGATGATGAACCTCTGAAAATGGCCAAAGGGTTCACAGTCTCAAGCTGCGCCAGGGGAGGTTTAGGCTGGAAGTTAGGAAGAAATTCCTCCCAGCAAGAGAGATTGGCCATTGGGATGTGCTGCCCAGGGAGGTGGTGGAGTCACCATCCCTGGAGGTGTTTAAGAGGAGCCTGGCTGAGGCACTTGGTGCCATGGTTTAGTTCCTTAGATGGTGTTGGGTGATAGGTTGAACTTCATCTCAAAGGTCTTCCAACCTTGTCTATTCTATTCTATTCTATTCCATTCCATTCCATTCCATTCCATTCCATTCCATTCCATTCCATTCCATTCCATTCCATTCCATCACACAAAGCACTGAATCTCATCACCCTTCAGACCTGCTCTGTATGTCTCCTGTCCTCCAGGATAGGACATAGAGGGAGGAAATTCTGCCCAGAGCAGTGGTGGAGTCACCATCCCCGGACATGTTTAAGCAGCCTGTGGACCTGAAGAGTAGGGATGTGGTTTATGGATATAAACTCCAGCACAGGAGGCTCCACCTCAACATGAGGAGGAACTTCTTCACTGTGAGGGTCACAGAGCCCTGCAGCAGACTGCCCAGAGAGGTTGTGGAGTCTCCTCCTCTGGAGATGTTCAAGCCCCATCTGGATGTGTTCCTGTGTGCCCTGTGCTGGATTCTCTCGTCCTGCTCTGTCAGGGGGGGTTGGACTGGAAGATCTCCAGGAGTCCCTTCCAACCACTAACATCCTGTGAGCTTGTAGTGTTAACCCTTCAGTGCTGGGTGGAAGGTTGGACTGGATGAGCTTGGAGTTCTCTTGCAACAGGATGTTTTCAGTGATTCTATGTGAAACTCTCAGAAAACACCAGTGAACAGAGTGCCCTGGAGAATTCTGATGATCCTAGGTCACAGGGCAGAAAGCTCAGAGGAACATCTTTGACACGCTTTAAAAGGAGCAGGTCTGAAAAATGAGAAGCTAACAATGTGGGATTGGAAGTCATCTACTGAAGTCCCTTTCCCAGTCTCCCTAATCAAAGCACCTGAGGAACATCACCAGAACCTTTCCTCATGGCATCCTTGTTGCAGCTGGAAGTGCCACTAACCTCTTATCTTGTAACTACAAAACTAGGGAATAAAGTGAAATGCCAGAAATCACAGAGCCTGATCAGGCCCAGGCTTTCCCCCGCCCCTGCAACTACTCCCACTGAACGTTTGCCACCCAGAAAATCCTCTCAAGTCATAGACTCATAGAATCAACAAGGCTGGGAAAGACCTCAGAGGTCATCAAGTCCAACCTGTCACCCAACACCTCATGACTAACTAAGCCATGGCTCCAAGTGCCACATCCAAGCCTTTTGTGAACACCTCCAGTGACGGTGACTCCACCACCTCCCTGGGCAGCACATTCCAGTGGCCCAATTCCTCTTTCTGGGGAGTACTTTCTCCTCACCTCCAGCCCCAACTTTGAGCCAGACAGGGTAGAAAACTGGGAGGAGCAATTTGTTTAGAGAAATGCCATCCAAATGCTGCATATGTCCCATGTGAGTCAAAGCAAGTTATTTTCTTCCTTCAGTACCCAGCTGCACTATTTTCCAAGGCAATCTCCATAGGCTGGAATTTCCTTATGGACATGGAAATGGAAGGGTGCTGTAGCCTAGCAGCTTTTGGCATGGGCATGTATTGCCTTTGAGTCACTGCCCATGATGCTTTTATTCCTGAGCTGTGAAGTCTTGGCCATCTGACTCTCAGATTTAATACATTAACAAGATAACACTGCCTACCAGCAGGAGGAAAAGCTTAGTTGTGCAAGGGCTTCCCCTTATCCTTTCCACCCTTCACCAGGTCAGGGTGGGTTGTATGCAGCACCTGACTCATCAGCTACCCCTTCTCTTTGCTAAACCCTTCATGCTCAACTGGTAGGACAATCTTTCTTTTACTTTGGAGCTCAGTTTTAGACACACAACAGAACAGAGCACAGACACTGGAGGATGGTCTCCTGCAGCATGGTAAATGACAGAGTTTAACTGAGTAATGCAGAGGCAATTAAAAGAGGAACATAACCCTGGGAGTTGGCACCCTATAACCTGTGACTAAGCAGCCAAGCAACCAAGTCAGTGCCTACATCCCTCAGCTATGCTTCTGCAGTATGCTGCTCATATCTAACCATACTGCAGAGTGTGATGGGCAGTAGCACAGCTGAGAGCTCTGGGCTCGTTCTGTGGCAGCAGCTCTTCTTGTGTACAGTGCAAAGGGATCCTCTCTAGAGCAGCTTTCCCTTACTGTGCCATTGGCACAGAATGGCTTCAGCTGGAAGGGACCTCAGAGATCAGCTGCTCCAACCTGCCCCACAGGCAGGGACACCTCTCAACTAGACTCAGCTGCTCAAGACCTCATCCAGTCTGGTCTTGAACACCTCCCTGGGCAGCTTATTCCAGAGTCTCAGCACCCTCCTACTGAAGAACTTCTTCCTCAGCTCCAGTCTAGCCCTGCTCTCCCTCAGCTTCAAACCATTCCCCCTTGTTCTGTCTCTAGACACCTTCATGAAATATCCCTCTGCAGCCTTCCTGTAGGATCCCTTCAGCTATTGGAAGGCAGCTCCAAGGTGCCCCTGAAGTCTTCCCTTCTCCAGGTTGAACACCTCCAGCTCCCTCAGCCTATCCTCACAGCAGAGCTGCTCCAGCCCTTGGATCACCTTTGTGACCTCCTCTGGACTCACTCCAACAGCTCTGTGTCCTTCTTATGCTGGAGACACCAGAACTGGATGCAGTATTCAAATTGGGGTCTCAGGAGAGCAGAGCAAAGGGGCAGAATCCCTTCTCTTGCCCTGCTGCCCACACTCCTCTAGATGATCCATGAAGTCACTCCAGATCACGCAGTGCAGCTGAGTAAACTGGAAAGCCATGTCTTAAATGAGGCATGAGTGTCCATGCAACAAAGTGATACTGAAAGCTGTCGACCAGCTGCTCATCTTGCAGCATGAGTGGCATCCCTGGAGGTTTTTGCAGCCAGGCTGGCTGTGGCTGTGAGCAAGCTGCTGTAGTGTGAGGTGTCCCTGCCCATGGCAGGGGGGTTGGAACTGGCTGATCCTTGAGGTCTCTTCCAACCCTGACAGTTCTGTGATTCTATGTGCAGAGCCCCCATTGGCTTTACTGGCCTAGAGGTCCTGCATGCAGACATAGGTTTCTTTTGGAAGAAGTCCTCTTCTGATGCCTGTGTTTGCCTGGCTTTTAGGAGGCTGCACGACCTCAGCAACATGACCTACTGAGTCACAGGAGCTGGCCTTCTGCACCAGGGCACCTTAAGCTAAGCAATACAAGCAACTCTTGTTGGCACTGTCCCTTGGGGAGGATGGTCTCCACTGCAGCTACAGAAGGCAGCAAGAGCTTGGGGACAGATGGATTGAAATAAATGGTAATTTTTAAATGCCAGTGATGATAGAGCTGGGAAAATGTTGAAATATTCTCCCAGCTTAGCCTGCAGGGGGGAAAAGGCATTTCAGAGAATCACAGAATTGTTAGGGTGGGATGGGACCTCAAGGATCAGCCAGTTCCAACCCCCTGCCATGGGCAGGGACACCTCACACTACAGCAGGCTGCTCACAGCCACAGCCAGCCTGGCTGCAAAAACCTCCAGGCATGAGGCTTCCACCACCTCCCTGGGCAACCTGTGCCAGTCTCTCACCACCCTCATGGGGAAGAACTTCTTCCTAACATCCAATCTGAATCTCCCCACTTCTAATTTTGCTCCATCCCCCCCAGTCCTATCACTCCCTGGCACCCTCAAAAGTCCCTCCCCAGCTTTCTTGTAGCCCTCTGCAGATCGTGGAAGGCCACAATGAGGTCTCCTCAGAGCCTTCTCTTCTCCAGACTGAACAGCCCCAACTCCCTCAGCCTGTCCTCATAGGAGAGGAGCTCCAGCCCTCTGCTCATCCTTGTGGCCCTTCTCTGGACATGTTCCAAAGAGAAAGTCCAAACATGTTTCAGAAACACAAAGGGCCAAGACAGACCTAGCTCCAAGTTTCATCTCTGTTACCAAGGCAGAGTACAGAGTTGACAATGACAGAATCTAAGCTATCACATCAAAGCACTGAAATGAGTCATAAAGCAGAGCAGTCTAATGCCTACTGTCAAAGCTATTTTTGTTCACTGGGAGCTGTTTTTGCAGGCTGACATAATTGGACAACAGGTATGACAGAAGCCTTTGCTGGGAGGTTATCTGCACTGAGACAGAGGCTTTGCTGGAAGGGGGGAATGAAAAGCAGGGCTCTGCCAAACAGCACAGCATGGAGGGAGCCTGCCTAGCCCAGGGAAAGCAGAAGGCTCTGATTCCCTTTCCCTGAACCTAATACCAGTCCTACTCTAGTGGGTTGAAATTACCCCCCAAGTAATTTGAGAGAATTCCCCCCCTCAAAATAAAGCTGCCAGGCCAGCTCAGTGGAAGCAAATGAAGCTCTGTTTACAAAGAAACTAAAACCTAGAGATATGAAATCCAGTGCATATGTACAAAATATTACTATAGCTACAACTTCTAAACAACACAAGGACTCCCCCTGGACAAAACCAGGGGGCTACCAATAGCTTGCCCCTCTCCCCTTCCCTCCAGACAAGGGAAAAAAGAAAGAGGAGAAAAGCAGAGAGCAGCTGGTTAGTACTTGCAGCCAAGGTCAGCAAGCCAGCAGAAGCAAGCAGCAAGTAGCAGCTAGAGCAAAGAACTGAAAACAAGAGAGAAAGTTTATACAACTAACTTTATGTCAGTTGTCAGACCAAGGGCATTATTCAGACCTTATCATTCTTCTTTTTACAATAGAGTAGAATAGACCTTTGAGATCATCAAGTCCAACCTATCACCCAACACCATCTCATCAACTCAACCATGGCACCAAGTGCCTCAGCCAGGCTCTTCTTAAACACCTCCAGGCATGGGGACTCCACCACCTCCCTGGGCAGCACATCCCAGTGGCCAATAACTCTTTCTGGGAAGAATTTCTTCCTAACATCCAGCCTAAACCTCCCCTGGCACAGCTTGAGACTGTGTCCTCTTGTTCTGGTGCTGCTTGCCTGGGAGAAGAGACCAACCCCCACTTAGCTACAACCTCCCTTCAGGTAGCTGTAGAGAGCAAGAAGGTCTCCCCTGAGCCTCCTCTTCTCCAGGCTAAGCCACCCCAGCTCCCTCAGCCTCTCCTCCCAGGGCTGTGCTCCAGACCTCCACTGGTAACTTACTTACATTCTACCACTTCTCCTGAAGATCTGTGGAGAATTCCGTAGCCATCAGTCTAAACCTGCCACACCTGCCAAGGCTACCTCCCTGTGAGACTCAGGAACTGTTGTGGTGTTTCATGCTGGGAACTTCCTAGCAACCAGTTATCCACAAAAGGCATGAGTGATACTGGGCAAGAAAGAAGAGGGGGGGAACCACAAAAACAATCCATATTTCTGATCTGAATATTCACCTTTCAGGAAGCTCCTGACCTAGGCAGCTGGCTTGTGTTCCCCCACTCCTTTTCCCAACCCCCACTAGAACATCCTCAGCTGTACATGGGGCATTAGAAGTCAGCATGATGGGACACATATCACACAGAATCACCAAGGCTGGAAGAGACCTCAAAGATCATCCAGTCCAACCTGTCACCACAGACCTCATGACTAGACCATGGCACCAACTGCCACGTCCAGTCCCCTCTTGAACACCTCCAGGGATGGTGACTGCCCACCTCCCTTGGCAGCACATTCCAATGGCTAACAACTCTCTCAGTGAAGAACTTTCTCCTCACTTCCAGCCTAAACCTCCCCTGGCACAGCTTGAGACTGTGTTCTCTGGTGCTGGTTGCCTGGGAGAAGAGACCAACCCCCAGCTGGCTACAACCTTCCTTCAGGGAGTTGTAGACAGCAAGAAGGTCTCCCCTGAGCCTCTTCTCCAGGCTAAGCAACCCCAGCTCCCTCAGCCTCTCCTCACAGGGCTGTGCTCCAGACCCCTCCCCAGCCTCACTGCCCTTCTCTGGACACGTTCATCCCTTGATGTTATCATCTACAATAACCTCCCCAGCTCATCTCTGCTGAGCTAAGCAGCACCCCAAAAAAAGCCCCAGAACTTGCCCATCCATCATCATTATTATTACTCTGCTTCAGCAGTAGTGGGGTTTTTTTTTGGGGGGTGGGGGTTAGGTTTCTTTTAGTACTTCCCACCTTGCAGACAGACTTCTGGCATTGCTCTCGTGATGGAAATCACCACCAGTCAGCCTTATCACACAAAATGAGTGGCTCCAGGAGAGAAATGAAGCTAGAGCTTAAATTAATTAAGTGAGTTCTTAATTTCAGGAGGCTGAAACCGCAGAGTGCCACAGCAAAGCAGCACCTACATAGGTCACAGGACAACCAACCCAAGCAGAAATATTTGCCTCCTCCTGGCTTCAGCCTGGTCTGTGCTTAAAGAAAAAGCCTTTCCAAACCATTCCCAGCTCTGCTCTCAGAGATTTTGCTTGAGAGCAGCTGACAGCTGAGGCTTAAACCCCCTGTTGATTGGAGATGACCCGTGCTGAGTTAGGAAGCCTGGTGCTTAGAAAAAGGCACCGAGTAGCCGGCACCCCCTGTCATTAAGAGCCGTGCTCTCCACAGCATCTAATGAGCTGGCGCAGGGCTGGCTTTCCATGGGAGCTCCTCACCCCGCTGAGACTGCCTGACAAGCTGCCCCAAGCGCAGGCTGCTTTGTCATCCTTCCCGCAGCGGCTTCCTCCCTGCCTAAGCAACGACACAGGCTGCTAGAATAACGAGAAGGAAAGCTAATCCCTCCTGTGCTGCCGGCACCTCAGAGCTCCTTGCCCTGTGGCAAACGAGGCGAGGAGAATTCTTCCAGTCCTGACGGGCGGCACCGAAATGTCAAGGCCGGGAGCTGCCCTTTGCCTTAGCGCCTGGGGAAGGAAATGAACTCCTGAGCCACTTAACGCCTCGTTAGGAGTTTAACCTACACATTCAGCATCCTCAAGTAGATTTTGTTTTCTCAAGCAGCTCGGGTGTTTAAAGCTGCGAAGTTAGCTAGCGCTGGTGGCAACACAGCTCCATTTGCTTGAGGGGAAGCTTTTCCCTTCCATGCTGCCAAATGCCAGGCATTCTCCCCCCTTCCCCGCTCTGGTTTGATTTCCATAGCCTGCACTTACAAAGAACCCGCTTTGTTTGCCCGTTGTTTTAAAGAAAGGGAAGGAAGGAAACTCCGGGAATCCTGCAATTGCCTGGCTGCCCTCATTAGCCCAGTAATTACATCAATTAATTCAATTGCTTCTTGCACTCAATTCAAGATAAGAAGACTGCAGAACAACTTAAATTCCTTTCCTCTTCTTCTTCCACCCCCACACCCCCACCCTCCCCTTTCTTGCTCTTTTGTCCAAGCTGAATACAGAATCAACCAGGTTGGAAAAGACCGATCACCAGGTCCAACCTATCACCCAACACCATCTCATCAACTCAACCACGGCACCAAGTGCCTCAGCCAGGCTCTTCCTCAACACCTCTAGAGATGGTGACTCCACCACCTCCCTGGGCAGCACATTCCCATGGCCAATCTCTCCTTCTATGAAGAATTTCTTCCTCACCTCCAGCCTAAACCTCCCTTGCTCATCCCTGCTTCTGCTTCCCCCCCTTCCCCCTGCTAGTTACAAGTGAGGATTGCTGCTGTGAGTTGAAACAGAGCTAAAAATACTTCATTTCTCTTTCTTTTTCTTTTTTTTTCGGTAGGTCTGAATTGTTTTTAAGCCCCTACCAGCTGGCATTTGTGTGATGCCTGCATTGTGCAAGCTAAATTGAGGCTTTATCCGATTTTATTCGAGTTAATAAAAATCTGCAAACATGGTGTGACCTATTCCTGCCAACGAAGAGCCTGAAATACCCAAAGCCACGGAGGCTCAAGGCTGCGTCAAAGCAAATGCTGGGAAGTGGAGACCAGCTTTTGATGCTCTTTGCTGTGGAAATGGAAGCAGGAGGCAGAAATGCAGCTCCCAGGTGGGTAAATCTTCCTCCCAGGAGGCTGAATAGAATCATAGAATCAACCAGGTTGGGAAAGACCTCAGAGATTATCAAGTCCAGCCTATTAGCTAACATCTCCTGACAACTAAACCATGGCTCAAAATGCCACACCCAAGCCTTTTCTGAACACCTCCAGGGATGGTGACTCCACCACCTCTCTGGGCAGCACATTCCAATGGCCAATCTCTTGCTGGGAAGAACTTTCTCCTCACCTCCAGCCTAAACCTCCCCTGGCACAGCCTGAGACTGTGCCCTCTTGTTCTGGTGCTGGTTGCCTGGGAGAAGAGACCAAACCCCACCTGGCTACAACCTCCCTTCAGGTAGCTGTAGAGAGCAAGAAGGTCTCCCCTGATCCTCCTCTTCTCCAGGCTAAGCAACCCCAGCTCCCTCAGCCTCTCCTCACAGGGCTGTGCTGCAGAACCCTCCCCAGTTTTGTTGCCCTTCTCTGGACATGTTCAGTGTCTCAATGTCCTTCTTAAACTGAGGAGCCCAGAACTAACCCATCAAGTCCAACCTATTACCTAATACCTAACACCTCCTGACAACTAAACCATGGTACCAAGCACCGCATCCAAACCACCTTCAAACACAGCCAGGCTTGGGGACTCCACCACCTCCCTGGGCAGCTCATTCCAATCCCTCACCACTCTTGCCATGAAAAAAGGTTTCCCGCTGTCCAGTCTAACCCTACCCAGTGGCAGCTTGAGGCCATTGCCTCCTGTTCTGTCACTAATCACCTGTGAGAAGAGGCCAGCAGCAGCCTCTCCACAATGTCCTTTCAGGGAGTTGCAGACAGCAATGAGGTCTCCTCTCAGCCTCCTCTTTTCCAAACTAACCATCCCCAGCTCCTTCAGTTGCTCTTCATCAGATTTATTCTCCAGGCCCTTCCCAGCTTCCTTGCCCTCCTCTGCCCTGGCTCCAGCCCCTCCACATCTCTCTTGTGCTGAGGTGCCCAAAACTGCACACAACACTCCAGGGGTGGCTGCCCCAGAGCTGAGTGCCAGGGGACAACATGGAGCTCACCTCAGTGCAACAGATTTGCTTAAGGCCTGGACCTTGTTAGCACAAAGACCCTCTCACCCTCTGGTGTGGAAAAGAAAAATGCTACTCTGCATTCCTGGGTAATGGGGAGGGGGAAAATGATGCCAGAATCCTGGATGTGGTCCAGCACCACCTGAGCAGGCAGCCCTGGCCGCTGCCATGGCTGGGGACCATGAGGTGGCTTTCAGCGAGGCTGTGATGAGGCGCTGCAGTGGCTCTCCGAAGGCTGAAGCTGAGGAGCAGAAATCCTCTCCTTCTGCTCAGAGAGACATCCATTAGGCTCCCATTTGGAAGGGTCTGCAGAGGTAATTGAGCATTATCTGTAAACAGGGATTACTGACTCTCTGAATATTTGATGGTCTGTATCAGTCAGCTCTCTTTTTAGCAACAGGGCCCATGAAAAATTGAAGTCATTTTACTTCCCTTCTGCCATGCCAGAGATCTTTTTGCTTTCTTTACCTTTCTTCCTCCCACCCCCCTCCAAAATACATAGAGTTCAGAGCCTTGTATGCCTGATGAAAGAAATTGGAGTGAGATTGCAAGGGAGATCTGTCTGGTCTCTAACACTGCACTGAAATACGGCTCTCCCTGGGCAGCTGACTGTGTACACAGTTTCATTAGGCAGGTAGGAAATTCTGCTCTCCAGATCCCACTACCCTCCCCCCCCTCCAGCACACACTGTCCTAAATACCTCCTTTTTCTCCCAGTTAATTTCCCCAGGGCTTTCCCTTTTCCTGGATGAAACCAAACCTTTTCATTTTAAGCCATACATTCGTGCTCCATTATATTAGAAGTCCAACTTGGTTTTCTAATGACCCATGGTGCTCTGATAGCTAAAGATCACACAACCATAGAACTGTCAGGCTTGGAAGGGACCTCAAGGATCAAAGAATAGAATAGAATAGAATAGAATAGAATAGAATAGAATAGAATAGAATAGAATAGAATAGAATAGAATAGAATAGAATAACAGAACAGAACAGAACAGAACAGAACAGAACAGAACAGAACAGAACACCATCTAATCGACTAAACCATGGCACCAAGTGCCTCAGCCAGGCTCTCCTTAAACACCTCCAGTGATGGTGACTCCACCACCTCCCTGGGCAGCACATTCCAGTGGCCAATTACTCTTTCTGGGAAGAACCCCTTCCTAACATCCAGCCTAAACCTTCCCTGGCACAGCTTGAGACTGTGTCACCTCCTTCTGTTGCTGGTTGCCTGGGAGAAGAGACCAACCCCCACCTGGCTACAACCTCCCTTCAGGGAGTTGTAGAGAGCAAGAAGGTCTTCCCTGAGCCTCCTCTTCTCCAGGCTAAGCAACCCCAGCTCCCTCAGCCTCTCCTCACAGGGCTGTGCTCCAGACCCCTCCCCAGCTTTGTTGCCCTTCTCTGGATATGTTCCAAGCCCATGGCCAGGGACACCTCACATTACAGCAGGTTGCTCACAGCCACATCCACCCTGGCCTTTAAAACCTCCAGGGATGAGGCTGCCACCACCTCCCTGGGCAACCTGTGCCAGTCTCTCACCACCCTCATGGGGAACAACTTCTTCCTAATGTCCAATCTGAATCTACCCATTCCTAGTCTGGTTCCATTTTGTTCCAAGATGTCCTCTTGTGGCCACCTGGAGCCTTATTCTTGACCCAAGGGCTCCTAGTTGCCACTCCAACCTTCCCTCTATGAGAGCACAAAGGTCAGCAAGTGGCAGAGATAACTCTGGGCGAGCTTTGGTTAGGCCACACCTTGAGTCCTGTGTCCAGTTCTGGGCCCCTCAGTTTAAGAAGGACATCGAGACACTTGAATGTGTCCAGAGAAGGGCAACAAGGCTGGGGAGAGGCCTTGAGCACAGCCCTGTGAGGAGAGGCTGAGGGAGCTGGGGTTGTTTAGCCTGGAGAAGAGGAGGCTCAGGGGTGACCTCATTGCCCTCTACAACTACCTGAGGGGTGGCTGTAGCCAGGTGGGGGTTGGTCTCTTCTCCCAGGCAAGCAGTACCAGAACAAGAGGACACAGTCTCAAGCTGTGCCAGGGGAAGCTTAGGCTGGAAGTGAGGAGAAAATTCTTCTCCAAGCGCGTCATTGGTCATTGGAATGTGCTGCCCAGGGAGGTGGTGGAGTCACCATCCCTGGAGGCGTTCAAGAGGAGATTGGACGTGGCACTTGGTGCCATGGTCTAGTCATGGGGTCTGTGTTGATAGGTTGGACTCGATGATCCTCGAGGTCCTTTCCAACTTTAGTTATACTGTGATACTGTGATCCTTGAGGCAGAGACCTTTGGAAATTGCTGGAGAGGAAGTCCAAGGACCAAGCCTGTGACATGGCAAGCTGCTGCTGTCCCCAGGCTGAAATCCCAAGCTTTTGTGTCTCTAATTCTGTCCATTGGAGCATTTTGGTGTATGCTGGATTTGCCCCATGCCCACAGCCCTCATGTGCAATGACATAAGCTTCAGGTGGGAGCAGTAAGCCCTGCAACATTTATGCCAGGGTTATATTTTCCACTGCATGTGACAATCCTTCTTGTGCCTATGGGATCACAGGATCAGAGAATGTTAGGGGTTGGAAGGGACCTCTGAAGATCATTGAGTCCAGCCCCCCTGCCAGAGCACGACCAGAGAATCCAGCCCAGCTCTCACAGGATCACATCCAGATGGGTCTTGAAAGTCTCCAGAGAAGGAGACTCCTGGGACTGTCCTTACCTTTCTTTCTTCATCCTAGAAAGCTGCACAGTGCAAGTGGGAAGCACCTAACAGAGCTGGAGCTGCTGTATTGGCCCCACTAAAAGCATCTGGAGGGCCTTAGAGAACATTCCTTGCCTTCTCCTGCTTCAAGGGAGGAATTCTCAGAGAAACCACCTCCTGTTCCCAATTGCTACATCTGCTCTGTGACCTTAGCAGAGGCATTTCACCTTTTGCTGCCTCCCTGCCCACATCTGCAAAGAGAAAGGGTGAAGAAACGATGGCATAGGAGCAGGGAGTGCTGTGGGGACCTGCAGTGTGACATCAGGGAGGCAATGGTGAGATCGGTCAGCAGGTGGAGGCTGAGCCAGAAGGGGCTGTCTCGGCAGGACCCTTCTGGTTTGCAGTGCTGTGTTCCTTCCCTTCTCCCTGCGTTTTCTCTCCCAGGCAGTTGTGTTACCGGCAGGGAGGTTCACAGCCCTGGCCCAGCCCCCTCTCCTTGCCTTTCCCAGAGAGGAATTCCATGTCTCTGGCAGCAGCCTGGCCCTGCCACAGGCAGCATGCTCAGGTTTCACTCTGTGCCTGCCTGACCTTTAAAAAATATAGCCTGCCAGTGATGGGAAAGAGGTAAAGGATCATCAAGGGTTAGGGCTGGGTGAGCTACTAAAGTAGTGACAGACACTCTTCACAGAATCACAGAATGATAGGGAGTGGAAGGGACCTTGAAAGATCATCCAGTCCTCCTTCCAAAGGGGAAGAGAAAGGGAGGAGGAGGGAGAGGCTTTACATGCTGGGAACTAAACCAGATTGAGTGGAAATGATAACAATAAAATTCACTATGTTCAGTTATGTACAAGCCAGTGCTGACCCCAGCCCCTCTGATGGCAGCTATGTCAGCAACACCTGTGGGCAGGCACTGGGCAAGTCCCACACTGGACTCAGTGGCAGGTGAGAACCAGATGCAGGAGCTGGATTGAGGAATGCACAGATCAGGATGGAAGGCAGAATGGACAGAGCCCTACCCAGGTGCCAGCCACTGAAGAAGAGATTTGAGCCTTGTGATCCCTCAGCTTTGCACTGAGTGCGGCACACATGGAATGGAATCCTTTGCTGGTCAGTTGAGGGTCACCTGTCCTGTCCACTCCTCCACTTCCTGCATCCCCAACATGGCACACACAGTTGAGCAGTGACTTTGGTCTCCTTAGGAGCAAGTATGAGCAAGAGCCTTCCTGCAGCCCAGTCCTTGGTGCTAGCTATAAGCATCAGGTGTTCTCACTTGCAGCAGCAGACACTGTGAAACATGCTGTTCCCTCCAGAAACTGCAGTCCCTACAAAGAGACTGGAGCTGAAAAGTAAAATCACTGAGGAGGATCTGTTCCAGCTCAAATCAGGATAAGGACAAACATCTTCAACTCACAGAACCACACAATCAGCCAGGTTGCAAGAAACCTCCAAGATCATCAAGTCCAACTGATCACCCAACCCCAATTAATCAACTACAGAATACAGAATTAACCAGGTTGGCAAAGGCCTTGGAGATCATTGAGTCCACCCTAACACCCAACACCATCTCATCAACTAAACCATGGCACCAAGTGCCTCAGCCAGGCTCTTCTTAAACACCTCTAGAGATGGTGACTCCACCACCTCCCTGGGCAGCACATCCCAATGGCCAATCTCTCTTGCTGGGAAGAATTTCTTCCTAACCTCCAGCCTAAACCTCCCCTGGCACAGCTTGAGACTGTGTCACCTCCTTCTGTTGCTGGTTGCCTGGGAGAAGAGACCAACCCCCACCTGGCTACAACCTCCCTTCAGGGACTTGTAGAGAGCAAGAAGGTCTCCCCTGAGCCTCCTCCTCTCCAGGCTAAGCAACCCCAGCTCCCTCAGCCTCTCCTCACAGGGCTGTGATCCAGACCCCTCCCCACCTTTGTTGCCCTTCTCTGGACACCTTCCAGCATCTCAACATCTTTCCTAAACTGAGAGGCCCAGAACTGGACACAGGACTCAAGGTGTGGCCTAACCAGTGCTGGGTCCAGGGCAGAACGACTTCCCTGCTCCTGCTGGCCACACTATCCCTGATCCAGAGTCAAAGCAGAGGACTTCATAGCAGCACAACCTTCATGGGGCACAGGTGGTGGTGACCAAGACTGGAAGGAAGGGCTACCAAGACAAGTGATAACAATTGTGCTGCATGCCTGGAACTGGAGAGACACTCTGCCACAGAGCCTGGGAGAGCAGAATGCCAACACCCTCACTGCCTGCCCACCATGGAGGTCACTGGGCAGCTCTGCCTCGACTGCCAGCCCCACTATAAAAGAGGATCAGCAATGAGTGGGGAAGCATTAACCAGAAATCACTAAGTGGGAAGGAACAACCCTCAGGCACCAGCTAAAGAGGAGCCAGGCTGGGGACCTGGGTTTACAGCTATTAGCATCACCTGCTTATTAATCCTCTTGCTGGGCAGGAGAGGTTTGAGCAGGGAAATGTTCTGGGAGCATCCAATGGCTTCTCCACTGCATTCAACAGCAGCAGATAAAAATAGGAAGGAGGTGTTAGAAAGATAATTAGCACTGTTAGCTTCCACTGCAATCAGTTAGGATGAGCAAGAAATGCTTCATGCACTTCAAACAACATCTTTTAGGACAGAAATTGATCTCAAAGTCTGCCTAAGGAGGATAACCAGAAGGGCAAGCAGACCATAATGCTTCTGATGTCTTCCATGGCACACCCAGGGAGTTGCAGTAAACACCCACATGGATCCTTGCATGATTCCCAGAGGTATGAACTACTTCAGTAGAAGCTGCAATGCCTGTGAGGATCTCCCTTCCTCATAGAATCACAGAATCAACCAGGTTGGAAATGACCTCAGAGATCATCAAGTCCAACCTAACACCCAACACCTCCTGACAACTAATCCATGGCTCCAAGTGCCACATCCAAGCCTTTTTGAACACCTCCAGGGATGGAGACTCCACCACCTCCCTGGGCAGCACATTCCAATGGCCAGTCTCTCTTGCTGGGAAGAACTTTCTCCTCACCTCCAGCCTAGACCTCCCCTGGTGCAGCTTGAGACTGTGTCCTCCTGCTGGCCACACTATTCCTGATGCAGGCTAGGATGCCATTGGCCTTCTTGGCCACCTGGGCACACTGCTGGCTCATGTTCAGCTAGCTGTCAATCAGCCCCCCCAAGTCCCTTTCTGCCTGGCTGCTCTCCAGCCACTCTGACCCCATCCTGTAGCACTGCCTGGGGTTGTTGTGGCCAAAGTGCAGAACCTGGCACTTGCACTTGTTAAATGCCATCCTGTTGGACTCTGCCCATCTGTCCAGCCTGGCAAGGTCCCTCTGCAGAGCCCTTCAACTCTCTAACAGATCAACCCCTGCCCCCAGCTTGGTGTCATCTGCAAACTTACTAATGGTGGACTCAATCCCCTCGTCCAGATGATCAATAAAGGTATTGAATTTTGTGCAAGTGAAAGATCCTCAAGCCTTAGAAAAGCTGCCCCTAGATCACAGGCTCCTAATTTGTTCTCCCCATCATTGCAGGGTAAGAGAGTTAGCCTGGCAAAGCATCTGCCTGGCCAGGGCTCAAGCTGGGATGGGCTACCTGGATGCCAAAACTTCCTGCAGAGCAGCTCTGAGCTTACAGGGAGAGAGGAGCTGCCAGCAGCTGTGGCTCTGGAGGCTGTTTGGGCCAGAGTGACACTGACCAAAAAGACATTGGATTGGATTTTTACCTCTGTGTCCTGATTACCTGGCTGCTGCCCAGCTTTTCATATCTTATCAGCCTTTCCCCAGCCAGAAGGGAAGTGCTGAGCCACGGCCAAAGAGACAAAACAGAATCACAGGCTGTGATTGGAGTGAAAGGAGTCTTCAGGTACTGGCCTGAAGAGATCAAGGGGCTTTTCTATTCCATTGAGGCCCTTCCATCTTATCTCAGTGACAAGCAGGGGGATGCTGGGCCAGGATTACTTTGTGATTTCCAGGCCAGTGCTTTCCTGCTGCCTTCAGCTGGTGAAGAGAGAAAGGCCTCAGCCAAGCCCTGCAGGAATGGGCACAGGATCAGAACCGAGGCTTGTGACAAATAATGAAGAGGGAGGAAGCCCCCAGCCTGAGTGTTTCTTCATCAAGAGATCAAGCTGACCAAGCAAAGCCAGTTGAACCCTCAGTGCACACTCTCCTGCAGAGGATACATGTGCCTGATCTCCTTCTATGATCAGGTGACTGCCTGGTGGATGTGGGGCAGGCTGTGGATGTAGTCTACCTGGACCTCAGCAAGGCTTTTGACACCGTCACCCATAGCAAACTCCTGGCCAAGCTGTCAGCCCATGGCTTGGACAGGAGCACACTGCAATGGGTTAGGAACTGGCTGGAGGCTGAGGCCAGAGAGTGGTGGTGAATGGTGCCACATCCAGCTGGCAGCCAGGCACCAGTGGTGTGCCCCAGGGATCAGTGCTGGGCCCCATGCTCTTTAACATCTTCATTGATGATCTGGATGAGGGGACTGAGTCCATCATCAGTAAATTTGCTGATGACACCAAGCTGGGGGCAGGAGTTGATCTGCTGGAGGGTAGAGAGGCTCTGCAGAGGGACCTGGACAGGCTGGACAGATGGGCAGAGTCCAAGGGCATGAGACTGAACATATCCAAGTGCCAGGTTCTGCACATTGGCCAAAGCAACCCCATGCAGAGCTACAGGCTGGGGTCAGAGTGGCTGGAGAGCAGCCAGGCAGAGAGGGACCTGGGGGTGCTGGTTGATGGTAGGCTGAACATGAGCCTGCAGTGTGCCCAGGCAGCCAAGAGGGCCAATGGCATCCTGGCCTGCATCAGGAACAGCGTGGCCAGCAGGAGCAGGGAGGTCATTCTGCCCCTGTACACTGCACTGGTTAGGCCACACCTTGAGTCCTGTGTCCAGTTCTGGGCCCCTCAGTTTAGGAAGGAGGTTGACTTGCTGGAAGGTGTCCAGAGAAGGGCAACAAGGCTGGGGAGGGGTCTGGAGCACAGCCCTGTGAGGAGAGGCTGAGGGAGCTGGGGTTGCTCAGCCTGCAGAAGAGGAGGCTCAGGGGTGACCTTATTGCTCTCTACAACTACCTGAAGGGAGGTTGTAGACAGGCAGAGGTTGGTCTCTTCTCCCAGGCAGCCAGTACCAGAACAAGAGGACACAGTCTCAGGCTGCGCCAGGGGAGGTTCAGGTTGGAGGTTAGGAGGAAGTTCTATACAGAGAGAGTGATTGCCCATTGGAATGGGCTGCCTGGGGAGGTGGTGGAGTCAACATCATTGGAGGTGTTCAGGAGGAGACTTGATGGGGTGCTTGGTGCCATGGGTTAGCTGTTTGGGTGGGTTGGATTGGTTGATGGGTTGGACACGATGATCTTGAAGGTCTCTTCCAACCTGGTTTGGTTTATTCTAAATAAAGGTTTATTCTAAATTCTAAACACTGCCTTTTCCATCTACAGCTACAGGGAGACTGGTGTGGGGCATGCCCCAAGCCCTGCTTCAGGCACTCCTGTCAAACCTGTTGGTCAAACCCATCAGTCCAAGTCCCCAGGGTGCATCATTTCCACACCACAGGAAGTGGGAATTTATGGAAAACTTGAGGGAAAACTTTCCATTTCCTACAGCATCTTCCTCTGCACACACTGGGACCCAGCTCCTCCAGGGGCTCCTGCCTCCCTGCAGGTGAATTTGCATGCCCCCAGTTGACCTCTTGGAGGTACAAGCTGTCTTTTTCTTCTGCTTGCTGAGCTTCTTGGCAGAGTACAACTACCTTGGCAGGTACAACTACCTGAAGGGAGGTTGTAGCCAGGTGGGTGTTGGTCTCTTCTCCCAGACAACCAGCAACAGAACAAGAGGACATAGTCTCAAGCTGTGCCAGGGGAGGTTTAGGCTGGAGGTGAGGAAGAAATTCTTCCCAGCAAGAGAGATTGGCCATTGGAATGTGCTGCCCAGGGAGGTGGTGGAGTTACCCTCCCTGGAGGTGTTTAGGAGGAGCCTGGCTGAGGCACTTGGTGCCATGGTTTAGCTGCTTAGATGGTGTTGGGTGATAGGTTGGACCTGATGAACTTGAAGGTCTGTTCCAACCTGGTTTATTATTCTGTGGTTCATCTGAAACCGAACCTCTGAACCACTTATGGCATGGGGGCACCAGCTGCTTTGCTCTGTTGCCCCATTCCTGTCATGCTGAATCACTTGCTAATTATAGCTGGGAAGCAGAGTTTCCCCCACACACACCCCACCCTGCTGAGCTATGGCAGTGCTCTCAGCAAGCTGCTGGTAAGCCTTACTGGTGTCTGTTACCACCAAGTGCTGGGACTCCATCCGAGGGCACAGCTGGCTCCGGCTGCACGGTGCCAACAAGGACCTCTTACATTTAAAGCTTGCCAAGTGCTCATTTTAGAAGCAAAGGCTTGAAGCTGTGTTGCCCTCCTACACAGCCTGCTTCTCCCTGGCATGTGGCTTTTGGGCTGCCTGAAGGGGTTTAAAGGGAAGCGATGGCAGAAAGGATCACAGGAAGGATTGTTAGGGTTGGAAGGGACCTCAAGGATCACAGAATCAATAAGGTTGGAAAAGACCTCAGAGATCATCAAGTCCAACCTGTCACCCAACACCTCCTGACAGCTAAACCATGGCTCCAAGTGCCACATCCAAGCCTTTTCTGAACACCTCCAGGTACAGGGACTCCACCACCTCCCTGGGCAGCACATCCCAGTGGCCAATCTCTCTTGCTGGGAAGAACTTTCTCCTCACCTCCAGCCTAAACTTCCCCTGGCACAGCTTCCCTTTTTGAACACCTCCAGGGCCCCCCACCTCCAGGGGTTGGAACTGGATGCCCCTTGAGGTCCCTTCCAACCCTAACCAATTCTGTGATTCTCTGACTGATGCCCAAGGTGACAAAGGGACACATTCATCCCAGCTGGAGGGATCTTTCCTCTTGTTTGTTGTGCTTTTTCTTTTCTTCCTCTTGTTGCTCATCTCCATGGGAGGCTTTTCATTAGCTGTGAGATGCCATGAAGAAATCAAGCAGCTCAAGTTTGTCCAGGGGGTGAAGTCTTCTGGAGTCAGCAGCGTTGCTCCGAGGGTCAATGTTCCCCTTCACGCTTTTCCCACTCACCTTCTGAAACATGCAGAGCCACAGAGAGATGTTTTGACTGGAAACAAGTTTCACCAAGGAAACCTTCCCCAATTTTAGCACCCCTTTGACCTGGGAGAAGCCCAGCAGCAGCCACAGCTCCCCAGCAGCCTCAGAGCAAAGGCAAGCCTGAGCGAATTCTTGCAGCGGCTCGCACCGCTGAGGCCCCAGATGGCCACCACCATCCCTGCGCTATTAATAAGGACTATTTTGGAACAAATGATCATTTTGCAAGCAACCAGGCTATTTATTAGCCTGATTATCACCACTGCCAGCTGCAAGGTGTTTCATGTCCCTCATGCATTGCAGATGGAGCCTGATCAAGAGGCAGGATGGTGCTAGCGGGAGTGATGAGCTGGCCCCTTGGTGCAGCTGGAGTGCTTGGAGAGCTGATACCACAGAATCACACAATTGTCAGGGTTGGAAGGGACCTCAAGGGCTCCAACCCCCCTGGGCTCCATGATCCACACAGCCAGGCTGCTTCAGGCTCCTCACTGCAACTTTCACAGAGAATCACAGAATTATTGAGGCGGGAAAAGACCTCTGAGATCATCATATAATCAATAAGGTTTAAAAGACCTCAGAAATCATTGAGTCCAACCTATCACCCAACACCTCCTGGCAGATAAACCATGGCTCCAAGTGCCACATCCAAGCCTTTCCTGAACACCTTCAGGGATGGAGACTCCACCACCTCCCTGGGCAGCACATTCCAATGGCCAATCTCTCTTGCTGGGAAAAACTTTCTCCTCACCTCCAGCCTAAATCTCCCCTGCCACAGCTTGAGACTGAGTCCTCTTATTCTGGTTGCCTGGGAGAAGAGACCAACCCCCACCTGGCTACAACTTCCATTCAGGGACTTGTAGAGAGCAAGAAGGTCTCCCCTGAGCCTCCTCTTCTCCAGGCTAAACAACCCCAGCTCCCTCAGCCTCTCCTCACAGGGCTGTGCTCCAAACCCCTCCCCAGCGTTGTTGCCCTTCTCTGGACACCTTCAAGTGTCTCAATGTCCTTCTTAAACTGAGGAGCCCAGAACTGGACACAGGACTCAAGGTGTGGCCTAACCAGTGCCGAGTCCAGCCTAGGACCTCACACCACCACATCAGCTAAAGCATGCCACCAAGTGCCACATTTAGCTACTCCCTCGCACCCACCCCCCCAACAGGCTGCCTACCTCTGGCTTTTGCAGCACCTACAAAGCCTTCCCTGGGTTTGGGGAGAAGCCAAACCGGCGGATTTATAAATGGAAACTCAACTGCAGCCTTTGGCAGAGTCTTGGCAGCTCTCATCCTATAATAAAACCCACAGCACATGTGAGCCTGAAAAAAACCCAACACCCAGGGAGGTGAATTCTCTGTTCCTGTTTGCAGTATTTTTAGCACCCAGGGCCATTTTTAGCTTGGTTTCTTTCTTTTTGTTGTTCTTGTTTGGGTTTCTTTTCCCCTTCCCCCCTCCCTCCCTTTCAGTGCAAGGGTGTTGTCAAAACACAGGCACTGCTCGCACTCCCTGCAGACAGACCTGCCTGCCACTTGGAAACGAGGGAAGCTCAGCAGCCCAGCTCCTGGCATGCCATGCAAATGCAAAGCAGTCAGCCTGTTACCTCTGGCAAACATTTCTCCATCGGCCTCCACAGGACCCGCGGTGAGGAAACGGGTGGAAGAGGAGGGGAAAAGTCAGAGCCTGCCGTTGGCAGACAGCTGGAGGGGAAAGGAATCCTGACTCTTGAGCAAACAGTCCGTCTTTGCCCTGTGGCATGGCTGTTTGTTTCCTCAGCCCAGGGTGATTACAATGCAACCCGCATTCCTCTTGCTTGTTTGAAAACACTCCTGCTGCCGTCCGGGCTGTGCTGTAAACAGGATGCACTGACACGGCAGCCTGGCCCCGGGCTGCGCGGAGGGAAGCAGGGGCCTCGGGGCTGACCTGCTGCCCCACCACAGATCTTTTACCCTCACACTGCCATAGAGTCACAGAAACACTCAGGATGGAACAGACCCTCAGCATCACCAAGTCCAACCCAGAACCCTACCCTACAAGGCTCACCCCTAAACCAGAGCCCCAGGCACCACATCCAAACCACCTTCAAACACAGCCAGGCTTGGGGACTCCACCATCTCCCTGGGCAGCTCATTCCAATCCCTGACCACTCTTGCCATGAAAAAAGGTTTCCTACTGTCAGTCTAACCCTACCCAGTGGCAGCTTGAGGCCATTGCCTCTTGTTCTGTCACTAATTACCTGTGAGAAGAGACCAGCAGCAGCCTCTCCACAATGTCCTTTCAGGGAGTTGTAGACAGCAATGAGGTCTCCTCTCAGCCTCCTCTTTGCCACACTAACCATCCCCAGCTCCTTCAGTTGCTCTTCATCAGATTTATTCTCCAGGCCCTTCCCAGCTTCCTTGCCCTCCTCTGCCCTGGCTCCAGCCCCTCCACATCTCTCTTGTGTTGAGGTGCCCAAAACTGGACACAATACTCCAGGTGTGGCCTCCCCAGAGCTGAGTGCCAGGGGACAATCCCCTCCCTGCTCCTGCTGGACACAGCATTGCTGATCCCAGCCAGGATGCCTTTGGCTTTCTTGGCCACCTGGGCACACTGCTGGCTCCTATTCAGCTGCTTGTCCATTAGCACCCCCAGGTCCTTTTCTGCCAGCAGCTTTCAGCCACACTGCCCCAAGCCTGTAGCACTGCTTGGGTTTGTTGTGACCCAAGTGCAGGACCTGGCACTTGGCCTTGTTGAAGCTCTTCCTGGTAATGTTGGCCATGGATCCAATCTGTCCAAGTCCCTCTGCAGAGCCTCCCTACCCTCATGAAGCTCAACTCTGCCATCATCTGCTGAGGGCAGCTTGCTGTCTGCAGGGGGAGGTAGGACTCATTTGGTGGGACTGAAAGCAAAAGCTGAGCCTGGGGGCTGCCCAGCCAGAGCATCCTCAGCCAGCAGCCCAAATCTTGCTGCCTTTACTCCCTTCACTCCCCTTGCTGTTAGATAAATCCCTTCCTGCCTGGCTCCCAGTAGCTCCCAGTGCCTGGCTGTCCCTGCAGAGTTAGCTGCTCGGGTCTTTAGGTGACTCACCACAAATGCCAGGAAGAGCCCAGGATATTTGTCTTTGGCTGTTACTCATCTCAATACAAACTCAAGATGGTCCCTAGCTGTTCCTTGTTTATTAGCTCTTCTCCAAATAAAAGGACAGGAACCTTTGCAAACCCCTCAGGCTCAAGCAGCATCCTTTCCAGGCTCTAGGCGACAGTTGAAACACTGACAGCTTCCCAGAGCCGAGGAAGCTGAAATTCACAGTGCAGTTCTGCTAGTGCTAGCTCTGCTCTGAGGACAGGCTGAGGGAGCTGGGGGTCTTCAGCCTGAAGAGGAGACTCCAGGGGGACCTCAGAGCTGCCTTCCAGTACCTGAAGAAATCCTGCAGGAAGGCTGCAGAGGGACTTTTCATGAGGGTGTCTAGAGACAGGCCAAAGGGGAATGGTTTGGAGCAGTGGGAAAGCAGAGTTAGACTGGAGCTCACAAAGTTCTTCAGTAGGAGGGTGGTGAGGCTCTGCAATAGGCTCCCCAGGGAGGCTGTGGCTGCCTCCTTCCTGAGGGTGTTGAAGGCCAGGTTGGATGAGCTTGAGCACCCAAGTCTAGCTGAGAAGTGTCCCTGCCCATGGTGGGGAGGTTGGAGCAGCTCACCTCCGAGGTCCCTTCCACCCTGAGCCATTCTGCTGTCCTCCATCAAAAGCTGCCCACATTTAACCTTCTGAAGAGCCAGGGGTGTGCAAGAGGTCTCTGCTGCTACACATCCAACATTCAACAGCCTGCCTGTGACAAGGCTGCTGTCCCTTGGGTGACACTGCTGCCTGGCCTGCCACAACTAGCATGTCCCTTACCCTGCCCACAGGCTCCACGCAGCAGACATTGCACAGTGCAAGCCTCCTCCCTGCCAAAGCTTCTGCAACATTTCTTCTGCAATTAAGAATATTATTATTTCTTCTGCATTCTCCTGAGCCCTGACTCAGCAGAGCACTCGAGTGCTGCCTTCAAGGAGGCCTGTGACCACAGTCCAACCAAGTGGCCTCTCCACAGGCAGGGCCTGTGGGTTTCCAGAGGTCCCTCATCACATTTCTTAGGAACAAACGTTTCTTGGAGCCCACCTTGAGGTCAGCCACGGCCCTGCCTGTGTTAACTAACAAGTCTTGGCTCACTGAATGTGTTCAAGGGCTTCAGCACTCCAAGACCTTGAGCCAGTGCACAAGTTACACCTGGACTAACAAGCCCCAAACCTTTTCCCAACGCCCCCAAAGGTCTGACAAGAGCAGCAGTAGGTAGCTCTGGTGGGTGCAACCACACTCAACTGAATTGCTCATTACCTCACAAGCTACAGGGATGCTTACAACTCTGATTCCCAGCTCCAGTGATGGTGTCCAACACCATCTAAGCTAAAAGGAGGGGGGGGAAAAAAGGGGTTGGGGAAGCACATTTCACTCTCCTGCCATCTCTTCACAAAACATGATGCCCAGGAGACCAGAGAGGCTTTTATGGGAAGCCCATTTGCCATTTAGCTGAGCTGCAGGAAAATATTTCTCAGCATATCAGGACTGTAAAGGACTAAGGATGAAATTAATTGCTTAGAAAATTACTTTGCCCCATGAAATAAAGACATTCGTCTCAACTCAGTGAGCATAAAGGGCCTCTGGAATGAGCAATCCTCTGTCTTGTTTGCTTCTTTCTGGTTAATGAGTGACCAAACAGGGCCTGCTTTGCAGTAAGAGCCAACACCCAGAAAGCATCCTGGGCCCTGGAACCAAAATTGAGACCTGCAGCCCAGAAATCAAGGAGGAAGGTAAAGCTGTGTGGGCTGGCTCCCCACAGCTGCTCTCTGAGGGCAGGGCAGCTCTTGCTCATCACCCCTGCATTTCTGCCCCCCCTGCTTGGAGGGCAGCACTTGAGAAGGTGCCCTTGCCCTCACCCTGCCAAGGGACAGCCATTTACTGATGCTTTTGAATTTTCCCCCTCTTTTGCTGAGGAGATTTGGATGTTTTTATGGTGTGAAAACATTTCCTGGTCTCAGGCAGAGGATGGGCTGCCTCACCACTTGGGCTGCTAGAAGCTGGCAAGGCAATGAAAGAGCTGGCAGCTACCTCTGAGAAATCAGACTGCCTTCTCCCCCTCCTCTCCTCCCACTCTCTCCCTGCACCAGATGTCGACTGGGACACAGCTAAATGCCTGCCACCCTCCCAGCTCCCTGCCTGCAGGCTGTGCAGCCAGCCCTGCAGCAGCTTCCCAGCACTTCCAGTGCTTCCCAGCACTGCCTGTCAGCCCTTCCTCCCCAGCAGAGGCAGCCCACCCTACCCTGTGCATGCTGAGAAGGCATCTGTGCTCCTAGCCCTCCAACCTCCTCCTCTCCCCTCTTTCTCTGACCTGCTTGGTCTGCTGCAGAGCTGCCTTTCTGACGTGGGGAGCAGGTAGATAGAGCACCTCAAAAAATAATCACACTGAATGAAGATCCAGGCAGGGAGGAGTAGCCCCAGAGGGCTTCCAACTATTTGGGATGAAACAAAGCTCAGCAAAACTTTACCTCCCTTTCAGATGTCCCTTTTCTCCTCCCTGCTCAACACTGCACTGCTGGGGTGGTTTGCTACCCGTAGAAATGCCATGTGGAAGGACACCATCAGATCACCCCCATCCCATGGGCTCCCCAGGTCAAGAGAGACAGAGCCCTGCTGGAGAGAATCCAAGGGAGAGCCAGGAGGATGATCAGGGGGCTTGAGCATCTCCCCTGTGAAGAGAGACTGAGAGCCCTGGGGCTGCTCAGCCTGGAGAAGAGAAGGCTGAGAGGTTCAGGTTGCACATGGGGAACAATTTCTTCACCAAAAAGGTTGTGAAGCCCTGGAAGAGGCTGCCCAGGAGAGCAGTGGAGTCACCAGCCCTGGAGATGTTTAAAAGCTGTGTAGAAGTGGTGCTGAGGGAGATGGTTAGTGGCGACCTAGCAGTTGTAGGACTTGATCTTAAATGTCCTCTCCAACCCAAACAATTCCATGATTCTGTGCAGTTATAACCTGCAGACAAGCAGGACTCTTGCCTGTGTGGTCTGAGAGATGCTGAGGCTCAGATGTTGAGCTGAGGCAGCTCCTCTAAGGGTGGGAGGGCAGGGCCTGAAGCTGCCTGGCCTCTGGGAAGTGCCTCACAGCGCTCACCAAGAGCAGCAGGTGTTTCTGTAGCTGTCAGTAGTGACCACCCTGTGCTGGCTGGTGATATTCCCACCTCATGGGTCAAGATGTTGTTCCTGGTCTCAGAGGATCACAGGATGTTAGGGGTTGGAAGGAACCTCTGAAGATCATCAAGCCCAACCCCATCGAGTCTCTCACCCTAGGTCTCAGGGAAAGCCTCATCCTGACTTATCCCTGCAGCCTTGCCAGAGACTTAATTTCTGGCCTGAAGGATGGGATAAAAGAGATTTCCTCTAGGTTTTAAAGGCTGGTGTGTGAGACAGGAAAGTCACAAGACCCAAATGAAGCCAGTTTTGGCCTGGGAATGAGAGGGTCCTGGCTCTGGCACAAGCCTCTCCTGACTGTGCTGTTTGTTGCCATCTCCAAAGCAGCTTTGTTTAGAATAAAGCCAAGTTGCTGCAGGGCCTCTGGGAGCAGGTCACCACCCAGCCCTGGCCTGCCCTGGGAGCACAGCACCAGGCTCTCTGTTTGCCCCAGGGCAGACCATGGAGAGCAGCCTTCATTTTCCAGGTCACCCCAGCAGTCAGGAGAGTCACAAGGTTCATTGACTCCCTGAGCAAATAGGGTGAAGCTAAGCTCATCTCACATCACCTGCAGCCAGCCAATACCCAGGTGGGGGCAGGAGTGGAGAGGCTGATGGCTGCTCTCCCACCTCACAGCTCTTGTGACTGCTGACCCCCTCTGAGGGGCAGGGCTGGAAATTGCTTAAATGAATGCAGAGTTCAGACAGCTGCAAAGCATTTGTTTCACTTGCCAAAAAAACCCAAACCAACCAAACACACCCCTCCAAAAAACCCCAAAACAAATAAGTTACAAAAGAGCAATGGTTCCCCCCTCCAAAAAACAAATCCCCACCCAAGCCTGTGAGGAAGGCAAGGAGCTGGTGAGTGGGGCAGGAGGGGAAAGGCTGCAGATCTTGCCTAGGCAAGGCTGACTTCACTCTGAGGGAGGAGGGGTACACAGGGACAGGGCTTCTTCTGCCCTCATTGCTCCTTAGATGTGAGGTCTGCACTTAGCTGCAGTGGGGGGGGGGGTGTGTGTGGAGCAGAGGTCCCCCAGGCACAGTGGGGGAGGCAATGTTTGGTCACAGAATCATAGAATCAATAAGGTTGGAAAAGACCTCAGAGATCATCAAGTCTAACCTGTCACCCAACACCTCCTGACAACTAAACCATGGTACCAAGTGCCAGATCCAATCCTCTCCTGAGCACCTCCAGGGATGGAGACTCCACCACCTCCCTGGGCAGCACATCCCAATGGCCAATCTCTCTTGCTGGGAAGAACTTCTTCCTAACATCCAGCCTAAACTTCCCCTGGCACAGCTTGAGACTGTGTCCTCTTGTTCTGGTGCTGGGTGCCTGGGAGAAGAGACCAGCCCCCATCTGGCTACAACCTCCCTTCAGGTAGTTGTAGAGAGCAAGAAGGTCTCCCCTGAGCCTCCTCTTCTCCAGGCTAAGCAACCCCAGCTCCCTCAGCCTCTCCTCACAGGGCTGTGCTCCAGACCCCTCCCCAGCTTTGTTGCCCTTCTCTGGACACCTTCCAGCAACTCAATGTCTTTCTTAAACTACGTGGCCCAGAACTGGACACAGGACTCAAGGTGTGGCCTAACCAGTGCTGAGCACAGGACAGAATGACCTCCCTGCTCCTGCTGGCCACACTGTTCCTGATCCAGGCCAGGCTGCAGGCTCCTTGAGGGCAGCTCCTTTCACACCCTGCTCAGTCAGGAGCTGGCTCACCTTGGCACAGGGGCTTGCCAAGTCCCTTGCCCTCACATCAGTAGCAACCTGTAGAATGCCCTGGGGGCATCTACCACCTCCCTAGGCCGCCTGTGTCAGTGGAGCAGGCTGCACAGAGAGGCTGAGGAGTCTCCTTCTGTGGAGGGGTTCAAACCCCACCTGGAAGCAATCCCATGCAACCTGCTCCAGTTGGCCCTGCTTCATTGGGGGAGGGGTAGATTAGATGATGCCCAGAGACCCCTACAAACCCCTACCATTCTCTGGTTCTGTGAATCAGTATCAGAAGCAACATTTTTGGGTCCAGGACTTTCCCTTCCTCCCTCAGTGCCACTTGCTGCAGCGTGACTTACCTGCCACCCCTGCTGAGATATCCCTCCTGAGGTCCCCAGTACAGCAGCACACTGAGCAGACCAGAACCTTACCCACAGCACAAAGCTACCTCCAAGTCTTCATTCTTCCCCTTCCCTGGGAGGGACCTTCCTTATATAACCTGAGCCCACACCTGGCAGCCACAGGGGATTCAGTCCCAGCAGATGGGAGTCAGCAGCCCCCAGTTACCACCCCAGAAAGGGGCTGGGATCTCTGGGCAAGGAGGGGATCCCCTGAGCCAGAAAGCAGCAGGGGAGAGCACTGTGTGCATCCCTTTCCCCCTGCTGAGCAAGTGGGCTAATAAAGCATTCTGTGCCATTAACTGCTAACAAAGAGGCATGGTCTGGAGAAGCCCTGGTAGCCTCCCAGCAGGGCCCAGCACAGCAGAAAACTGAGATTGCTTTTCCACTTGCTCCCAGAGAGAGCATCTCCATGGAGCATTCTCTTCTGCCAGCTGGGGCCAGCGGGCGAGGGCAGTGCAGCAGCAGCTCCTGCAGCCAGCACTTGCACTTGCTTTGGCTTGATGCCTTCTGTGGGCAGGTGGTGGTGGAGATCAGAGAATCACAGAATGGTTTGGGCTGGAAGGGACCTCCAAAGGTCATCTAGTCCAAGCCCCTCTGCAGTCAGGAGGGACATTCTCCACTAGATCAGGCTGCCTAGGGCCTCTGTTTGGGGTCATTTCAGGGGGAACAATGTGAACTCTTAGCTAGGTCTGACTTGAGGAAAGCTGTGATCAGCTTCACTGGGGATGGAGCTCTTCAAGCTAAGTGTGGGCACTCCAGAGGCTGAAGCATCCTACAGCAGTAACCACAGCAGGGCCCCTGGGGCAACACCTGCCCAAGGCAAAGCAAGGCAAGGGCTTGTTCCTTGCTTTTCAGCTGTGTGCAGGTCACACTGACCACAGCCAGAGCTCCACCGAGAAGGAAGTCAGCAGGATGGTGAAGGAACGATAAGGAATTCCTGTAAACACCACTGGCTGCTGCTAAAATTAAAAGGGAGGGGTACTGCTTACTAATTTCCTATTCCTTCCTGTGATTTCCCACCCACTGGGCTGATGCCTGTGCTGGGAGAGCAGCAACCAGGAGGGGACAGCTTTTCTGCAGCAGCTGCTCCTGGCCAGTGGCAAGCTGACACTGCATGGCACCTGAAAGGGTTTGGGTTGGGAGGGACCTCCAAAGGTCATCTAGTCCTGACCACCAGGTCAGGTTGCTCAGGGCCCTGTTGATCCTCACCCTGAGTACCTCCAGGGATGGGGCAGTCACTCCCATCCCTCCTGCACTGAGATAAACAGCCCTGGAGTAAGACTCTGAGTTTGTCTGCACTGAGCTATGCTTCCTTGGATTCAGGTTGGAAGAGACTCTCAGCATCACCAAGTCCAACTCAGAACCCTACTCTGCAAGGCTCACCCCTAAACCAGAGCCCCAAGCACCACATCCAAACCACCTTCAAACACAGCCAGTCCTGGGGACTCCACCACCTCCCTGGGCAGCTCATTCCAATCCCTGACCACTCTTGCCATGAAAAAATGTTCCCTACTCTCCAGACTGAACCTACCCAGTGGCAGCTTGAGGCCATTGCCTCTTGTTCTGTCACTAATTACCTGTGAGAAGAGACCAGCAGCAGCCTCTCCACAATGTCCTTTCAGGGAGTTGTAGACAGCAATGAGGTCTCCTCTCAGCCTCCTCTTTGCCACACTAACCATCCCCAGCTCCTTCAGTTGCTCTTCATCAGATTTATTCTCTGACACAGACATCCCTGGGGCTCTTTGGCTTCCCCTGCCCTTGCACGTTAGCTAAGGCAGTTTGGGTGAGTGCTGCCAAGGGACCTCACGTGTAAGCAGAGTGGGGTTGGAGTGCTCCCTGCCTCCTGCCCCATCATGGGTGCCTCAACCACCTCAGCTGGGAGAAGAGACCTTTTTCCCTGCATGAAGAGGAGCCAGGAGAGCAGGAGAGCAGCAGCTCAGCACCCTGAAGCGGCCTGCTGGCTGAGGGTGAGGAGTGGAGAGCAGCCCTGCTGCTCAGCCCAAAGGCAGGCACCACAAGCTATGTCTTGCTTTGCCCAGTGGCTATCTGGCAAGTGGCTTTCCAAGGCATTTCTCACAGGCTGCTGCTTCCCTAGGGGAGCGACTCAACCTCCAGAGCTGCCAAGGACAGAGTGTTCATCCTGGCATTCCCTTGGGTGCAGCCTTGCTGCCTCCACTGCCTGGGGGAAAGGGCCAGGCTAACTTCCAGACATTAGCAAGAAGCTGACTGCAAACAAATCAGCTTCTCACTGCTCCATGCTCCCTGTGGGGGCTGGGGAAGTGCCTGCAGGAGAGGCACCAGCATCACTGTGGGGGTTCAGTGGCCACTGCTGGGTTGAGGCAGCGCTGAGGAGACACAACAGAGTCTTTTGCCAATGGCCAAGCTGCTCAGGGATGTTAGGAAGTTGTTCCCCATGAGGGTGGTGAGAGACTGGCACAGGTTGCCCAGGGAGGTGGTGGAAGCCTCATCCCTGGAGGTTTTTGCAGCCAGGCTGGCTGTGGCTGTGAGCAAGCTGCTGTAGTGTGAGGTGTCCCTGCTGTGACTCAAATGCCCCCAGGTGCTGCTGCTGGGTGCTGGAAGGTCTGAGCAGCTGTGCTCCCCTGCAGCCAAGGGGCTTGGTGGGGCCTGGGGAGGAGGCAGCCTGCTGTCACCCACCCCACACTCCTCTCCCAGCCCCAGAGGGCATTGCCCTCCCCAGGAGCAGCTGCTGGGTCAGTCACCTGCAGGGCATTGCAGTGGTGTGGAAGGAATCACAGCAGTGACCAGGAACAAACCTTCCCCACCCTCCCCCCACCTGGAAATGAGCAGAAAAGTGCCAGGAATGAGGCAATTACCCAAACGACTGAGAGCTACCCCAGGAGCCCAGGAAACTCAGCTCAGGCAGGGGACAAGGCCATCAGCCAGCAGGGACACCAGCTGCCAAGGCACATTCCTGGTGCCCCTGCAAACCCTGGGGCAGCTTTTTATATCCCACGGGTAAGCAGAGGGAGTCTCTGGAGGAGCTCTTGGAAACAGAAGCACAGAGCAGGCTGGGGTGGAAGGGAGCTCTGAAGGTCATCTCATCCAACCCCCCCTGCAGGCAGCTAGATCAGGTTGCTCAGAGGGCCCCCTCCAGCCTGCCTTGGAACGTCTGCAGGGATGGAAAAGGTTTAGATTAGAGAATTCAAATGCTTGGAAATACTTACAGAACAACCTCCTGGTTTGCAGATGTTGCTCTTGAGCTGCACTCCAAGCAGCAGCACCCAGCCTGAACTGCAGTTACAGATCTGGGGGGGTGGGTTGCAGCTTTATGTCTGTGAAGTGCCCCCAGGGGCAGCAGCAACACTGCCCCCTGGGCCCTTCTTGCCCTCTTGTGATGTTCTCAGCATTCTGGTTGTGAATTTCAGAGCAGTTTAGTTCAGGGATTTGTCTTCTCCACGGCCACTTGAGCTGCAGGAGGGGTGCAGGTGGGGCAGGACCAGATGACCTTTGGAGGTCCCTCCCAACCCACACCATTCTGTGAGTCTATGTGGAGATCTGAGAGTGTTCAGGGCTGTGACCACCTGGGCTACCAAACCTCCAGGGATGGAGCTTCCTGGGCACCTGCACGGCCACCCAGAGGCCTCCTCCAGTTCATTGGCAGCCACTGGGTGCTGGGGGGTTGCAGTGCCCACACAGGGTCTCACAGGTGCCAAGGAGAGGGAGGTAAGCTCTTGCCTTCACCTCTGAGCTGTGCTCCTGCCCATGGGGATGGGATGCTGCTGGACTCCATTGCTGCCAGGGCAGACTGGGGGCTCACGTTCTGCTCCTGTCCCACCACCCCAGGCATGTCCTGCAGAGCTGCTCCCTGCAAGTCCCTCTCCTGAGGAATTAGTCTGGGACCTGCTGAGCCACTTGGACACTCACAAGTCTATGGGAGCGGATGGAATCCATCCTAGGGTGCTGAGAGAGCTGGCAGATGAGCTGGCCAAGCTGCTCTCCATCATTTTCCTCCAGTCCTGGCTCACAGGTGAGGTCCCAGATGACTGGAAGCTGCCAATGCGGTCCCCATCCACAAGAAGGGTCGGATGGAGGAACCTGGAAACTCCAGGCCTGGCAGCCTGACCTCAGTGCCAGGGAAAGTGATGGAGCAGATTATCCTGGCAGCAATAACTGCGCACCTGAAGGATGGCCAAGGGCTCGGGTCCAGCCAACATGGATTTAGGAAGGGCAGATCCTGCCTCTCCAACCTGATCTCTTTCTATGATCAGGTGACCCGCCTGGTGGATGTGGGGAGGCCTATGGATGTGGTCTGCCTGGACTTCAGCAAGGCCTTTGACACCGTCCCCCACAGCAAACTGCTGACTAAGCTGTCAGCCTGTGGATTGGACCGTTACACTCTGTGCTGGGTTAGGAACTGGCTGGAGGCTGAGCCCAGAGAGTGGTGGTGAATGGTGCCACATCCAGCTGGCAGCCAGGCACCAGTGGCAACCCCAGGGGTCAGTGCTGGGCCCCATCCTCTTTAACATCTTCATTGATGATCTGGATGAGGGCATTGAATCAGTCATCAGCAAGTTTGCAGATGACACCAAGTTAGGAGCAGATGTTGGTCAGTTAGAGGGCAGAAGGGCTCTGCAGAGGGACCTTGACCGACTGGACAGATGGGCAGAGTCCAATGGGATGGCATTCAACAAGTCCAAGTGCCAGGTGCTGCACTTTGGCTACGGCAATCCCATGCAGAGCTACAGGCTGGGGTCGGAGTGGCTGGAGAGCTCCCAAACAGAGAGGGACCTGGGGGTGCTGATTGACAGCTGCCTAAACATGAGCCAGCAGTGTGCCCAGGTGGCCAAGAGGGCCAATGTCATCCTGGCCTGCATTAGGAATAGTGTGGCCAGCAGGAGTAAGGAGGTCATTGTGCCCCTGTACTCTGCATTGGTTAGGCCACACCTTGAGTCCTGTGTCCAGTTCTGGGCCCCTCAGTTTAAGAAGGACATTGAGACACTTGAACGTGTCCAGAGAAGGGCAACAAGGCTGGGGAGAGGCCTTGAGCACAGCCCTGTGAGGAGAGGCTGAGGGAGCTGGGGTTGTTTAGCCTGGAGAAGAGGAGGCTCAGGGGTGACCTCATTGCCCTCTACAACTACCTGAAGGGAGGTTGTAGCCGGGAAGGGGTTGGTCTCTTCTCCCAGGCAACCAGCACCAGAACAAGGGGACACAGTCTCAAGCTGTGCCAGGGGAGGTTTAGACTCGAGGTGAGGAGGAAGTTCTTCACCGAGCGAGTCATTCGTCATTGGAATGTGCTGCCCAGGGAGGTGGTGGAGTCACCATCCCTGGAGGCGTTCAAGGCACTTGGTGCCATGGTCTAGTCATGAGGTCTGTGTTGATAGGTTGGACTCGATGATCCTCGAGGTCCTTTCCAACCTAAGTGATACTGTGATACTGTGCTCTCAAGGGTTAGACTCTCCCACTTGCACCAGCGGATGAGACACTGGCCCAGCTTGCCCCTGGGGGTGGTAGAAGCCCCACTCCTGCACACCCTGCAGGGCAGGCTGGCTGTGCCTCTGAGCAATCTGACCACGAATCACTCAGGGCTCTGCAGTTTCTTCCCTGTGATCAGCTTTGCAGACCAGGTGAGCTACCACGGCCAGCAACCAGCGCCTGCAAAGCCAGCCTTCAGGGATGCAAACGTTCAGGGACGGTGTGGAGCATGGCTGCCCGAATCTTGGGCACCCAACAGAAAATACAAGGCAGCAGAAACTTGTGAGGTGAATTCTGAAGAGCTGGATGAAGTGCACAGGCTGAACACACAGGGACAGCTGCTGAGCTGGTCTAAAATTCAGCTGCAAGATGCAGCAGGACAGAGGTGAGGACAGGGCAGGGAAGGGACAGCATGAGGTGGCTATGCTACATCCATCCCCAGGGCCAGGGGAGAAACCCCAGCAGGGTTGGGTGCAGAGAGGCCAAGCCCAGGGAACCACACTGGTTCAGCCTGAACCTACTGACTGGTTACTTTCTGCAAGGTCTCCAGACAGGATGGAAAACTGCCTGGCAGGAAGGGACCTGGGGGTGCTAATGGACAAGCAGCTGAACAGGAGCCAGCAGTGTGCCCAGGGGCCCAAAAAAGCCAGACTTTGCAATTCTGTTTACCTGAAAGGAAAAGCTACATCTGGTTACTGATACCCAGGGTCTTCTCTGGAGAGGCAGTTTGAAATGAATCACATAGAGTCACAGCTGTCAGGGTTGGGAGGGACCTCAAGGATCAGCCAGTTCCAACCCCCCTGCCATGGCCAGGGACACCTCACACCACCCCAACCACCTCCCTGGGCAACCTGTGCCAGTCTCTCACCACCCTCATGGGGAACAACTTCTTCCTAACATCCAATCTCAATCTACCCATTTCTAGTTTTGCTCCGTCCCCCCAGGCCTGTCACTCCCTGGCACCCTCAGAAGTCCCTCCCCAGCTTTCTTGTAGCCCCCTGCAGATGCTCGAAGGCCCTCATCTAAAATATTCAAATGACCCTAATTTCTTGGGGAGGCCAGCTAGGGACAAGTTCTGCACCATGAGAGTGGTGGAACACTGGCACAGGTTGCCCAGGGAGGTGGTTGGGGTCCCATCCCTGGAGATGTTTAAGGTGAGGCTGGACAAGGCTCTGGTCACCCTGATCTAGCTGAGGATTTCCCTGCTGACTGCAGAGGGGTTGGAGTGGATGAGCTTTGGAGGTCCCTTCCAACCCAGAGCATTCTCTGATTCTGTGATTAGCACAAGTCCTGTAGAAGAAGCTGAAGAGAAGGCAGGTGGCAGGAGGGGCAAGACAAGGGACACCTGCAGAACAGGAGACACTGTTTGCCAGGCAGAGGCAGACAGGACAAGTGCCCATCCCTTTTCTAACAACTATAAATGTCAGGTTCCTGGCTATTGCATTTGTTAGAACTGCCACAGCTACTGGGAAAAAACAAGCCTCCCCCCCACCCCTTGCCAAGAGCCTAGGAGGCTGCAACGGTGCTGTTACACAAGCAGCTCAGATAAAAGCTGGCAGCAGACTAAGCTCTACTGCAGGGAGCACAGCATGTGTGGGCCCCTGGTGCCCTCTCCTGGGCAAGCCAGAGCCTGGCTTTGCCAACCACTAAAACTGGATTTTTTTCACAGAATTCTTATTGAGGCTGGGGTAGATCTCAGAGCTCATCAAGTCCAACCTGTGACCTAACACCACCACATGGATCAGACCATGGCCCTCAGTGCCACATCCAATCTTGCCTTAAACACCTCCAGGGGGGGCGACTGCACCACCTCCCTGGGCAGCACATTCCAGTGTCCAATCCCCCTTTCCATGAGGAAATGCTTCCTAACCCTCCCCTGGCACAGCTTCAGGCCATGCCCTCTGGTCTTGCCACAAGGTGCCTGGGAGTAGAGCCTGACCCCCACCTGCCTACAGCTTCCCTTCAGGTAGTTGTAGAGTGTGATAAGGTCCCCCCTGAGTCTCCTCCAGGCTGAACACCCCCAGCTCCCTCAGCCTCTGCTCATCAGCCTTTCCCTTCAGTCTCTTCCCCAGTCTGGTTGCTCTCCTCTGGACCTTGCTCCAGCACCTCAAGATCTCTCTTGCAGTGAGGGCCCAGAGCTGCACACAGTACTCAAGGGGAGGTCTCACCAGTGCCCAGCACAGGACAGAGTTCCACCCCAAGTCTTGCTGGCCACACTGTTCCTGGTACAAGCCAAGATGCCCTTGGCCTTCCCTGCCCCCTGGGCACACTGCTGGCTCATGTGCAGCTGCTGTCACCCAGCACTGCCAGGCCCCTCTCTGCCAGACTGCTCTCCAGCTGCTCACCCCCAGTCTGCAGTGCTGCATGGGGTGATTGTGGCCACAGTGTAGGAGCCTGCCCTTGGCCTTGTTAAGCCTCATCCCATTGGCCTCAGCTCATCAACCCAGCCTGGCCAGGGCTCTCTGAAGTGTCTTCCTACCTTCCAGCAGATCCACCCTCCCCAAAAACTTGGTGTCACCCTCAATCCCCTCATCAATGAAGATGCTGAATGGAACTGGGAGGGACATGGAGAAGCTCCTCAGGCACGGCAGAAGACACAGGTCAGGCAGATGGGACCTGGCAGGTCCCTCTCTGCCAGGCTGCTCTCCAGCCACTCCCAGTCTGTAGTGCTGCATGGGGTGACTGTGGCCAGAGTGTAGGAGCCTGGGATCTGGGAGGGACATGCAGAAGCTCCTCAGGCACAGCAGAAGACATAGGTCAGGCAGAAGAGAGGCAGTTTAACCACCTGCCAGAGAAGTCCAGGGCTGCTGAAGTCTTTTCAAAGGTCTGACCCAGCAGGGTTCTTACATCACAACATAGTTTATTATGTGACTTTTTACAATACAAACAAAACAAAACAAAACAACCCCCCCCAAAAAAAATAATACAGAAATGCAGGATATGAATACAGCTAAATGCCAAATGGTGATGTTTTTGTGTTGCTTTTTATTTCTTGAGGCCATATTCCCATCTCTAGTAAAATAAAGAGGAAAGAAACCCAAAGAGACTGCACACAGGTAGAAACAGGTTGGTAGTTAACTCCACAATTCTTTTTTGTTCTGCCTAGAAATGACCTATCAATGCAGTGCAGAAGTTTTGTTTTTCTTTCCTGCTACTTACCATAAAATGTAAAAAGGGAGTTAAAAGGAAAGGTTTTACTCACTGGTTCCTACCATATGAAAGAAGCTCTATTCTATTTAGGAGGGCCAATATATATGGAGGAAAAAAAAATAATTATCTATATTAAATGTTATTGCAAAAAAAAGTAAGAATAATAGACCAAACAACAACAAAAAGGGGAAGAGCCAAGGAGGGAAAAAACAAGGGGGGAAAGGCAAGGAGGAAAGAACAAGGGGGGAAAGGCAAGGAGGAAAGAACAAGGGGGGAAAGGCAAGGAGGAAAGAACAAGGGGGGAAAGGCAAGGAGGAAAGAACAAGGGGGGAAAGGCAAGGAGGAAAGAACAAGGGGGGAAAGGCAAGGAGGAAAGAACAAGGGGGGAAAGGCAAGGAGGAAAGAACAAGGGGGGAAAGGCAAGGAGGGAAAAAACAAGGGGGGAAAGGCAAGGAGGGAAAAAACAAGGGGGGAAAGGCAAGGAGGACAAAACAAGGGGGGAAAGACAAGGAGGAAAAAAAAGGGGGAAAGGCAAGGGGGGGAAAAAAAGGGGGAAGGCAAGGGAGATAAAAAGGGGGGAAAAGCGAAGTGGGGGGAAAAAAGGGGGAGAACCAAGGGGGGTAAAAAAAATAGGGGGAAAAGCCAAGGAAAAAAAAAGGGGAAAAGGTAAAGGGGGAGAAAAAAAAAGGGGGAAAAGGCAAGGGGGGAGAAAAAAGGGGAAAAGGCAAGGGGAAAAAAAGGGGAAGAGGCAAAGGGGGAGAAAAAAAAGGGGGAAAAGGCAAGGGGGGAGAAAAAAAGGGGGAAAAGGCAAGGAAAAAAAGGGGAAAAGGCAAGGAATAAAAAGGAGGAAAAGACAAGGAAAAAAACAGGGGGAAAGTCAAGGAAAAAAACAGGGGGAAAGCCAAGGGAAAAAAAAACAGGGGGGAAAGGCAAGGGAGGAAAAAAAAGGGGGAAAAGGCAAGGGGGGAGAAAAAAAGGGGGAAAGCCAAACCAAAAAGAGGGAAAAGCCAAACCAAAAAGAGGGAAAAGCCAAACCAGGAAAGGAACAAGCAAACCAAAAGGGAAAAGCCAACCAACCAACCCAACCAACCAACCGAAGCAGTAATGAAATCCTCCTGGCTAAAGAAGTTACTAACTGAGAATAGCATATATTTAAAGAACCCCCAAAACATCACAGGGTTGTTATAAAAAGCTTAGGTGCACTGTAAGCCTATGTTTGGTTTTTTTTTGCCTTTTTCTCTCTTTTTTTTTTGTTTCTCTTCTTTCCATGTGTACTTTTAAACAATGGAAGTGTCAGACAACAAAAGCAAACCCCCCCCCTCCCCTCCCCCGAAACAACGGGGGTCGAAGTGTGTTAAGACTAAATGACGTTGTCGTATATGCTGCACTGAAGGGGGATAGGGGGATGCTTGGAGTATAATAATATAGAGAAGCATTGTTTGCATCCTATTATGGCAATTTATCCTGACTAAAAACCCAGCAGAAGTCCTTGCATTTTGTTTTTCTCCCCACCCCCTCCCCCTCTCCCTCTCCTCCCTCCCCCCTTACCAAGACCAAGAGCCTGTAAACCAGCCAAGCCACCAGAACATGATTGTACAACAGTAAAATGGTTGTGGGGTGTGGGTTTTTTTTTTTTTTGCATTAAAATGACAAGTTTGGTTAAAAAAACAAAACAAACAGAACAAAGGAAAAATGAAACACCACCCCCCAAAAAAAAACAGGTACTCAGAGCTGTTGTTTTTCCAAGTACACAACACCCTAGACGATTCAAGGCATCTCAATCTCCAGCTAAATGAACCCAAAACAACCAACCCCCCCCTCCCCCAAACAAAGCAACAAAAAAATAGTATCTTTTGTCATGCTGTTAAATCCATTTACTATGGAAACAACTGGTGCAAAATTGGTCAAAAAGGATCCAACAAACACTGATGTCCAGGTTGGCATATTGGCAACTAATACAGAACTGGTGGTCAGGATGATGCATTTAAAAGATCTTCCCTTTCTTCTTGTTCTTTTCCAAGGTTCTGAAAGTGACAGGGGGACAAAAAAAAAACCAAACAAACAGGAAGGAAAAAGGAGTTGAAATAATGCATGTATGGCCTGCTTGAAAGAGATCAGAATCACTAAGGGACACTGCATGAATCAAGGAAGCTTACTGTGTGGACAGCTCTGGTGCTGTGGGAAGTTGAGCGATGCATTCACAGAATGGCTTAGGTAGGAAGGGGCCTCAGAGATCAGCTGCTCCAGCCTCCCCACCGTGCCCAGGGACACCTCTCAACCAGACTCAGCTGCTCAAGGCTCCCTGGTAGCCTGTTCCAGAGTCTCACCACCCTCTGGCTGAAGAACTCCGTCTAAAGCTCCAGTCTAACCCTGCTCTCCCTCAGCTTCAAACCATTCCCCCTTGTCCTCTCTCTAGACACCCTCATGAAAAGTCCTTCAGCAGCCTTCCTGTAGGATCCCTTCAGGTATGGGAAGGCAGCTCCAAGGTCCCCCTGGAATCTTCTCTAAGCTGAAGAACCCCAGTTCCCTCAGCCCACCCACATGGCAGAGGTGTACCAGCCCTTCTCATGATGGGGACACCAGAACTGGATGCAGTGTTCAAGATGGGGCCTCAAATGAGCCCCTCAGCTCAAGAATGACTTCAGGGAACTGCTTGAAAGAGTCCAGCACAGAGCCACAAAGATGCTGAAGGCAGTGGAACATCTCCCTGCTGAGGACAGGCTGAGGGAACTGAGGCTCTTTAGCTTGGAGCAGAGGAGCCTGAGGGGTGCCCTCATTCCACTTGGTAAAGATGTGCAGGGCAGTGTCAGGAGGACAGAGCCAGGCTCTGCTCACAGATGTCCAACAACAGGACAAGGGGCAGTGGGTGCAAGCTGGAGCAGAGCAGGTGCCACATGAACATAAGAAGAAACTTTTTCCCTGTGAGGGTGCCAGAGCCCTGGAGCAGGCTGCCCAGAGAGGCTGTGGAGTCTCCTTCTCTGGAGACATTCCAAACCCACCTGGATGTGCTCCTGTGTGACCTGCCCTGGGTGATCCTGCTCTGGCAGGGGGGTTGGACTGGATGAGCTGTGGAGCTCCCTTTCCAGATCCTAACATGCTGTGATGTTGAAGCAGCAGGACAATGCTTCATGTTTACCTGGAGGAATTCTGTTGTTCCAAAATACGTTGCTGAGCTTCCCAGTTTGCCTTCTCATCCTCGAACTGGCGACGCTTCTCCTCCAACTCTTTGTGCTGGGCCTCCAGGTTCTTCTTCATCTGCTCGTGGCGTCGCTGCAGCTGCACAGAAAGTCATGGAGGGAGTCAGTTAAGGGCAGAAAAAGCAGTAGCTTTTGGAGCTGCAGTACAGCATCACCACCAATGAGTGGCACAAGCCCTGTGAGGAGAGGCTGAGGGAGCTGGGGTTGCTTAGCCTGGAGAAGAGGAGGCTCAGGGGAGACCTTCTTGCTCTCTACAACTCCCTGAAGGGAGGCTGTAGCCAGGTGGGGGTTGGTCTCTTCTCCCAGGCAACCAGCACCAGAACAGGAGGACACAGTCTCAAGCTGTGCCAGGGGAGGTTTAGGTTGGATGTTAGGAAGAAATTCTTCCCAGCAAGAGAGATTGGCCATTGGAATGTGCTGCCCAGGGAGGTGGTGGAGTCACCGTCACTGTCCCTGGAGGTGTTCAGAAAAGGCTTGGATGTGGCACTTGAAGCCATGGTTTGGTTGTCAGGAGGTGCTAGGTATTAGATAATAGGTTGGACTTGATCTCTGAGGTATTTTCCAACCTTATTCATTCTATGAAACAAACTCAACCCTCCCCAAATGTATTCTGTCCTCTAGTATTAAGGTGATCTGGTTGGGAAAAAGTTATTGCTAGGTGGATTAATTTATTCACTGATTGTATGTAAGTATTGTATTATTAATTGTCTACACTCTCCACCCAGAGTCTAAGGAGGGGTCAAGCCTGACAACCAAATGTGAAAATGGAGACACTGCAGCTTTGTTTTTCATGTAACAAGGAGAGAGTGGAGGCCAGAAGTATAAATGGGTCCGAAAAGATCAGACTCAAAGACTGAGGAAGGCTAAATCCAAGGCCTGATTAAAGAGAGTCTTCCAGATAAAACATCCAGCTTTACAATCCTCAGGTGACTGCCTGGTGTATCCTAGCATTTCCAGCCTTATCTATTTGCCTCTCCAAAAGAAACAAAACACAAACTGGTGTATGTTTTCCCTTGGATGCAGTATGCCTTGGCTCCTTACAATGCCCAGGCTGCCAAGGACTTTGGCTACCCTTCCAAGTCACCTTCCCTCCAATTTGGAGCCAAACTTCCTTTAAGGCTCAGTTCTGAACTTCTCTGTGAGGCTTCTTGTGAGAAGCTGCCTCCTCAACACTCAAAACTGATTTTCTGCTCACATGGAATTTTGTAATAGACTCTTAAAAGGCTCCCTTCAAAAGCAGCTTAAAGCCCATTCAAAAAGAACAAAACCAACTGGCAGAAATTGGGAGTTAAACATCTTTGAAATTGGTGTGTGTTCAAACACCACCAGAGCACTGACAAGCCTGGATCCTAAGTCTGGCAGTTCTCACTCCCATGATTTCTTACAGATATTGTATCAAGTTCCTGAAATGCTTCTTTAACATGCCAAGCAAGTTATTGCACAGCTTATGGAAACCATCAAAGGCTCCAGCATTTAGTGTTTTGTTTTTAAGCACCTGGAAGAAAAGAGGCATAAAATATCCCAAAGAAGAGGGAGCAAGGGAGGAGTATCAGAAGATACTGTGAAAAGAAAAGAGAGAACAAATGTTCGTTTAAAGTTTGGGCTTAAACCGTTTCAAGCATTTGGAAGTCATTCTGCCCTGTGCTCAGCACTGGTTAGGCCACGCCTTGAGTCCTGTGTCCAGTTCTGGGCCCCTCAGTTTAAGAAGGACATTGAGACACTTGAATGTGTCCAGAGAAGGGCAACGAGGCTGGGGAGGGGTCTGGAGCACAGCCCTGTGAGGAGAGGCTGAGGGAGCTGGGGTTGCTTAGCCTGGAGAAGAGGAGGCTCAGGGGAAACCTCATTGCTCTCTACGACTCCCTGAAGGGAGGTTGTAGCCAGGTGGGGGCTGGTCTTCTCTCCCAGGCAAGCAGCACCAGAACAAGAGGACACAGTCTCAAGCTGTGCCAGGGGAAGTTTAGGCTGGAGGTAAGGAGAAAGTTCTTCCCAGCAAGAGAGATTGGCCATTGTAATGTACTGCCCAGGGAGGTGGTGGAGTCACTGTCCCTGGAGGTGTACAAGAGGGGATTGGATGTGGCACTTGGAGCCATGGTTTAGTTGTTGTAAGGTGTTAGGTGACAGGTTGGACTTGATGATCTGTGAGGTCTTTTCCAACCTTACTGATTCTATGAAGCAAAGACAACAAGCTAGGAAAGAACAACTGAGATGTCTTCAAGCATAAAAATCTAACAGTTCATAGAGGTTATGTTGCAAAGTCTTGGCAAGGAGAGCCTTCCCCACACTTGTTCAGCCTCAAGCACATTGGGGCTGAAGGTATTTTGATTACCTCAGCTTCGGAGTCCTTCAGTTTTTGAACCTTCTCTTTGACTTTCATCTCGAACACCTGCTCCATTTCCATCTCCATTTTCTTCATTTTGGCTACATGCTCCCTCCTCTCCTCCTCCATCTGTGCCAGTGGGCTCCTGCCATAAATCCAGAAGCAGCAGTTAGCTAACAAGAACTATTTTTTCCTGTCTGTTGCATTAGGTCATCTGTAAACCAAACCAAACCAAACCCAAAACACCCCCAACAAAACCAAACAAGACAACACTGCTGAAGCACTAAGATCAATAACACCACTGCTGGCTTCCATTCAATTTGCATCATTATATCCATTGCTTAAGCTAAGCTTCCCCTCCTCCACCCAAGGGAAAAATAAAGACATTTCCTGCAATATCTTTTCACATTTAGGTTAAGCAGAAACTCCTAACTTTCTATCTTTAGCAGGACCTGATCATGGGAAGAGAGGAAATCATCAAGCTACAGCAACAACAGAAATGAATTAGCATCTTCCAAGTGATCTTCAGGCATCTTTCTCACTGAAATCTAGCTGTATTTTAAAAAGTAAGTAATAAAAAATGGAGATGACAAAAAATGTTCAGAGTGTTGCAGCCAAAAATAATCTCCCATTCCCTCTACAGGTTCTTCAAAGTGAGCCCAAGGGGAAGTTAACATTTGGGCTCCTCACTACGAGAAAGGCATTGAGGTGCTGGAGCATGTCCTGAGAAAGGCAACAAAGCTGGTGAAGGGTCTGGAGAACAGGGCTGGTGAGGAGTGGCTGAAGGAGCTGGGGTTGTTTAGTCTGGAGCAGAGGAGGCTGAGGAGAGGCCTCAGTGCTCTCTGCAACTCCCTGAAAGGAGGTTGTGGCCAGGTGGGGGTTGGTCTCTTCTGCCTACTGTTCAGGTGATAGAACAAGGGGAAATAGCCTGAAATTGTGCCAGGGGAGGTTTAGGTTGGATGTTAGGAAGAATTTACTTTTGTGAAGGAGTAATGAGGCATTGGCACAGGCTGCCCAGGGAGCTGATGGAGTCACCACCCCTGGAGGTGTTCAAGAAACCTGTGGATATGGCACTCTGGGACAGGGTTTAGTGGCCATGGTGGTGCTAGGTTGACCATTGGACTTGATGATCTTGGGAGGCCTTTACCAACTAAAACAATTATTCTATGAGTCTATGACAACTGTTTGGAACACCATGGTCATAATTCTGAAGAGACAGCAACTGGGCAAAAAAAACCCCCAAAAAACCAACCAAACAAAAAAGGTTCAGGCAGCTGAAAATAATAATATAAAAAATACACCAGTTTATCATCCAAGTACTAGTTGGAAGAGCTCTGCCTCTGGAGAGCTATTAAATGCCTAGCACTTAGAGGATGGCCAAGGGATCAGGCCCAGCCAGCATGGATTTAGGAAGGGCAGGTCCTGCCTGACCAACCTGATCTCCTTCTATGATCAGGTGACTGAGTGGTGGATGTGGGGCAGGCTGTGGATGTAGTCTACCTGGACCTCAGCAAGGCCTTTGACACCATCCCCCACAGCAAACTGCTGGCCAAGCTGTCAGCCCATGGCTTGGACAGCAGCACTCTGTGCTGGATTAGGAACTGGCTGGAGGGCTGAGGCCAGAGAGTGGTGGTGAATGGTGCCACATCCTGCTGGCAGCCAGTTGCCAGTGGTGTGCCCCAGGGATCAGTGCTGGGCCCCCTCCTCTTTAACATCTTCATTGATGATCTGGATGAGGGCATTGAGTCAGTCATCAGTAAATTTGCTGATGACACCAAGCTGGGGGCAGGAGTTGATCTGCTGGAGGGTAGAGAGGCTCTGCAGAGGGACCTGGACAGGCTGGACAGATGGGCAGAGTCCAAGGGCATGAGACTGAACACATCCAAGTGCCAGGTTCTGCACATTGGCCACAGCAACCCCATGCAGAGCTACAGGCTGGAGTCAGAGTGGCTGGAGAGCGGCCAGGCAGAGAGGGACCTGGGGGTACTGGTCGATGGTAGGCTGAACATGAGCCTGCAGTGTGCCCAGGCAGCCAGGAGGGCCAATGACATCCTGGCCTGCATCAGGAGCAGTGTGGCCAGCAGGAGCAGGGAGGTCATTCTGCCCCTGTATACTGCACTGGTTAGGCCACACCTCGAGTACTGTGTCCAGTTCTGGGCCCCTCAGTTTAGGAAGGAGGTTGACTTGCTGGAAGGTGTCCAGAGAAGGGCAACAAAGCTGGGGAGGGGTTTGGAACACAGCCCTGTGAGGAGAGGCTGAGGGAGCTGGGGTTGCTTAGCCTGGAGAAGAGGAGGCTCAGGGGAGACCTCCTTGCTCTCTACAACTACGTGAAGGGAGGTTGTGGACAGGTAGAGGTTGGTCTCTCCTCCCAGGCAAGCAGCACCAGAACAAGAGGACACAGTCTCAGGCTGCGCCAGGGGAGGTTTAGGCTGGAGTTTAGGAAGAAGTTCTACACAGAGAGAGTGATTGCCCATTGGAATGTGCTGCCTGGGGAGGTGGTGGAGTCACCATCACAGGAGGAGACTTGATAGGGTGCTTGGTTGCATGGTTGAGTTGATTAGGTAGTGTTGGATGATAGGCTGGACATGATGATCTTGAAGGTCTCTTCCAACCTGGTTTATTCTATTCTAAAAATCTTTTCCAACCTGGTTAATTCTACTCTATTCTGTATGCACTGTGTGGTAACTGCTCTCCTGGATGCTAACTGAGCGTTGGTTGCTGCCTGCAGCCTGCTATCCACCACAGAAGTTTTAAATAGCAAGTTCCACATTAGGCAGCCAATTAAGCAGGGATGCTTGCTGCACTGCAGCCTTGTTAAGACTTTTGCTGCCGCTCAACAGAGAGCAATCAAAACAATCTGGGGGCTCTTGTTTCAGCTTTGAGTACACACATGGCTTAAAAAAATAATAAGGAGAAAGTTCTAACTACCATGTTGGTGAAAAAATGAAGGGCTGAATCTATTTGGAGCTGCTGTAATCAACCAGCAGAGGGTGTGCATGGAAAAGCCTCTCAGAGCAGCAAACTGAGGCCCAGAGGTAACAGAACCTCTGCTGACTGATCACAAGCCCAATCCAAAGGAGTGGTTTTGCTTTCAGTTTTCTTTCTAAAGCCTCCAAAAAGCAAACCCACCAAAACCCAAAGCAGGCAACAATAAACTTCTGATTCAAATCAGACAGGAAAAAAAAACAACCTAAAAGGAGAAAAGAACTGCCTGAATTTCAGTGATGACTGAAACATAATTAGCAATGATGACTCAGAACTTGCCCCTCATTCTTAAAGGGATGGAGGTTATTTGACTGTCAGTGGCTTGGTTCATCCTCCCTGCTTGCCCATTTTCAGCAGCTCAGCGGGCAGTGCAATCAATGCCACATAAACTCGAGGCCATCTCGCCTTTGTCCTCAAGGTGAAGAGTGGTAGGGGAGAGTGAGGAAGAAGAAAACAGCCTTTCCATTGGGGGGGGGGGAAAAAAGAAGTATTGAAATGGAACCTGAACTGATAGCTGCAGAGCTTGGATTGGTGAGCAAAATGCTGTGTAATAAATATGGAAGTGAAAGTGATCCCTCGAGCCTACTGTTCAGGAATTCAAAAGGCCAACTTTTGTCAAGGGGAAAAAAATGCTTTCAAAAACTGGTCAAACACAGGTTGGAGTACAAGAATGCACAAAAGTGAGCAGAAAGGGAAAGAAGAGGTGAGGAGCAGCACTTTCAGGAGCTGAGCAGCTGTCAAAACAAGACCGTTGTCTTGTTACCTTTTGAAAGTGTAAAGTTCTCAACTGCATTTGCTCTTCAAAATTTAACCTAGGAAGCAGATCTGAGTGCTGAGTCATAGAATCATCAGGGAATGGCTTAGGTTGGAAGGGACCTTAAGACATCTCCTCCAACCCCCCTACCATGGGCAGGGACACCTCTCAACTAGGCTCAGCTGCTCAAGGCCTTGAACACCCCCAGGGAGGGGGCATCCACAACCTCCAGAGTCTCACTACCCTCCTACTGCAGGACTTCTTCCTATGTCCCAGTCTGAACCTCCTCTCCCTCAGCTTCAAACTGTTCCCTCTTGGCCCTGGGGAATCATTGCCGCAATTTCTACAGCCTTGCAAGGGGAGCAGAACCACCCTTCTATTGCCAACCCAGTAATCTGATGGGGGTGCCATGGGAGCTGCATTTGGACAGAGGTAACAAATCAGTCTGCACAGATAATGTGATTAACAAGGGAGCATTTACAGTTGAGAGCTTTACAACAGAGGCCACGACTGATGCCGTTAGGTGTGGAGTGTGTGACGTGGGTAAAAGCACATCACTCAGGACACAAACACACAAAGGACTGGTGAACAACAACAACAGAGCTGAAGGAAAACCAGCAAATCACTAAATAAAGAGAGAAAAAAATATTTGCTTGAACAGGATGGATGTTTGAAGCAGCCCTCTGTGTTCATCCTGCAAAACACAAATTGTTCTAAGTGTGAGGGGTCCCTGCCTATGGGAGGGGGGTTGGAACTGGATGATCCTCGAGGCCCCTTCCAACCCTAACAATTCTGTGATTGTGGAACCCCCTGCAAGACAGCAAGGAGCAGGAAAAAAAAGCAAACCCCATGGTCAGAAAATCAATTCATTCATTCCCCAATTCAATGTGTAGGGCTGTCAATTTACAGATCAGGGTGGAAACTCCTCTGATTCTTTATAAGCATCCTATAGGAAGATTGGAAATTCCTCTAATTCTTTTTTAAGTATATAGGTGTCTAAGTATATACTTTAGAAGCATAAAGGTGAAGCTATGGAGAGGACCTGGGGGAATTTTCACAGAGTTTATCCAGCTCTAACACATTGTTGAACTTTCACCAAATTTACCTTGAAGCTTTTAGGCCAATTCCCCCCACCCCCACCCCCCTAAGGAGCAAAGGATTTTACAGAGAGATTTAGAACTCCTTAAAGTTTACATTAGCATAGCTTTAGAGAAAAATAATAATACAAAGAAGAGGAAAAAAATAAAACCCCACAACTGCTAGGGAAAGAAATAAATAAGGGGGGGAGGGAGGGGGAAACACAATGCCAAGAGTGGGAGAAGAGGAAATTGTTTTCAATTTGAAACATTAGACAGTGAAATTATTTTTTAGTATTCATATACATTTTATATATATATATTTTTGGTTTTTGGGTGTCTTTAAGGTGTGTTTTTTGGGGGGGGTTTTGGAAAAATTTAAATGACCACTTACATGCCTTCAACTGTGTCAAATCTAAAAAACAAAAAATACAAGAGGCTTAGCTTAGCATGCTTAAATAAAACCACTAAAGTAAAAAAAAAAAAAAAGAAATAAAAAGGCAACAAAAAGAGAAGTGAAAAAGGCAACAAAAAGAGAAGTGAAAAAGGCAACAAAAAGAGAAGTGAAAAAGGCAAAAAAAAAGTAGTAAAAAAAGGAAAATAAGTTAAAAAAAGAAGTAAAAAAGGGAAAAAAGAAGCAAAAGAAAGGCAACAAAAAAGGCAACAAAAAAGGCAACAAAAAAGGCAACAAAAAAGGCAACAAAAAAGGCAACAAAAAAGGCAACAAAAAAGGCAACAAAAAAGGCAACAAAAAAGGCAACAAAAAAGGCAACAAAAAAGGCAACAAAAAAGGCAACAAAAAAGGCAACAAAAAAGGCAACAAAAAAGGCAACAAAAAAGGCAACAAAAAAGGCAACAAAAAAGGCAACAAAAAAGGCAACAAAAAAGGCAACAAAAAGTAAAAAGGCAACAAAAAAGAAGTAAAAAAGGCAATAAAAGGTAGTAAAAAGAAAGGAAAAAAGAAGTAAGAAAAAGAAGTAAAAAAGGCAACAAAAGGCAAAAAAAAGGCAACAAAAAAGTAGTACAAAAGGCAATAAAAAGTAATAAAAAGAAAGAGGAAAAAAAAAGTAAAAAAAGGAAAAGTAGTAAAAAAAGAAGTCCCAAAAAGGGCAACAAAAAAGAAGTCCCAAAAGGGCAACAAAAAAGAAGTCCCAAAAGGGCAACAAAAAAGAAGTCCCAAAAGGGCAACAAAAAAGAAGTCCCAAAAGGGCAACAAAAAAGAAGTCCCAAAAGGGCAACAAAAAAGAAGTCCCAAAAAGGGCAACAAAAAAGAAGTCCCAAAAAGGGCAACAAAAAAAGAAGTCCCAAAAAGGGCAACAAAAAAGAAGTCCCAAAAAGGGCAACAAAACAGAAGTCCCAAAAAGGGCAACAGAAAGAAGTCAAAAAGGGCAACAAAAGGTAGTAAAAAGAAAGGAAAAAAGAAGTCAAAAAAGGGCAACAAAAAGAAGTCCAAAAAGGGCAACAAAAAAGTCCAAAAAGGAAAAGTAAAAAAAAGAAGGCCCAAAAGAGGGGCAACCAAAAAAGAAGCCCAAAAAGGGGCAACCAAAAAAGAAGGCCCAAAAGATGGGCAACCAAAAAGAAGCCCAAAAAGGGGCAACCAAAAAAGAAGCCCAAAAAGGGGCAACCAAAAAAGAAGGCCCAAAAGAGGGGCAACCAAAAAGAAGGCCCAAAAGAGGGGCAACCAAAAAAGAAGGCCCAAAAAGGGGCAACCAAAAAAGAAGCCCAAAAAGGGGCAACCAAAAAAGAAGGCCCAAAAAGGGGCAACCAAAAAGTAAAGGAAAAAAAGGGAAAAAAAAAGGGGAAAAAAAGGTAAACTAACAGAAGTTAAAAAAATAAAAGGCAAACCAAAAAAGCAATATTTGTAAAGAGCAAAATCATTATCAAGTGATTCCTAGAGCTAAGGATCTGCTCCTGAAACAGCAAATGTTGGTTTGTTGTTGTTGTTTTTCCCCCCCCCCCAAGAAAGGAAAGGGTTAGTTAAAGTTTGTCATATTTCTTTCAAACTCGGTCAGCAAAATCACTTCAGCAGCAAGGCAAATACCAGCGCAGAGACTTTCAGGAGGAACCTTCCCCCAACACAAACGTTTTGAAGGGTTTCTAAGTGACACCACCCACCACTTGCTCCCAAACAAAGCTCTTGGAAACCGATGGCACCGGGAGGGGCTGAGCTGTGGAGGTAAAAAATGGTCACCTGGTGAAGGATGCTGGATGAAAGCCCCCCAGAAGTCTTTGCTGGCTGTGAGGTGGTTGGACTGGGGAGCTGGGATTGTTTAGCCTGGAGAAGAGGAGGCTCAGGGGGGACCTCATTGCTCTCTACAACTACCTGAAGGGAGGTTGTAGCCAGGTGGGGGTTGGTCTCTTCTCCCAGGCAAGCAGCACCAGAACAAGAGGACACAGTCTCAAGCTGTGCCAGGGGAGGTTTAGGCTGGAGGTGAGGAGAAAGTTCTTCACGGAGAGAGTAATTTGCCATTGGAGTGTGCTGCCCAGGGAGGTGGTGGAGTCACCGTCCCTGGAGGTGTTCAAGAGGAGATTGGACATGGCACTTGGTGCCATGGTCTAGTCATGAGGTCTGTGGTGACAGGTTGGACTTGATGATCCTTGAGGTCTCTTCCAACCTTGGCGATACTGTGATACTGTGATCTCTCAAAGGTTCCCTTTCAACCTACACATTCTACGCTTTGGCCACAACAACCCCAGGCAGTGCTACAGGCTGGGGTCAGAGTGGCTGGAGAGCTGCCAAACAGAGAGGGAGCTGGGGGTGCTGGTTGATAGTAGGCTGAGTATGACCCACAAGTGTGCCCAGGTGGCCAGGAAGGCCAATAGTATCCTGGCCTGCATCAGGAATAGTGTGGCCAGCAGGAGCAGGGAAGTCATTGTGCCCCTGTACTCTGCACTGGTTAGGCCACACCTTGAGTCCTGTGTCCAGTTCTGGGCCCCTCAGTTTAGGAAAGATGTTGAGATGCTGGAAGGTGTCCAGAGAAGGGCAACAAAGCTGGGGAGGGGTCTGGAGCACAGCCCTGTGAGGAGAGGCTGAGGGAGCTGGGGTTGCTTAGCCTGCAGAAGAGGAGGCTCAGGGGAGACCTTCTTGCTCTCTACAACTCCCTGAAGGGAGGTTGTAGCCAGGTGGGGGTTGGTCTCTTCTCCCAGGCAAGCAGCACCAGAACAAGAGGACACAGTCTCAAGCTGTGCCAGGGGAGGTTTAGGCTGGAGATGAGGAAGAAATTCTTCATAGAAGGAGAGATTGGCCATTGGAATGTGCTTCCCAGGGAGGTGGTGGAGTCACCATCCCTGGAGGTGTTCAAAAAAGGACTGGACGTAGCACTTGGTGCCATAGTTCAGTTGATTAGATGGTGTTGGATGATAGGTTGGACTTGATGATCTCAGAGGTGTTTTCCAACCTGGTTTATCCTATCCTATCCTATCCTATCCCAAAGCATTCTGTGATGCTGTGCTGGACTGTCGGGGTGCTGCAAAAGGAGCAGCGAAGGTCCACGGCCAGCAGAGGTCTCAGCGGCGGCAGGGCTCAGCTGTGCGCAAGGCTTGGCCGCAGTGTCAGTGTCGCCTCCCCGCAGCGTGATGCTGAACCCGACAGTGCCTTGCACTCACCAGCGCTACAGGAGAAGGGGCGGGGGGCGGGGGAAGTCTGAACAGAAGATTCGGAGAGTAAGTCTCACCGCTGGACTTAAGGTTAGACCCATTTCCCAGAGACCACTGAGAACACAGGAAAAGGAGTTAGACCAGGACTAAGCTAAGCAGCTAGGAGGACTTCAGGCATTGTGTATTTTGTTACCCTGTGTCACTGAGCAGCTCAGTAGATGGGGGAGGCCTCATCCTCACATGGCAAACAAGGTTTTACTTTGAAACTGACCGGAGACAGCAGGTTCGTGCAGCAAGCTGCAACGATTTCCCAAGTTAAAACGTTTCCACCACAGAGCAAATGCTCAACTTCCTCACATCACAGAGCAGCACACTGTGAATTACAATTACCACAGCTGGAAGAGACAAGTTTGCCACAGGTGTGAAGTTTAACCTTGACATTTGCTCTGCACACTCCCCCTCCCCCCTTTCTTTTTTGCTTCTTTTGGCCAAACAGTTCTTGGCTACAATTTTAACTACAGTTTGCCAGCACTGCTTTGTGGAGGACGAATTATGGTGGGGGAGGCAAGGGGAAAAACCCCAGTGGCTGATCAGTGCTAGCTTAGAAGCACAGTGTCTTCCTCTTAACAAGACCCTGTTTAGACTTGATGATCTTTGAGGTCTTTTCCAACCTTATTGATTCTATAATTCTATGACTTCTGAGGGTGTCAGGGAGTGATAGGACTGGGGGGGATGGAGCAAAACTAGAAATGGGTAGATTGAGATTGGATGTTAGGAAGAAGTTGTTCCCCATGAGGGTGGTGAGAGACTGGCACAGGTTGCCCAGGGAGGTGGCGGAAGCCTCATCCCTGGAGGTTTTTGCAGCCAGGCTGGCTGTGAGCAAGCTGCTGTAGTGTGAGGTGTCCCTGCCCATGGCAGGGAGGTTGGAACTGGCTGATCCTTGAAGTCTCTTCCAACCCTGCCAATTCTCTATGATTTTTAGTGGTTGGGACAATGTTGAAATTCCCCAAATTAAGGGGGGAAAAAAACCCCAACCAAACCAGGGCTACATAATAATGGAAGATAAATAGTTGAGATGGCTTTTAGGTCAAGCTACTTGCAGAACAGTCCAAGTTTGAGTGGATCAAAGGAGAAATCAGAGAGAAAATGATCAGCTGAACTTCAGCTGATCCACTGGACCTGCTCCAATTCATCTGCAGAGCAGTACTGCAGCCTGGAGCACACACTCCTGCCCCTTTCCACAGCTGCACTTCTTGGTCGAAGCAGCACATTAACAGTTGCAAGAAAAACAGAGATCTGCTACAGCCATAAAAATACAGCTGTTTGAAAGGCACAAAAGGTCAGCTCAGGCTCCCAACAGCTACCAGGAGGAGACACTTTTGGAGCAGTGCAAGCAGCACTCCGTGCATCTCCTCATACATCTCTCCTCTCCCAGGTTCCGGGTGACCGGCAGCGCTGGAGCGACTTAGGGCTGCAGGTTGTGCTTGTGTCTAACAGTGTGCTTCTCACACCACCAGAGAGGAGAGTGGGGACCTGCTCTAATGCTGGAGAGGCACAGGGATCTGCCTCTCCTGTGGAAGAATCAGGTTTCCAGAGGATAAGCCAAACACTGCTCTGTTTTGAAGCCCAGGCACCACTTTCCAAAGGCAAGATGAAAAGTCCTAAGGGGATGCAGAGATAAAACTGCTACTGTCTGTTCTTCCCTCTCTCAATTAATCACCAGGAAGACACATGGCTATCAGCAAAACTCCTTCTATGCTGGATTCAAAACTGCAAGCACGCTGAAGACAGGTTTAGGCTGGATGTTAGGAAGAAATTCTTCCCAGACAGAGAGACTGGCCATTGGGATGTGGTGCCCAGGAAGGTGGTGGAGTCACCGTCCCTGGAAGTGCTTAAAGAGCCTGGATGAGGCACTTGGTGCCATGCTTGAGTTGATTAGATGGTGTTGGGAGATAGGTTGGACTTGATGATCTCTGAGGTCTTTTCCAACCTGGTTAATTCTGTATTCTGTGAAAAACAACCAACCAAACAGCCCTAAAGCTTTAAAAAGAAAAGAATGAATGCTGCAACTCAAGATGTGGATCAGGCAGCAAGAAAAGAGCACCAGCAGCTGCTTCAGGATATGCATTCATGAACCTGATTTCTTAAGTCACTGTAAGGAAAGGTTCAAAGTTATTTCTTACAAGTTTGCAGTTAGTTTTGCCATCTCTAGGTGGCCAATCAAATGAAGCAAAGAGACAAATTGGTTTCTTTGCTTGGAAAAGAGAAAACCTGAGAGCAGCTCTGAGCTGTGGCAATGAAACCTTCCAAGTGGCAGATTTCTTAGGGAGATAACTGTTCCAAAAGGCAAATTAAACTAGAAATAGTCAGGTGGGGACAAGCAGAGGGATCTGAGATGGCAGGAGATGCACATGTTAAGGATGCTTCAGAAACCAGAATGAACTCCCAGACCTTCTTAGTGTGAATTCCAGCTAAAAAGGAAATCTCAGCAATGCTACCAGCAACTGAGTGGGGAGGATGATGCAACTCTGCTCTCCAAAGATAAAGGAATGTTGCAATAATCTTCCTGCCATGATAAGCAGCCACAGAAGCAGTCAGGGCAGCATTTCAAAGATGACAGTAGTGTGCTTGGATCTGCAAAGTTTCTAGACCTCTATTAACCCATTCTTCTCTTCAACTGAGCACGGAGCATTCAACACCCAAAGCACCAACTATCCCCCAAACAGCATAGCAACCAACATGGAAACACCAAAGCACAAAACCCTTCCAATGAGTAGCAGTGAAATAAAACTCAAACAAACAAACAAAAATGGTCAATGTAAGGACCCTCTCCAGAACTCCATCTAATAAACCCCAGTGATTTAACACTGGGGTAAAACCTGGTGAAAGAGAGAAAACAAGAGGTACAAACCAGAACATAGCGAAGAGGCAACTGACTGGATGAGAGAGACAAATAAAACCAGACACCTCTCACCCCACCAAACCCCTCAGACCCCCCAAGTCCCACCACCCCCATCCCTAAACCAACCAAAACCCAGAAGAAAACTGAAGTGCCAAACACCCTTGACAAGAGCTTACTTTGTTAGCTGCCCTTTGTTTTTGTTGTTGTCGACACCGTTGTATGTAACAGCTGCCAGTTTCCTGCTCCTGTAGTTCTCATAATGTACATTGTTGGTGACATCCTTCAGGTCCTGCATGTGAGTTCTGCCAATAAGTTCATTTAGCAGCTTAGTACACAAATATAAATACCAGCTGGGGAAAAACAAACTATCAGTCCACCTTCACTGGGCAGATTGACTTCATTAAATTCTGTCCCTCTGTTAATGCCTCCTTCCCTGTCATGCTGTCCTCCTTCCATTTAAATTGGTGCTGCCAAGGCAGCAAGAAGGCTGCAGAAGGAATCTTTCCAAAGGCCTACAGGGGGAGGATGAGGGGCAATGGTTTGAAATTAGAGAAGAGAAGATTTAGCCTGGATGTTAGGAACAAGTTCTTCTGCACCATGAGGGTGGTGGAACACTGGAACAAGTCACCCAGGGAAGTAGTTGAGGCCCCATCCCTGGAGATATTCAAGGTCATGCTGGACAAGGCTCTCAGCAACCTGATCTAGAGGATGATGTCCCTGCTAACTGCAGGGAGGTTGGACTGGATGACCTTTGGAGGTCCATTCCAACCCAAACCATTCTATGACTGTAATGGTCACAGAGCACTGGAACAGGCTGCTCAGAGAGCTTGTGGAGTCTCCTTCTCTGGAGACTTTCCAGTCCCATCTGGATGTGTTCCTGTGTGACCTGTGCTGGATTCTATGGCCCTGCTCTGGCAGGGGGGTTGGACTCAATGGTCTCTTTGGGTCCCTTCCAACCCTTAACATCCTGTCATCCTGTGACTCTGTGATTCTGTAATACCAAATCTTTTTTGCACTGAACTATCTGAACCTTTCAGTTCTTACAGGCCCAATCTTTGGGAAAACTGAGTTCTGTGGACAAGCTTAGAAATGGTTGGAGAACAAATGTGAAGACTCTGCAATTCCTACTGCAGCAAGCGCACCACAGCATGTGAGGCAAGAAAGAGACAAGCCAAAACCTCCCACTACTTATCTTCTGAGTCTGCAAAAGCTAAAAGCTCAAGACTAAGATAAAATATTACCTTCCTTTACCAACTCTCCATTGTCAGCTTAGAGACAAGCAAAGCTTAATAACCAAACCAACAGTAGCTGAGCTGCTGCACAGCACTCAGTGCCTAACACAATGCATGCAGCACAGGCACTCTTGCTGTTAGACACCAGCACCACTCCAAATGTGGGTTTTAAATCCACCTGCACCTAACAGACAACTCAGGCTCCTATGGTTTATCAAGAACAGGACAACAGAGTGAAAGAACTATTTAACAGAAAGGATTTCACCAGAGCTATTTAACTGAATCACACCTCCCTACCCCCCTCCCACTGCTTGCTAACTGTGGTTAAATAAGACAGCACAGAGCAGAAGACCCTGCTTGCAATTAAAAATATGGGGATTAATCAATTAATTAATTAGCAACCCCCTAGCTCAAATGCTTTTCTTCTCCAAGACTGGGCTTGATAATCTCTTGGCCATACCAGCAAACAAGGTTACCTGCAGGTTAACTTACCTTATCAACATGTTCCTCAGGATTGTGAAGTCACAGTGCTCGCCATTTTCAACTGCAAAAAACAAAAGAAGGGGAAAAAAAGGTAAGTTTTGGGTGGCAGGCCAACCAAATATGTGTCTTACACAAAGGAAAGGCTTTTAGAGGTCTCCCAGCCCTTATGTTCATTCCAACAACAGATGACTTCCTTGCTCAAGTTAACAGTAGGAGAGCATTAACCATGCAGCACTAGAATCACCAAGTGGTAAGGATTGGAAGGGACCTCCAGAGATCATCAAGTCCAACCCCTACCAACAAAGCTCCTGTGCTCCCCTAACCCACAGTGGCACACCCCAAGTCAGGACAGGACAATAAGGTAGCACAACAGAAACAGAGTTTTTGCCACTTTATGGTCCTTTGGAGGCCCTGCCAGCACAGCTGCATCATTAAGGATCAGACACTACCTGAAGACCCCAGGCTAGATGCAGCTACCATCAAAACCTTTAGATCATCTTCTGGGCAATCTGATCCAGCGGAAGATGTCCCTGCTGACTGAAGAGGAGGTTGGACTGGATGACCTTTGGAGGTCCCTTCCAACCCAGACAATTCTATGATTCTAAGACAGACTTATTGCAGTCTGGCAGTGCTTGTTTACAGCTGGCTGAACACGAGCCAGCAGTGTGCCAAAGAGGCCAAGAAGGCCAACGGCATCCTGGCCTACAACAGGAATAGTGTGGCCAGCAGGAGCAGGGAAGGCATTCTGCCCTGCACTCAGCACTGGTTAGGCCACACCTTGAGTCTTGTGTCCAGTTCTGGGCCTCTCAATTCAGGAGAAGTTGAGGTACTGGAACATGTCCAGAGAAGAGCAACGAGGCTGGGGAGGGGTCTGGAGCACAGCCCTGTGAGGAGAGGCTGAGGGAGCTGGGGTTGCTTAGCCTGGAGAAAAGGAGGCTCAGGGGAGACCTTCTTGCTCTCTCCAACTCCCTGAAGGGAGGTTGTAGCCAGGTGGGGGCTGGTCTCTGCTCCTAGGCAGCCAGCACCAGAACAAGAGGACACAGTCTCAAGCTGTGCCAGGGGAGGTTTAGTCTGGAGGTTAGGAGAAAGTTCTTCCCAGCAAGAGAGATTGGCCATTGGAATGTGCTGCCCAGGGAGGTGGTGGAGTCATCATCACTGGAGGTGTTCAGAAAAGGCTTGGGTGTGGCACTTGGAGCCATGGTTTGGTTGTCAGGAGGTGTTGGGTCACAGGTAGAACTTGATGATCTTTGAGGTCTTTTCCAACCTTATTGATTCTATGATTCTGTTTCTCCCTGTCCCACCAAAGGAACTGCAGAATCTTCATTTTAATATGGATTTAGCTCTTTACTAACCAACCAAAGGAAGGTTGTGTATTTAATTTGATGCACCTGCCTACAGACCAAAGGAAAAAGAGGAGTGGCAGCTGTCATTAGATGCCATCTATTCCACTGTGTCTCTCATCCCCTCACTGGAGAAGAGGCTGATGCTGTGGATGGCATTTCCCTGAGGGACAATGAAATGACACTGGAGGAAAAAGAAAATGCACAGAGAGAGGGCAACACAAAAAGCTCTTAACATACACAGATGAAAGGCATGATGCAGGTTTCAATGTGCCCCTGAAGAAGGGATGGGACAATTTCATGGGAAGAAGGAATAAAGCCAGGATGAAGGAATGAAAATAGAAGAGAATAGAATAAACCAGGTTGGAAGAGACCTTCAAGATCATCCAGACCAACCTGTCATCCAACACCACCCAACCAACTAAACCATGGCACCAAGCACCCTATCAACTCTCCTCCTGAACACCTCCAGGGATGGTGACTCCACCACCTCCCCAGGCAGCCCATTCCAATGGGCAATCACTCTCTCTGTGTAGAACTTCCTCCTAACCCAGCCTAAACCTCCCCTGGTGCAGCCTGAGACTGTGTCCTCTTGCTCTGGTACTGGTTGCCTGGGAGAAGAGACCAACCTCTGCCTGTCTACACCCCCCCTTAAGGTAGTTGTAGAGAGCAATAAGGTCACCCCTGAGTCTCCTCCTCTCCAGGCTAAGCAACCCCTCAGCAGCTCCCTCAGTCTCTCCAAGCAGAGTTTAGTGAATCCTGCAGGAAACTGAAGCACTCTTAGCCTGGTTGTGTGCTCATCTTATCGTATTATCATAGTATCATTCAGGGTTGGAAGGGACCACAAGGATCATCTAGTTCCAACCCCCCTGCCATCTTGTCTGTGCTCTCCTGCATTCTTTTACCCTGTGGTTTTACACAGACTGGGAAGCCCTGCTCAGACAAGCACATGAAGTCACACTCCCAAAAAAAAGCATCCTAAGTATTCTGTCCTTAGCTGACAGACTTAAAGCCACTTACAGAGGATCCTATTAGTCAGGCTACTTCTTCCCTACTGAGAGCTGCACAGTCACCCCAGTGTGAAACACTGATGGCTTCATTTTCTTCAAAAAGAAACACCCCCCCCCCCAAAAAAAAACCAACCAATAATCAAGAAAACCAGCACCATTTTGTAGATCCCCAAATGCTGAGAGCCTTAAATAAAGCTGAATCCTCTCTGGTGCAGCTGGTTTGCACTTACTGCCAAACCTCATTTCCTGCCAGACAACACACTTCAAAGGGCTCCAGCATTTTTCTTTCAAGTGCTGGTCCATGCACTGCTTGTTGGTTGAGGGTTTGGGTTGGTGTTTTTGGGGTTTTTTTTGGGCCTGTTTTACACTGGCATCAAATTTATAGTCCACTGCCTTCAGATGGCAGAAACAGTGACAAGGAAAAAAACCCACAAACAACAAAAGAATAAAAGAAAGAAAGAAAGAAATGAATCTTCTCTTTATTCAGTGTGCACAGTGCCAGGAAAAAGTTCAAGGAGCGTGGAAAATCAGTTCAGCAGTGGTTGTTTCACTACACAGAGTCACAGAATTTCAGGGGCTGGAAGGGACCTCAAAAGCTCATCCAGTGCAACCCCCCCTGCTAGAGCAGGAGCACCAAGAGCAGATCACACAGGAACACATCCAGGTGGGTCTGGAATGTCTCCAGAGAGGGAGACTCCATAACCCCCCTGGGCAGCCTGTGCCAGTGTTCTGTCACCCTCACAGGGAAATAATTCTTCCTCATATTTGCATGGGACTTCCTTTGCCTCAACTTCCACTATTGCCTTTTGTCCTGTCACTGGACACCACCCAGCAGAGCCTGGCTCCATCCTCTCAGGACTCACCCTTTATATCTTTATAAACACTGATGAGGTCACCCCTCAGTCTCCTCCAAGCTACAGAGCCCTCAGCTCCCTCAGTCTCTCCTCATACAGATGTTCCATTCCCTTCATCATCCTCATGGCTCTGTGCTGGACTCCCTTAAGCAGCTCACTGTCTGTCTTGAACTGAGGGCCCCAGAACTGGACACAATATTCCAGATGCAGCCTCACCAGTGCAGAGTAGAGGGGCAGGAGAACCTCTCTTGACCTACTGGTCACACCCCTTCTAATCCACCCCAGAATGGCATTGGCCTTCCTGGCCCCAAGAGCACATTGCTGGCTCACAGACATCCTTCCATCCACCAGGACCCCCAGGTCCCTTTCCCCATCACTGCTCTCCAGCAGGTCAGTCCCCAGCTTATCCTGGTGCATGGAGTTGTTCCTTCCCAGGTGCAAGACTCTCCCCTTGCCCTTGTTGAACTTCAAATTTCTCCCTGCCCAGCTCTCAGCCTGTCCAAGCCTGGCTGAAAGGCAGCACAGCCCTCTGGTGTGACAGCCACTCCACCCTGCTTGGTGTGCCGGGTGCTGCACTTTGGCCACGGCAACCCCATGCAGAACTACAGGCTGGGGTCAGAGCTGCCAAACAGAGAGGGACCTGGGGGTGCTGGTTAACAGCTGCCTAAACATGAGCCAGCAGTGTGCCCAGGTGGCCAAGGTGGCTAATGGCATCCTGGGCTGCATTAGGAATAGTGTGGCCAGCAGGAGCAGGGAGGTCATTGTGCCCCTGGACTCTGCATTGGTTAGGCCACACCTTGAGTCCTGTGTCCAGTTCTGGGCCCCTCAGTTTAAGAAGGACATTTTGACCCTTGAATGTGTCCAGAGACGGGCAAGGAGGCTGGGGAGAGGCCTTGAGCACAGCCCTGTGAGGAGAGGCTGAGGGAGCTGGGGTTGTTTAGCCTGGAGAAAAGGAGGCTCAGGGGAGCCCTCATTGCTCTCTGCAACTACCTGAAAGGTGGCTGTAGCCAGGAAAGGGTTGGTCTCTTCTCCCAGGCACCCAGCACCAGAACAAGGGGACACAGTCTCAAGCTGCACCAGGGAAAGTTTAGGCTTGAGGTGAGGAGAAAGTTCTTCACTGAGAGAGTTGTTGACCATTGGAATGTGCTGCCCAGGGAGGTGGTGGAGTCACCATCCCTGGAGGTGTTCAAGAGGGGACTGGACGTGGCACTTGGTGCCATGGTCTAGTCATGAGGTCTGTGGTGACAGGTTGGACTCGATGATCTCTGAGGTCTCTTCCAACCTTGGTGATACTGTGATACTGTCTTGTCAGCAAACTTGCTGACAGTGCTCTCTGCCCTCATCCAGGTCACTGAATATATTGAACAGCTCTGGTCCCAGTACTGACCCCTGAGGGACTCCACTAGACACAGGCCTCCAACTAGCCTCTGTCCCATTGAGTACAACTTTAACTCCTTCCCTTCAACCAGTTCACAGCATGGTGTGGGCCACAATGGTTACCAGAAGAACCATAACAGTAAAGAATGTTTTAAATAAATGAATAATTGTCAAAAAAGGAGGGAAAAAAGCCCCAAACCAACCAAGCAAACTATTAAAAGTATCATTAGCAGCTACCTTCCTGTTGCTACCCCCCTGCAATTAAGACTCAAATGTGTTTGGAATAAACCCCCAATTCTTCCAGAAACCTTAAAGGGAATTTAAGGGAGCCAAGCTGATCAAATTAACATTCTGGATGTGAATACTCTAGGAAAAAGAATTTAAGTAATCTAAGCCTCACCATAAACTCAGCACAGCAGTAAATTACTACAGGTTTTTACAACTCAAGTGAGGCTTCAACAGGAACCTGCCTGCAAACACAAACAGTGCTGAGCCTGTACCTTTGTCCAAGTACCTTTGTTCAGTCTGCAGAAGAGAAGGCTCCGAGGTGACCTCATTGTGGCCTTCCAGTATCTGAAGGGGGCCTACAGGAAGGCTGGGGAGGGACTGCTCAGGATCTCAGGTAGTGATAGGACTAGGGGGAATGGAATGAAGCTGGAGGTGGGGAGATTCAGGCTAGAGGTGAGGAGGAGGTTCTTCACCATGAGAGTGGTGAAACCCTGGAATGGGTTGTCCAGGGAGGTGGTCGAGGCCCCATCCCTGGAGGTGTTTAAGCCCAGGCTGGATGAGGCTCTGGCCAGCCTGATCTAGTGTGGGGTGTCCCTGCCCATGGCAGGGGGGTTGGAACTAGATGATCCTTGTGGTCCCTTCCAACCCTGAATGATACTATGATACTATGATAAGTGTATCAACATTGGAAGGCAGCTCTAAGGTCTCCTCAAAGTCTTCTCTTCTCTAGGCTAAGCAACCTCAGCTCCCTCAGGCCATCCTCATAGCAGAGGTGTTCCAGCCCTTAAGGTTAGGCTGAGGGAGCTGGAGTTGTTCAGCCTGGAGAAGAGAATACTCTGGGAGGACCTCAGAGCTGCCTTCCAATAGCTGAAGGGATCCTACAGGAAGGCTGCAGAGGGACTTTTCATGAAGGTGTCTAGCAATAGGCCAAGGGGGAATGGTTTGAAGCTGAGGGTTAGACTGGAGCTGAGGGAGAAGTTTTTCAGTAGCAGGGTGGTGAGTCTCTGGAATAGGCTGCCCAGGGAGGTTGTGGCTGCCTGCTGCCTGGGGGTCTTCAAGGCTAGGTTGGATGAGACCTTGAGCAGCTGAGTCTGCTTGAGAGGTGTCCCTGGGCATGGAGGGGAGGTTGGAGCAGCTGATCTCTGAGGTCCCTTCCAACCTGAGCCATTCTCTGACAAAATAACAAAATGGTGTGTTTGATGGATTTCCAGACCAGAGCACATTCAGATGAAGCATTTCCAACAAATGAAGTATAGATTAACGTGTAATAAGTCTTCAATGGATAAAAAACCCTCATGAGAAAGCCTTACCTTCTGCAACACCCCATGGGTACTGCCTTCCTCTGACTCTCTTGCCATTGACTTCGATGATGGTGTTGCTCCCTACCACAGCAAGAGGTAAACGGTCCTAGGAAAGAAAAGATTAGCTGAAACCCAAGAAATAAATCCAAATCTCTGCTGCCAAGAGATAGCTGCCAAGCATGCCTCTGCAGAAACTTGCTGTCAGCTGCTTTCCTGCTGGAACACTGCAATGCAGCTTCACCCCAAGTGCAGGAATGATTATCTTTACTGACCTCTGGCTAGGTTAATGGCACAGATGCATACACACACCCAGCTCTGGAATCCCTTACACTGTTCTAGTCTGGAAATCTAGTTAAGAAACAGACATTACTCTGACTTAGTAAGCTCAGCAACAGGCAAACTATTTCCTAGTTACTCCACTGCAGAGCAATTATTTATCAGTTCAGATTCAAACTGGCCACATGGACTGTTACTGTGACTGCATCTGGTACTCGGTTTGCAAAGGTTTGGCAAAGAACTACTCCAACTTCTTGGTTTCAGCTGAACCAAAAGTCCCTCCAGTGTAACAAGCAGCACAGGAGCCAAGAGTGGCTGCAAATGGCTGACAGGATACAAAGCTAAGCATTTTGGACTTTTGTTCCTGGTTTTATTCTGCTCTTCTCCTTTAGGCTTAGTCCCAGAATATTTTCCACTTGTGCTTATCCATCCTAGATGGCTCCCACTGGAACAAAAATAAACTAAAAGCTCTTACAGGCTGTTAAAGCTACTGAACAAACAGAAGAAGAAACCTAAGCAAGATGGACTCCAACATGAAAGAACTTAAACTGGTAAGAGGCTGATCTGTTGGAGGGCAGCTCTGGGGAGAAGGACCTGGTAGTCCTGGTAAACAACAGGATGCCCATGAGCCAGCAATGTGCCCTTATAGCCAAGAAGGCAAATGGCATCCTGGGGTGCATTAGGAGTGTGGTTAGTAGGTCCAAAGGGGTTCTTCTCCCTTTCCACTCTGCCCTGGTGAGGCCACATCTGGAATACTGTGTCCACTTCTGGGCCCCTCAGTTCAAGAGGGGCCTCAAAGAACTGCTTGGAAGATTCCAGCACAGAGCCACAAAGGTGCTGAAGGCAGTGGAACATCTCCCTGCTGAGGACAGGCTGAGGGAGCTGGGACTCTGTAGCTTGGAGCAGAGGAGTCTGAGGGATGACCTCATTCATGTTGATAAAGATGTACAGAGCAGGATCAGGAGGACAGAGCCAGGCTCTGCTCAGGGATGTCCAAGGACAGGACAAGGGGCAATGGGTGCAAGCTGGAGCAGAGCAGGTTCTACATGAACATATGGAAATGCTTTTTCACTGTGAGGATGCAAGAGCCCTGGAGCAGGCTGCCCAGAGAGGTTGTGGAGTCTCCTTCTGTGGAGACATTCCAAACCCACCTGGATGTGCTCCTGTGTGACCTGCTCGAGGTGATCCTGCTCTGGCAGGGGGGTTGGACTGGATGAGCTTTTGAGAGCTCTTCCAACCCCTAGAATTCTGAGTCTGTGAAACCAAGTCCATGACTAAACACAGCAAAGGCCTTCCAACAGCCTGCCAGTCCTTTTGGTCTTCTTCAGTCATTTGTCTCCACTAAGGTTTCAGGCCATCAATTAGCTGGACAGCAATTAACTGTACTGCACAGACTGTGCCACTGCACACCTGAGACAACCCTTGCCTCCTTCACAGCTCTGAACCCAACAAAATGGGGTAAGTGGCTAAAAGTCAAGCAGAGATGGAATAAAGAGGAAGTAACCTTTCCAGAGTTTATGGAATGAATGTGACCTTGTGTTTTCAATCCAATTTCAGCCACTAAAGGACCTAAATTCTCCCTGAGTGTCATTCACTGCCTCAGCTAAGGCACACTTAGAGCAGCTTTATATCTGACTTGCTTAATCTTCTAAGGGTTTTGGGGGGCTCTTCATTCATGGCAAAGTGTTCACTCCTTCCCCTCCCCTATCCCCCAACCTCAGCAAGCAGTTTTGCAAAAGCAAAGGCTTTACCTTTATCTTTTTGACAATCTTGTTTTCTTCTTCATCATCTGTCTCTGGAAATTCATATATTTTAATTTTGTGCTCTTGGATTTCTTTCATTATCTAAAACAAACAAACAAATCTGTTAGCTGGCTGAGGGATTCACATGCACCTTGCAAAAGCTCTCTCTTTGTCATGAAGATCCTTGCATGTTGAAGTGACTTAAGGTCCACCACAAAACTTGCATGTTTAACACCCTCAGGGATTATTGGCACTGGAGCAGGTTGCTGAGGGAGGTGGTTGAGGCCCCATCCCTGAGCAGATCCTGGGCTGCATCAGGAGAAGTGTGGCTAGCAGGGCAAAGGAGGTGATCCCCCCCTTCTACTCAGCCCTGGTGAGACCCCACCTGGAGTACTGCCTCCAGTTCTGGAGCCCCTAGTACAAGAGGGATCTGGAGGTGCTGGAAGGTGTCCAGAGAAGGGCCACAAGGATGATCAGAGGGCTGGAGCACCTCTCCTATGAGGACAGACTGAAGGAGTTGGGGCTGTTCAGTCTGTAGAGGAGAAGGCTCCCAGGTGACCTCATTGTGGCCTTCCAGGATCTGAAGGGGGCCTACAAGAAGGCTGGGGAAGGACTTCTCAGGATCTCAGGTAGTGATAGGACTAGGGGGAATGGAATGAAGCTGGAGGTGGGGAGATTCAGGCTGGAGGTGAGGAGGAAGTTCTTCCCCATGAGAGTGGTGAAGCCCTGGAATGGGTTGTCCAGGGAGGTGGTCGAGGCCCAGTCCCTGGAGGTGTTTAAGCCCAGGCTGGATGAGGCTCTGTCCAGCCTGATCTAGTGTGGGGTGTCCCTGCCCATGGCAGGGGGGTTGGAACTAGATGATCCTTGTGGTCCCTTCCAACCCTGAATGATACTATGATACTATGATATTCAAGGTGAGGGCTCTGGGCAACCTGATCTAGTTGAGGATGTCCCTGCTGACTGCAGAGGGGGTTTGGACAGGATAAGCTTTGGAGGTCCCTTCCAGCCCAGACCATTCTGTGATGATCATCTCTCCTTCTCCTAGGAGAAGACAGGATTAGAGGCAGAGCCTCACAGCTAACAGAGTATCATCCATCAACACAAAGCAGCAAAAACAAACTTCAGCTTCCTACAACAGAGCAAGCACAGATCCATACCAATGGGAATTCCACCTGCACATGTCACAAGTAATACAACACAGCTTAAGTGTTCAGCCTAGTCCCTTAAAAACCAGAACCACCCCACCATAAAAACAAACCCAAACCCACCCTGCTGCTGCCACTCCTTTTCTTTTTCTACCTCACCTGAGCATCAGTTTCCTGAAGCAGGATCACCTGCCTATTTTAATGGAGCTTGGGACTGACAAACTGACTCCAACCTTCAGTTGTGTTTAAAAAAAAAAGACCCCAACTGTGCTGGTTCTGGTGCTCATTTTGTCTGGAGGGGATAGCTTTAAAAACAAACTGATGAGTTTCCCAGAATTCTGGAGCAAAAAAATAAATATAAATAAATAGAAATGTATTAGAGCATTTAGCTGACAGCTGCACTGCAGAGCCCTGGGGAATGTTTCCAGCTCATCAGTTTGCAGCCTTGTGAGAACTTTTAAGTCTCCAGTTCGTGCAAGGCTTCACTGTGCCAAGTTTGATTTGGGAAAGTCTCCTCTATTTAACACCAATTTATTGACAAAGCTGCTTGTAAACTGCCCTGCCCATGGCAGGAGAGGTGGAGCTAGATGATCCTTGAGGTCTCTTCCAACCCTGACAATTCTATGATTCTAACTTAAGGAATATTCTGGCTTTCACCATTTTGTCTCTCTTTACATAACCCTCCCCTTCCCCCACACCATGAAATGCAGCCAAAACAGAATTCAGGTCTATAGCACCTAGCTTAAGCTTCTCCAGGGCAGAAAATATCCTTTAATTCTTAGTCTGAAGTCAAAAGTTCTGCACAGAATCTCTCTTAATGCAAAATTCTTCCCCCCCCTCCCCCCAGGATCTGTTTTCTTGTAAACTGAAACTGGAGGCAGTGAGCTTTGTAGAGTAGGGTCAATAGTTGGGCTTGATGATCCCAGAGGTCTTTTCCAACCTAAATGATTCTACTATAAGAAACTTCATGCCTTGTCTTGCCCTTTTCTGGGCCTTCCCTATCTTCCCTCGTGCAACACACCAACATTCTACTCTGATCATGTAGTTGAAATAAAACATAAACCACTTGGAGATATCAACACCAAATTTACTCTGCAAATACAAGAGAACTGTATCAGTGATACCAATGCTAGAGCTACTCTCATCATCTTTAAAATGCACTGCCACAGCCCAAGACTGAACAGCATTGGCCACAACAACCCCAGGCAGTGCTACAGGCTGGGGTCAGCGTGGCTGGAGAGCAGCCAGGCAGAGAGGGACCTGGGGGTACTGGTTGATAGTAGGCTGAACATGAGTCAGCAGTGTGCCCAAAGAAACAAACAAAATGAAACATCCCCAAATCCCCAAAGGTCACAAAAATGGCAACAAAACCCCAATCAATTAAAACACAAACACTCACCCCAAAACAATAAAACAGAAAACCAAGGACCCAACCCTCCACAAAAAATGGATAGAAACCCAAAACACTCCAAAAAACACACACAAAGTAAAAAAACCCCAAATGAAATAAACCCAAATCCCCCAAAGGTCACAAAAATGACAACAAAACCCCAATCAATTAAAACCCAAACACTCTCCCCAAACCAACAAAAAACCCCAATCCAATAGCCCAATCCTCCCCCTACAAATGGATAAAACCCCAAAACACACCAAAACCACCCCACAAACACAAAGGTAAAAAGACCAAAGAAACAAACAAATGAAACAAACCCAAATCCCCAAGGTCACAAAAATGACAACAAAACCCCAATCAACTAAAAAGCAAACACAATCTCTCCCTAAACCAATAAAAAAGCAAAACCAATAACCCAACCCTCCCCCCAAAGTGGATAAACCCCCCCAAAACACACACAAAATCCCCACACACAAATGAAAAGCAAAACCAAAAAAGGAAACAAAATGAAACAAACCCAAATCCCCAAAGCTCACAAAAATGACAACAAAATCCCAATCAACTAAAAACCAAACACAACCTCTCCCCAAACCAACAGAAAACCAAAACCAATAGCCCAACCCTCCCCCCAAAATAGATAAAACCCCAAAACACACCAAACAAACCCCACAAACACAAAGTTAGAAAGACCAAACAAACAAAATGAAACAAACCCAAGTCCCCAAAGGCCACCAAAATGACAACAAAACCCCAATCAACTAAAAAGCAAACGCAACCTCTCCCCAAACCAACAGAAAACCAAAACCAATAACCCAACCCTCCCCCAAAAATGGATAAAACCCCAAAACACACCAAAAAACTCACACAAAAACCAAAGTACAAATAGCCCAAAAGCAAACAAAATGAAGCAAACCAAAATCCCCAAAGGTCACAACAACAAAACCCCAATCAAGTAAAAACCAAACTCAACCTCTCCCCAGACCAATAGAAAACCAAAACCAATAACCCAACCCTCCTCCCAAAATGGATAAAACCCCAAAACACACCAAACAAACCCCACAAACACAAAGTTAGAAAGACCAAACAAACGATATGAAACAAACCCAAATCCCCAAGGTCACAAAAATGACAACAAAACCCCAATCAATTGAAAGCTAAACACAATCTTGCCTCAAACCAACAAAAAAACAAAACAAATAACCCAACCCTCCCCCCAAAATGGACAAAACCCCAAAACACACCAAAAAACTCACACAAAAACCAAAGTAAAAATAACCCCAAAGCAACCAAAATGAAGCAAACCAAAATCCCCAAAGGTCACAACAACAAAACCCCAATCAATTGAAACCCAAACTCTCCCCAAACCAACAGAAAACCAAAACCAATCACCCAACCCTCCCCCCTCAAAATGGATACAATCCCAAAACCCACCCAAACTAAAAACCAACCCAACCCACCAACCAACATGAAACAACCCCAAAATCCCCAAAGGCCACAAAAGGAGAAGAAAAATCCCCACCCAGTTAAAAGAACACAAAGCAAGACCAAGGACCCCAAGCAAAGAAATGAACCACCCCCACCCCCCACCCCCCCCCCAGCAAATAAATTCACAATACAAAACCCTAACCAACTAACCAACCCCCCTCAAAACCCAACCACCACCACCCAGCCTTCTGTGAGGCACCTAAATAAAATCTTTGCAGGTTCCCTGTCCTTCCTTGCTGATTTTTATCTCGGCGGTGAATTGCTTCCCTTGCCAAGAATCACATTGCACTTGGAAACCTCCTCCCCTGAGGACAGACCCAGGCTTATTTCACCCTGAAATGATTACATCTAGAGACAGAAATTACTTTGGGTTTTGCTGTCTCCAAGTCATTGCTTGGGGGGGAGGGGGGGGGAGGGGGGGTTGAACATTTGGGGGTTTTTTGGTGTAGAAGTTGTTAATTCTCACCACTCAGAATCACAGAGTGGTTTGGGTGGGAAAGCACCTCTAAGGGTCAGCAAGTCCAAACATCACCAGGAAAGCACCATGGCATTAAACCACATCTCAAAGCCCACATATTTCTTCAACACCTCCAGGCGTGGTGACTCCACAGAATCACAGATTTTCAGGAGCTGGAAGGGACCTTAAAAGATCATGAGCCAGCAGTGTGCCCAGGTGGCCAAGAAGGCCAATGGCATCCTGGCCTGCATCAGGAATAGTGTGGCCAGCAGGAGCAGGGAGGTCATTCTCCCCCTGTACACTGCACTGGTTAGGCCACACCTTGAGTCCTGTGTCCAGTTCTGGGCTCCTCAGTTTAGGAAGGAGGTTGACTTGCTGGAAGATGTCCAGAGAAGGGCAACAAAGCTGGGGAGGGGTCTGGAACACAGCCCTGTGAGGAGAGGCTGAGGGAGCTGGGGTTGCTTAGCCTGGAGAAGAGGAGGCTCAGGGGAGACCTTCTTGCTCTCTACAACTCCCTGAAGGGAGGTTGTAGCCAGGAGGGGGTTGGTCTCTTCTCCCAGGCAAGCAGCACCAGAACAAGAGCACACAGTCTCAAGCTGCACCAGGGGAGGTTTAGGCTGGAGGTGAGATAGAAATTCTTCTCAGAAAGGGAGATTGGCCATTGGAATGTGCTGCCCAGGGAGGTGGTGGAGTCACCATCACTGGAGGTGTTCAAAAAGGGATTGGATGTGGCACTTGGAGCCATGGTTTAGTTGTCAGGAGGTTTTGGGTGATAGGTTGGACCTGATGATCTCTGAGGTCTTTTCCAACCTTATTGATTCTATCATTCTATGATCATCTAGTCCAACCCCCCTGCCAAAGCAGGAACACCTACACCAGATTTAACATCTCCTTGAGCAGACTGTTCCAATGCCTGACCACTGGAACAAAACAAATGTTTTCTCACCTTCAACCTAAACATCCCCTGCCACACTTTCAGCTCATTTCCTCTTGTTCTATCACCTGATGTTAGGGAGAAGATACCAGTCCCTCACCTCACTCCAAGCTCCTTTCTGGGAGTTTTTGAGAATAATAAGGTCTCCTCTTAGTTTCCTTTCCCAGTCCCCTCGGCTATCACCTCTTTACATGAGGTTCTGAGGGCACTTCATGTGAGGCTTCAATCAAGTGTCCACCACCAGCTAAGCTCCACTTTCAACAACCTGGGAGCTCGTCAGCTGCAGTATCTCAACCCCCTTGGGATGCGCAACTTCATGCCTGAGACTTTCTTTTTCCCTTTCTTTTGCTTTTTCTCCCCTCTCCCTTTCCCCCCCTTTCTCCCCTCCCCCTTTGCCCCTTCTTCTCCCACAGGGATGAACTAGGTACATTACTGTGTTGTAAACATGGCATCTTTCAGCTCACCTGTTTTTTGAACTGTTGGCATTCCTCAGGTGTGAGTGTGTCTGCTTTGGCAATGAGGGGAATGATGTTCACCTTTTCATGCAGGCGTTTCATAAACTCTATATCCAAAGGCTTAAGCCTGAAAGACAGCAGCAGAGCTTTGGCAATTCATAGCACACACAAAATAATAAGAGCACACACAAATGGTCTGAGATTTGGCCTGACAGCTGCTCTGAAGACTACTGATTTATGGTAGGTGCTTGAATTGAAGTCAAAAGGCTACCTGCAGCTGCTAGAATTGGCTAACAGCAGAGGAGTAAGTTGTCAGATAATACTAATAGTAGTCATGAGACGTCTGCTAGTTGATCTTTAGAGGTCCCTTCCAGCCCCTAACATCCTGTGTGATGCTGTATGAAATTACACTCATTGAAGAGCTCTTCTGTGAGGGTAGTGAAGCTAGTGTCAGCAGCTGGAAAATAGTCACAAGATCACAGGATGTTAGTGGTTAGAAGGGACTTCTGGAGAACTTCCAGTCCAACGTCCCTGCCAGAGCAGGACCAGAGAATCCAGCACAGGTCACACAGGAACACATCCAGACAGGGCTGGAAAGGCTCCAGAGAAGGAGGCTCTACAATATCTCTGGGCAGCCTGTTCCAGTGCTCTGTGGCTTTTACAGTAAAGAAGTTCTTCCTCATGTTGAGGTGGAACCTCCTGTGCTGGAGTTTATATCCACTGCCCCTTGTCCTATCCCAGGGAGCAACTGAGCAGAGCCTGTCCCTGTCCCTGCCTTCCTGTCCCTCACCCCTCAGATATTAACAGACATTGATCAGATGCCCTGTCAGTATTCTCCTCTCCAGACTCAACACCCCCAGAGCTGTCAGCCTCTCCTCACCAGGCCACTGCCTGCAGTCCCTTCATCATCCTTGTAGCTCTCTGTTGGACTCTCTTCAGCAGATCCCTGTCCCTCTTGAACTGGGGGGCCCTGAACTAGATGCAATATTCCAGGTGTGGCCTCACTAGGGCAGAGTACAGGGGAAGGAGAAGCTCCCTCGATTTCCTACTCCAGATAGAGTTTACAGTTGTGAATCCTTTTCTGCTCACACATGCAGCTTTACTTTCTGAAAGTCATGTTTATTCTTCCTGGGAGTGGGCTGGGAGATTCCTTTATACTTTAGATTGCTGAAGAGAGTCAACTCAGTGAGTGAATGAAGTAGAAATATCCCATCCCTAATTTGCTCTCCAGAGAAAGACCATTATGAAAGTGGATGACAGTGATATAAAAACTAAACCATGCACCATATGGGGATATAAACCCATCAGTGGGGATCAAAGTGGTGTTTCCTGCTTGCTGAAACAAAGCCACCGAGACTGATGCATTAACGTTGCAGAATAATAGCAAGTTTAGCCAAGCTTAAAGGATTCCCTTCAAAGGATTTAGCAAGATTATTTCTCATATTAAAAATATATATGTAAAATAATTAGGAACATTGTGAATCAGACTCTTTTGGTACTCAAATTTAACTCCTCCAAACCTTACATAAAGAATTACACAGAAAAGAAGCCCTGAAGAGCACATCACTTTCACCTTTCCTGCCTGCCACTGAACTACTCAGCTCTTCAACATTCCATCAGACAGCTAACATTAATGCACACCTAGATTAGGAGCACTGGCTGGGCAATCCTTCCACCTCAACAGGCTTTCCCTGTCTTCATTTCAAAACACCACCTAGGGTGACACCAGGCTGAAGGGCAGTCACCAAAGCAAAGCATTTCAGTGCTCACCTCAAGGCCTTGAGTTTGCAGTGGAGGCTGAAGCAAGCAGCCTTTACCTAAAGATCCCATACAGCAATTCATTAGCACCTCATTCACTTACCTGGAAGGTTCCTCCCACCCCTTCACTCTCTCCCTCTACCCCCCAGCTGTGATGATGATGAAGACAACAGTTGAAACTGGGGGAGGAGAGGGGATAAGTTGAATGGATCTAACCTTCACTTATAAATTGTAACAAGGTGGCTTTTGTGAATGCATCCAGGTTTTGTTTCAGGGGAGGTTCAGGCTGGATGTTAGGAAGAAGGTCTTCCCAGAAAGAGAGATTGGCCATTGGAATGTGCTGCCCAGGGAGGTGGTGGAGTCACCGTCCCTGGAGGCATTTAAGAAGAGCCTGGATGAGGCACTTGGTGCCGTGGTTGAGTTGATTAGATGGTGTTGGGTGATAGGTTGGACTTGATGATCTTGAAGGTCTTTCCCAACCTGGTTAATTCTATTCTACTCTACTCTAAGTCAGGAAGGCAAACAGAAGTAGTTCACCCTGCAACTACTTTAACTCAGTGTAAATCCAATCATGCATTAAGAGCAAAGGGCACACTCTGCTCATCAGGTTATGTGCTGCTGTCTGCACAGGAAACATGACTGAAAGCTGCACAGCCACAAAACCCAGGTAGGAAGTGAGCCACGTCCTTTCAGAGAGGCCACTACCTTAAAAGAGGAAATGAATGCTAACAGGAACACCAATGCCCTCTGTGCTCCATTCATTTCCTTAACTGGGTGACAACTCCAAGCATTTACTCCAGTAACTGGAAAACACTACCCAAACCTCTCTCAACTTTACTTCCCCTACCCACAAATAACAACATGAAATACCTGCACAAGCAACATGCTTTTCCAGCTTTCAGTCTCATTAATTTAGTGCCCCAAGTGTAAGTTATCTGAAGCAGGACCTTTTTTTCCCCCCTCCCCACCTCACAATCAATTTTTACCACCCCCTGGCTTAGAAGCTTTTAATTGATAAAAAGGGAGGGCACAGGGGTGTGGAGGGAAAGCAAATAGGTTTTGAAGAGTCTGAAAGTTAAAGATTGACTGAGAAAAGGAATGGCTCATCTTCCCTTCTCCTTCAATGGCATTTTGGGTTTGCACAGCAGCAAAACAGTGCAGGCCAAGGATTCAAGTGTCTGCATTCAAACCTGACATGCTGACATTGCAAATCTGCATGCTGGGCAATGACTGTGTTTAATTAAAGCAAGCCTGCATAAGAAAACAAAAATCCTGCCCCACCTTCCAGTACTTCTTTCCAAACCTGAGACCTCTCTGTCCAGTGAAAATGATGAGAACTATTCCAATGCTAGAGCTCAGCAGCTGGGATTTTGCACTACCTGAGGAATATTCTCAGAATCCCTTCATTGCTGCTGCCTTATTTTTTAACCCATACAACAGAATAGGCTTCTTCTCTTCTCCTCCTCCTGGTTTTGAAGGTGTAGTTTAAGAGCCTTCTGACAAATTTAATCACTTATAACACAACAACAACATGCCAAGCAACCAGTTTTAGATATAGTCAGTCTGCATCTAATACATCCTGGCAATGCAGTTCTCCCTCTTTACCACTAGATAGAAGTCTGATCCAGTGAAAAAAACTGAGCAGGGGTGGAAGATTGTCTAACAAGTGTGTGTGGGGGGAAAAACCCCAAAAGACTCAGAATGTCTATACTGGAAGTGTCTCCAGACAAAGGATGACACCCTAAGTGAACTAAAGCATTCTTACAAATGCAGGAATTGATCATTGCAATCAAAATTGATCATTAAAATCCAAGGGAGGGAACAAGAGTGGAAAGGAGAAATCCTGTTGCTTGCAGTGTCAGCCTAAGAGAAGTGTGTGAAGAAAAGGCAGAGAGATCACAACCAGATCCTCACACATTCACGAGCACCTACATTTGTATTTGGAATTGTTCCAGCTGGGTATTTTTAATTGCTCTAGCACAGTTTTTCTTGTTGTGCAGCTGATGTGCAGTCATGGATGGTTGTTTTTTTTAGTGTACTAACTTGTCTGGCTTGCTGAAGTCCCTTCCAACCCTAACAATTCTATGATCCTAAGTTTGACAAATCAAAGCTCATCCTGAGCTGAAGCGGGGTCTGCAGGCCCTCATGAAAATCCTCCTTGGAACTCAGAAAACCAAACCTGGGTGTTTCTCTGAGAGAAGAGAGAGAAAGGAAACATGAAATACAAACCCATGTCCTGAAGGAGCAATGAAGTATAAACAGCACTGCACTCTGTTGTCTGGCATCTGGCGTCTGTTCACTCGGGATTCTGCATTCAGGTAGTCCTCAAATTTGCTGTCGATGTAGTCGATGACTGGCTGCCAACTGCAGAGGTTACAGCAAGAAAAACCTCTAAGTTGTCCACTCATGTAAAACAGCCTGGCTGTGCTAACAACCAGAGGGAAACCATTTTGTAGAATGCCACAGGCAGGGATGCCTCTCAGCCAGACTCAGCTGCTCAGGGCCTCACCAAACCTGGCCTTCAACACCCCGCAGGGACAAAGCAGCCACAGCCTCCCTGAGCAGCCTATTCCAGACTCCCACCACTGTCAATCTGAAGAACTTCTTCCTAAGATCCAGCCTAACCCTACTCTCCCTCAAGCCTTCAAACTATTCCCCCTTGTCCTATCTTTAGACACCCTTATGTGAAGTCCCTCTGCAGCCTTCCTGTAGGATCCCTTCAGGTAATGGAAGGCAGCTTTAAGGTGCCCCCAAAGTCTTGTCTTCTCCAGGCTGAACACCCCCAGCTCCCTCAGGCTGTTCTCATAGCAGAACTGTTCAAAGCTTTGCATCACCTTTGTTTCCCTCCTGTGGACTCACTCCAACAGTTCTATGCCCTTCTTATGCTGAGGACACCAGAACTGGACAGAACTGGTGCCTCAAAAGAGCAGAGTAAAGAGGCAGAATCCCCTTTCTTGCCCTGCTGGCCACGAGACTTCAAGGCAGTTATAAAGCTCTGAAGATACAATCTGTGAGTTCACAGAAGGGGAAAAAAAAATACCCTTTCAAACACAATTACCTTCATTGTAAGAGCATTAAATAGAACACTTAAGAGCAGCAGCCAAAAGAACACGCTTTACTGGTCACATCTGGTGACAGCACCCAAGCTGGTTCTGCACACTGCACTTGTGGATACAGAGACAAATGCTGCATTCACTTTCAAGGGAGAAGCTGACAGCATTTCAATCCAGTTCAAAAAACCAAGGGTCCTTGAAACCACAGCAATCAGTAGTTTTCAGCCAGGTGGCAAGCTTAAAAGTGTCAATATTTTAACTCTGCCTTTCATGATAATAATAAATATCACAAGGTGTGCCTGACACACACACACACACAACATGACTCAGACATCGGTGTGGGAGAAGACACAAAGGATGTCTTACCAATTGCTATTATCCACAGCATCTCCAAATCCTGGTGTGTCAACTATTGTGAGTAGTAACTGAACGCCTCCCTCTTTGATTAAAACTTTGGACTGCTCAACCTGGAAAAAGAACAAGGCAAGGTGAGTTCAGTTTTCAGCAGTTCTCTCAGCAACCTTACACAGTGGGAAAAGCAGGCTGTGGAAGAGAAGTCTGACAGAGAATTCCTAACTCTTCTGCTTCAGAGGGATACTGGGGCTCTCTTTTGCTTGTAAAATCCCAACAACTGATAACCATTTATGTGGTGAGAGACTGGCACAGGTTGCCCAGGGAGGTGGTGGAAGCCTCATCCCTGCAGATTTTGAAGGCCAGGCTGGATGTGGCTGTGAGCAACCTGCTGTAGCAGGAGGTGCCACATTAGGGAAGTTAGGGAAGTCATTCTGCCCCTGTACTCTGCACTGGTTAGGCCACACCTTGAGTCCTGTGTCCAGTTCAGGGCCCCTCAGTTTAGGAAGGACATTGAGACACTTGAATGTGTCCAGAGAAGGGCAACAAGGCTAGGGAGAGGCCTTGAGCACAAGCCCTGTGAGGAGAGGCTGAGGGAGCTGGGATTGTTTAGCCTGGAGAAGAGGAGGCTTAGGGGAGCCCTCATTGCCCTCTCCAGCTACCTGAAAGGTGGTTGTAGCCAGGAAGGGGTTGGTCTCTTCTCCCAGGCAACCAGCACCAGAACAAGGGGACACAGTCTCAAGCTGCACCAGGGGAAGTTTAGGCTGGAGGTGAGGAGAAAGTTCTTCACTGAGAGAGTTGTTGGCCATTGGAATGTGCTGCCCAGGGAGGTGGTGGAGTCACCGTCCCTGGAGGTGTTCAAGAGGGGACTGGATGTGGCACTTGGTGCCATGGTCTAGTCATGAGGTCTGTGGTGACAGGTTGGACTTGATGATCTTTGAGGTCTCTTCCAACCTTAGTGATACTGTGATACTGTGTCCCTGCCCATAGCAGGGGTTTGGAACTGGCTGATCCTTGAGTTCATAGAATCATCAAGGTTGGAAAAGAGCTCAAAGATCATGAAGTCCAACCTGACACCCAAGACCTCATGACCACTAGACCGTGGCTCCAATCCCCTCTTGAGCACCTTCCAACCCTAACAGTTGTATGGTTTTTAGAGGGTCATAGTTTAAGCAACAATCAGTGATTGAAAGAACACATGTAAGTATATATGCTTTTAAAGGATTTCATTGGTTTAGTATTTTAAGAGATGTTATCGTTTGAATAGGTTTTGTTATTTTAATGTGCTTCCATCTTTTATCATATTTTGTTATTTTAACTCCTGCTGGAACAGGAACAACCCTAACCAACAATACTAATGCTGGGACCAAATCATAGAATGCCTTAGGTTGGAAGGAATCTGACAGATCATCTCCTCCAACCTCCCCTCCATGGGCAGGGACACCTCTGGCTGCTCGAGGCCTTATCCAGCCTGACCCTGAACACCCTCAGGGAGGAGGCAGCCCCAGCCTCCCTGGGCAGCCCACTGCAGACTGCCACCACCCTTGTACCGAAGAACTTCCTCCTGAGATCCAGTCTAACCCTGCTCTCTCTCAGGCATCACACTTCATGGAATTGTGAACTTTGGTCACATCAATGAAAATAACACTTTTCAAAACTAATCCTCCCCCCAGCTACCTTAGACTCCATATTTTTTAGCCCTTTAAATGCATTTTTAAGACTGCATTTCTTCTTCAGCTAGTATAATGCTTGGCAAAGGGACCACAGAACGTGATGGCTTCCTGTTGCGAGCAGAGTGATATTGGAAAGCAAACCAACCTGGCTGCAATCTGCTGAGCTAGACCTCATGTGACCATAATGGATTGGTTCCTGTTAGCTCAAGCCACTGATAGAAACCTGGCTCAGAAGGCAGCTGCACCAGCAGAAGGCATGATGCAAGACCTGGGTGTGGGAAGGCATGCCTGGAGTGGTGACCACCCATCTGCAGCTCAGCTCAGCCAGCTTGCAGTAAGCCAGCCAAGCAGATTAAGCATATCATGACACAGAAAACTTAGGGTAAACAGCAAAGAGTTGATGACCTCCTCTTTCTACTGACTTCTCAGTCATTATTGATAATGCAGCATCAGCTCTATCTGCCTGAGGAAGTGCTGTACACCACTGTTGTATCAGTCTGCTCAACAACAGTAAGTATTGCTGACTACAGCTACCTGAAGGGGCAGTGCAGCCAGGTGGGGGTTGGTCTCTTCTCCCAGGCAACTAGCACCAGAACAAGAGGACACAGTCTCAAGCTGTTCCAGGGGAGGTTTAGGCTGGAGGTGAGGAAGAAAGTTCTTCCAGAAAGAGCAACTGGCCATTGGAATGTGCTGCCCAGGGAGGTGGTGGAGTCACTGTTGATTAGATAGGGTTGGATGATGGGCTGGACTGGATGATCTTGGGAGGTCTCAACCTGGTTGATTCTGTGTGTGTGAAATTACAAACTCACTGTGCTGGCTCCTTCCAATTGCCCTTCCCCCTTGCCCCTTCCCCCTCACTATTAAGACCATTTCTATTATATTATCAGTTTTCTAGACATGGATTCAAGCAATCAACCACTTGAGCCACTTATTCATGAGCTGGCAGACGCCAGTGCCACCCTGCTGCTCATTGCTGAACACTGCTTAAGGCTCCTGAACCCTAGCTAGGGAGAGACAAGACAGTTACCTTTAGCCAGGTGAACAATGCAGGAACATTCAATGATGAACTCTTAGAGAAAGCCCAAACTTGTATGATGAACCCTATCAAAGTGGTCTCCTGACAACTCAAAGGTTTGAGGTCACATCAGTGCTGCCTAAACACTCGCACAGCCCCATTCACAGAGATGGGACAGCCCCAGAGCCACACCCAGCACTGCTGTAAAGGCTTTGCAATGCCTGGTTATGTGATGCAACATCAGCCTGCAAGAGGAGTTAACACTCTGCAGAAAGTCAAACCCAATCTCTCTTGCACAAGCACAGCCCTGATTCTAATTCAGAACACAACACACAGAACACAGCAACTAGCTGCAAATGAAGCTTCATATTTAACCCCAGAGTAAGCATCAGTAGGGATCCCATCTAAGCCAGGTCAATCCCTTTCACTGCTAGGTCTCAAAAAAAACAAACTCAGGAGGCAGACTATGGCTGTCTGCAGCATGCAGTCAGCATTATCTGCTTCCTCACCCACCAAGACAAAGATAGATCAGTAAGGCAGCTTCACAGAACAGAAGTCCCCTACACTGAGCTACCTCAGGTCCAGCCAACATGGATTTAGGAAGGTCCTGCCTCTCCAAACTGATCTCCTTCTATGCCAGGATGACTGCCTGGTGGACGTGGGGAGGCCTGTGGATGTGGTCTACCTGGACTTCAGCAAGGCCTTTGACACTGTCCCCCACAGCAAACTGCTGGCTAAGCTGTCAGCTCGTGGCTTGGACAGCAACACTCTGAGCTGGGTTAGGAACTGGCTGGAGGGCCGAGCCCAGAGAGTGGTGGTGAATGGTGCCACAGCCAGCTGGCAGCCAGGCACCAGTGGTGTGCCCCAGGGATCAGTGCTGGGCCCTGTGCTCTTTAACATCTTCATTGATGATCTGGATGAGGGGATTGAGTCAGTCATCAGCAAGTTTGCAGATGACACCAAGTTGGGAGCAGATGTTGGTCAGTTAGAGGGTAGAAAGGCTCTGCAGAGGGACCTCAACTGACTACACAGATGGGCAGAGTCAAACAGGATGGCATTCAACAAGTCCAAGTGCCAGGTTCTGCATTTTGGCCATGGCAGCCCCATGCAGTGCTACAGGCTGGGGTCAGAGTGGGTGGAGAGCAGCCAAATGGAGAGAGACCTGGGGGGGGCTGATTGACAGCTGCCTAAACATGAGCCAGCAGTGTGCCCAGGTGGCCAAGAGGGCCAATGGCATCCTGGCCTGCATCAGGAATAGTGTGGCCAGCAGGAGCAGGGAGGTCATTGTGCCCCTGTACTCTGCACTGGTTAGGCCACACCTTGAGTACTGTGTCCAGTTCTGGGCCTCTCAGTTTAAGAAGGACATTGAAACACTGGAATGTGTCCAGAGAAGGGCAACAAAGCTGGAGAGGGGCTTGGAACAGCCTGAGGAGAGGCTGAGGGAGCTGGGGTTGCTTAGCCTGGAGAAAGAGGAGGCTCAAGGGAGACCTTCTTGCTCTCTAAAACTACCTGAAGGGTGGCTGTAGCCAGGAAGGGGTTGGTCTCTTCTCTCTAGCAACCAGCACCAGAACAAGAGGACTCTCAAGCTGAGCCAGGGGAAGTTTAGGCTGGAGGTGAGGAGAAAGGTCTTCACTGAGAGAGTTGTTTGCCATCGGAATGTGGTGCCCAGGGAGGCATCACCATCCCTGGAGGTGTTCAAGAGGGACTGGACATGGCACTTGGTGCCATGGTCTAGTCATGAGGTCTGAGGTGACAGGTTGGACTTGATGATCTTTGAGGTCTCTTCCAACCTTGGTGATACTGTGAATCCAGGTTGGGTGGACTTTAAGGCCACTTAGTTCAAACTCCTACTTGGAGTTGGCCTTATTGCAAGGATAGGAAGATATAAAACAAATCCTAAACCACAACCCACACCCTCTAGGTAGAGACAACCCCAAGCTGAAGTTACCCTGTAGAGCTCCTATCCTTCCACAGGTGGCCAGTCTGGAGCTGTCAGAAGGTAGAAGCACGTGCAGTGCTTCCCAAGCCTGTCCTAATTGTGCTGAATGTGTTTTCCCCTGTCAAGAGCTCGATGGAGAAACTGTATTGCACGCAATTAATTGATGCCAGAACTGGGGACAGTAACCCCCAGCCACACAGTCAACTCAGCCAAGAGTTTACTACTTGCAGGCTTTAGTAAACAGGAGATTAGCTTCTGATTCCTTGCATTCCTTTAGCTATCTTTCATGCTGGAGCCACAGAGCTCTCCTATAACCAAGCTCTCTTCAAGTATGAGAAAGCTGTGAGACTTTCAAAACACTGGAGATGACAATGTTGAGAGCTCCACTCTTGCCAAGCACTGCAGGGTATCAGATTTATTCTCCAACACCAAAATTCCCAGCAAGAGCCATTAAATTATTAAGAACTCCGAGCAGAAGGCTTTTACAACAGAAACACTTAATGACACATCAGCCTGAACATGTGTTTATAACAAAGGAAAAGGAAGCTCAGGAGATCCTCAGAAATGCCATGGCAAATGCTTTTCCTGATCCTGCAGGCCTGTAAAAAAGCAAAAATCAAAGTGTGGCTGCTTTGAGAAGTCACCTCTCTGACAAACCACAGAATTGTCAGGGTTGGAAGGGACCTCAAGAATCAGCCAGTTCCAACCCCCTGCCATGGCCAGGGACACCTCACACTACAGCAGCTTGCTCACAGCCACAGCCAGCCTGGCTGCAAAAACCTCCAGGAATGAGGCTGCCACCACCTCCCTGGGCAACCTGTGCCAGTCTCTCACCACCCTCATGGGGAAGAACTTCTTCCTAACAGCCAATCTGAACCTGCAAATGAGCTGCACTAAGGACATCTGCAGACAGTGCCAGTATCTTACTGGGTGCTGAGGATTTAAACTGATCCTCACTTTGCACAAATGCATGTAGGTGTCTTGCTATCAGAGCAGGGTTTTCAAACATCAGGCTCTTCTTAAACACCTCCAGTGATGGTTGCCTCCACCACCTCCCTGGGCAGCACATTCCAATGGCCAATCTCTCTTGCTGGGAAGCATTTCTTCCTAACAGCCAGCCTAAACCACCCCTGTAATAGCTTGAGACTGTGTCCTCTTGTTCTGGTGCTGCTTGCCTGGGAGAAGAGACCAAGCCCCACCTGGCTACAACCTCCCTTCAGGTAGCTGTAGACAGCAATGAGGTCTTCTCTGAGCCTCCTCTTCCCTAGGCTAAGCAACCCCAGCTCTCTCACTGCTGCTAAGAGACTGCAGATGAAGAACCTGCCATAGAGCTTGGAGCAAAGCTGCATTTTTCTAACCTAAATGGATCTCTCCATACATGGTCAAAGGCACAAAAAGCAGCAACATCTGGAAAGAATCCAGAAAAACCACTGTAAACCAGTGTCATTCATAGCTTAACATCCAACTGCATCCTATCATCTAATTTACAAGGATTCCCAAGGGATTCATAGAAAACATTAGTTCAATCCTTGGAATTTGAAGCTTTTCATGAAAAGTCTCTTCCAAACAGCCCTTTTCCCATGCACTCCAGGCAACTGGGTCACACAGCTCTCCTTGGCAGTTGCTACACAGCATTCAAGGCCTGATGCTTGTTACAGCCTGACTGCTTCAAATGGATTAAACGAACCTTTTCCACACTCCGTTTAAGATAGCCAAATCCTTTAAGCTCGAGGTGAGGAGAAAATTCTTCCCAGGAAGAGTAATTGGCCACTGGAATGTGCTGCCCAGGGAGGTGGTGGAGTCACTGTCCCTGGAGGTGTTCAAAAAAGGACTGGATGTGGCACTTGGAGCCATGGTTCAGTTATCAGGTGGTGTTAGGTATTGGGGTGATGGAATAGAACAGAACAGAATAGAGTAAACCAGGTTGGAAAAGACCTCAGAGATCATCAAGTCCAACCTGTTACCCAACACCATCTCATCAACTAAACCATGGCACCAAGCACCCCATCCAGTCTCTTTTTAAACACCTCCAGTGATGGTGACTCCACCACCGCCCTGGGCAGCACATTCCAGTGGCCAATCTCTCTGTGAAGAACTTCTTATCATCCAGCCTGAACCTCCCCTGGCACAGCTTGAGACTGTGTCCTTGTCGTGGGTTAAGGCCCATTCTGAAAAGAAACAAAGCAGGGTGGAGGGCTTGAGGGTGCTTTGCCCTCCCTGCAGGGCGTTTTCCCCCTGGGAAGCTGAGTCTGTTCCACTGCCCCCTCCCTGCCCAGCTAGGGTATAAAAAGCAGGACATTGCAGCTATTAGTTCTTTTTGGATCCTGCCTCTCCTGGATGAGAGCTACTGCGGCTGCCTCCCTGCTCCTCTGCCATGTGGTTGGGCCTGATCCTTCTCCCTACTGCCTCTGTGCCTCTTCAGAGAGAGAGACTGGGTTTGTATTCTTCTTTGTCCCCTTCCCATCCATCCTTGTTCCTTGCCCTTGTGAACCTTACCTGTTATTGTTACAGAGATATACAGATATTGTTTAAAGACAGCTCTTTACCTCTCTACTTCCAAGCCAACTCCAAATCACTGCTTGGTGGATTTGCTCCTTTCCTTTTTTTTCCCCTCTTTGTTGGGAGGGAGGAGGGGGGAGCAGAGGAGAGATTCTCAGCCTTGCCCCCATCTGAACTCTTAACTCCCAGTTAAGGCTTAAACCACCACAGTCCTCTTGTTCTGGTGCTGCTTGCCTGGGAGAAGAGACCAACCCCCACCTGGCTACAATCTCCCTTCAGGTCGTTGTAGAGAGCAAGGAGGTCTCCCCTGAGCCTCCTCTTCTCCAGGCTAAGCAACCCCAGCTCCCTCAGCCTCTCCTCACAGGGCTGTGCTCCAAACTCCTCCCTGGCTTTGTGGATGGGTTTGACTTGGTGATCTCTGAGGTCTTTTCCAACCTGGTTGATTCTGTGAAACAGGCTTTCCTTTCCTCTGCCATTTATTAATTGCCTCACAAAACAACTTCAAAGTGTAACTGTTTTCAAGCCCAAACAACCGCTTTGTGAGACTCTCATATGCAATTCCTGATCAATAAATTAGTCCCAACACAACGGCAGGCAATTATTACTCCCAAGCTTTTATGATGCTCTGGTACTGTGGCTCATCTCTACCCTACAACACCCTAAGTTGAGAATGCCAAGGTCTACAAATCCCAGCAGCAGCAGCAGAAACACCTCCACATCATTCACACAGCTGCTAGCACACAGAGTTTTCAGAGGGGGGAAACAATTTCATCCTCCCTTAGACAAAACCACTGAAATAAGGCAGTTTGTTTCCTTCTTTAAATGCCACACTTGCTGATTTTTCATTCATCACAACCTGGAACTGAAAACAAAGCAGTGTTGTGCCACAAGCATACTGAAACAAACAAACAAAAGCCAATTAGATAAAGTAATAGATCCTGAACCAAAGCTATTATTTGCTAAGTCATGACAGACCCCAACTTGCTACTGAAAACAGTTTTGGCTAGCTCTTGGCCACACTCAGGCTTTAGCCCACACACTGCAATGGCTTTGCAGCCAGGGCCTAACTGCATCATCTCCCCCTAACTTGTTTTTTAACCTTTCCCTGCCTTATAAAATCCCCAAACTGATATAATTTGAATAAAAACAAATTAAGTTTTACTTCATTTAGAGGTTTTTTTCAACCAGTGAGTTAATAAAAATCAAACTCTCACTGAAGCACTCACAGGACCAGGACCAAACTGCCTCTTCTGAGGCACTCACAGGACCAGGACCAAGCTCTCTCCTGTGAGGCACTCACAGGACCAGCATCAAGCTCTCTCTTCTGAGGCACTCACAGGACCAGGACCAAGCTCTCTCCTGTGAGGCACTCACAGGACCAGGACCAAGCTCTCTCCTGTGAGGCACTCACAGGACCAGGACCAAGCTCTCTCCTGTGAGGCACTCACAGGACCAGGACCAAGCTCTCTCTTGTGAGGCACTCACAGGACCAGGACCAAGCTCTCTCTTGTGAGGCACTCACAGGACCAGGACCAAGCTCTCTCTTGTGAGGCACTCACAGGACCAGGACCAAGCTCTCTCTTGTGAGGCACTCACAGGACCAGGACCAAGCTCTCTCTTGTGAGGCACTCACAGGACCAGGACCAAGCTCTCTCTTGTGAGGCACTCACAGGACCAGGACCAAGCTGTCTCTTGTGAGGCACTCACAGGACCAGGACCAAGCTGTCTCTTGTGAGGCACTCACAGGACCAGGACCAAGCTGTCTCTTGTGAGGCACTCACAGGACCAGGACCAAGCTCTCTCCTGTGAGGCACTCACAGGACCAGGACCAAGCTCTCTCCTGTGAGGCACTCACAGGACCAGGACCAAGCTCTCTCCTGTGAGGCACTCACAGGACCAGGACCAAGCTCTCTCTTGTGAGGCACTCACAGGACCAGGACCAAGCTCTCTCTTGTGAGGCACTCACAGGACCAGGACCAAGCTCTCTCTTGTGAGGCACTCACAGGACCAGGACCAAGCTCTCTCTTGTGAGGCACTCACAGGACCAGGACCAAGCTCTCTCTTGTGAGGCACTCACAGGACCAGGACCAAGCTCTCTCTTGTGAGGCACTCACAGGACCAGGACCAAGCTCTCTCTTGTGAGGCACTCACAGGACCAGGACCAAGCTCTCTCTTGTGAGGCACTCACAGGACCAGGACCAAGCTCTCTCTTGTGAGGCACTCACAGGACCAGGACCAAGCTCTCTCTTGTGAGGCACTCACAGGACCAGGACCAAGCTCTCTCTTGTGAGGCACTCACAGGACCAGGACCAAGCTCTCTCTTGTGAGGCACTCACAGGACCAGGACCAGGACCAAGCTCTCTCTTGTGAGGCACTCACAGGACCAGGACCAAGCTCTCTCTTGTGAGGCACTCACAGGACCAGGACCAAGCTCTCTTGTCTGAGGCACTCACAGGATGAATGGATCATCTTATCTTGCCACAGATACTCAAGATTCCAGAAGCTACACACATAGCATTTGTTTTTTCTTACACTAATCCACCTTTGGCCAGGGTGGAACTGAGTTGTCTTGGGAAGATGCCTTGCAGTGTTTTTATGTTAGTGGGTACATTGGTTCTATTTATAAAAACACAGAAATACATTTTCTGCTGACAGGGTCTCCAACCCCCTGGTAAAGCTACTGGAGCTGTAACTCAAAGAACATAACCTGAATTGCTTTAACTTCCACTAAAACTCTGTAATGGACAGTGATGAAACCACACACTGTCTCCCTTACAACTAATCACCCTTCTGCTTAGTGTTCTAATACTCAGTGATTATTTCATTAGCAAGTGTATTGGGGCAGTGTTTAACTCTTTGCAGACCATTTCCATCCCACCTAACATCTCTTTGCAACAGGTACAGAAATGCAACCTTCCTATTTCAAACATATCACAGCATAATAGAATAGTTTGAGTTGGAAGAGACCTCCAAAGGTCATCCAGTCCAACCCTTCTACAGCCAGGAGGGACATCCTTAAGTAGATCAGGTTGCCCAGAGCCCTGTCCAGCCTCACCTTGAATACCTCAGGGATGGGGCCTCAACTATCTCCCTGGGCAATCTGCTCCAGTGTTCTACCACTCTCATGGTAAAGAACCTGTTTTTAAACACCCAGTCTGAATCTGCTCTTCTCTAATTTCAAATCACTGTCCCTTGTCCTATCACTGCAGACCCCTGTAAACAGTCTCTCTCCATCCTTCATGCAGGCCCCCTTCAGGTACTGGCAGGCTGCTATTAGGTCTCCCCAAAGCCTTCTCTTCTCCAGACTGAACACCCCCAGCTCCCTCAGCCTGGCCTCAGAGCAGAGCTGCTCCAACCCCCTGATCATTTTTGTGGCCCTCCTCTGGATCGGCTCCATCAGGTCCATGTCCTTCCTGTGTTGAGGGCTCCAGAGATGGATGCAGAACTCCAGGTGAGTCTAATGCTTAAAGTCAGCCAGATTCACCCTAGTCCCTGAAATGTTTCAGACTAGTAACTCATAATAGGTAAAATTATGACTAAACAGCTAACTCAGAACAGCTCAAATTACAAGGGACACAGGCTGCAGAAGACTTGTGCACATCTTTATACTTCAGGTCATTATACTTCAGTCAAATGCCTTAAGACTCAGTTTCCAAAAGCCTGCCTTAAACAGTCAGAGGCTTTAGTGTGCACTCCCCTGTTTTTACAGACACACTCAGTGTTTTAATTGGTACTAAACCATTCCACTTGCAAACAGGACTGCACCCATACGAGTTTCTGCAGTAGGAGGAGCACACAAACCAGTTTGGGGCAGCCACATTTCTACAAGCTACAAGTTTCAGAACCTGGAAGGTCTGCATAGCTAAGGTACATTGAGAGGCACACTGAAGAGCTCTTAGTGGCTCCTATCATGGTTAAGTTTATCTACAGGTGCTCACATGCTAACTGAATCACCTCACATGACTGAATTGCAAGCTACATGGTGAAAGCTGCAGGTTTTCTCAACCCAAACATACCTGTACAGTCTTTTTAATTCTGTGAGAAGGACCTGGATACTCTGGGGAATACAATTCTGTTAGGAATAATGAGTTGATTAATGTTGATTTTCCCAGTCCAGATTCACCTAGAAGAAAACAGAACAGTTTCAGTAAAACCAAGAGAGCATCACAGGAGTATAAACATTTAGAGCTGCATCTCAAATCATCCTGAAACAGAACACCTGAAAAGAGGCAGTGCACACTGAGGCCTTGAGAACCTACCACCTTCTGCAGTTTCAGAGCCTGCAAATCCAGCTGTCACTGCTGAGTGCTGCAGACAGGCATTTCTCTAATCACACTGAAGTACTGACTGCATTCTGCACTCCCATTACAACAACAAACATGGCATTACACATCACATTCCATGAACAAGCTCTCTTCCTGGTGAGGGGTTTGGGGCACAGCCCTGTGAGAGGCTGAGGGAGCTGGGGTTGCTTAGCACGAGAAGGCATCTGGGCTGCAAGCTCTCACAGTTAGCACACGTCCAGCATCCCATCCACCAGCATCCCCAAGTCCTTTTTGGCAGGGCTGCTCTCAATCTGGGCTCCTCAGTTTAGGAGAGATGTTGAGTTGCTGGAAGGTGTCCAGAGAAGGGTTACAAAGCTGGGAAGGGGTCTGGAGCACAGTCCTGTGAGGAGAGGCTGAGGGAGCTGGGGTTGCTTAGCCTGGAGAAGAGGAGGCTCAGGGGAGACCTTCTTGCTGTCTACAACTCCCAGAAGGGAGGTTGTAGCCAGGTGGGGGTTGGTCTCTTCTCCCAGGCAACCAACACCAGAACAAGAGGACACAGTCTCAAGCTGTGCCAAGAGAAGTTTAGGCTGAAGGTGAGGAGGAAATTCTTCCCAGAAAGAGTAATTCACCATTGGAATGTGCTGCCCAGGGAGGTGGTGGAGTCACCATCCCTGGCTGAGGCACTTGGTGCCATGGTTTAGTTGATGAGATGGTGTTGGGTGGTCTTGAAGGTCTTTCCCAACCTGGTTAATTCTGTATTTCCCCTCATAATGCCAAAGCAGGCTAAGTTATCTCCTTTATTTGAGGGGCTTCTTGCCTGAATAAAAAAGTTACACTAAAAGAAGACTGAGATTATTTTGGTCTAGCTACCAAAGCCACAAGAGCAAAAAAGAAGTTCCAGAACTGTGTGGCTTGCCTGGGGATGTAGTTGGTTTTGTGCCAGGGAGGGGGGAACTTAATTTGATTTGGTTTAGGGTCTTTGTTGCTAACTTGTTCACAACCAACAGCAATTCAGACTTGCTAAAGTATCTGGAGCCACTATTGCCATGACAATCCAAGCAAATGCAGTTACCATTAATTCCCACAGCGAAGATCAGGCCCCCACCCACCTTCCACAGCTCTGCAGAGGCAGGAGCAAGGATTTCAGACCAGCTCCTTTTTAGTGTTTAAAAAGAGAGGTCTTTTTGTGCAGCTTTCTGCTGTAGAGAAACTACTTCAGTGCAACAATTCACACTGGGAGGACAACAAAGGAAAACCAGGATAGGAAAATCATGCTTTCCGCCTTCCTATGCAGTGCTGTCAGCAAGCTGACCTTAAACAGAGGCTGCCACACTGAAATTTGCTCTTAAGCTCATGCCTTTGGGTGCCAAGTGCTAGTGATGTATTCTCACTGAGGGAAAAGAGTGAGCTGCCCTGCCCTCACACTTGGAAAAGACAAAACCTAACCTCCCAATCCCTCTGCCCCCAACAAGTAATGCTTCATCTGGAGATGAAACGCAGAAAGCTTCAAAGCTTATCTTGGCACTTAGTGCCATGGTCTGCTTGGTTAGATAGGGTTAGGTGATTGGTTGGACTTGATGATCTTGGAGGTCTCTTCCAACCTGGTTAATTTAGAGGCTGAGGGTCTTTTTCTGCAGGGCTGCTCTCAATGTGGGCCTCTCAGTTTAGGAGAGACGTTGAGTTGCTGGAACATGTCCAGAGAAGGGCAACAAAGCTGGGGAGGGGTCTGGAGCACAGCCCTGTGAGGAGAGGCTGAGGGAGCTGGGGTTGTTTAGCCTGGAGAAGAGGAGGCTCAGGGCAGACCTTATTGCTCTCTACAGCTCCCTGAAGGGAGGTTGTAGCCAGGTGGGGGTTGGTCTCTTCTCCCAGGCAAGCAGCACCAGAACAAGAGGACACAGTCTCAAGCTGAGCCAGGGGAAGTTTAGGCTGGAGGTGAGGAGAAAGTTCTTCCCAGAAAGAGAGATTTGCCACTGGAATGTGCTGCCCAGGGAGGTGGTGGAGTCACCATCACTGGAGGTGTTAAAAAAAGGACTGGATGTGGCACTTGGAGCCATGGTTTAGTTAGTCCTGAGGTGTTGGGTGGTAGGTTGGAGTTGATCTCTGAGGTCTTTTCCAACCTTATTGATTCTATGATTCTGTGATTGTATGACTTGTGTTGAATGTCCTGGGGGAATGCAAGCAGTGGAGAGCTAGAGAACAGGAAGCAGTTAGGAAGCTGAGCAGCCAGGAGCCTGTCTCCACTGCACCAGCCGGGTCAATTTCACCCCCGAGGCAGCTCACCCCCCTCGGGCAGCTCAGTTACAGCGCTGGGACTCCAGGTCCCCGCATCGCCCAGCAGAGCAATCTGATTAGCTGGGCTCTAAACGGATTAGCAGCCCAGGGAACGCTCCAGTCACAGCTCCAGCGAGCTGGCCTGGGCAGCAGTCCTGCTCCTTCACACCCCACCCCGTCCCACAGATGAGCTAAACCCTGCTGCCAAAGCCAGCACCAGGGGCTGCAGCAGACAAGGAGGCACTCAAGTTACAGTAGCCCCAACAACAGCCACACCTGAGCCCCAGGACAAGCATTTCATCCCTGCCACTACAGAGCTTGCCCTTTTCTGGGGCTGGATGCAGTAGACATTTCAGAACAACATTCTGAATGGTGTTTGAAGGTGTCAGCTGCTAAGGGATGCATGGCTTCTGCTCTGCATTGGCAAGATCTTTAGGGCAGGCTCAGCTGCAGCTGAGAGGCTTCTCTATCAAAGTCTGCCAAAGAAAGGAGCAATGGTTTCAAACTGGAGAAGAACAGTTTGAGATTGATGCTAGTTTTGCACCATGAGGGTGGTGGAACACTGCAACAAGTTGCCCAGGGAGGTAGTTGAGGCCCCATCCCTGGAGATGTTCAAGGTGAGGCTCAAAAAGGCTTTGAACAGCCAAATCTAGTGGAGGATGTCCCTGCTGACTGCAGAGGAGGTTGGCCTAGATGACATTTGGAGGTCCCTTCCAACCCAAACCATTCTATGACTCGAGGAAAAGCACAGCTCTCCAACCTCTTAGCTGCAGCCACTTGGAAGCTTCCTGTCCATCTGAGAGTTCTGTCCAGTTAAACTGAAGGATTTTTCCCTCACCCTGCTGCACCTCCTCAAGAGGAGGGTTCCTATTTGGCAGTGTACAATTCACATCCTTTCCACAAGCATCAGTTTTCCAGGTGGCCACAGTCTTGCAGAGGGCTCCCTAGTGCACTAGCTGAAGGAAGACTTCTGTATCATAGAAAAATGGCCATTCCTTCCTCTGCTTTCTCTGAGGGTTGTTTTTGGTCTTACCATGCCATGGAATTGAAACCTGCAAACACTCCCAACAAGCACTTCTGAGAATCTCAGTGCTGGTCAAGTTGCCACTGAAATTCAACACAGGGAAATGAGATTTTCAGCTCTGGCAGAATGCAGTGGAAAACCAGCAGCTCTCCCTAGATGGTTCCTGCAGCTGTGGCACTTGGTATCAAATGGTTCCAGGACTGCTGAATCAGTGTAAAGAAGCTTTCATCCTGCAGAAGACTCCAGGAGGACCTCAGAGCTGCCTTCCAATAGCTAAAGGGATGCTACAGGAAGGCTGCAGAGGGGCTTTTCATAAGGATGCCTAGACACAGGCCAAGAGGGAATAGTTTGAAGCTGTAGCTGAGGGAGAGCAGGGTTAGACTGGAGCTCAGGAAGAAGTTCTTCAGGTGGTGGGACTCTGGAATAGGCTGCCCAGGGAGGCTGTGGCTGCCTCCTCCCTAGGGGTGTTGAAGGCCAGGCTGGATGAGGCCTTGAGCAGCTGAGTCTAATTGAGAGGTGTCCCTGCCCATGGTGGGGAGGTTGGAGCAGATCATCTCTGAGGGATTTTTTTCCTCCCACCATTACAGTAGCAAGGATGGGAAGGCAGTTTTGAGCTGAAGTTAGTTAAAAGACAAGCATGCTAAGGATATTTCTGCACCACCTTGCTCTCAGAGGCCCCTTGGCCTCCTAGATACCCAGTTCCCAAGCTAACTTTAATCAGCTAGTGCAGATTATAACAGTTTAAACTGCTGAACTGCTGCCAGTAGTTGAGGTATTAAATGTAAGAGTCTGTAACAATACACCAATCCTGGCATGTAATTGGGCCTTGCACCATGTAGCAGCCACCACCTACCATGGCAGTAAAAGGCTTTAATATCAAATGAAGCTATTAGGCTGGAACTGCAGGGAAGAACCATAACTGGAACATTTGGTATTGTACTATGGGGAGACATCCTGCTTCCACTGCAACCAAACAGGAATTTCTCTGCCAACTACAGAGAAAATTCTTCCCAGCAAGAGAGATTGGCCATTGGAATGTGCTGCCCAGGGAGGTGGTGGAGTCACTGTCCCTGGAGGTGTTCAAGAGGGGACTGGCTGTGGCACTTGGAGCCATGGTTTAGTTAGTCATGAGGTGTTGGGTGATAGGTTGGGCTTGATGATCTCTGAGGTCTTTTCCAACCTTATTGATTCTATGATACAGGGGAAGCAGTGTTAGAGCAAACAAGCCCACAGAGGAGATTTAGAAGGGATGTTAAGAACAAGTTCTGCACCATGAGGGTGGTGGAACAGGTTGCCCAGGTAGGTAGTTGAGGCCCCATCCTTGGAGATATTCAAGGTCAGGCTCAAGAGGGCTCTGGACAACCTGATCTAGTGGAAGATGCTGCTGTTCCCTGAAGGGGGTTTGGATAGATGACCTTTGGAGGTCCCTTCCAACCCAAACCATTCTGTGATCCTCTTTGTCCTCTACAGTCACATTCAAACACTCTTCTCAGCAGAAATAAGCCTGTACTTTTCCTAGGATATTCCTGGCAGCCCTGCCCAACACAGAAATCCTGCCAGGCCTCACAGGACTAACTGCAAGTCCAACTCTTCTCAACTCTCTTTGTTTCTAAATGACTGCACAAACATTGGAGCTTTCCTTATAGCTTGGGGGAAGAGCTACCTGACAACAACTGGCATCTCTATGTAGATGGCCCATCACTTACCATTAACCTTGAAGAGCAAAATTTGCTCTCCTGTGAACAAAGCACTGCTGAAGCACTTGCCTTTTTCTCTCCACAGATCAGAGGGAACAAAGCACTGCTGAAGCACTTGCCTTTTTCTCTCCACAGATCAGAGGAGCTGCACCATGAGAAGGGAGACCACAACAAACCCCAAACCAATACACTTGTGGCTTATATCTCAAATTCATTTGTGGAGTGTGTGTGTGGGGAGTTCAGATGAGACCAGTGACACCCACTGGAATGGTTTGCCAACTATGGCAAACAGACTCTAGAATGATATTGAAGCAGGTAAGTATGGAGAAGGTATAGAATAGAACAGAAAAGAACAGAGCAGGTTGGGAAAGACCTCAGAGGTCATCAAGTCCAACCTATCACCCAGCACCTCCTGCCTAACTAAACCATGGCACCAAGTGCCTCAGCCAGGCTCTTCTTAAACACCTCCAGGGATGGGGACTCCACCACCTCCCTGGGCAGCACATTACAGTGGCAAACAACTCTCTTGCTGGGAAGAAATTTCTCCTCACCTCCAGCCTGAACCTCCCCTAGCACAGCTTGAGACTGTGTCCTCTTGTTCTGGTGCTGCTTGCCTGGGAGAAGAGACCAACCCTCACCTGGCTACAACCTCCCTTCAGGTAGTTGTAGACAGCAATAAGGTCACCCCTGAGCTTCCTCTTCTCCAGGCTAAGCAACCCCAGCTCCCTCAGCCTCAGCAAAGCTGCAAGGGGGGAGGTCTTCCAGTTCAATTTCTATCCATCAGCTCTCCTTGTAACTTCATCACTACAAAGAAATTGCAACTGCAAGTATCTCTTCCCCATAATAATAGGAGAATTGTTATCCTTAAATCTTAATGCTGCTGCTTTTTTAACTGTTGGGTGCTGTGGCATGTTGAGAATGTGGCAGCTTTCCAAGCACCCCCAACTTTTCAGCCTCCACCATTCTTACTCAAATACCTCCAAGAGAAGTGGGCAAGCAGTCCAGTCCAGCCCAGCCTCCAGCTTTACAGCCAGCTCCTCTTGGATATGGCTGTTTCCTCATTCATGTATTACATCTCTTGCTAATGCACCTTCCAGCTGCTAAACCACCCTGACAACCCAGGAGCACTTCTCTACTGCACTTTTAGGATCTTGTCTTCTAAAATCTGAGGCAAGAAGTTAAAAGCACAACTTAGATTCTTAAGTTTATGACCCCCAGGTAAGACTTCCTTAGACACACCAAATGATCCAGATCACTAACCAAAACTCAACCATTTTCAGAGTACTCTCTGAATGATTTCCTCCCTCTTCATCAAATAAAGAAATTACTCTTGTAGAAATAGAATCACAGAATCATCAGGGTTGGAAGGGACCTCAAGGATCAGCCACTTCCAACCCCCCTGCCATGGCCAGGGACACCTCACACTACAGCAGGTTGCTCACAGACACATCCAACCTGGCTGCAAAAACCTCCAGGCAGGAGGCTTCCACCACCTCCCTGGGCAACCTGTGCCAGTCTCTCACCACCCTCAAGGGGAACAACTTCTTCCTAACACTCAATCTCAATCTACCCATTGCTAGTTTTGCTCCATCCCCCCCAGTCCTATCATTCCCTGACACCCTCCAAAGTCCCTCCCCAACTTCCTTGTAGCCCTCATCAGATACTGGAAGGCCACAATTAGGTCTCCTGGGAGCCTTCTCTTCTCCAGACTGAACAGCCCCAACTCCCTCAGTCTGTCCTCATAGCAGAGCAGCTCCAGCCCTCTGCTCATCCTCGTGGCCCTTCTCTGGACACCTTCCAGCCCCTCCAGATCCTTCCTGGAATAGAGGCTCCAGAACTGGACACAGTGCTGCAGGTGGGGTCTCACCAGAGCAGAGCAGAGGGGAAGTTTCTGTTTTTCACTAACAACTACTTGCCTGTCTACCAGTCCTGCAGCATTTCATGCTCATGCCCTGTTACAATCAACTGCATCACTTCTCAGAGTTGCCTCCAGTGATGGAGCAGCAGGTGCAAGCTGGAGCATAGATGCTTCCATGTGAACATAAGAAAAGACTTTGTCACTCTGAGGGTGACAGAGCCCTGGAGCAGGCTGCCCAGAGAGGCTGGGAGCCTTCTTCTGTGAAGACATTCCAAACCCACCTGGATGTGTTTCTGTGTGACCTGCCCTGGGTGATCCTGCCCTGGCAGGGGGATTGGACTGGATGAGCTTTCAAGGTCCCTTCCAACCCTCCATGTTCTGTGACTCTAACACACTCAAGAATTTCAAGGTGCTTTCCCAAACTCCAGGTGGGACTACAAGACTGCCTAGGAACCACCTAGTGCATGGACAATGCTTTTGGCTATCACATCATCATAAACTCAAGACCTGAGATAAATTCCTCGAGGCAGTATGCTTCAGATATTGTCACCAAGGTGACCAAAGTCTCCACAGCTCCATCTCTTGACTGAGAACTGCAGATTGAGAAGGTGCATTAACTGCCAGCAACTGATGGCTGAGGGAAGGTAACTCACGTCAGTGGGGCTTGTAGCTCCTAAGACAAGCCACCAACACTGTGTCCCAGGGTGAAGACTACTTCTGGAATGACACTGTCCCCCACAGCAAACTGCTGGCTAAGCTGTCAGCCCCTGGCTTGGACTGCAGCACTCTTTGCTGGGTTAGGAACTGGCTGGAGGGCTGAGCCCAGAGAGTGGTGGTGAATGGTGCCACATCCAGCTGGCAGCCAGGCACCAGTGGTGTGCCCCAGGGATCAGTGCTGGGCACCATCCTCTTTAACATCTTCACTGATGATCTGGGCAGCACATTCCAGTGGCAACCAACTCTCTCTGGGAAGAACTTTCTCCTCACCTCCAGCCTAAGGTTCCCCTGGCACAGCTTGAGACTGTGTCCTCTTGTTCTGCTGCTGCTTGCCTGGGAGAAGAGACCAACCCCCACCTGGCTCCAACCTCCCTTCAGGTAGTTGTAGAGAGCAATGAGGTCTCCCTCTGATCCTCCTCTTCTCCAGGCTAAACAACTCCAGCTCCCTCAGCCTCTCCTCATAGGGCTTGGAAGAGACCTCCAGAGATCATTGAGTCCAAACCCCCCTGCCAGAGCAGTCTGCACAGGAATGCATTCAGGTGAGGTTTGAAAGTCTCCAGACTGGGTACTGTGGTGACCACAACAAGGGAGACTACAGGATGTTTTTAACTCTGATTTTAGAAGCTTTTGTAAAGGTTAGCTGCTGCCTTCAGTGCTCTACAAAACTTGAACCAGCATTTCCACAAACATACAACAGCATCCAAATGAAAATCTTCAGGAGGAGAGGTGGGAGCAGCACTGTGCCACACAGCTGCTCCCACACACCTACAATTCCACCTGGGATGGTCATGGGAGATCTTGCAAGAACTTCAACTTTGCACCTGGAGTACTGTGTCCAGCTCTGGAGCCCTCAACACAGGGAGGACATGGACCTGATGGAGCAGGTCCAGAGGAGGGCCACAAAAATGATCTTGTAACCTGAAGGGGGCTACAAGAAGGCTGCAGAGGGACTGTTTCCAAAGGTCTGGAGTGATGGGATAAGATGCAATGGTTTGAAATTAGAGAAGAGGAGGCTTAGATTGGATGGTAGGAACAAGCTCTGCACCATAAGGGTGGTGGAACACTGGAACAGGTTGCCCAGGGAGGTGGTTGAGCCCCCATCCCTGGAGATAATTTAAGGCCTGGTTTGACAAGGCCTTGAGAGCCTCATCTGATGGAGGAAGCCCTTGCTTACTACAGAGGGGGTTGGACTAGATGGCCTTTGGAAGCCCCTTCCAGCCCAAACCACTATGATTCTCTGTAGGCTTTACTGCTCATCACCAGCATGCCTTCAGTGCAGCCATTTGGAACAGGATGTGTTACTTCATTAAACACCAGGCCAAGGATGAAGGCTGTCAGCATTTAAAAAGAGACTTCTAGCCTGCTGAAAGCAAGGAACTGAAATCAGAAGCTTCTCTTCACTTGCTCTTCAACACTACTGCAACAGACAAAAAATCCACCCCCCCCCCCAGCACTGGTCCACCCCTGTCTAGTACCAACAGCAGCTGAAATGGGACAACCTGCAGCATTCAGGCTTGGATGGCATCCTAAGTACGCAACTGGCAGCTGCAGCTCAGGCTTGCCAGAGCTTCCCTTGTCTCCTGCTCAAGCTGTAGTCACACTGCAATGCAGTTTCAGAGACATTACTGGCAACAAGGAGTTGTCAAAACTGACCTACATGGAAAATTTGACTGCACAAGCTCTCTGTGAAGGAACTGGGTTAAGGGATTCAACTGGAAGTGACAGAAGCTGCCGAGCTCCAGCATAACAAATCTCCTATACTTAAGCTTCATAACCAGTGGATACCTTGAATTTTCACAGGCTTTGACAGAACCAAAGAGCCTCTATAAGAGACCAAAAACCCCATACTGCTTCCAAATGAAAGCAAGAGGAACCAAACCAGTTGTGAAAGATGCTAAAGAAGAATGAGCTCTTGAAAGCTAAGGAAGCATAAATCTGAGACCACCCACTGCTCAGTCTGGAAGAACTGTGTGGCTGAAGACATGCATGGAGACATACAGTGACATATGGAATTGCTTACATTCCCCAATTACATCAATTAAAAAACAATTTAAAGGAAAACAAGAGGAAGATGACTGAAATTTGTCATCTGCACAGGACTACTGGCAAGCAGTTACACAGCATTCCCAGTACCTGACTTCTAACATTTGGTGACTTGAGAATGCTCTGGGTTGGAAGGGACCTCCAAAGCTCATCCACGCCAACCCCCTCTGCAGTCAGCTGGGATATCCCCAACTAGATCAGGTTTCCCAGAGCCCTGTTGAGCCTCACCTTGAATATCTCCAGGGATGGGGCCTCAACCACCTCCCTGGGCAACCTGTTCCAGTGTTCCACCACCCTCATGGTGCAGAACTCATTCCTAACATCCAGTCTAAATCTCCTCTTCTCTAGTTTGAAACCATTGCTCCTTTCTACTGCAGACTTGGTAGGGAAGCCTCTAAGCTGCAGCTGACCCTGCCCTAAAGATCTTGCAAATGAAAAGTAGAAGCCATGCATCCCTTAGCAGCTGACACCTTCACAGTATCACAGTATCACCAAGGTTGGAAGAGACCTCAAAGAGCATCGAGTCCAACCTATCACCCAACACCATCTAATCAGCTAAACCATGCCACCAAGTGCCTCAGCCAGGCTCTTCCTAAACACCTCCAGGGATGGTGACTCCACCACCTCCATGGGCAGCACATTCCGATGGCCAAGCTCTCTTTCTGGGAAGAACTTCTTCCTAACATCCAGCCTAAACCTCCCCTGGCACAGCTTGAGACTGTGTCCTCTTGTTCTGGTGCTGGTTCCCTGGGAGAAGAGACCAACCCCCACCTGGCTACAACCTCCCTTCAGGGAGTTGTAGAGAGGAAGAAGGTCTCCCCTGAGCCTCCTCTTCTGCAGGCTAAGCAACCCCAGCTCCCTCAGCCTCTCCTCACAGGGCTGTGCTCCAAACCCCTCCCCAGCTTTGTAACCCTTCTCTGGACACCTTCCAGCATCTCAGCATCTTTCCTAAAGTGAGGAGCCCAGACTGAGAACAGCCCTGCAGAAAAAGACTTGGGGATGCTGGTGGATGAGATGCTGGACATGAGCCAACAGTGTGAGCTTGCAACCTGATCTAGTTGGGGATGTCCCTGCTGACTGCAGAGGGGGTTGGAGTGGATGAGCTTTGGAGGTCCCTTCCAACCCAGAGCATTCTCAAGTCAGCAAATGTTAGAAGTCAGGTACTGGGAATGCTGTGTAACTCTTCCAACCTGGTTAATTCTATTCTATTCTAAAGCCTTTTAACCACAAAGCAAGACCTATTTCAATGCAACTGAGGCTCATTTTGACAACTTTTCTCAGACAAATGCCTACTGAGTGGCACATCAATCAGTATTGCTGCAAATAAAAACATTACAAATAGAAACAAAATTAATCCCAGTCTCCATGCCTCCCCTTTGTGCTGACAGAAGAGTTCTCTGTTGCCAAACTGCAGACTGAAGAGCAACCTTCCTTGCAGCTCCCAACCTTCCTTGCAGCTCCCAGCAAACTCTCCAGCTGGATTCACACACTCATCCCATTTGGGCCAAGTGCTGGCAGTTCTTTTTAGCAGAAGCCTAGCTCTAGGCCTGGTTAAAATCTGAATTTCAGCCTAAAGGAGCAGCTGTTATTGTTGGATCACATTTCCCTCCCTCCCCAAATAAACCAGAGCAGTGCTTCATAATGCCATTCAGGCCAGCAGGACTCTTCAAGCACTTCAAAGTGATGGAGAATGATTTCTGTATGCTTATTTATGCAGTTGACACCATCTACATCAACCAAACCTCCCCAGCCAAGCATCTTCAAAAGGCTGTCCCTTTCACTGAGGAACAGTGTGACATGGGAATTCCAGAAGCTGTAAAAATAACAAAATCATCATAATAAAAGCAGCTCTACAGTAAAACTGATCAGAAAGAGGCTGACCACATAGGGAATGCACAGTTTCATGTTTCCCCCCTTTACTTTATGCTGCTTTTCATTAAGCAAGAAGACCTTTCATGTTTTTTGGTTGTTTGGGTTCTTCCTCCCTCCCCCAACTTCCTTCTCTCAATGAAAAGCACTCAAGTCTCAGTTTCCCAAAAGTCCCCATAACCTGGTTTGGGAAAAGAGTTCATCAAATTGTCAGGGCTGGAAAGGACCTCAAGGCTCAGCCAGTTCCAACCCCCCTGCCATGGCCAGGGACACCTCACACTACAGCAGGCTGCTCACAGCCACATCCAGCCTGGCTGCAAAAACCTCCAGGCATGAGGCTTCCACCACCTCCCTGGGCAACCTGTGCCAGTCTCTCACCACCCTCATGGGGAACAACTTCTTCCTAACATCCAATCTCAATCTTCCCATTTCTAGTTTTGCGCCATCCCCCCAGTCCTATCACTCCCTGACACCCTCAAAAGTCCCTCCCCAGCTTTCTTGTAGCCCTCTTCAGATACTGGAAGGCCACAATTAGGTCTCCTCAGATCCTTCTCCTCTTCAGACTGAACGACCCCAACTCCCTCAGTCTGTCCTCAGAGGAGAGTAGCTCCAGCCAAGCTGACAAGTGCTCAATGCTGAAAATACTCTCTTAAATTGCAATGCTTTTAAAGATGTGCAATTATTGGAATGATTGGAGAGGAAAACAAACCAAACCCAAAGAGAGAAAACCCAGAAATACTGCAATAAACAAGTCTGGTTGTGACCCCAGTGCCACAGTGAAAAAACAAAAGCAGCTCTTTTCAGCAGGATGTTTTATCCATTAGCATCTGTGAGGCTAAGTGGCCTTGCCATGTTCCAATGGGAAAGCTCTCAAAGGCACCAGCACTCCTGGAGACAGCAGCTCCAGTGATTTTCCAGTGGTATTCTGTGCTGGCCACGTTACAGATTTACAGATCTACCAACAGCCAAATGATTGAAGGAGGACTAGAAAAAGACAGCTGGCCACATCAGGCTGGGCGGTGGAAAAAGGATCACGTCAAAGAGGAGGAGCCTGAGGGGTGACCTCATTCATGGAAGGGCAGCGGCAGGAGGACGGAGCCAGGCTCTGCTCAGGGATGTCCAGCGATAAGACAAGGGGCAACGGGGGCAAGCTGGAGCCCAGGAGGTGCCACATGAACATAAGGAGAAACTGTTTCACTGGGAGGGTGCCAGAGCCCTGGAGCAGGCTGCCCAGAGGGGTTTTGGAGTCTCCTTCTCTGGAGACTTTCCAAACCCACCTGGATGTGCTCCTGTGTGACCTGCCCTGGGTGATCCTGCTCTGGCAGGGGGGTTGGACTGGATGAGCTTTCAAGGTCCTTTCAAACCCCTAACATTCTGTGGTTCTGTGACCCTCTAGGGAAAAAATCATTCCTGTGAGGGTGCCAGACCCCTGGAGCAGGCTGCCCAGACAGGTTTTGGAGTCTCCTCCTCTGGAGACATTCAAATCCCACCTAGATGAGTTCCTGTGTGACCTGCCCTAGGTGATCCTGCTCTGGGAGGGGGGTTGGACTGGATGAGCTTTTGAGGTTCCTTCCAACCCCTAACATTCTGTGAAAGGAATTCACTGGTATGGATATGAACAAATCAAAAGCAGCCAGATGAGGAGAAGAATGGCAAAACTGAGTCATGGCTAAAGCAGTGACAGCCAAGGAATCGGCCTTGATTCTTCTGCTTTTGAAAAGGAAGGCACCAGCCTGGGTTCTGCCAAGCTGCTTCCAAATGCTGAGGCTCAAGTCAGTCATGATGTAGTGCAGCATCCTTGGAAAAGGAGAGAGGAACAGAGAACTCTCCCAGTTTCAATCACACCACTTATTGTGCAGTTACACACAGGGGAAGGTTTTGTACCTACATATCCACAGTGTTACTGGGAAGTCTGCTGTCAAAAGTCAAAGCAAGACAAGAGCCACGTCTAGATCACAACAATGAAGGCCCAGACGAAGCAGTCTGATAGAAAAGGCAGACTGAACTCAGCAGATTCAATAGTTACCTTGCAGTGCAAGGTGTCTCAAATATCAATACTCACCAGAAGGAAAACCATGCAAACAACACACTAGAGTCAACAGAAAACCTGGGGCTGGGATGGGGGAAACAGAGAGAAGAGAAGGTTGTGAAGTCTTCAGAGAGTACAACGAAGTTTGACTCAAATGAAAGAAAAAACTCTTAGGTGTATCTCGGAGCTCTGTGCAGGCAGCCCAAACCTACACTGCTTCTGAGCACAACTTGATAGAATCACAGAATGGCTTGGAAGGGACCTCTGAAGGACATCTAGTCCAACCCCAGCTTCTCAGTGAAGAGCTTCAGCTGCTCAGCCCAACCAGAGAGAAAGCCAGAACCAAGTCCTAAGCTGAGGGCAATACCAGGAGGGCAGCACCAGTCACCCCAGTATCCAACCATGCTGGAGTGAAACTGTCCTACAGAGAAATCAATCAGAGAGCTGTGGAAAATGGTTTTAGGCAAGATTCTGACTCCAGCAAAAATCTCTACTGCATTGAGCTGTGTTACAGAGTAAATCAATAAGACCTCTGCTGTCCCAAGCCTCTTCCTTCCAAAACCAAACTCAACCCCATCAACCACAACCAAATCCTCCTTTACACTATGTGTTTCTGATTAACTGCTTTTCATGGCTTGATCTGAAGTCAGCCACACTGTAAAATAAAGATCAAGGCTGTCAGTACCCCCCCTCCAAAACACCACCTTCCACATTCCCATCAAGTTGTCCATGCTTTCCCCATTCCCTCTCTCCCCACTCATCTCTACCAGTGCTTCATTGCAGTTGCAGAACTAAATTGCTCCAGAGCTCATTCAGGTACTGAAATAACCAGACTTGAGATTCTTAACGGGACAGAACTTGCTCCTTTTCCCACCAGAGCTATGTTTCAGTGCATCCTCTACCCCCTCAGAGATGCAGCCCTGCACTCCCCGTCAGGATGCTGTGTTATTCCTTTCAACTTGATGGGCCAAGTTCAAATACAAGTTCACTTCTCTACTAACCACAGGAAAGTAAGAATTCTCCTCCCCCCCCAAAATAATGAGATGCATACTCTTGTTTCTTCTTAGGTGTAAAGGCTTCCCCTCTCCTCATCACAACCACGAGCTGGGACTTTGCTGCTGCTTAATACAAATCCTGAAGGGCTGGACATAAAGTCAGCACAGTTCTGGGTCAACTATTTTCCTGAAACAACCCCAGCCATGATCCTGAAAGAAACCATTCAAAGCATGTTCAATGAAGATTTAGCTTGAAAGTCTTCTTCAAAGATAGCTGCTGGCAGCACCTCCTGGAGTCCCGGGAGGAGGCCTCCTGGAGCCCTCGGGAGGAGGCCTCCGGGAGCCCTCGGGAGGAGGCCTCCGGGAGCCAGCTGCAGAGTGGCTGCATCCAAAGGCCTGTAGTGACAGGATGAAGGGCAACGGTTTGAAGTTAGAGGAGAGCAGATCCAGACTGGAGGCTGGGAACACATTCTGCACCATGAGGATAGTGGAACACTGCAACAGGTTGTCCAGAGTGGTAGTTGAGGCCCCACCCCTCCAGATATTCAAGTTCAAGCTCAACAAGGCTCTGATCTAGCACAGGATGTTCCTGCTGACTGCAGGGGGGTTGGACTAGATAACCCTTGGAGAACCTTTCCAACCCAAACCATTCTATGGCTCTATTTCAGCAAAAACACATGCTGAGGGCTAAAAGTATTTGGGTTTGGTTTTCTTTTGGGGGTGGGCATGTGTTTAATTTGCAATGATGTCCACAACCACCCCATGCAGTGCTACAGGCTGGGGTCAGAGTGGCTGGAGGGATGCCAAACAGAAAGGGACCTGGGGGTAGTGGTTGATAGTAGGCTGAACATTAGCCAGCAGTGTGCCCAGCTGGCCAAGAGGGCCAATGGCATCCTGGCCTGTACCAGAAATAGTGTGGTCAGCAGGAGCAGGGAAGTCATTCTGCCCTGGACTCAGCACTGGTTAGGCCACACCTTGAGTCCTGTGTCCAGTTCTGGGCTCCTCAATTTAAGAAGGACTTTGAGACACTTGAATGTGTCCAGAGAAGGGCAACAAAGCTGGGGAGGGGTCTGGAGCACAGCCCTGTGAGGAGAGGCTGAGGGAGCTGGGGTTGCTTAGCCTGGAGAAGAGGAGGCTCAGGGGAGACCTTCTTGCTCTCTACAACTACTTGAAGGGAGGTTGTAGCCAGGTGGGGATTGGTCTCTTCTCCCAGGCAACCAGCACCAGAACAAGACGACACAGGCTCAAGCTGTGCCAGGGGAGGTTTAGGCTGGATGTTAGGAAGAAGCTCTTCCCAGAAAGAGTAATTGGTCATTGGGATGTGCTGCCCAGGGAGGTGGTGGAGTCACCATCCCTGGAGGTGTTCAAAAAAGGCTTGGATGTGGCACTTGGAGCCATGGCTTAGTTGTCAGGAGGTGTTAGGTATTGGGTGACAGGTTGGACTTGATGATCTCTGAGGTCTTTTCCAACCTTACTGATTCTATGATCTAATGGCTTCTTACCATGAGCCCAGATAAAGAGGCCTGGATGACTTTTTCCAGTCCCAAAGCACAGATTTTAAGATATTATTTAAGTATAAATAGCCCATTAAGAGCTACATTAAGATCCTCAGGCTGATTGGGGAGCAGTAATGTCTGCAGCACAGGAAGGAATACAAAGGGCCATTTTCAGCTAGAGAGCTTCAGATAGCAGATACAAGATACTCTTGAGCATTAAATGTGTTCTTTCCAATCAGGTCAGATCTGCTCCAGCCGACATTGATTGCCCAGCACTTGAATAGAGGCACACAAAACAGAACACATCTTTATTACCAGTCAGATAGTCAGATCTGAAAAGAGATGTCTCTGGTTTCTTTTTGCTGTTTGGATTAATTTTCTGACCTTCAGGACCACCACAACTCTTGGGCCTTCATTCAGCAAAATCTCAAGTCCTCTCTCAAGTCCTCTCCTGACATAACCACCCCTATGTTCTTGTCTGCTTCCCCCAGGCTGACAGACCACCTTCAAATGTAATAAATGGGAACAAGTGGAAGGGGAAAGCAAAACAAACCAACAGAAACAATTCAGCCCCCACCATCCAAAAAGGAAACTGAAATACCTGCTGACTTCCTCACTGGGAGAGCAAACCCAGCAAAGCCAATGCAGATCCTCCAGTGCTAGCTGTCTATATTAAACACCTCAACATTTATGAATAAAGATGAACAAGCTTGAAGCTTTTGCTGCTGCTGACACCTTTGCACCAGCTGACAAAGCAATCTATGAGAGAAGCCAGGCAGAAATACTCTGCAGCCTGTGACAGGACAAGAGGCAATGGATATAAACTACAGCACAGGAGGCTCTACCTCAACATGTGTGGCCAGTGGGAGCAGGGAGGTAATTCTGCCCTGGACTCAGCACTGGCTAGGCCACACCTTGAGTCCTGTGTCCAGTTCTGGGCTCCTCAGTTTAAGAAGGATATTGAGACTCTTGAACATGTCCAGAGAAGGGCAATGAGGCTGGGGAGGGGTCTGGAGCACAGCCCTGTGAGGAGAGGCTGAGGGAGCTGGGGTTGCTTAGCCTGGAGAAGAGGAGGCTCAGGGGAGACCTTCTTGCTCTCTCCAACTCCTTGAAGGGAGGTTGTAGCCAGGTGGGGGTTGGTCTCTTCTCCCAGGCAGCCAGAACCAGAACAAGAGGACACAATCTCAAGCTGTGCCAGGGGAGGTTTAGGCTGGATGTTAGGAAAAAATTCTTCCCAGGAAAAGAGAGATTGCCATTTGGAATGTGCTGCCCAGGGAGGTGGGGGAGTCACTGTACCTGGAAGTGTTTAAGAAGAGCCTGGCTGAGGCACTTGGTGCCATGCTTTAGTTGATTAGATGGTGTTGGGTGATAGATTAGACTCAATCTCCAAAGTCTTTTCCAACCTGGTTAATTCTATTCTATTCAACATGAGAAGGAATTTCTTCACTGTGAGGGTCCCAGAGGCCTGGAGCAGGCTGCCCAGAGAGGTTGTGGAGTCTCCTTCTCTGGAGCCTTCCCAGCCCTGTCTGGATGTGTTCCTGTGTGACCTGTGCAGGATTCTCTGGTCCTGCTCCGGCAGGGAGGTTGGACTGGAAGCTCTCCAGAGGTCCCTTCCAGCCCCTAACCTCCTGTGAGCCTGGTTAATTCCATTTAAACTCTCAATGTGGAGGTTACAGTTACCATGCAGGCTGTAAGCTATCTCAGCTGCTTTGATGCCTTCTCAGGGTTTCTGGATACAAACAAATTCAGATCTCTAGAATGTGCTAGCAGACACTTTGCTTCTTTTTCTCATCTGAAAGAAACCAGCAGCACTTCACAGAAACTATCAACTACTGCCTACATACAGGGCTGGGGGGGGAGGGGGGGGAACCCAGCAAAACAAACACTGCAAGATTTGCATTAGAAGTTGTACTACAGGAACTAATTAAATCTTGACTACAGCCCTAAGGCCACGTTTACATTTTTGCTAGAACATCTAATGCTCAGAAAAAAAAGCTGGCTTCATCTGTGAACAGTTACTGCTGCACTGAGGACAAGCACATCCTCACAAACATGGTTATACATCAGAATGTTAAGGCTGGGAAGGGACCTCAAAAGTTCATCCAGTCCAACCCCCCTGCCAGAGCTGGATCACCCAGGCCAGGTCACACAGGAATGCATCCAGGAGAGTTTGGAATGTCTCCAGAGAAGGAGACTCCACAGCCTCTCTGGGCAGCCTGCTCCAGGGCTCTGGCACCCTCACAGGGAAAAATTTTCCCTTATGTTCATATGGAACCTTCCATGCTCCAGCTTGCACCCACTGCCCCTTCTCCTATCACTGGGCATCCCTTGAGCAGAGCCAGGCTCCAGCCTCCTGACCCTACCTTGCACATCTTTATCAACATGAATGAGGTCTGTGGTGATAGGTTGGACTTGATGATCTTTGAGGTCTCTTCCAACCTTAGTGATTCTGTGAGGTCACCCCTCAGGCTCTCCTGCTCCAAGCTACAGAGCCCCAGCTTCCTCAGCAGGGAGATATTCCACTGCCTTCAGCATCTTTATGGCTCTGTACTGGACGCTTTCAAGCAGTTCCCTGAGGTCCTTCTTGAGCTGAGAGGTCCATCACTTCCTACCAGGCACTTCATGCAGGTTCCTCTTTCAGCCCTCCTGCCTCTCTGTCTTCGTAGTAGTATCACAGTAGCAGTTCGGGTTGGAAGGGACCACAAGGATCATCCAGTTCCAACCCCCCTGCCATGGGCAGGGACACCCCACACTAGATCAGCCTGGCCAGAACCTCATCCAGCCTGGGCTTAAACACCTCCAGGGACAGGGCCTCAACCACCTCCCTGGACAACCCATTCCAGGGCTTCACCACTCTCATGGGGAAGAACTTCCTCCTCACATCCAGCCTGAATCTCCCCACCTCCAGCTTTATTCCATTCCCCCTAGTCCTATCACTACCTGACAACCTGAGAAGTCCTTCCCCAGCCTTCCTGTAGGCCCCCTTCAGATACTGGAAGGCCACAATTAGGTCACCTGGGAGCCTTCTCTTCTCCAGACTGAACAGCCCCAACTCCTTCAGTCTGTCCTCACAGGAGAGGTGCTCCAGCCCTCTGATCATCCTTGTGGCCCTTCTCTGGACACCTTCCAGCACCTCCAGATCCCTCTTGTCATAGGGGCTCCAGAACTGGAGGCAGTACTCCAGGTGGGGTCTCACCAGGGCTGAGTAGAGGGGGAGGATCACCTCCCTTGACCTGCTGGCCACACTTCTCCTGATGCAGCCCAGGATCTGATTGGCTTTGCGGGCTGCAAGTGCACACTGAGAGCTCCTGGTGAGCTTCTCCTCCCCCAGCACCCCCAAGTCTCTCTCCTCAGGGCAGCTTTCCAGCCAGTGACTGCCCAGCCTGGATTTGTGCCTGGGATTGCCTCAACCCAGCTGCAGGATCCTGAAAATCATCTTCTGCCTAAGTGTCAATGCAGACAGACTGAAGGCTAAGGAGCCAGCAGACCCTATTAGGTGTAATCCTAGATGGAACCTTCTGATTTAGCATTTTTCCTGGAAGAAATCGAGTTCCCCTGCTGCCAGACTGGCCCATAATGTGAAAGAGAGCCCACTAAATGGGAGCAAGCAGGAGACTCACTTCCAAAATTGAATTAAGATCAGAGCTAAAAATCCCCTGCAGATGCAACCATCTAGCAGCTATTTTGCCAGACCAGAAACACAAGTGAGACCTGCCAGCCAGTAATACCTCTGCTAGCTAACCAACTGCAGAACAGAAAAATCCTTATTTACCATAGAATCAAGCAGGTTGCAAGAGACCTCCAAGATCATCCAGTCCAAACTATCACCCAGCCCTATCCAATCAGCCAGACCATGGCACCAAGTGCCTCAGCCAGGCTCTTCTTGAAGACCTTCAGGGACGAGGACTCCACCACCTCCCCAGGCAGAATCTCTTCCTCACCTCCAGCCTAAACCTCCCCTGGCACAGCTTGAGACTGTGTCCTCTTGTTCTGGTGCTGGTTGCCTGGGAGAAGAGACCAACACCCACCTGGCTACAACCTCCCTTCAGGCAGTTGTAGAGAGCAAGAAGGTCTCCCCAGAGCCTCCTCTTCTCCAGGCTAAGCAACCCCAGCTCCCTCAGCCTCTCATCACAGGGCTGTGCTCCAAGCCCCTCCCCAGCCTCGTTGCCCTTCTCCAGACACACTCAAGTGTCTCAATGTCCTTCTGAAATTGAGAAGCCCAGAACTGGACACAGGACTCAAGGTGTGGCCTAACCAGTGCTGAGTCCAGGGGCACAATGACTTCCCTGCTCCTGCTGGCCACACTATTTCTGATGCAGGCCAGGATGCCATTGGCCTTCTTGGCCACCTGGGCACACTGCTGGCTCATGTTCAGCCTACTATCTACCAGCACCCTCAGGTCCCTTTCTGCCTGGCTGCTCTCCAGCCACTCTGTCCCCAGCCTGTAGCACTGCATGGGGTTGTTGTGGCCAATGTGTAGAACCCTGCACTTAGCCTTATTAAATCTCATCCCATTGGCCTCTGCCCTCCCACCCAGCCTGGCAAGGTTGCTCTGCAGGGCCCCCCCTATCCTCCAACAGATTGACACCTGCTCCTAACTTGGTGTCATCGGCAAACTTCCTGGTGATGGACTCAATCCCCTCATCCAGATCATCAATAAAGATATGGAATGATGCTGTCCCCCAGGGAAAGAAAAGCCAAATCAAACATGTAGTTAAAAAAGCACCTGCATGATTCCATGATAATTCCAATCTTCAGCACCATGGTCTAGTATCATCTGCTGAGAGGTGGAGCAGTAAAAGGCAGCTGACAACAGGTAGCATGATCACTTAAGTCTTCCACCCACAAGGGAGAACAGGTGTTCTGGTGCCAGACAAAAGGTTTGGGGAAAAACCAGCACTCAAACCTCACACAGACATCACCCAGCCCCTGGGCTGGGCCATGAGAGCACTCATTTTAACATCTGAACACAAAGAATCCCTCCCCTGGCTCAAGGGGCTCTCTCCCACCATCACTGCTGGCCTTACTTATCTGAAAGCTTTTTCCCAGATAAGCTATCCAGTTGCAGGGGTGTAATCAGCATTCAATCCAGAAAGGAAACAAACTTCTTCCCCTCTCCCTTTTCCCTCAAAACTTAAAGGCCTGTCTTCCCAGACAGAGGAACTGGAGTGAGGAAGTCAGCTTTTACTCAAGCCAAGAGAGGAACACACCCAACAGAGTTTTTTCCTTATATTATGTTTCATATACATCTGCCTTACTGCTTTGGGACTCCAGCTTCCTTACCCAGAGCCTGGGTGTTGCTCTGTTTCCTCCCTCCCCAAATGCAGAAGCACTGTTTCCCCTGCAGCAGAGCAGCACTTTCTCGTCCTCATCCCCCCCAGATTACCTTAAATCAGAGCCACTTGGCCCAAGCTCCACAAAGCCTAGTGGTGTGCCATTAGAATTCACACAGAAGAGCAGACATGGCAGCCCTCCCAGAGTCAGGGCTGACAATCACAGTAAGTGGAAGAGAATCAGGGCTTAGGTTGGAAGAGACCTAAGAGATCATCTGCTCCAACCTCCCCACCATGGGAGTGACACCTCTCAGCTAGACTCAGCTGCTCAAGGCCTCATCCAGCCTGGCCTTCAGCACCCCCAGGGAGAAGGCAGCCACAGCCTCCCTGGGCAGCCTGTGCCAGAGTCTCACCACCCTCACACTGAAGAACTTCTTCCTCAGCTCCAGTCTAACCCTGCTCTCCCTCAGCTTCAAACCACTCCTCCTTGTCCTGTCTCTAGACACCCTCATGAAAGTCCCTCTGCAGCTTTCCTGCAGGATCCCTTCAGATACTAGAAGGCAGTTCTAAGGTCCCCTTGGAGAATTCTCCAGGCTGAAGACCCCCAGTTCCCTCAGCCTGTCCTCATGGCAGGGGTGCTCCAGCCCTTGGATCACCTTTGTGGCCTCCTCTGGACTCACTCCAACAGCTCTGTGCCCTTTTCGTGCTGGGAACACCAGAACTGGATGCAGTCTTTGAGGTGGGGTCTCAGCAGAGCAGTGTTATCAGTTTGCTTGACACAGAAGAGGCCAAGGGGACAGGCCTTGCATCATCTTTGTGGGAGCAGCCATTTGACTCCACTACCAGAGACTGGAAACTACTTCTCAACCTTCTATTCAGGAATTCTGTCCAAGAAAACAAACCCAAAATAGCCTGTGTCAAATCATGTGATTTTTGCAGCCACACTCCTACTCCCAGAGATTTCATAACCCACTGAATGCATTTCATTTACAATGCTAACATTAGTCCACTGACCCAGGCAGGCAGCAACAAACTGATGAATATGTCAGGCTGTGCTGAGCAGTATTCTGCCTAGCACATGGGAATGGCTCGCAGGAAAACAAACTGAGCACCTTCGGATCACTGGGGAGGAAAACTTCACAGCACCTCCAGCCTCACAGTTCTGAAACCAAAAGATGCTACAGCACGTAGCAAACATACTCCTGCCTGTCATGGGTTGGTATGCACCAGATCATGGAATCACAGAATGCTTAGGGTAGCAGGGGACCTCCAGAGCTCATCCAGTCCAACCCCTCTGCAGTCAGCAGGGACATCCCCAACTACATCAGGTTGCCCACAGCCCTGTTGAGCCTCACCTTGAACATCTCCAGGGATAGCCCAGGAAGCCAATCAGATCCTGGGCTGCATCAAGAGAAGTGTGGCCAGCAGGTCAAGGGAGGTGATTCTCCCCCTCTACTCAGCTCTGGTGAGACCCCACCTGGAGTACTGCCTCCAGTTCTGGAGCCCCTATTACAAGAGGGATATGGAGGTGCTGAAAGGTGTCCAGAGAAGGGCCACAAGGATGAGCAGAGAGCTGGAGCACCTCTCCTGTGAGGAGAGACTGAAGGAGTTGGGGCTGTTCAGTCTGCAGAAGAGAAGGCTCCCAGGTGACCTCATTGTGGCCTTCCAGTATCTGAAGGGGGCCTACAGGAAGGCTGGGGAGGGACTGCTCAGGATCTCAGGTAGTGATAGGACTAGGGGGAATGGAATGAAGCTGGAGGTGGGGAGATTCAGGCTGGAGGTGAGGAGGAAGTTCTTCCCCATGAGAGTGGTGAAGCCCTGGAATGTGTTGTCCAGGGAGGTGGTTGAGGCCCCATCCCTGGAGGTGTTTAAGCCCAGGCTGGATGAGGCTCTGGCCAGGCTGATCTAGTGTGGGGTGTCCCTGCCCATGGCAGGGGGGTTGGAACTGGATGATCCTTGTGGTCCCTTCCAACCCTAACTGATACTATGATACTACTATGATAGGGCCCCAACCACTTCCCTGGGCAGCCTGGTCCAGTGTTCCACCACCCTCATGGTGTAGAATTTGTTCCTCACATCCAACCTAAATCTGCTTTTCTCTCATTTCAAGCCACTGCCCCTCATCCTATCCCTACAGAGCTTTGAAAGCAGTCCCTCTGCAGACCTCACAAGACTGCATACAAAAAATACCATAATACCTGAGACCCTTTTTGCATACAAGCTTGCTGTAAAATCAAATAAACCAGGATAGCTGAAAAAACAAAGCCAAAAATCCCACACCTCTACTGCCTTACAGTTCCCCTTATCTTTTTCAGGGCTTTCCAAAACCTCCCCTGGCCTCAAGGCACACATAAAACACTGTTTTAGAACTTCAGTGCATTTAGCCAAGCAAGATCAACATTGACCAACTACCCTATTTCATATACCCTCAAACATAAAGTGCCAAGAAAAACAGGCATGCAGCAAGGCAGAAAGCTCTCAATTCATCCTGCTCCCAGCACACACAAACAGGGCTTAGTTCTGAGTTATGACTGACCAGCAGCCTTAGAACCAAGATATGAAGAAGGCTGTTTTGAAAAGTAAGCTAAAGTAGTTTCAGCAAGGGTGAGGAGGGGGAGATTTAGATTAGGTGTTAGGAAGAAGTTGTTCCCCATGAGGGTGGTGAGAGACTGGCACAGGTTGCCCAGGGAGGTGGTGGAAGCCTCCTGCCTGGAGGTTTTTGCAGCCAGGCTGGATGTGGCTGTGAGCAGCCTGCTGTAGTGTAAGGTGTCCCTGGCCATGGCAGGGGGGTTGGAACTGGCTGATCCTCGAGGTCCCTTCCAGCCCTGACAATTCTGTGATTCTGAGAATAGTTAAACTATCAGCATAGTACAGGTCACAGTCACCATGCACCAACTCACAACACAGCCAACAGGAAATATAAATACTGGGAGGGGAAAAGCTAATGAAAAACCTAACTTAAAAAACAACCACCCAAAACAACCACCCACCCAAAAAACACCCCACCCCTCAAAAAACCAACTCCCCAAAACAAACCCCAAAACACACCCCCACAAATCCAAACATCCCCCTCGAACCCCCAAAATCCCCCTGGAGCCCCCACATGAAACACCCACCCAGAAACCCCCCACACCCTGCACCATAGGCTTGAGGTGAGGAGAAAGTTCTTCACTGAGAGAGTTCTTGGCCATTGAAATGTGCTGCCCAGGGAGGTAGGTGGTGGAGTCACTGTCCCTGGAGGTGTTCAAGAGGGGATTGGACGTGGCACTTGGTGCCATGGTTTAGTAGTCATGAGGTGTTGGGTGACAGGTTGGACCTGATGATCCTTGAGGTCTTTTCCAACCTTATTGATTCTATGATTCTTGCTGGGAAGAATTTCTTCCTAACATCCAACCCCAGTCTCCCCTGGCACAGCTTGAGACTGTGTCCTCTTGTTCTGGCGCTGTTTGCCTGGGAGAAGAGACCAACCCCCACCTGGCTACAACCTCCCTTCAGGTAGCTGTAGAGACCAAGAAGGTCTCCCCTGAGCCTCTTCTTCTCCAAGCTAAGAAACCTTTGTAGCAAACTGTTAAGCAGCAATTCATTCATCCTCATCCCTCAGGGAAACACTGTATGCCACCTCCACCTCACTCAACTGCATGAGCCCAGTGGGTCTCCTTATCCTCAGCTGCAGGGACTTCAGTCACCTCAAAGAAAGGCCACAACAAGCTGTGGCATGCAGCAGGCTTGAGATAAGAAAAATCCCTGTAGGTAGTGGCATGCTGTCTGATAACCTCTCATGGCTGAGAAGCTGAACAGGAATCCACCTTTGATAGCAGATCTGAGCAAGGATACATGTGCACGAGGCACAGCTCTCTGCTATCGCTGCCTACCTTATCACAAGCCAGCCACGAGGTTTCTGCAGTGCCAAATCTGAACCCTGGGATTTGAACCAGGAGGACAACACACAGCAGGTGTGTCTGTCCCTGCCACATTTTTCCACCTTATTACTCATGGAAGTTTAATTACTAAGTGGTTTTGCAAACAGAATGTATACCTCAAGTCCAAGCAGCAATACAGAAGAGCAGATTTAGCCTGGGTGTAAGCTCTTCACCACAAGGGTGGTGAAACACTGGAACAGGTTGCCCAAGGAAGTGGCTGGAGCCCTATCCCTGGACATACTCAAGGTCAGGCTTGACAAGGCTCTGAGCAACATGATCTAGTGGAGGATGTCCCTGCTGATGGCAGGGGGGTTGGAGTGGATGACCTCTGGAGGTCCCTCCCAACCCAAACCATTCTATGATACTTCTGCTTTCACCTCTCTCAGTACTCTGCCACCTCCACAGCCAGCACCCTCACTCTCTCCCAGAATAGCTTCAAGAACCACAGCTTCTGCTTGCTTCCAGAAGCAGATAGCTCTGAAGCTATACATATGTTTTGACACATGCAGTCACTTTGTCAGAATATGTGGAGAGAGCTCTAAAGGAGGTTTTGAAGAGCAAGTAATAAGAGGCTTTCCAGAAAGGCTCCAAAAGCACAGCAACACAAGAGCTGCAGCCAGAAACAATCATGAACAAGATCTCCACAATTCACTGGACAGGAAAGGATGCTAAATATACTCAGGAGTACTGCTATGACACAGCAGATTGAATGAAAGAGGTAGAAAGCCATGTCAGATATAGCCCTTGATCTACCATTCTTAGAAGCATAATTAAGGTGCAGTTTAACTCAGAAGTCATAGTATCATAGTTATCAATCAGGGTTGGAAGGGACCACAAGGATCATCCAGTTCCAACCCCCCTGCCATGGCCAGGGACACCCCACACTAGGTCAGGCTGGCCAGAGCCTCGTCCAGCCTGGGCTTAAACACCTCCAGGGATGGGGCCTCAACCACCTCCCTGGACAACCCATTCCAGGGTCTCACTACTCTCATGGGGAAGAACCTCCTCCTCACATCCAGCCTGAATCTCCCCACCTCCAGCTTCATTCCATCACAGGGGACCATCTAGAATCACAGAGTCAATAAGGTTGGAAAAGACCTCGGAGATCATCAAGGCCAACCTATCACCTAGCACCTCCTGACTAACTAAACCATGGCTCCAAGTGCCACATCCAATCCCCTCTTGAACACCTCCAGGGATGGAGACTCCACCACCTCCCTGGACAGCACATTCCAAAGGCTAACAGCTCTCTCTGGGAAGAACTTTCTCCTCACCTCCAGCCTAAACCCCCCCGGCACAGCTTGAGACTGTGTCCTCTTGTTCTGGTGCTGCTTGCCTGGGAGAAGAGACCAACCCCCACCTGGCTACAACCTCCCTTCAGGCAGTTGTAGAGAGCAAGAAGGTCTCCCCTGAGCCTCCTCCAGGCTAAACAATCCCAGCTCCCTCAACCTCTCCTCATAGGAACAAATATTCTCTGTAGTTACCTCACTTGGTTTAGCTGGGACAGAAATATTTCTGTGTTGCTGATTTCTCCTTTTCTTTGGGTTTGTTGGGTTGGTTGGGGTTTGGTTGGTTCTGTTGGTTTGTTTTGTTTCTGGGTTGGTTGGTTTGTTAGTTTTAGCTTTTTGTTTATTTGGTTAGTTTTTAACAGGAAACAAAACCCAAAGCACCATATGACAATCAATAAAGAAATAAATAAAAGCTGTTAGGGTGGTTTCTTTTTAACTCCTTTTGCTCTGTTATACAGCCCAACATAAAAAGCTGAGGCAGATTATGGTTTAGACCAGGTCTCAGGAAGAGGTTCTTCAGTAGGAGGGTGGTGAGATGCTGGAACAGGTTGCCCAGGAAGGCTGTGGCTACCTCCTCCCTGGGAATGTTCAAGACCAGGTTGGATGAGGTCTCATTAATGTGTAAAGGGTGAGTGCCAAGAGGATGGAGCCAGGCTCTGCTCAGGGATGTCCAAGGACAGGACAAGGGGCAACAGGGGCAAGTTGGAGCCTAGGAGGTGCCACATGAAGATGAGGAGAAACTTCACCACTGTGAGGGTCACAGAGACCTGGAGCAGGCTACCCAGAGAGGCTGTGGAGTCTCCTTCTCTGGAGACATTCCAAACCCACCTGGATGCATTCCTCTGTGAGCTGCTCTGGCAGGGGTTTGGACTGGATGATGTTTTGAGGTCACTTCCAACCCCAAACCCTCTGAGATTTTGCCTGTATCCTGGGTCTCAACTACCCAACAGAACTTAATAGGCATTAGTAAAATACAGTTACAGCACTCTGCACTGTGCCCCTAAAGCAAATTATTTCTAAGAAATCACATTTGTTTTCAGCAAAAATAGAAGCAGACACATAGAAAACTTCAGAAGAGCAACCAAACTGAGGGAGGAGAAGATATATGTTTATATATTATCACAGAACCACAGGATCAACCAGGTTGGAAAAGACCTCAGAGATCAAGTCCAACCTACTAGCTAATACCTAACAACCTAACCTCCTGACAACTAAACCATGGCTCCAAGTGCCACATCCAAGCCTTTCTTGAACACCTCCAGGGATGGTGACTCCACCACCTCCCTGGGCAGCCCATCCCAATGGCCAATTACTCTTGCTGGGAAGAACTTTCTCCTCACCTCCAGCCTCCACATAGACTGACTAGAAGTTTCCCTGTTGATCATACGGGACAACTGATCTCAACTCCTTCCTAATTAGCAAGGCACATCAAAGTGTTTTGCAATTAGCTGTAGAACAAGTGGCTGTTGCTGTCACTTAAAGCAGAAGCTGGCTTTTGAGCGGAACCTCAGTCCAAGTATCTGCAAACCACACACAATACCTCCTCCAAGGCAGTTCTCTTTTATTTAGATATCTGAACGCTTGCCACTTGACATAAAGCGAGCAAGGCAGATCGATTTACAGCCCAATAAAAATCTGGATGCTGCCCTCAGTTCAAACCACAGCCTAGCAGCATATAAAAATCACATCCTTTTATTTATGGACTGAAATAGCTGTGATAATTCAAGCTAAACTCCAATTCAAGCTAAGTTCCAACTGAAGGAACATCTAAGGCTAAAACCTGGCCTGATTGTCCAAGTCTCAAATAATTTCTTTGCCTTTGCTCTCTGAAGGTGTTTCAAAAGTGTTAAAGGTGTCCAGTTCTGGGCCACTCAACTCAAGAGATGTTGAGGTACTGGAAGGTGTCCAGAGAAGGGCAGTGAAACTGGTGAGGGGCCTGGAGCACAGCCCTGTGAGGAGAGGCTGAGGGAGCTGGGGTTGCTTAGCCTGGAGAAGAGGAGGCTCGGGGGAGACCTCATTGCTCTCTACAACTACTTGAAGAGAGGTTGTAGCCAGGTGGGGGTTGGTCTCTTCTCCCAGGTACCCAGCACAAGAGGACACAGCCTCAAGCTGTGCCAGGGGAGGTTCAGGCTGGATATTAGGAAGAAGTTCTTCCCAGAAAGAGAGACTGGCCATTGGAATATGCTGCCCAGGGAGGTGGTGGAGTCACCATCCCTGGAGATCTTCAAGAAAAGCCTGGGTGAGGCACTTAGTGCCATGGTCTGGTTGATTGGATAGAGCTGGATGATAGGTTGGACTGGATGATCTCGGAGGTCTTCCAACCTGGTTGATTCTATGAAGGTGTTTTAATAGTGAGGTCACTCAGTGATCAAAGGACCAAATGTACAGAGCAAGATCTGTATTTCAGCAACACAGAATTTATCTCCTCCTCCATATGGATTTGGCCATTGGGATGTGCTGCCCAGGGAGGTGGTGGAGTCACCATCCCTGGAGGTGTTCAAGAAGGGGTTGGATGTAGCACTTGGAGCCATGGTTTAGTTAGTCAGGAGGTGCTGGGTGACAGGTTGGCCTTGATGATCTCTGAGGTCTTTTCCAGCCTTATTGATTCCCTGATTCTATTTCCAACTGCTGGGCTGTGCTAGTGAATTAATAATGTGCATTTACTGGATGAAGCTCTACCTGCACTGTGGCAGGGGACAGGTACTGACCTTGCAAAATCACTGACAGAAGACATTGCCCTGTAGTGGTAACTGGTTTAGGTTTTTTGGCCTCAGTTGCTCAGGAAGAGGTAGAAAACAAAATATAGCCTGGAAAGAACCATTCAAATGAAAATGTTGTGCACTGTAAGCACCCTAAAGTATAAAAGAATAAACAGTGGGACACTGCAGCAGAACTTTACAGAGGTGAATGCAAAATGCTGTTTTTCTTGACACAGAGGTCTACATTTGGAGTGTTTAGTGTAGCAGGCAAGATGATGCTTTTTTGAGGCCTGACTTTGTTAGTTTCACTAAAATTAAACAAATGCACCAGGAGTGGTAGTGCTGTAGATCTTCTGAGCATGGGATAAGAGGCTTCACTCATCCTGTCCAGGCTAACCCCAGTCTCCTCACACAGGCTTCAGAGCATACAGAACCACGGTGGTTAGGACTCCAGCACTGTTTCTTTCTACATCAGAAGGCTCATACTGACCAGGTTACCTTTGGCATGTTTGGAACCACAGAGATCCATACACTGAACTCCTGAAAGGAGTTCATACACTTCATTTTCTTCTCATGACTTCACTCCCCTTGTTGGGAGCAAGGAAGGGCTAGCCACCAATCTGTGCAACCCTCTCAACAGCATCTCCATTCCCCAAGCCTTTGGCCAGAAGTCTGGAGTGACAAGATTAGAATCCTGGTGACCAAAATGAACTCAGCTCAGGAGGGAAATCCCTCTAAAAACAAATCACCACAGTTCAACCTGAACACTTCTTTTATGGTCAAGTAAGCAAAACCCCATCACATATTACTCAAGAAAACTGATGCTCAGTCAGGCTTGTCTTCAGGTCCTTTGAAGAGCTCCTTCTGAAGACAATGGTGGTTTTACTTCAGAGCACTGCATTAGCTGCTCCAAGGCCTCTGGAACAGACTTTGCTACTTGCCACGGAAAGCATTTTCAGAGGGTGAAAAATGAAAACAAATCAAACCCTCTTCTCCATCAGTGGCAGACAGAAATAGCTAATAAGGAAACCAGTTTCCAGTTATTTTTGCTTCACTGGCAATAAATTTTCTCATACTTTAAAACCAAGGAAGAACAGATGGGAAAAGAATTGCTGACTTCCAAGACAAACAAGGAAATGTTCCTCCCACAAAGCCTACATTTTCCTTTGAACTCTGCAGATGTTTTACCAATATCATCAGGAAAAAAAAATCATGTAGATGTGAAAGCAAATTAATGGACCACTGTTTAATACAGATACAAAACAAACGAGTCCTTCCCTTGCATTCTGTGAAGGGCCAAGTGTTTAATTCCCTTAAATCAGAGCATTTCTGCCCTTCTACAGCAGAACCTGCTCCAGGACAAATGAAAAACCACAAGTGCAGCCTTCAAAGCAGGAGTTTCATGAACAAAAGTATCAGAATAATGAACTTTGCATGAGCTTTGATAAGCTTCAGTTTCAGTTATTAGATGTCAGCACAGTTCCTGGCTTAAAGCCTCACCAATGACATAAGTGAGGTGCCACCTGGAATATTGCATCCAGGTCTGGGCACTCCCCAGTTCAAGAGGGACAGGGAACTGCTGGAAAGAGTGCAAGGGAGGGCTACAAGGATGCTGTAGGGACTGCAGCACTGCCTGGGGAGGAGAGGCTGAGAGCCCTGGGGCTGGGAAAAAGAAGACTGAGAGGGGATCTGATCAATGTCTACAAATATCTGAGGGCAAGAAGGGAAGGGACAGTGACAGCCTCTGCTCACTAGTGCCCTGGAAGAGGACAAGGGACAATGGATGGAGACTGCAGCACAGGAGGTTCCAACATGAGGAGGAATTTCTTTACTGTAAGGGTCACAGAGCACTGGAGCAGGCTGCCCAGAGAGGTTGTGGAGTCTCCTTCTCTAGAGACTTTCCATTTCCAGCCCTGTCTGGATGTGCTCCTGTGCGACCTGTGCTGGATTCTGTGGTCCTGCTCTGGCAGGGGGGTTGGACTGCAAGATCTCCAGAGGTCCCTTCCAACCCCTGACATCCTGTGAACTTCAGTGGTAGGAAGGCAGAACCATGATGTGAAGTGTGGAAAGTCAGGACCCTGCAAGAAAACTCTCACTTCAAACTGCCTTAACAGAAGGAAAACTACAACCATGTCACTCCACACCACGGCATCACTCCTCACACTCTTCATTGCAGCCTCTAGCAATGCTGACAGGAATTTTCCACCATTCCAAGATAAGAATACAAGACTTCTAACATTTGTGCTCTTGGTTTGCATAACATGGATGTTAGGAAGAAATTCATCCCAGAAAGAGAGCTTGGCCCTTGGAATGTGCTGCCCAGGGAGGTGGTGGAGTCCCCATCCCTGGAGGTGTTTAAGAGGAGCCTGGCTGAGGCATTTGGTGCCATGGTTTAGTTGATGAGGTAGTGTTGGGTGATAGGTTGGACTTGATGACCTCAAAGGCCTTTTCCAACCTGGTTAATTCTATTTTATTCCAACAGAACTACCTACAGTGAAAAACTGAGATGGGAATAAAGGCTGAGAACTCCTCAAAGATTGATTGGGCCCAACAGCTTTAGTTGCCTCTCTAACCTCCAGCCACTGATGAATCTAAACATTCTGCCTTAAATAGCATGGTAAGTGGCTAGGAAAAAAAGAAATGAAATAAAAAGGCTACAACACCAGAATAGAAATAAGGAGGAAAAAAAACCCCACACTCTTAGAAGCTGCTCATTCTGTTTCATAAGAGAAACTCTAAAAGAGGAGTATGGTCTGAACTGTAATGAAATATCAATGTGCTCAGAAGCTCAACACAAAGACATATGAAAGCCAGACTGGAACAGCTGCATGCAATACTCACACTAGAGAAAAAACACTGAGGGGAAAGAAAAAGGAACAAAATGTAACAGCTCAAAGGGATTGAAGAGTGAAGATCTGAACTGCTGCAAAATCAGCCAGAGGGCAAAAGATGCCCAGTGAACCACGAGAGTCACATTTCACGGGTCACAGGGGCTCTGCTACTACCAGGTATTTACATCCTAAATACTGCAAGTGAGAACATCCCTTTGGTTACACTATTAACTTGTCCATTCATGAAATGGTCAGCATTGCTTGCTACAGCAGACAAGGTTAACATTCTCAGCCAACAGCAAGCAAGAAGCAGCTTTCAACTCACACAGCACACTTATCCGTAGGCAAAAAACCCCAACCCTAACTTCTACTTTGAATCTCATTCCAGGCTTGCAGCAATGATGGCTCCAAAACCAGTTCTGCAGTGAAGTAGCACCTGATTATCCAGGGCTAAGGAACTGGAAATGGTAGTGGTGTGACTTCCAACAGGCCACTGTTTACACCGAGCTCATGCCACGAGCAGCCAACACACCACGGCTGCTCAAGGCAATCTGTTGTCTTTTGGGGGTGGAATCAAACCAAATGTTGGCCACCTGATCACCAATTTCAGGAGTGAAATGTATCCATCAGTGAAATACATAGATTGATAGAATGGTTTGGGTTGAAAGAGACCTCCAAAGGTCACCCAGTTTAGCCCCTCTGCAGTCAGCAGGGACATCCTCCAGTATGTTGGGTTGCTCAGAGCCTTGTTGAGCCTGACCTTGAGTACCGCCAGGGATGGGATCTCAACCACCTCCCTGGGCAGCCTGTTCCCACATTCCACCACCTTCATGGTAAAGAATTTGATCCTGACATCCAATCTAAACCTCATCTTCTCTAATGTCAAGCCACCTAATTTAAAACATCTGAGAGAAAGTACCTAAATGGACACACCAAACACCCCCACATCCAAGCACCTGAAACATCTTGCAGTGACTAATTACTCGACCAGCAAGAATCAGATTCATTCATTTCAGTTACATTCTGACCTACTAATTCTGTCATCAGCAGGAAGAAGGACCAGGTTCAGAGGCTGATCTCACAAGGCCACAAGGATGATCAGAGGGCTGGAGCTGCTCTGCTATGAGGACAGACTGAAGGAGTTGGGGCTGTTCAGTCTGCAGAAGAGAAGGCTCAAAGGTGACCTAATTGTGGCCTTCCAGTATCTGAAGGGGGCCTACAGGAAGGCTGGGGAAGGACTGCTCAGGATCTCAGGTAGTGATAGGACTAGGGGGAATGGAATGAAGCTGGAGGTGGGGAGATTCAGGCTGGAGGTGAGGAGGAAGTTCTTCACCCTGAGAGTGGTGAAGCCCTGGAATGGGTTGCCCAGGTGGTTGGGGCCCCGTCCCTGGAGGTGTTTAAGCCCAGACTGGATGAGGCTCTGGGCAGCCTGATGTAGTGTGGGGTGTCCCTGCCCACAGCAGGGGGGTTGGAACTAGATGATCCTTGTGGTCCCTTCCAACCCTGACTGATACTATACTATGATACTATGGTAATGAGTAAGATGGAACTGAAAGAGTGGCCTGAGCCCACTGGCACAGCAGTCCTGGACAGGCAGGCAGCTGTCATGCCATTAGCTCCAAACGGGCTGCAGCCAAGGTTGTAGCACAGTTTGGCACAGGTGACAGTTTCCAGAAGATGAGAGAATTAGAGGAATTGAGGTAATTGTGATGAAGGGAAGTTAGTTCCAGGAGAAAAATGAGACAGGTTATGTTCAGGAAATAAAAGGAGGTTAGGCTAGTCCTTTTCCATAGTAGATGCCAGTGTAGACCCCTAATGATACACACAATGAAAAGCTCCATAACTGATAGAACAACCACACAGCCCAGGGAAGCTAAAAACTGACTGGAAAGGTCAAAATTCACCATTTTTATTTCTTTTTCCCCTCCAGCAGGTTTAGAAGCAAGCATGTTAATTTAAGCTGCATTTGTAGGGTAGTAGAGCCTAGAGGCCTCTAAAATCAGGGCAACAGCAGGCAATAAATCCTCAGCAACGACACTTCACCCATCCTAACAAACCAAACATGAAGGTCACACCAAAGACCAAACATCCTCAGGTGCTGTGGTAGTAGGGACACTACTGAAAGAGTGATTTCAAATCACAGCAGGTCAGCAAGCACTGGGAATGGTTGGTGCTCAATTGTATTGCTCATCTACAGTTGTTTGTCACTTGTTCTTCCTCTCCTGCCATATGCTTAATTAATTTCTTCCTGGCTTTACGATTTGGGGGAGGATAATGAGGCTAGCAAAGAACAAGCAGCAGTGAGCATCTGAGGCTCTTAGTACCACCAACTGGCTTGATAAACACACACCCCCAGGACAGACCATAAAGGTGGTGAGAGAATGGCACAGGTTGCCCAGGGAGGCGGTGGAAGCCTCATAGCATCATAGAACTGTCAATGCTGATGTCTTCTGGTGAGGGATCCTGTTCTGTTTGGAAGCACAGAGTTGCCAGGGTTGGAAGACCTCAAGGATCAGCCACTTCCAACCCCCCTGCCATGGCCAGGGACACCTCACACTACAGCAGCTTGCTCACAGCCACAGCCAGCCTGGCTGCAAAAACCTCCAGGCATGAGGCTTCCACCACCTCCCTGGGCAACCTGTGCCAGTCTCTCACCACCCTCATGGGGAACAACTTCTTCCCAACATCCAATCTGAATCCACCCATTTCTAGCTTTGTTCCATTCCTCCCAGTCCTATCACTCCCTGACACCCTCAAAAGTCCCTCTGCTGTCCTCCCCAGCTCTCTTGTAGCCCCCTTCAGATACTGGAAGGCCACAATTAGGTCTCTTTGGAGCCTTCTCTTCTCCAGACTCATCTCTGGAAGTTTGTAAGGCCAGGCTGTATGTAGCTCTGGGTAACCTGCTGTAGTGTGAGGTGTCCCTGCCTATGGCAGGGGGGCTGGCACTGGATGATCCTTGAGGTCCCTTCCAACCCTGGCAACTCTGGGATTCCAAACAGAACAGGATCCCTCACCAGAAGACATCAGCACTGGCCCAGTCTGAGCTTTCTGCAGTGAACAGCAGAAGTATTTTACAATCAGTGCTCTTCTCCTTTACTGCAATTTCAAGCCTTGCAAAACACAGCCTTTTGCTTTGCCTGCATGCCAAAAAGCCATGTCTAAACCAAAA